>NC_044911.1:319351-997924 GCF_001633185.2 Quercus lobata | reverse complement strand
AAGTTTTGTTTCAACGTGTTTACAAAAATAATTAAGCACTATATTGTCTGCCATGCTTTCATTATGTGTGTGTGTGTGTTAAATTTCTCCTTTTTCAGTGAATTAGATAGCAGTTACATCTATTCAATGGGTGTAAAGGTATCTATGGAAAATTTCTATAAATCTGTCTTTTAATTTTAGGATATGTACATTTAAGACGATAGTAAGGATTGATTACATGTTACACCCCAAAGCTGAGCAACTGCTGTCTGAGCTGCCCTGGGTGAATCCAAATACCAGATAGTGAGGTTTCTTTTGTTGAGAAAAATTAAGTGTTTGATTGTTGCTGATGGTGAATACTTCAGATGGATATGTGAGTAGGTTGTTCTGGTTGGCTATCCACACACTTGTCCCTGGGGTCTTCTTGTACCATAAGCCCAAATAACTGCTCTTGTTTCCTGAAGAGAAGAAGCCTAGCTCAAAAACTTGGCCTGAGGAAAGCAAAGTTTGGACACCTCTAATCAATTGCCCGGGACTATGGTGTCAAGTGTCATCTGCAATGAAGAATTTCAAGAAAGTTGAGAAAGCAATGAGACAATAAAAGAGAGTGGGAAGAGCAGGTATCTCCATTAACAATCCCCTTCTCTGTTTTTGGTTGAATGAAAGAACCTTTTCAGTCCGAATTATAAAAGTAGTTAACTGCTGCTTCCAGCAGAGAACAAAAATATTTGGCACTTAGCAACTGCAAAGTAATAGAATTGCGTGAACAAGGACTTAAATTTACAGTCTGTTAGCTTTTTCATAACAATTTTAGAAACGAAGACTTGTTATTGGAGGATTTAAATGGGTTATAAATTCAAGTCTTATGTAGTTGTGAATGGTGATGATATTTGAGTAATGCGGACAATATTCATCAATAACTTTATATATATATATATATTATAGCATTTGCAGTCCGAATTCTAATTTGTAAGTTAGACTACAACCCCTTTTGTCTCTCAAGAGAAAAAATAAAGCTACTACCGCCTTATTTCATTGCATTGTGCATCCTTCTTAACAAAAACCTCATCAGCAATTGAATAATTGATTTATAGTGTCAGCTTGTTGATAATTGATCTTTATTATTTAAAATAATAATAATAATAATAATAATAAAACACCAATGGCGCATAGGATTGTATGTTGAATCGTATATCACACTAATGTGGACTCCTAATCCAGTAGGAATATGATTTAAAAACTAAAAAAATATAAATATAAATTATGATAGCATATACCAAACCAAAATCACATTATCTAGTATTAATCATCTTCATTTGTTAGCTCTAATCTTTCCATGGGCACAGAGTTACTATCCCACACATATCAAAAGGACCATAAAATAAAATATGGATTTTCTTATCAAGTTCTATGCGCGCGGTTAATCTTTGATCTTGGAGGGAAAAATTTTGTAGGCTCAAAATTATTGGGCTAGTACAAATCCCACAAGCCCAAAGCCTATCTTGGCCTGACTGACCCAAGACTGCAAATTTCAGGTAACCTCTACATACTTCATCAAGCCCAAAGTTGTTGAACCAAGAAAAATTGGTTACCAAGTTTAGCCTTTTAGGCATAGTAACTATACATTTTAAAGTTGGTTTGCCCCCGGAAATTAACATAAATGTTATCGGTTTTTGGTCTAATAGAGGGGATTCATTTGCTGATTCAGATTTATTTTTTTCACGAATCTTAAATATGTAAGATTCAAAAAATATATAAGTTACCAAGTTTTCTCTTCTCTTAAGTGCTTAGCAAGAGATTGATATTTCTAAAAGGCCTCCCGTTCTAATTATACATACTGTGTAGAAAAGTTGTTAGTAATAGTGATTACAGTCAAAGTTGTTAGAAAAGTTGTCTTCTTTCTTGCTTCCAAGCCCTACTTATGGATGATAACTTGTTTCAATTAAGTTAGGATAAATTTTCTTTAGTGAAATCATTCAGGTAGTCATGGTGGATGGATGTTATAGCTTCTTTTTGTTCTTCTCTTCCAAGGTGTGAACTAGACCTAATAGCTACCCTAGTATTGTTGTTCCTAAACCCTAAAAAAATATTATAATAATAATAATAATTCTTTTGTAAAAATTTGGGGTCCATTGATTGGGGTGGAAAAGTGAGGGATAGAAAATAGAGAAGGAATGAAAAAGTTGAGAGTTAAGAGATAGAAGAGATTTTATTTTTCTCTCATGGTGTTTGGTTGGGGATCATGGAAAAGTAAAGAGATAGAAAACTTTTTTATTTAGTTAAGAAGAAAAATGAGAGGATAGAAAATGTAGATTGTATAAATTTACTCCTATGTTTATAGTACTAAGATAAAAATTTAATAGTATATAAGGGAAAAAGAATAAAAGTACAAAAATAAATAAATAAAAAATTGAAGGTAATATAAGGTGAAAAAAAAAAAACAACAACAACAACATTGAATAGCTAGAGGGTAGATTGATAATTTCCCATCAAACTCACTTCCTTCTTCCCATTTTCCCCCAAAATTAAGAACAAAATCATTTCACCCCAAATGGTGGGCTGGGAGAAAACTCGTAAGCCCCACCATTTTCACTCACCCACCCCCCAATCAAAAATACTTTTCTCCCATATTTTCTCTTCTCTTCTCTTTTCTTCTCAACCAAACAGACCCTTAGTTGCTGTTTTTTAGGTGTTTCTTCTCAACCAAAAATACTTTTCTTATGGCCACAACTAATAGTTTACACCCAAAAGAGGCCTAAGGCCTGGGCCTCTTTTGGGTGTAAACTATCAATTGTGGCCATAAGGCCCTCCATCATATCAGTACATGAGTATCCATGATGCTAGAAAAGGAGGAATAGTGGAATACTAAAAGCAGAACTAGAAAAATGAGGAAGAAGCTTTTTATGTAGGACTTGACAGCGATCAAAATGACAATCACTAATGGTACATTTTGGTTTCTAAGTTCAATAATATTGTTGTCCATTTAAAACATACATAGATAACAAGATGAACAATTGAGTAATGATCACTAAAATCTAAATTGTTACCAAGCTTCCAAAATTGAGACTATCATGTCATTTACAGAACAAATTTCTAGCCTTTTATTAGATGAACCCAAATTCTCCATACCTCTGACAAATGAAAATGCTAGTTGTTTTGGTGAAGGTAGAAGTGCAATTTCCTTGTTGAACATTGAGACCACATCGGACATCGTAGGCCTATTAGCTGCACTTTCTTGGACACATAGGAGTGCTATGTTTATGTATCCCAATAGGACATTGGTAGGAGGAGTATCTTCGAGGATTGGATCCATCAACTCTAAGGCCCTATTGCTTTTCCACAAATCCCATAAATAAGAAAATTTACGATAAAAATCAATCACAAATTCCAGTTATGTTCCTAATATTTTATTGAGGTATAAGTCACAAATGAAATTAGTAGAATTGCAAAGATACCTAAAAGGACCATTTTAAAAAGATCTAGTGTAACACTTTCTACCTTCTTGGTGGCTTTGTAACTTGTAAGTATGAATAAAATTCAATTTAACACTGAATATATAATTTGAAATCAGCATAACTAACAAAGAAGATTAATTCTTTGAAAAGTCAACCACATGGTGTAATAGAACACACACACACACACACAGTATCTAAGTTCTTGTTAACATTAAAGTAAGATGATCCATTACTCACATATCCAATAAGATTGAGAGAGTCGCTATGATAGAAGCGCACACACACACAGAGTATCTAAGTTCTTGTTAACATTAAAGTAAGATGGTCCATTACTCACATATCCAATAAGATTGAGAGAGTCACTATGATAGAAGCCAGTATTCTTCTTGCGACTCAATATCTCTAACAACAATACTCCAAAACTAAAAACATCAAATTTAATCGAGAAGAGACCTTCCAAAGCAAATTCTAGGGAAATATAACCACTGGATTTCATTGTAAAACAAACTATTCAGTAGCTTCATGGTTGATAATTTGTATATTACTGATATTTGCTATAGAGCATAAGTGCTTATGGATTATACTTACTAAGTCCCTACTATTCGATTGGTTGCTTGTGACCCATTCCCACCAAAAATTCTTGTCATTCCAAAATCTGATATTTTTGGATTCATGTCTTTATCCAACAAGATGTTGCTAGCCTTCAAATCTCTATGAATGATTTGTAACCTGGAATACTGATGTAGGTAAAGAAGCCTTTGAACAATCCCTTCAATGATGTGAATGCGAGTTGTCCAGTCTATCACCCCATGTGCACTTGGATTTGTCTCAATACCACATACAGATAATAAGATAGAAGGTAGGAAAGAATTGGCGGGCATTAAGTGTGCGAAACCTTTAGTTACAACCAGATTTTGAGCTATGAAAAAGCATAATATAGGCAGAGTACTTTGTAAGTGATCAAGATAGTGTGGAACTACTTACCAAAAAGGAAATTATCTAAGCTTTTATTGGGCAAATACTCAGATCAAAATCTTTTCATCTCCTTCAATGCAGCATCCAAGGAGTTCATGTTGGGTAATCCCATTTCTGAAATCAAATGACAAAAAGTTCTCTCCTATTTAATCAAGATGGTTCCTACAATCTAATCCTAAAAGATTCAGAAAAAATGTCATGGCTCAGCAGATAACTAAGTTCTGTCACAAGGTACCAGAGGAATTTTATGCATATAATTTCAAAAGCATTTGATTGGTTTTTTGAAATCCTTGAAGAGTTTTATCTATGAGAAAATCTATGATGCTGTTTCAGGAAAGAGGACTGGTTTTTTTTTTTTGGAGCAGATCAAGTTTAAATGTTTGGTTAAAATTGAAATTTTGACTCAAATAAATAATCAAAAGATCAAATGTATGGAAAGTTTAGACAGTTTTATATTTTAATCAATATAGCTTAGGTTCAAAACTAGCAATTTCGAGCCTATTGAAATTCAGCAAAATAATTTTAAATTTATGGGTTTGTAAATTCTAGTCATTTGTGACTATGAACTGTGATGATGTTACGATATTCGTGAATGACTTCTAATTCAAACAGCACTTTCTATTTTCCCAACACGTGCAGCCCGAATTCAAAACTGATTTATGTTAAACGTGGGGACCTCTTTCAGTATTAGATTGGTTGGAAAGAATTAAGGCACTTGTTTTGGCAATAATGTTTTCTAAAAAATAAATTATTTTTCAAAAAAATGTTTTTTATAAAATTATCTCTTTTTTTATTAATGAGTTTAAAAACCATCTTTTAACTTTCTTTATTTAGCTAAATGTGAGATAGAGTTGTTTTCCAAAAAAAATTAGTGGAATACAATCTATAAAAATAAGTCATATTTTTTATGTTGACTAAAAATAATTTTCTTTTGACTCATTTCTTTCTTTAATGCTATGAAATACTAAAAAATATGAAAAACTACAAACGGAACATAAGGGATGATTGAAAAAATATGAGAGAATAACGAAGAAAAAATTATTTTTGTAAGTGTTTTGTTAGAAAGAAGAGATGATGGAAAATTGGTGCGACCAGGTGTTCTACCCTGGGCCTACCAAAAGCCAATATCTCTAATTTGAAGAGAAAATTAGAGAGAAAACAGAGCTTTATTGCGCAGTACAATTTTGCCCCCCTTTTCACGTTAGTAGACTTCAGCCACAACTTTTTTTTTTTCCCTCTCTCTTCTTCTTTTGTCTACCTGTTGCTTCTATACTATTACAACTAGTCGCTAACCCATGTGATGCACGGGATAATTAAACAAAATTTATACACATTCACTTTTATTGGTACAATCATTTGAAAATAATTCTAACTAATACCCAAATGTAAGAGACATATTGGCTTACTATTTAAAGTAGCCTTTTGAAGAATTTACACATATTGTGCAACTGAGCCTTAATTTCTCATCAACAATAAAAACATGGAAATTCAAAACATGTAAAGAAAATAAAAATTACAACAATTAATTCCATTATCTTTCATGCTATACTTTGTAATTGTACGGAATTAAGTCAACTCAATTTAAGTAGTTGTAATAAAATTGGCTTATACTATTCTCTATTCTATAGAGATATGAACATATTGGATTTCTCAAACAATTACCGGTATTGCAATAAAATGATTTATTATTGAAAATAAGAAACAAAGAATATCTATCTATAGCTTAAGAAACACAATATACTAAAATTAAAGAGATAAAATTTTCGGAGGACAAAATATCATAGATAATTTTAGAAACAGATTATACACTTAAAATGGTTAGTAATTTATAGCACTTAACCCCCCCATTAGTATACAGACACCAAGTGCGGTCGTCGTAACTCTTTGAAAGAACCTTCTCCTATTGGACCCTATCAAAAAAAAAAAAAAAAAAAAACACCCAATTAACAAAATTGATCTAAAAGGGTCTAAAAAGCACACAAAATCAATTCAAAAACAAAAATATGAGACAAAGTAATTACTTTCTGCTGCCAATGAAATCGTCTTTTGTATTGCTGTTCCAAACTGCAACACTTATCTCTCTAAGGCCTTCAATTAACGAAAACACAAACTTCTCTTGGAATATCGGAGTATTATGACCATCTATACACACACACACACACAAAAAAAATCAGCATAACTCACTATAACTCTATAGAAGCCTCAAAAATATAAAGAGAAATTAAAGGGGTTGAATTTGATATTTATATTTGGAGAGAGAGAGTTTGCAGAAACTGTGACTTTATATTTCTTAACTTGAGAGAGGGGTAAGGTTGCTAAGATTTTGAGGTGTTATAATGTTTTTATTTTTATTTTTTATTTTTTATTTTTTAAATATTGTGCTGACGTGGAAAAATATGGTGCCAGCAGAGGCTTCGGTTTTATATATATATATATAGATTAACTTAAAGTCTTTAACTTATTATTATTATTATTATTATTTTGGTCTTATCCAAAATCTAAAGGAGCAAACTACCAACGTTTTAACGTTCTCGACAATTCATTTGAGACTTTTTTTTCTTTAATTTTTAATATTTTGTTTTAGCCAATTTAATTAATCACATTTTATATATAAAAAAAATATATATAAATAAGTTAAAATAAATTAATAATTATAGTGTCAATTTCATAATGTGTCCAATTATTTCTTATATACTAAATAATTGAGGCATAAAAATAAATTCATACAAACTACATTTTTTTACAATTTAACTATAAACCCATCACTAATTGAATAATTTAACTAATTTATAAAAATTAATTGAATAATTATTACATAATGTCAGCTTTTGTTCTTTACTTAAAAGAGAGCAAAAAAAAAAAAAAAAAAAAAAAAAAGAGCTCATAGGATTGCATGGAATATTTCACTAATGTGGACTTCTAATCCAGTAAGAATACATTTTAAAGAAAAAAAAAAACAAAACAAAAAATTATGATACCATGTACCAAACGAAAATCACATTCTCTCATTTTAATCATCTTCATTTGGTATCTCACTAGCTCAGAGTTACAATCCCAAAAAACGACCATAAAATCTTATCCCAGAAAAAAAGAGAAAATGCCCATCAAAATAAAATGTGGGTTTTCTTATAAGGTACAGTGCGGTTAATCTATAATCTTTGATCTTGGAGAGGAAAAAACCTTGTAGGCCCAAAATGATTGTGCTGGTATGAATCCCACAAGCCCAAAGTAGTCGAACCGAGCAACCCATGTCAAAAGTCGATGGCTGAACCTCAAACATGGCCACAGGCACAGAGCCCGAAGTAGTGACTCTCTTAAGTCTTAACCTCTGTTTTTTTTTTTTTTTTTTACCCTATCCTGGCTACCTTGAACCAGCCACTTTCACAATCACATTCCCACACACTCAGAATCAGGTTCTGAACATTAACATGAATTTTTTTTTTTTTTTTTTTTTTTTTGTGATCAGTTTAAAAAATATGAATTATTTACTTATTTATTTATTTATTTATTTATTTATTGCTATGACAGATCTTTTTTTAATTATAAAAAAAGTTGGTTTGCCCTTACAAACTAACATCAATCTTAACCGTTTGTCTCTAATAGCATCCATTCAGATTTGTTTTTCATAAATGTAAAAGAAGTAACATTTAAATTTGTTTATTTTCTCTAGCCTTTTCTTTTAGTGCTCTATAAAGAAGTTGATATTTCTTTACAGGAGCAAAGCCTTTTGCAGTCTCCCTCTAATCATACTAATCGTGTGATAAAAAGTTGAAAGCAGTAGCAATTGTAGCCAAACTAATTAAAGCTAATTTTGTCTTCTTTCTTGCTTTCAAGCCTATTTATGGATGATAGCTTGTTTCAATTAAGTACTTGGATATATTTTTCAGTAACAAAACCACTCAAGGTGGATGGTAACAGCTTCTGTTTGTTCTTTGTTCTTCTCTTCCAAGGTGCGGGGTAGAACTAATAGTTTAAATTCCTCCTAAATCTATCTCTTTTGGAAAAAACTTAGATACAATTTCTTAAATGCTACTGTAACTTAGTTTCTCAATAAGATTCAACCACATAGTTGAATTGACTAATGAACTACTTGGTTAAATTTATTCTCTTTAAAAAAGGATAACATTGTTTGTTACAATAGTCAATATAACTATTTAAACCTTAATCATGATTTCCAAGTTTTTCAGGCTAAATTATTATACTATTATATTTATTCCAAAAAATGTAATTTGCTTGGGCCTTGGCCTTTTTTTGAGTGTAGGCTTTTAGAAGTGGCCCTAAGTCCCTCCTAGATGCAATTATGCTAAAAACAAGCTTTTAATGTAGGACTTGACAGACATCAACATGGCAATGAGCCAATGACTAATGGTAAATTTTGGTTTCTCAAGTTCAATAATATTATTGTTTATTTAAAACATGCTTAGGTAACAAGAAAAACAATTGAGGTATGACCAACAAAGTCTAAATTGTCACCGAGCTTCCAAAATTGAGACTGTCATGTCATTTAGAGAACAAATTTCTGCCTTTCTCATAGATGAACCCAAAACCTCCATACCTCTGCCAAATGAGAACGCTGGTTTTTTTGGTGAAGGTAGAAGTGTAGGTTCCTTGTTGAATATTGAGATCACATCTGATATGGTAGGCCTATCAGCTGCATTTTCTTGGACGCAAAGGAGTGCTATGTTTATGTAACTCAAAAGGACATTTGCAGGAGGAGTATCTCCAAGAATTGGATCCATCAACTCCAATGACCTATTGCTTTTCCACAAATCCCATGCCTGAAGAAAATTTAGCACCAAAATTAAAAGTAAGTGCCATTCATGATGCTCTTAGCATAATATACATCACAAATAAGAAGAAATGCGTACTGAATTAAAGGATCATTAGAAATTATTTTGGGTAAAATACTGAAAAGTAGCTACATAAGTTTAGAGGAAACTTAATTTGACACTGGTATATAACTTTTAAATCAACATTATTGACATGGAATATAATCCATCGAAAGGTCAAGAGATGGTACAATTCACACACACAGAATCAAATGGTCAAACGCAAACACATTTTCTAAGCTTTTGTTAACTTAAAAGTAAGAGGGTCCATTGCTCACATATCCAATAAGATTGATAGAATCACGTTGATAGAAACTAGTATTCTTCTTGCTGCTCAAGATCTCTAAAAATAATACTCCAAAACTAAAGATGTCAAATTCAATTGAGAAAATGCCTTCCATAGCATATTCTGGAGACATGTAACCACTATAAATCATTGTAAAACAAACTGTTCAGTGGCATCATTGTGACTAATTTGTATTTATTACTATATTTGCTATAGAGCATACATACTTATGGATTATACTTACTAAGTCCCCACTATTCGGTTGGTTGCTTGTGACCCATTCCCACAAAAAGTTCCTGCCATTCCAAAATCTGATATTTTAGGATTTGTGTCTTTATCCAACAAGATGTTGCTGGCCTTCAAATCCCTATGAATGATTTGTAACCTAGAGTACTGATGGAGGTAAAGAAGCCCTTGAACAATCCCTTCAATAATGTGAGTTCGGGTAGCCCAATCTATTATCCCATGTCTAATTGGACCTGTCTCAATACCACATATAGATAGTAAGATAGAAGTTGGGAAAGAATTGGTTGGCATTATGCCATTATGTGTATGATGCCTTAATCACAACCAGGTTTTAAACAATGAACAAGCAGAATGTAGGTAGATGACTTTGAATGCAATTAAGACTGTGTTAAAGTACATACCAAAAAGGAAATAATCTAAGCTTTTATTGGGTAAATACTCATAGATCAAAATCTTTTCATCTCTTTCAATGCAGTAGCCAAGCAATTTCACAAGATTTTTGTGTTGGAGTTTGGCTATAAGCATTGCCTCATTTTTCAGCTCTTCCCATCCTTGTCCAGATTTTCTTGAAAGTCTTTTTATAGCTACCATATGTCCATTCAGCAAGGATCCCTGAAAATAATTTTTTTAATTTAGTTTTTCATTAAACCTTGTGAAGAGTCCACATCAAACAATTATTATAGGTTGGATCCTAGTGTTAGAGGTATTAGGCTTACAATATAATTAGGCCTCGCCCATGTATACTTAATACCTCTAACACCTAGCATCAGTTTCATGCAATTATCAAGACTTCAATATTTGTGTTAAAGGTTAGATTGTGGAATATTATATATTGATAGTTTTTAGACCCCTTAAAAACAATTGATTTAACCTAGGTAATTAGCCAAATTGTTACTTAGTCTAATTTAACAAGTCTAGGTTATCACAATAACAAAGATCAAAACATGCAAAGCAGCAGAAAATAAATAATACAAGATATGATCACCTAGGAAACCAAACCGGTAAAAACCTGGGGAGGATTTGACCTAGCTATCCTCAAGGTAAACTTGAATCCATTATCTTGAAAGAATCGAAGTTCATACAATAAGACTTCCAAGCCCTCACGCTCGACTTCTTATTGCTACCAACCAATAGAACTTACTGGCACGACCACGTGCAAGCTCAAAATCCACGAACTCCTTCTTTCTTGGATTCACCACCAGATACAAGCACACCCGCTTGTGTTTTCTTTAAGTTTCAATGGCAGCAACCGAGTTGATCATCAAGGTGTAAATAAATCTTCTCCTTGAAAACCCTAAGTTTGTGTAAAGGAAAGCTCCTCTAGATCTCACAAGAGATTTATACAAACCACAATATGAGCAACACTAAAACATGGCTAGGCTTTGCTTTTTATACTTAGGACAAATTAGAAACCCTAAAAACGTTTTAAAACAACTAGGACTGAGTTGAAAATTCTGCAGAAAAAACATTCTACCCAAGCTTCGATCGATCGAGCCTAAACTTCGATCGATCGAGCCAGGCCGAAATGCATTAAACTTTTCTACATTAAGCTCAATTCCAACTTTACATAAGTGCACAACTTTGAACAAGACTAAAATACTTCTAAACACATTGTTTTGATCATGGTTTGCCAACAATAAAAATTAGAGTTCTAAATACATAAAATCCTAAGTCTTTAGAACCTAACAAACTCCACCTTTGGCAATCCGTGACAAAACACAACTAGAAACTCAAAGTTTACAAAATAAAAGCCTACTTCTAAATACATTGTTTTGATCATGGTTTGTCAACAATAAAAATTAGAGTTCTAAATACATAAAATCCTAAGTCTTTAGAACCTAACAAACTCCACCTTTGGCAATCCGTGACATAACACAACTAGAAGCTTTACAAAATAAAAGCCCTTTACAAAAAAAAATGCTCATAAAACAAATTCAATCCTAACTACTATCCATTAGTTGCAAGTATAGACAGCAGATCAATTGAATCAACATGTATATTTCCTGAAACACTAAACAAAATGCATAACCGCATGTGTGGAAACAATACAAGTAAACAAATTAAATTCTTGATTTCAAACAACACACAATAAAGACATATATCAATGAATAACTCATAAATATAAATCAATAAACAGTTTGACACAAGAAATATATAAAGTACCAACAAAAAATACTCCCCCTAACATGAATATCCCATCAATAACATGGCAAGAGCTAAAAAGGTAAAAAATACAATGTGAAGCACCTAGATACAATCTAAACTCCACAAGCTCCAATCAAAGAAATACTCTCCCCCTGAAAACAAAAACTCTACAAAGTACTCCCTCTTTTTGTGACGGAATGCCAAAGGGCAAACAAAATCCATTATCAAAAGGAAGGTGGTCTAAACTGCGCCAACTCCGCACGCAAGGCACATATCTCATCGAGCACGTCCACCAAAATCTGTCCATGAGCCGCCTGAACGGTCAAGACATGATCCAACGTATGTCAAATGTCTGAATCATCCAAAGCAGTCGGTGGAAGAACATCAGCATCAGCAGCAACACCCGATGTCTCAGCAGCATCAGCACCTGTAGAAGAGGGAGGAGGGGGAACAGCACTAAATGATGCACCTCTAGGACATGAAGGAGCAACTCTCAAGTGAGCAGCCCTCTGTCTAAAAAAGGTGGCACCTATGGGAGCAACGACATGCACAGGCTCACCAGATTAGACGTGATCCGAGGATCAGAACTCCACTGAATAAATGACCATGGATAATACCTATTGCGACTACGAGCCAAAAGCCACATAATCTCATGTTGGAAATTGATGTAACTATAATCTCATCTTGCATTGGAACATGATTTCAAATCAACACTTTGCTGTCGCTAGCCATGTTATCGGCATGTGCTTGTTATTAGTACAAATTTTCCCTACGTTGTTGGTTTTGTTTGCTGTCTCTGTTCATAAAACGGTAACCACCAACAGGATGGTCCTTACTAGGGACACGACCTATAATTATGTACCTTCTAAACAAATCGGAGTACATGGAACGATCTTCGGAGTTGCCCACCAAAATGAGAAAGAGAGAAAGAAAAGAATATATATATATATATATATATATATATATTTATATATATATATATATATATATATATATAACTTTGTTAATAAACAGCAACTCAATAGAGGTATCGACCTACTATTCCTTTGTTATTTTAAATACTAAACAATTAATTGACCCTGGTGCTCGCTTTTTTTTTTTTTTTTTTTGGGGTATTTAGCTTTTCTTTTTTTACCATATTTCTAGTTTGACTAGCTTGATGTGGATACTCTTAGAAAGCGTTTGGTTTGTTGTGATATGCTCTCAATGTGATGCACATTACGATGATGTAACATTAAAATTTTTAGTTTATTTTACTTTTTCTAATATTATCATAATTTTAAATTACAAAATATATCACATCATTTTAGTCTCATCACTTTCTTAAACAATGTAATGTTGTATTCCTGTATTAAGATTATATTAATATAAGATTACAACAACATAATATTACGGCATAATGTAACATCACGACGAACCAAACGCCCCCTTAGAACATTCACATTAGCACGTACAAAAATCACATCTATTTTAGCATAAAAACATACTTTTTTTTTATTTTACACCCATTTTTCACAATATTTTATAATAAAGGTTAAGTGGCACGTTGTAACTGGTTTTTATCTTTTTTTTTTTTTTTTTGAGTTTTTTGAATCCACAATTAACATCACTTTTTTACCTACCAGTACTAACTTGCCACCCATATTTTGAAGTGAATTTTTTGTAAAATTGTTGTGTTAGTAACACAACTCTTAAAATATTAAATTTTATAAGAAAAAAAAAGTTTCAAATTTTAGCTCCTTTATTATTGAAAAAATATCTCTCCAGGACTCTAACTTACTTTGGCATTGACAGAAGGTATCTACATCTGTGTTTCTTTCCTCTTTCTCTTTACCTTTGTTTCTCCCTTCTATGTTTTATTAGTTTTTCTCAATGTATGATCAAGTAGTTTGATAAGTACTCTACAAATTTCCAAGTTCATGAAATCTTTTACTTCTTCCTCCAATTTCAAGAAAGTGATTGCGTGTATGGTTAAAAAACCATACACTTCAAAAGAAAAAATTTATTAATATTTTTTTTTTCTTAGTTTCACATTTCCTCTCAACCTTACTCCTAAGCGTGTTATTATTCTTATTTATTCTATATTTTTTTTAATTGATATAACTTATAAATATAACAAGTTATTATTAATTTGACGAAAATGTATGATTAGTAATTTGATTCTAGTATGCATCCAATGATTGTTGTCTTAATGATCTTTAAATTATTAATAATTTTTTAAAATTATCGAATAATATAGTTGTATTGTATATAATGTGGAAGTTGTATATACATAAATAAAAAAAATAAAAAAACTCAATCATCTTATTTTTTACTCGCCTCCCCCCCCCCCCCAACAACCCACAAATTCCTAGCTCCACCATTTCTGATTCCCCTAGAAGAAGAAAAAAAAAATCTAAGCTGCCACTACATATTAGATTATCTATTTTATACTATATTTCATTAAAGGTGTAAATACACATTTGGTTTTTACATTTTGGGCCAATTACCGTTTTGTTCCCTAAATGTAGTCCCCAAAATCAAAAAATTGTTCTCATTTTAGTCCCTAACGTCATCTCACTAACGAAAATAACCTATGTGGTAGACGGAGTGTACTACTAAGACTGACGTGGCCATTAAAAAAATATTTTTTAAATGCCATGTCAGCATTTAAATTTAAAAAGCCAAGTTAGAAAAAATTAAAAACAAAAATTTCTGAATTTCTAATTTTTTTTTAAAGAAATTAATTTTTTTATTCCAATCATTATTTTTTTCTTATGAACGTGATCATGTTCTTTGTGTTCTTCCACGGAAATGACTGTGCATGTTCATTTTCAATCCTTATTTTTTTGTCTTTGCTTTGGCTTTCTTGTAAATTCTGGCATTCTGTTTGCAATATAAAAAAATCAATTTATATACATAACCAAACTTCAGCAAATACTACATGCCTAAATAATCAAGCTGTACACTGAACGAAACAACTTTCTCACAAAAATGTTAGCAAAGTTTGCCAATTATGTATATAACTTCCTCAAATCAAAATTTTAAAATAACCATATATACTGCAATCAAGTAAATCAAGTTACATATTTCAGCTCACAAAAAATGTGATTAAATTACATACACAATAAGTTAGTGCTTGCTGCTTAGTACTACTATACCCCAACCCATGTCACTCAAAATCGGGGTGGTGGGGGGGCCAGGTGCCCCCTGAACTTTTAAATTTTTTACTAATAATATTATAATAACCTAAAATACCTTATTTTCCCTTAACCAAAAAAAAAAAAAAAAAAACCTCGATTCAATGAATTCAAAGTATCTTTCCTAGTAGTAGTAGACTTCTACTCCTACAATTATATATATAAAACCAATGGGTCCCACTTAGTAATGATTGAAAAAAAAAATTCTCTACATTGATTCATTGAATAATAGCCTGAACACAAAAACTTGATGGACCAGACGAAAACGTACTAAAGTCCACAACTATAATATAAAACTGTGGGTCCCACTTGGTAATCATGTAAAAAAATTAAAAAAAAAAAAAAACAATTTTGCTACACCTACACGGAATAGAAATCAATACTAGCATAGAACTCTAAAAATAATAATAATAATAATAATAATAATAATAAAATAAAAAAATAAAAAAAATAGAAAAGAAAAAAGAAAAAAAGAAAACCTCGATTAAGTGAATTCAAAGTATCTTTCCTAGTAGTAGACGACTTCTACTCCTACAATTCTATATATAAAACCAATGGATCCCACTTAGTAATGATTAAAAAGAAATTTCTCTACATTGATTCATTGAATAATGGTTTGAACACAAAAACTTGATTGACTAGACAAAAACGTACTAAAGTCTACAACTATAATATAAAACTGTGGGTCCCACTTGGTAATGATTAAAAAAAAAAAAAAAACAATTTTGCTACACCTACATGGAATAGAAATCAATACTAGCATAGAACTCTAAAAAAAAAAAAAAAAAAATCTTTTCATACCGTTCTCTTTCTTTGGACCTCAGAGAGTTTCTGAGGAGTTTTTAAAAGCATTCAAGATGGGTTTTTAAGTCATACGTTCAAATATTCACATATATGCATACTCTTAATACTTTTGCTTTGATTTATTTATTTAATTTTTTGAAGAATCAAATTATATGTTTAAACTATTTATATTTAGATGGATCTCTTGATTTGACTATTCTTAACCATAAATTTATAATTCAAATTATATGTTTAAACTATTTGTATTTATAATGATCTCTTAATTTGATTATTCTTAATCATAAATTGTAATTTTGTTTTCTTTATTTTAATGATATGACATGTATATTTGTAGTTAATTGACAAATCGTTTTTTTATTTCTTTTGTTAATATTGATTAAATTTTTTTACATTAATTTTTTATGTTCAATCTTGTCTTTTAATCTTGTCCCCAACTAGCGGCACTCTTCCAATCCCACTTCCAGAAAAGTAGCAACTCCCTTGGTATATATTTAGGGAACGTTTTAGGTTGCATTAAATCAAATCATGAATTTATACTCTTCTTTTTTTCTTTTCTTTTTTTGAGACCAAGTTATAAATCAACTTCTATTAATTAGCTAATCATTATCAAAAGTTGTTAGCTACAAAATATGAGACAAAGTGAATGAGAAAGTAAACATAATTCTTTGCACTAATAACGGCTAATTAGGTACACTTGATGCTTAAGATGAACCCTGAGTGCATCCCCCACAACAGTTTGAAATTATGTTGCCAATCATTAAATCTTTTTTTTTTGAGAAACAAAAGTGAAGGGCTAATCATTAAATCAAAGCAATTGATTGTGAATAAAAATAAAATATGTATTCTTTTACCTTTTTGAATTATAAAATAATAATTGTGAAAAAGAGTACTTATTCATTCTAACCGAAATTATTAAACCCATGAACTCATCTTCGTGGCAACATCAGTTTTGTCCCCTTTCAAGTAATTGAATATGCGGAAAATCGATGTAATCATGGTCTCATCTTGCATTTGAACACGTTTTCAAATCAATACTTTGCTGTCGCTAGCTATGTTATGGGCATGTGCTTGTTAGTACAATATTCCATACGTAGTTGGTTTCGTTTTGTCTTTATATATACAACGTTGAGGCCCACCAACAGTACCTTTGCCGAAACTTAGATCTCAACCTCACTTACCATTCACATCAGACCACACAATTTAATTAGAGATTTGGCTTCAAGCCTCGGGACACGTGGAAATATCTCCCGGGTTACACCAAATATTAAATTATTAATCCATGCAAAATCAGAGACTTCAAGCCTCAGGACACGTGGAAAGATCTCCGGGGTGGCACACCAAACGATTCACGCAAATCAGATGAAAGTGTTTAGAATATATATAACTTTGTTTGATGCGGAATGTGAAAACATCAGGGAGTAGAACAATTATACTTCAAGAAAACAAAAAATAAAAAATAAAACACGTTTACTTTTGAAAATAATTTTGAATCCATGAGGGTTTGAGGTGGCACACCAAACAATTCATGCAAAATCAAAGAGAGAGTAAAGAATATATATAACTTTGTTTGATGAGAGATGCAAAACCGTTAAGAAGTAGAACACGTCTACTTCTAAAAAACGAGAAATAAAACATGTTTGCTTCTAAAAATAACCTCGAATCCATGAGGATTACTTGAATCCACAAGGAGAAAGGGTTCTAGAATTCACCGAAGAAACAATAAACAAAAATCTAAAATTTTATTAATATCAATAATACTAAAAAAGCGTTTACAGACTTGAAGGCCTATTTAAAGAGGAATTATTGTATACTCCCGGAGTACCATAAATGCGTACTCCCTCTTCTCATATAAATAACGGGTCCCACTAATTAAATTCATGGTAGGCCACACCATTTATGTGAGAGGAGGGACTACGCATTTATGGTACTCCAGGAGTACCTAATAATTTTCCCTATTTAAAGACTCCATAAAACTTGACAAACAAAAAAATATATTCTAAAATAAGCCTTAATTAATACCTAACCATAATAGGAACCAAATTTGACTTAAAAGCATTAATAGCACCTAAAAAACAAGAAAATAAATCAACCAAACCTAAAATAACGTTTTTTACATAAAAATACCAAAATTAAATCATTACAAAAATTAAATTGTAGATTTTGTCCTACATCAAAACCCTACACTTGAAACAAAATCGTCCTCGAGTTTATCTTTGAAATCTAAAATCTCCCATGCCATGAAAATAAATACTTTGAATACTTCATCTTCTTTGTCTTATTGCCAAACTTGAAAGTCATTAATTTGGCAACTTGAACTTCTTCTCCCTTTATCTTCATGCAATTGACAATATTCACCAAATAAGAGTCAATGATCAAATCAAATCCTTCCACCCCAATAAAATCAATAAACTTTGTTTCAGTGACTCCCACCAAAATAATAGAAGCTTGAATGTTGCAATCATCTAACTTGACTTCATCGAGATCGTTGACAACTTCCTTTATAATTTCTTCTTTAATGATCTCTACAATCTCAACCTCAAGATCTTTTTCTATAATAGGGTCTTCATTAATCTCCTCCACAATCTTGATTTTAGATTCTTCTTTTATAACAAGGCTTTAATTAATTTCCTCAAAAATCTATATATTTTCTTCTTTGACTTTTACATATTCTTCAAGAAAAGTAATTTCTTCAACATGTAATTTTTCTCTTAATGGTGAAATACATGGCTCTTTAAAATAATACAAGTGTGAACTTCTTGGCCAATAATAATCTTGTTTCATATACGACAAAAGTTCATCACAATCCAATAGATAAAATCTAATAGCAAGCATCTTTTTCATCCTTGGCCATGAACGAATTTTGTTTTTACCTCATATGAGTCTACCAACTGCATTCGTTCCCACCAATGTAAGGCATACTCTCTAAGTTTATACAAAACAAGTTCAACTTTTCTCTCATCACAAATATTCTCATAGTCAAATAAATCATCTAGATCAAGTAACCAATCAAGAAAATATTCTTTGTAGAAATAACCTTTAAAACTTTCAATTTTTTTATAAGACCTATATGAAATTTTTTAACCAATAGGTTGCCCGCGAGTTATGTCTCTGAGACAGTTATCCCTATTGTTTCCATACTCCAATGACAAAAAAGAAAATATATTATAAAATAAGCCCTAAAAAGTATTAAAAGCGCCTAAAAAAACAAGGAAATAAATCAACTAAACCAAAAATAACATTTTTTACATAAAAATACTAAAATTAAATTGTAAATTCTTTCCTACATCATTGTTAATGAATAGTAGCTCAATAGAGGTATTGACTATTGAGTTACTATTCATTTGTTATTTTTGAATACTAAACAATTGAGTCTAGTGCTTGTTGTTTTTAGGGATATTTAGTGATAAGGGTGTTCTTGCAAAATAAATTCTTGACACACAAGAAAGCCAACGGTTCCTACGAGCCCATCAACTTTCTTAAGCATATACGGAATGGAGGAAACGATAGTATCATAAACCGACAACCTCACCACAATACCTGACAAGCGTCCCCATAGGCCGATGGGAATTCTCGAACAGAGCAGATGACTGACGGATGTGGAGAGGCTGACGGGGTTAAAAAGGCTGATGGGTCCAGCCTTGCTTAACTTGACCCCATGGATATTTATGTAAGGAAATTTCTTGTGTCCCACGATCAACCCTAATCAAAGGAATCCCTACAAGGAAAGGATCCCGCAAAATACGTGTATTAATGAGGATCTCCCTTACAAGGAAAGATCCTCTCTAACATGAAACGAATGTCAGTTCTACATGACTATAAAAACCCTAAAACCCTCATAAATCAAGGTACACATAATTTATCTCAGCTTTGGCACTCTAAAGTTGTGAAAGTTTTCTAACTTAACCTTCAGATGGTATTTGGCCGGTACCACACCGATACTCTCTGTAAGGTCTTCTTCTTCTTTGTTGCGTAGGTTTTGTCAAGAACACGTGAAGATTGTGTGACTTACTGACGATTTTTGGCATCATCAATTGTCATCGTCTATAGGAATCGAAACAGTAACAACCATATTACCACTTACCAAACGAAGAGTTGTATTCACTCGCTCGATGACAACCAAAAACCCTATCAAAGAAGAACCACGCACTAACTACCCTGGAAAGACAGTTACAGACCCTAGTTGCAGCTGTGGAATGCCTTACTAAGCAAAACCACGACCTGGAGGAACAGTTGCGCCAAAGGGATGCTAGACCCAACAGTCATGGAGAAGAGCAAGAGGGCACCAGCACCGAAAGGGGGACTGAGAAGGACCAAAAGGTAGCAATGCTCCGAGCAAATAGGAGGGATAAGATACCAGCTATCCATCCGTCGCATAAACAACACCACCACACATAGTCGTGGAGATGCAGATGATGAAGGAGCAGATGGACTTCATTATGAACGCCCTCAGAGGATGGGTGTCAAACGACCTCGACGAGTTAGTCCACCAGATGGACTCGCCTTTTACTACACCCGTCACTTCATTCCACCTTTCACCGAAGTTCTGTATGCCACAAGTAGAAGCCTACGATGGGTCAAAGGATCCCTTAGATCACCTAGAGTCCTTTAAAACCCTTATACACTTACAAGGCGTGGCGGATGAGATCATGTGTCTAGCCTTCCTGACTACGCTGAAGGGTCCTGCAAGGGTATGGTTCAATAGGTTAACACCCAACTCCATCAGTATCTCCAAGGAGCTGAGCATGAAATTTGCCTCACACTTTATCAGGGGGCACAAGTATAAGAAGTCCATTTCGTACCTAATGAGCATCAAGCAACGGGAGGATGAGATGCTGAAATCCTACATAACCTGCTTCAATAAGGAAGCTCTCTCAATAGACAAAATTGATGACAAGATACTTGTTGCTGTCTTTACCAATGGATTGCAGAAGGGAAAGTTTTTGTTCTCTCTATACAAAAATGACCCAAAGACCATGTCAGATGTGTTTTATCAAGCCACCAAGTACATGAATGCAAGGGATGCACTACTGGCCCGAGAGGAAAAACCCAAGACGAGGGAAAGGCAAGAAGATGCGCGACAAGATAAAGGGTGAAAGACGACTAGAATCGGAGACCAACAGGAGGATAGGTGCTTCAAAGCCCCTGTCGGAAGATTTGTGAACTTCACCCCGCTAACAATCCCAATCGATTAGGTCTTGATGCAGATCAAGGATGATGCAGCCTTGACGTGGCCTAGCAAGTTGAAGGGAGATCCCAATAAGAGGTCCAGAGACAAGTATTGTCGTTTTCATTGAGACCACGGTTACAACACGTCTGAATGCTATGACTTGAAGCAGCAGAATGAAGCCCTTATTAGACAAAGGAAACTGCAACGATTCATCAGCAAAGAAAGGGCAGATCCACCACAAGAGCAGGTTGCTAGAAGGGACAACGAGCACCCTAAGCCACCCATAGGGGACATAAGGATGATTATGGAGGGCACAATGGCTTTTGGTTCATCCAAGAAGGCCCGTAAGACTTACCTTAAGATGGTTCAGAACATCCAGTTGACAGGTTTTGTCCCAAAGATGGCACGAGTCGACAATCCTATAGTTGGATTCTTAAAAGAAGACGCTCAACGTCTCCACCACCCACACGACACTGCACTTATTGTTAGTATTCGAGTAGGGGACTACAACACTCATTGGGTCCTAGTCGATAATGGAAGCTCTGCTGATATCCTCTACTACCCGGCATTCCAGCAGATGAGGATCGAGAGAGAGTAACTCGTACCAGCCAACGTGCCGCTCATTGGGTTTAGAGGAACGAGGGTATACTCCCTCGGCACGGTCACATTGCTCGTGACCGTCGGTGACTACCCTCAGCAAATTACTAAGGATGTTACATTCCTTATTGTTAACTGCTCATCTACCTACAATGCCATACTGGGCAGACCTACAATCAACTTATGGAAGGCCGTGACTTCAACCTATCACCTGATGATCAAATTCCCCACCTAGTACGAAGTAAAAGAGGTATATGGGAACCAAATGGCAGCACACAAGTGCTACATAGCAATGTTGGAGATGGACGACCACTTGCAAACCATGAGCATTGAAGAGTAGAGGGCGACTGCAGAACCTGTTGAAGGATTGGAGTAGATACTTCTCAATAACTCTAGGCCCGAGCGAACTACTAGGATCGGCACCCTCGCCAGTCCATTAGTCCATCAAGCGCTCACGACATTCGTAAAAGAAAATCAGGACGTCTTTGCTTAGAGTCATGAAAACATGCCCGAGATCAACCCTTCAGTCATGGTGCACAGGCTGAATGTGTCACCCTCTTTTCCCCCCTATCCATCAAAAGAAGCAAGTGTTCGCCCAAGAACGAGACCAGGCTATAGTGAAAGAAGTCCACAAACTGCAAGATGCAGAATTCATAAAGGAGATGTACCACCCCAGCTAGCTGGCCAATGTAGTGATAGTTAAAAAAGCCAATGGGAAATAAAGGATATGTGTAGACTTCACGGACTTGAACAAGGTGTACCCCAGGGATAGCTACCCCTCCCGTGGGTTGATATCATGGTAGACTCGATAGCAAGATGCCAATTATTGAGCTTCATAGACACATTTTCTGGTTACAACCAGATCAAATTGGACAAGGTTGATCAGGAGAAAACTTCGTTTGTCACCAGTCAAGGCCTCTTCTGCTATAAGGTGATGCCATTTGGTCTCAAGAATGCAAGCGCAACATATCAAAGGCTCATGAACAAAATGTTTGCACATTAGATTGGAAGAAACATCCAAGTTTACGTGGACGACATGCTAGTGAAAAATCGAAGGGAGGGCGATCATTTAGACGACCTCAAGGAGACCTTTAACTCCCTCTACTCTTACAACATGAAGCTCAATCCAAGCAAATGTGCATTTGGGGTGACGATTGGGAAATTCTTAGAGTTCATGGTGTCTTAGAGAGGTAACTAAGTCAACCCAGACAAGATCCAGGCCATAATGGAGATGGCACCACCAAGGAACATAAAAGAAGTGCAATGCCTCAACGATAAGGTGGCTATGCTAAAAAGGTTTGTTTCGAGGGCAACGGACAAGTGTCTGCCTTTCTTTCACATGCTGAAGAAGTCCTTCGAGTGGACGGCGGAATGCCAAGAAGTTTTTAATAATATAAAAGCATACCTCTCTTCCCCAACATTGCTAAGTCCCTCCCAACTAGGGGAAGAGCTATTTCTTTATCTAGCCATCTCTCCAGCCGCCATCAAGGCGGCCTTAGTTAGAGAAGAAGATAGGGTGTAGGAACCCGTGTACTACACTAGCCGGGCACTCTATGGTGTAGAGGATAGGTACCCACCAATGGAAAAGCTCGCTTTCACTTTAGTTACAGTAGCCCGTAAGCTGAAGCTATACTTCTAGGCCCACACTGTAGTCATTCTGATAAACAAGCCTCTATGGCGAGCAATGAGTAACCCTGAAGCAGCTGAATGGATGGCGCTATAGGCAATAGAATTAAATGAGTTTGACGTACAATACCATTTGCGTACTGCCATAAAAGGACAAATGGTCGTTGGCTTCATTGTGAAACTCACCAACATGGAAGGCCAAGGGGCAAAAGAGCATACCCAATGGAGTATTCACACAGACGAATCATCTAACAAGCAGGCTGGTGGAGCAAGTCTAATGCTTCATTCTCCAGAAGGGGAGGAGATCGAGTGTATGGTTCACCTCGACTTCCTTACGACCAACAATGAAGTGGAGTACGAGGCCCTAGTGGCAAGATTGGATCTTGCCAAAGCCATAGGGGCCATGAGTGTGGTCATGTACTGTGATTCTTAAGTGGTCATGAGTCAAGTGAACGGTGACTACGAATGCAAAGGGGAAAGAATGAAGAAATACCTAGAAGCAGCTGGACCACACCGATATTTTCTTATTTGAAAAACGGTACACTACTTGACAGTAAAGAGGCCGCAAGAAAACTCAAGGTCCAAGTAGCACTGTTCGTCCTAATAAAGGATGTCTTGTACAAAAAAGGCTTCTCCCGCCCATACCTAAGGTGCTTAGGCCCTGAAGAAACAGACTATGTCATGAGAGAAGTCCATGAGGGGGCCTACGGGAACCATTCCGGGTCACAGTGTTTGGTGCATAGGCTAATTCGGGCTGGATACTATTGGCTCACCATGCATAAGGATGCCCAAGTTTATGTCAAATCTTGCGACAAATGTCAAAGGTTTGGCCATGTTATCAGACATCCAACAGAAGAGCTCACTCCAATGACGGCCCCGTGGCCTTTTGCTCAATGGGGGTTGGACATCATGGGCCCATTCCCAATAGCATTGAGAAAGCTGAAGTTCCTAGTGGTCGGCATAGATTACTTTACCAAATGGGTAAAAGCTGAATCCCTGGCCACCATTATAGAGAAGAATGTACGAAACTACATTTGAAGGAACATCATCTGCAGGTACGGGATCCCTAGAGTCTTGGTCTCAGATAATAGAAAACAATTCGACAATGACTTGTTCAGAGATTTTTGCTCACAACTGGGAATCAAGAATCACTACTCCTCACCTGCCCACCCTCAAGCCAATAGACAAGTTAAGGTCACGAACCGATCCTTACTTAAAATCATCAGGACTCGGCTCGAGGGGCCAAAGGGTATATAGCTAGAAGAGTTGCCAAGCATACTATGGGTATACAAGACGACGGCTGTTGACACCCCATTTTGCAACCCGTATTTAACCTTACATGGGAGGATAAAAGGGTAATTTCACATTGGGCATATGCATCTTAATTCTGGTCATTAGATCTTGATGTTGTAACGATCAAATCGACTAGCCATAAGCCCTAATCAAACCATCAGATTGAAAGTTATCATCAAATCAAGTTTTAATGGCCAAAATGCATTATCACAAATTAAGTCCGATTACATGTAATTATGAACAATTTATTTCAATTGGTTATAAGTATAATCAATTTGAGAACGATGATGTGTCATAATTTGATTGGTTATGACTATATTTTATGGTAGGGTTGCACACACCTAATTAACTAGATAGTTAAACATTAATTATTCAATGAGTAATTTGTATAATTATCTTTTAATTAGAATAAATTTGGAACCAATTAAATCTGAAATAGAAGTGAATGGAGTCATTTAATGTAAATTGGGAGCTAATTTGGAACTTATTAATGTTAATTTTGCTAAAACAATTTTCTAACAAATGACCTCTGCTCACTATTTTATCTATATCTCTCAGAATATTTTGAATTTGTGAATGAGGTTAATTTTTCCAGAAACTAAACATCTGGGGCTTCAATTTGAGCATAAGAATGAGATAACTCCGATCAAAATTGAGTCAGATATGATTTTTCGAAATTGGCTCTACAGGCTGTTATAGCAACTACGGGAAAACCAAATTTTGCTTGCTCTTCACTCTCATCAATCTCCACATTTAATGCACCAAATTTCCCTAAAGGCTAAAATGAGGTCTAAGTTCATGATTCTTTGTCAACCCTCATTAAATGACATTCTATTCATATTTTCTCCACCACTACTATATAAACTTCTCCTTTCATTTATTTCAAAGCACACAAAAAACCTCCCTCTCTTCTCTTCTCTTGAGTTCTAGTGAAGT
This sequence comes from Quercus lobata, assembly GCF_001633185.2. Taxonomy (NCBI): domain Eukaryota; kingdom Viridiplantae; phylum Streptophyta; class Magnoliopsida; order Fagales; family Fagaceae; genus Quercus; species Quercus lobata. The sequence goes on along the minus strand of NC_044911.1, from coordinate 972,407 downwards.
TAAGTAGCCTTATTATATCTTAGTCTTCCTGAGACTCAAGGTATTGAGTAAGACTCACTCTCCCTCTTCTAGCTCTTCTTTTCCTCCACCTTTAAAACCTCCATCAAGAGTCTCCTTCTCCACTATATTGATCTTGCATGAAAGTATAATCTTCTTCCCTAACTGTTTGTTTATGTTGCCATGATGAGAACTTATGATTAAAACATGATAATTCCCTTGAATATGTTTGAATGTTCTTAATTGTTCTTATGTGTTCTTCACATTTTCTTGGTTATTCATCACATGTTCATGCATATCACTATATTTAATCTTAAATCCACATCAAAAATATGAAAAACATGTTTGTTTAATAATTCTTTCAAATCCTTGAATCTAGGTTATCACCATCCACACACATTCACTAGAATTTATTTTTCAATTCAAATGCTATGCTTAATAAATTGAATTAGGTTTTATCACAAGCACGCACATTAAATTCAACATGCAAATTGATTGATAACATATTAGATCATGTGATATGAATGTTGGTCACCATAGTCTAAAAGACTAGTTTCGCCGAGTAAGGGGGGTGCCTAACACATTCCCACCTTGTAACATAGCCTCCGAGTTTAGATCAAGGGTTAGTAGATCAAATGTTTATCCATGTAATTTTCAATTTCTAGATTGTAACTAAGAAACATAGTCTTGTACTTTATCTTAGATTGTATCTAGGACCAAAACCATGTAATTTTCCTAGGATCAATGTAAAGTCAATTTCAAATTAATAAAATGATGAATTTTTTAATTATGGTTTTCTTATTTTTTTCAATAATTAAATAAGTGGCAACTCCATTGTAAAACTCTTAATCTAAAGGGGAAAATATAACTAGTCGAATCTCCATTTTGAGAGGCAATAACGCGACTCCACCCATTCACGTGGGTTTGGCCCAACATCCTACAAAAACAGGCCGGGGGCACGATCTCTAACAATGGCTAGGACACGTACAAGAGAGACGCCAGGTCATCATCTTAGCTGAGGTCGGACTCATAAGCTATAGAGTGGAGAACCATAATGAGAATAGGAACAACAAAGCCATGAGCCTACAACTTGACTTAGTAGATGAAGTAAGAGCAACAGCCGAACAAAGGTTAGCGCGGTACCAGGATCTCATGGCCAAGCATTACAACTCCAAATTTAGATATAGAGATTTCCAAGTCGGAGACCTCGTCCTAAGGAAGGTCACGGGCTCCATGAGAGATCCCTCCCAGGGAAAGTTGGGGCCTAATTGGGAAAGACCCTACAGAATCACTTTATGGCAAAGGAAAGACACCTACCACCTGGAGATGCTAGACAAACAGAAGTTGCACCACCCATGGAACACGAAGCACCTGAAAAGATACTACCAGTAGACAATGGCACGAAGAACAACACTCCTTATTTCCAGTTTACTTCATTTTAGTTAATTTTTACTATCTACAGTACTTTTTAAGCCCAAAGGGCAACTTTTTTCAAGAACAATTTTTTACTTATACATGCATTTACCACAATAAGAGGAATTATTCAGATATGACCTATGTATGTATATGTCTCTACAAAACTACATCTATGATTAAGTCCATAAGTGGACAGGTCCATCCCAAGGGATTCTTTGAAATTTTTAAGTCCACAAGTGGATGAGTTCATTATTAAGCCTACAAGTGGATGCATCTCACAAATGGACGGATCATCCCAAGGGATGCTTAGAAATTATTAATTCCACAAGTGGACGGGTCCATTAATGCATCCACAAATGGATGGATCATCCCAAGGGATGCTTAGAAATTAGTCCATAAGTGGATGAATATATTAAACCTACAAATGGACGAGTTTATTACTAAATTCATAAGTGGACAGAGATATTAAGTCTACAAATGGATGAGTTTATTACTAAAGTGAACGGAGATATTAAGTCCTTAAGTGGATGAGTTTACATCCCAAGGGATGTAGTAAATTTATTAAATAGCTGACGGATTCAAGGCTAGGCCCATGGGCAAACAGACTCATCCAAAGATACCAAGTCCCTAAAGGACGAACACGCCCAAATAGGTGGGTGTATCCTAACATGTATGCTAGTCTCAAGGTGGATGGACATACACATATCTCAAAATAAGAATCAACACATAACAAAAATATAACAAGTATAGGCAACAAATAGAAGATAGTAAATGTAACCCTAACGGGTAATTGTCTTTACATGAAAAATCCCAAAAAGAGGGCCTTAATTACTGTCTTACAAATAATTTCACAAAATACTTAAATACAAAAAAGAAAGAAAATCAAGACAAAGGGACATCAGGTATAGTAGGATTCATTGTGGTAGACCATCGGTAGTAGTAGGGTTCTTAGAAAGCGGACTGTCGAGACCACCAGGAGTAGGTTGGGCAATGACCACATCGTTAGTCTCCACCTCTTGGTCAACTATATGAGTGGCGTCAACGGTCTCATCAATAACAGTGTCCTCTCCTCCAGGCGTCAACGAGACGGAGGTGTCTATTGCGATCTGGGACAAGTTAAGGTCAGGATGAGCAGCTCTCACCTGCTTCAAGCAATCCTCGAACCCTTCACCATAGTAGACGCCTCATGCATCAAAGAAGGGCTGGGAAATGCGAAACTTTGAAACAGCATTGGCTCTGGCTTTCTCCATCTATTCACAAAGCCAATTCTGTTGCCAAATTGGTCTTCACCTTCTCCACTTGCTCGAGCCGACGGGTCTCTTCTGCAAGCACTTTAGTTTTAGCCGTCAACTCCTTATTTTCAATCTCCTAGCACTTGTGAAACCGACGAATGACCCCTTCTCTGGCCACGCACCTATCTTGGAGGGCCTTTATACGCACCAATGCTTGAGACAAAGCATGACAATTGAAATTAGAAGAATAATTAAAATGCAACATAAGTGACGGGAACATGCCTTTGACAATTTGTAGAGGCCAAAAGACCCCAAGTCCTCTAAAGTATCCCCCCCACACGAAGTTACCATCTCGACGGCGTAATCTTTGTGAGTAATAAGCCTTTGGACAGGGTGAGGATCAACAGGCCATTTCCCAAATCTATGACGAGGGAGAAGGGCCAACAGAGCCTTCTGTTATTGCTCCCCAATAAGTGGACCTGTCCCTTTCTTTGACGGACAATCATCTTTGGTATTGGGTTTTCTCTTAAGTGTGGTTTTAGGGCCCATATTAGGAGTTGATCTCGATGCCTACTCCTGTTGCTTACGAGTGGCAGCTGCCTTCCTCACCAAAACTCTTTGCCTGCCTATGTCCATTTCTGAAAAAGTAATAAGGTGAGTTATGCGAACGGAAGGGGTAAAAACAAAAGTAGACGAACAAAGAGAATTACAGTGACAGGAAGAAGCGTGCAACCGTCAGACCTTAAGAGTTGACTTTGGACCATCGTAAAAAGTGTAAAGGGTGTCGAGTGTGACCAAATCCTTCCACTTCCTTTCTTCTAGAGGGATCGCCAAAACCCTTTTAAAGAAATTCTCCTGTTCATTGGTTATCTCAGGACGAACCTGGGCTAAAAAACCAAAGGAGCAGAAGGTTAGGTACACAATTTAGGTTGACGGGGCTACAAAAAGGGACACCGATGACTCACCAAACTCCTTGACTATACCCCAAGTATTGTCAAACCTGTCGGGCGTGCCATCCCATTCTTTAGGCCGGCACACCCATTCCATCCCCTAGACGAAAAAAAAAAAAATACCTATTTTTCAATTTCTATTGGAATCTGGCATGTCGGACACTAATCTAAGTGACATCTTCCTAGCCAAAAAATGATAAATGCCTTTTAACGAAGTGATTTGCTGGGTCTTGTAACAATAAAAGAACTCATCAAGCGTAAGCTGACAGTTCCCTCGGCTTAGTTGACCCTATATCACCTCGACACCTCTAAAGATTCTTCATGCGTTCGAGGTGATTTGGCTGACAGACAAGCCAAGGAAATCAGCGAGCTGACGGTGTAGCACCGTCAATGGTAATCTCAACCCATCAGTAAACATGGCATCATATATTCCCACGTCTGTCATCTTCCTTGAATAACATTTCTTAAAATTTCCTGGAAGATGGAGGGGAATGTTGTTCGGGATTTGGTGACGGTCACAGAGGGTGTTAAAAACTTTCCTAGTCATGGTCCGGTAAAAGTTGTTTATAGTCCATATACTTAGTAAAATGAAGGGCCTAGTTCCACTACTATCAACCCGACTTACCGACCCTTCATCATTTTGTTCACTTACCCCGTCACTTTCATTTCCCTCGTCATCATATCCTCATTCCTCGTCATCTTTTTCCTCCCCTTCAACATCTCCTTCCTCCTTATCGCAGCCCTTTTCCCCCTCAACATGGGAATGGGCGGATGGTTCCCTTGTTTAGGACCAGGATAAATCCTCCTCGGGCTCACGCCCTGACTGATAGACCTTGTCATAGCCCGCACCTTCACAAATTGACGACGACTGTTCACTCATCGCTTCTCTACCACCTGACATCTATTCACTTACAAGTAACAGAGGTATTCTAAGAACCTATTTGACTGGTCTCTAAACAAGTGATAACAAACAAAAAGGTAGATACAAATAGACAACGAGGCAAAGAAACTTACTGTATGGCGGTTGTACAAGAAGTGACAGTTGTACGAAAAGTGACGGCACGACACAGCAGCTTTAATCCCCCAAGCTCTCAGATAATAAAAAGCAAATTAGAAAAGAATGACTGAAGAACAAAGAACTATTTATAGAGAGAAGGGACGCTGTATACGAAGCGACGCTCATGATTGGAAACAAGGCCAATTAGCAAGCACCACGTGTCTCCTCGCATCTTAACCAAAAGCTACCTATGCCATTTAATGACATGGGCTCCTATAAAGTCTATTAATGGTCATAAATGCTCATATACTTCGTGGCCCGTCAACCAAAGCCGACGGGACCACGGAGTAGGGGGCAGCTAATAAGGGTGTTCTTGCAAAATAAATTCTTGACACGCAAGAAAGCCGACGGTTCCTACGGGCCCATCAACTTTCTTGAGCATATATGGAATAGAGGAAGTGGTGGCATCATAAATCGATGACCTCACCACAATACCTAACAGGCGTATCCATAGGCCGACGGGAATTCTCGAACAGAGTAGATGACTGACGGATGTGGAGAGACCAATGGGGTTAAAAAGGCCGATGGGTCCAACCTGGCTTAACTTGACCCCTACGGATATTTATGTAAGGAAATTTCTTGTGTCCCACAATCAACCCTAATCAAAAGATTCCCTACAAGGAAAGGATCCCACAAAATTCATGTATCAATGAGGATATTCCCTACAAGGAAAGATCTTTTTTCACCAAGAAACGAAAGTTAGTTCTACACTACTATAAAAGCCCCAAAACCCTCACAAATCAAGGTACGCATAATTTACCTCAGTTCTGGCACTCTAGAGTTGTCAAAGTTCTCTAACTTAACCCTTGGAGGGTATTTGGCCAGTACCACACCAATGCCCTCTGTAAGGTCTTCCTCTTCTTTGTTGCGCAAGTTTTGTCAAAAGCACATGAGGACTATGTGACTTACTAACGATTTTTGGCATTATCATTTAGTTATTTTTTAATCATATTGCTAGTTTAACTAACTTGATGTAAATACTCTTAGGATCCAATGCTTACATGGATGCTAATTGATAATCTCCAAATATCTATTGAAAAAAATTTGACAATTGCTACAAAGAAGTGGCTTCTATACAATGGAACACAGCTTATGTTACAGCATGTAACACACTCCAAATACTCCTCAAACCAAAATATCAAAATTACTATACTCCTCCAACCAAGTCAATCAAATTGCATATTTTAGCTCACAAAAAATGTGACCAAAATCCATATACGGTAAGTTAGTACTACTATACCCCAACCCATATCTTAAAACTCATTTGAAATGGGCATGAAATTAAATTCTTTGAAGATGTGGTGTAAAACCCAAGTTTTACCCATCAAATTTCAACAAATGTCATATCATCATATTACATACTAAAGAATAGGCACAACCACACTTAATCAATTCTAATATCCATTTGAAAATTCAACTTCCTATGAGTTTATTGAAATGTTATTATGTATGACAGGATGTATTGAGTTTTAAGTAAAAAACTAATATAGCAACTTCTTATTAGATGGTGTAAAAACATGTTTTACACCATATCCTTACCAAATTCGAACTCATTTAAAACAATGACATGAATAATTTAGATGCTGAATTACAAAGTCTAAAAAAAAAATTTTAAAAATAAAATAAAATAAAAACTTGTTTTTAGTCAATACTTTATGATGCGGCATAAAAGGTTAGCAGGGTTTTGTCGAATGTGAGCAACATATTCTTGACGCAAATGCACATAAAAATGTATGGCTGACCCTTTGTCAAGTTCTCTAAGGTTGAGAAATTCTTTTTTGGTTCTTCTCAGTTCAAAAGCGAATTGACTAAAACTAATTTTTTCATCAAATCTAGCTAGCAGGAGAGAATAATTTAGATACGTAGTGTCAGAAATTGGTCTCATATTCTGATATTCATCATCACATCTGACCATGTAACCATGAATTCAAGACAATATTTTTGACTGTTCTTATCGTACCTGTATGTATGTTCCCATGAGTAGCTACTACGCATAGATTAGTAATCCTTTTTTTTTCTTTTTTACAAACGAGATTCATGCATTGTTGTCAATTGATCATCTTCAATTGTATGCCTTAAAACTATGTTTCCTACGTCAGGGCTAGAACGAATGGGAGCTTATTTTAACTTTCATTATTGTAATGACTGGAAATTCAAGAAAATTATTATTAATAATGCAATAGGGCATATGTCGAAGCAGCGATGGCTCTAAGAAATTTTTAAAGAACTTAAATATATCAACATCGCAACAATAACAATAACAATAGAAAACAAATATATGAAATTTTACAATTTTTTTCTACTAATAAAATGAAAAGACAAAAAGAGATTGATGAGAAAAAAGTGAAAACTGAGAATGCTGAGATGGGAGTAATTAAATGAGAGAGAATCTGAAATGATTATATATATATATATATATATATATATATATATTGTAGGGTCTCATTTTTCAGCCCAGTACCACACGATGGGTGGGATCTTGGATCAGCGGGCCCGATACAATGAATTTGTAGAGAGTGGGCTAAAAGGTTAGGCCTTGGCGAATGGACAGTCCTTAGTCATGGTGTTCATGGTGATCACACAGAGGTGAACTGAGCTTTTCCAAGAGGACTTTCTCCTTGGCATAGCCTGGGTAGCCCCAGTTCTTGGACCTGGTCTCCCCCCCCCCCCTTTTCTGGACTGCTTCTTCCTCTTTTTATACTAGCTTTTTCTCCTCCCACGGACGTCCATATGTAGGTTCAGCTTTTTAGGGCTGGTACTTGTCCCATCAGCCCATACCCAAAGTGGTTGGGGATAGTTGTAAAAGCTGAAAAGCATGGCTCTATCAGGTGCAGAGTACTTAATTGCAGTAATGGCAGTCTTTCCTTTGTTCTTTGTCGTTTTAGTACTTTTCTTGTTCGGTGAAATGACCCGGAATGTTGTCACCAAGACTGAGTTGCTCCCTTTTGCCCTCGGCTACATTTATGGCCAAGGAGGGTCCTTCTCATGGCTATGGAGGGTCCTTCTCATGGCCAAGAGGTGGGCCTTCCTTGGATCGGACCCTAGGCCCAGCGCAAACATTGACATAGGCTTCCCGGTTTTATACCCCCCACATATATATATATATATACATAAATAAAAAATAAAAGGAAAAATGGAGAGAGAGAGAGAGAGAGAGCAACAGATGATACATATTGTGACTACGAGCCTAATAGAGGTTTTATTTTTTTAAACGAGCTTTTTGTTGAATTATTTGATAATTTGTTGTTTGACTTAGTCTTGTTTTTGTTTGGACTATTATTGCTATTATTTGAGCTCATTTGTATTGTTGCTTCTTGATCTTTTATTTTTGTTTAAGGGGTTAAGGATCATATTGGGGTCCAAGATTTTTTTCAAGTGAAGAGTGATGTTACATCCACAATATTTTAACAATAATTATTTCACAGCAAATCATAGGTAACAAATTGCTGTTAGTGCTTTAAAAAGCAGTAACAACTTACCACCTAAAATTTGTTACGAAAATATTATGAATGTAATATTACTCGTATTTTTATTGAACCCAAATTATTGGGATTCTCAAGTTATGTGTGGTGGTCTATTCCCAACAACCTTGGACACTAGGACCCAAGCCTCCAATTTACTTATACTCTAGGTTAGGCATGTCCTACAAAGAAAGGTCCAAGAAATGGCTCTAAAGGTTACTGAGGGAGTTAAACTGTTGTTTTTGGCCAAAAATTCCCTTGATCTTGGCTCAGCCGAGATGATGATTGTATAGCCGAGCCCCCTACCCTAAAATCCAAACAGGATTTCTTAATCCCTAAGTTGTATTTTTTTCCTTACTACTCTCGTGTTTCACTTTCCCAATTTTCCAACCCCCGATCCTTGTCTCTTCTCCTCAATTTATAGTCTCCCCTTAGTGGGGTTGTCATGATGACGGAATTTTCCCCATGTCAGTGGGTCCTTCACAATATTCCTAACCAGATCGGACCCACCGCAAACTGCAAATTAAGGGTCTCAAATGAGTTTATTTGGATGGGTTTGTAATGGGCATAATTGGGTTGGGTACATAAAATTTATTTACCCATTTAACTAATTACTTCTAACCCAAACCCAACCCAACCCGATTATTATGGGTAAACCCCAACTCACCCAATTACCCAATAATCAAAAATACCAAAATGCCCCTAAAACTTGAAAATGGCCAAAGTACTCCTAAAAATCCTTTAAAATTACCAAAATACTCCCTAAACCTAAAAAAAGACCAAATATACTCAAAAACCACTAAAAATTACCAAAACACTGTTGAAACTTAAAAAATGATTGAAATACCCTTGAAATCTACAAATTGACCAAAATACCCTCATAAATCTGAAAAAATGACCGAAATATCTCCAAAACTTATAAAAGACCAAAATATCCCCAAAATCTAAAAATTTACCAAAATACCACATAAACCTAAAAAATGACCGAAATACCCTTGAAACTTAAAAATGATCAAAATAACCCCGAAAACCTAAAAATTGACCAAAAATATCCCCTAAATCTAAAAAATGACCAAAATATCCCCTAAAACCTAAAAACTGACCAAAATACCCCTAAAACAAAACAAAAAATTAACCAAAATACCCCTAAAACAAAACAAAAAATTAACCAAAATACCACCTAAACCTAGACAATGACCTAAATACCTTGAAATCTAAAATATGACCCAAATACCCTGAAACATAGAAAATTACTAAAATACCCCCGAAACCTAGACAATGACCTAAATATCCCTAAAACCTTAAAAATGACTGAAATACCTCCGAAACCTAGAAAATTACCGAAATAGCCCTAAAATCAAAAAATTAATGAAACACCCCTAAAACCTAAAAAAGTACCAACATTCCCTCGAAACCTACAAAATGACGGAAACACTATTAGAACCTTTAATTTGATGAAAATACCCTTGAAACATCCAAAATACCCTAAACCTCTATTTTAGTAATTTTAGAGGCTTCAGGTGTATTTCGTTCATCTTATAGGTTTAGTGGTATTTTGGTCATTTAAGATATTTTGAGAGGTATTTTATTCATTTTGGAGATTTAAATCTATTTTGGTCATTTTACAAGGTGTTTTTGGTAATTATAGAGGTTTCGGGTTATTTGTGGTCATTTTAGAGGTTTCAGGGGTATTTTGGCCCTTTTTTTAGGTTTTGAGGGTATTTCGGTCATTTTTTAGGTTTCGGCGGGTATTTTGGTCATTTTTTAGGTTTCAAGGATATTTCGATCATTTTTTAGGTTTCGGAGCTATTTCTGTCATTTTTTAGGTTTCAAGAGTATTTCAGTCATTTTTTAGGTTTAAGGGATATTTCTGTCATTTTTTTAGGTTTAGGGGGTATTTCGATCATTTTTTAGGTTTAGGGGGTATTCAGTCACTTTTTGGGTTTCCGAGGTAGTTTGGTTGTTTTTTAGGTTTCAAGAGTGTTTCAGTCTCTTTTTAGGCTTCTAGGGCATTTCAGTCATTTTTTAGATTTTGGGGGTATTTTTGTCATTTTTTAGGATTTGAGGGTATTTTAATCATTTTTTAGGTTGAAGGGTATTTCGGTCATTTTTTAGATTTAGGAGGTATTTTGGTAAATTTTATGTTTCGGGAGGTATTTATGTCATTTTTTTAGGTTTAGGGGGTATTTTTGTAATTTTTAGGTTTCGGAGGTATTTATGTTATTGTTTTAGGTTTAGGGGGTATTTTGGTAATTTTAATGTTTCAAGGTATTTATGTCATTTAGGTTTCAGGGGCATTTTTGTCATTTTTTAGGTTTCATAAGTATTTTGGTCTTTTTAATTGTTTTGGGGTATTTTAGAGTTTGGTGATTTGTAGAAATGATACTTGAGTTATAATTAATTGTGTCTAATTGAGAACTCAGTTAAAACCCAATAAACATTAATATTAATTGGTTTAATACCCATTTAACCCAATTAATAATTAGGTGGATTTTGGTCTTATTTAAGTGGGTGAGTTTGGGTGGACAAATGGGTTTGGGTTGATTTTGCCACCCCTATTGCTGATATGACCTCCTGGGAACACACATCCAATGCCGGTTGCTGCTCGGCTGGCGGATTCCACTAAAGCATTATTTCTTGTTCACGGCATATCATGGGGTACGCTGTCTAAATGTTCAGCCAGACCTATCTAGACTCGGTTAAGTGGGCCGAGATAGGCCGAGACCGTCCAGAGAGTGGGCCTGCAACTCGGGAATGGGCTGGTATTTCTCGATCCATACAAATGTGGTGGTCTGTTCCTAACAACCTTGGCCTTTTAGGGCTAGACCTCCACATTATGGTATTCATTTTATTTTAAGCGTAGAAAAGACTAGTTAGTTGTGTACGTGTATATATATATATATATATATATATATATATATATCTTTTTTCTTTTTTCTTTTTCTTTTGCAAGTAAAAATTTTGTCAAGTTAGAATGTCCTTGTGAACAGTGAAGTCTGAACACTCTTTCTATAATGTAGAGTTGCCACTATGTCGAAGCATGCCACACAATTTTTTTCTTTTTTTTCTTTTTGAGAATCCATGCGACACATTAGAGTAATTGAAAATGTGGGAAATTGACGTAATTAAGATCTCATCTTGCGTTTGACCACAATTTCAACTCAATACTTTGCTGTCGCTAGCTATGTTATCGACATGTGCTTGTTAGTACACATTTTCCAAACGTCGTTTGCTGTCTCTGAACATACAACGTGAGAATCACAGCTTATGCTGCAGCATGTAACACACTCTAAAGAGTGTTTCACTCATGGAATCATTACTTAAAGTAGGCGGCCAAAATGAAGTTGCAACGAAAAGGGCTTTCGATAAAACCCTTTTCGTTGCCCTTTTCGTTGCAACTTCATTTTGGGCGCCAACTTTTTTCTTTTTTTTTTTATAATTTTTTTTTAATATATTATTATCTTGGCGAAACATATGATAGCTAGGTCCATCTTCAAGGCTGTAATTATTGAACATTTTTCAACTCAATTTTTTTGTATAAATATGCTACTTAGAGCTAGGGTATCACTTGAACTAAATTTTTTATTAGAGAGAGATGGTGAGAGCTCCCTTCTATGATAAAAATGGACTAAAGAAAGGTGCATGGAGTGTAGAAGAAGATAATAAACTAAGGTCTTATATTCAGAGATTTGGCCACTGGAACTGGCGGGAACTTCCCAAATTTGCAGGTAATTAAGAAACTCTTTGAAGCTGATAGATCAAATCAATCCAAGAAGGACATTTGTATTATATATATATATATATATATATATATATATATAAGAAACAGAGAAATGTATCATTAGTAGTTAACCATGCTAACTGCCTCATGAAATGTCTAGATAATTAAGGCTGTCTAATTCCTCGGCTTCTCTCAAATTATAAAAAAAAAATGAAAACGTTGTTTAAGCACTTTTAGTTCTAATTTATGACAACCTTTTCCTTTAGAGTGTGTTTGTTTGAAGGTGAAATAAGGTGGATGGGAAACTTTGGAGAGAAAATAGGAAGAAAAACTTTTTTGGAGTGTGTTTGGTTGGGTGGGGAGGAAGGAAAATAAATGATGAGGCCCAGATGTTTTCTCCTTGAGTCCACAAAAAAATGTGCTCCCCAAAATGAAGAGAAAACTGAGTGTGAAAGAATTTTTTCTTAATTGACAAAAATACTCATATCCATGTGGACATGGGCTTCTTCAAGTTACCTTCAATTTTTTTTCTTTTTTTTTCTTTTGATTTTCTAGGCCTGGGCATCCTTCTTTTTTCTTTTCTTTTTTTCCCCTTTTTCTGGGCAGTAATGCTGCCCCTTTGTTTTTTATATTCTTTTTTTTTTTTCTTTTGATTTTCTAGGGTCTAGGTGTGATACTTGTTTTTTTTTTAACTAGACGTGATTTTTTTTTTGGTACATTATTTTTATTTTTTAATAAATTTAGGTGATTATTCTTTTTTGTGGTTATTTGTCACTTTTTTATTTTAATTGAGCATCATTCTTTAACAAGGGTATATGAGTAAATTTATTCAAACTCATTTTTTCCATCCCTCCATTTTTCCACTCTCAACCAAATAAATAGGCAAGAAAATAAAATTTTTTCTCTCCTCCCACTTTCCTATCCTGTCATCATTTTCTATTTCTCCAACCAAACGGACCCTTACTTTTATTATTCAATTTTATGCATGATTTGCCTTTATTGACTATCATGATTGTCTTCCATTTTCTGTCATACTTTTCTTTCCTGGGAAAATCCAAATAAATATAAATAAATAAATAAATAAAAATTGGAATAATGTGGCATTACAGTACTTCATGTTAATCAACCTTTTTTGTTATACATTGATTACAGGTTTATCAAGGTGTGGGAAGAGTTGCAGACTGCGATGGATGAACTACCTCCAACCAAATGTAAAACGAGGAAACTACACAGAAGAAGAAGAGCTTACGATCATCAAATTGCATGAAGAACTAGGCAATAAGTAAGGACTTAAAACTTCGAAATTCTTCAACAAGAATTTGGATGAGCATAACTTTATTTACAAAATCTCCCCTTCTTTCCATCCGCTTTTTCTTGTATGCATGTTTACATACTTGATAACAAATATTTATGAGCATAAACCTACTTCACGCATGCCAGTCATTTTGAAGAATTCAGCGTAAACATGTTGGCATGGTGAATACTCATAAGCATCTTATGTCTGCATTAAATGCGTCTGTAAGTAACCAAGATATGTCACTATAATTAGTAAGTTTTTCTTTGAAATGATTCAAAATGAATTTTTCAATGAGCTTAAATATGTGAATATAAATATATTGTAATGTAACTACATATAAACTTTTGAAATTGAGTTAGATTTGGTGTATATACTGGTGTTCCAGTTCTACTAATAGGTGCTGTTACTTGAACTTTTTACTCTAGACATTTGATGCAATACAATCTTCTCATTCATCGAAAAAAAAAAAAAAAAAAAAAACCTCTATATAAACCCCATGTATTTTCCTTTGTAGATGGTCTATGATTGCAGCAAGCTTGCCTGGGAGATCAGACAATGATATAAAAAACCATTGGCATGCCCACCTGAAGAAGCGTACCAAGAAACCTACAACATCAAAGATGAAAACGCTATCCAATGAAGCTTACCAACATGACGCTGATATAGCAAGGAAAACAGAAACTGACAGTTCTGTAAGCAGTTCTCCATCTTACCAAATTCAGGAGAGCTCCCAATTACCCCTAGAAACATCTTCTAGTGAATTCTCATACTTGAGCTTTGATAATGCACCTTTATCTGGCATAAATTGGACTGCAGAAGATAGTCTCGCTACATTGGAAACACTTGAACAATCGTTTAGTGACTTTTGGACTGAACCCTTTATATTGGACAATACCTACATCCAGAATAACTATCCAGAACCCTTGGCAGGTGGACGATTTAGTGCATCTCAATCATGCTACAACGAAGGCATAGATTCCATCTACGAGGCAATGCAAGAAGTCGAGAACTACCAGAGAATTAATGAAGATCCATATTTGGTGAACTAGTGTGTTGGTGCATTTTCATATCAAGTATCCATTTGGATACTGAGTTTCACTTTTGCGTTGTGTGTTTCACGCTTTTTTTTCATTGAGAAGCGCGTTTCAGTGCTTTACAATGAGTTTCGTGCACTGTTCACGGGACCCACAAACCTCTTTTTTCAATAAAACTTTCATTAAAAATGAGTCTCCGGTATTATTCACACATTTAAAAATTATTTTGCTACAGTGTTTTCAATTTTTAATTTTTAGTAAAATAAGTGGTATCCAAACACACCCTAAATGAATAAATGAAATATTTATCAATATACTAATTAGGTTTTTCTTTTTAATGTGAATAATTAGATTAATTGAATGAGAAAAAGTGGGAGTTTCATGAGGTAATCATTTCATAGAGGGGAGTTCAATGTTAAGAAAATAGATTCCTACATTAATAAAGAGAAAATCTACATTATGTCATAATTGATGATGTTATTTGCTTAAGAGCATGATGCATACAAATGATACAATTCACACTAGGGGAGGTGAAACGCTGGAGATTTCCAATCCAATTACATTTTCCCATGTAATTTCAAATTAATTTTTGTATTTCTATTGACAAAATATGATAATTATATTCCCTCAAATGCTTTCTTTTGTTTCTTTGATTCGGTGGAAAACATTTTCCTTGAAAAAAAAATTCCAAAAAGAGTGACTAGTTTTGATGTTTATTGTAACGAATTTGAATATGATCTTGAAAATGTTTTATATACATCATTTAATACGCTTAAAAATCATCAATATTTCACATAGACTAAATGTTGGTTTAGGTGAGAGTACTAATGGTAGCGGCCTCAAAGATAGTAGTGGTGGCAGTGATAGAATTAGCGATGGTCGTGGTGAAGGTAGTGAAGGTGGTAGTGGTGATGGTGATGGTGATGGTTTTAGGAGCAAGAAGAAATGAATGGGTGAGGCCATAAGGAAATTGTAGAAAACCACTCCCACTTCTCATAGAAAATGCTTTTCACCATTTTGACTTATTTTATATAAACCATGGAAAACATTTTAGGAAAATCTTAGACCCCAAATTATTTATGCAGTGGATTAGTTGGTATTAACTGAATAATTTATGTGTATTCCAATAAGTAAGTCAACCACGGTAATCAATCACCAATTCTAAAACAATAATAGTAAAAGCAATAAAAGGCACGCTAATTTTGGTGACAAAGTGGAAAGTTAAGATTCCAAGTTGTAACGTTCAAGATTTATGTCAAAGAAGAAAAAATTCAAAAATTTTGACTACCCTGATGCTCAATTGATCAAACAAGAGTCTTCAATGACCTTTTAAATTTTAATCACAGCTCAATCAATCAAAAGCAAATTCTTGATATGGCTTGATCGATCAAAAATTAGAAAAGCTAAATCTGACATGTTTTGTTTAAGTCAATGTTGTCTTGGTTTTTCGTTCCCAACATGCAAGCGTATAAAAGGTCATATTATAGCACGACTCAAAAGATATTTTAGAGAGTTATTTTTGTGTGCTACAAAGTGAGAAAATCTTAACCTAATTATCACCAACCCTTTTTTTTTAGAGATAATTATAATATGCTGCTAACCATGTTGCTCAAACCATTTCTCCCTATGCCCCTAAGCACCTTGATTAGAACGGTTTGAAGCTAAAGAGCCAATCCTAGAACGTTGTTTTAGAAAAATTTGAAACTATTGTAGTCAATTTGGTTATTACCATTAATTCATGTCCCTAGTGAATTAACAGTAAGAATTGAATTGACTGCAAGTTTAAAATAACAGAGAACAAATTGACTACTACCAAAATGTATGACCAAATTGGTATTTTTGCTAAAAATAAATAATAAAAGTCTAATTGACCAGTCCTCTCAAACTTTGGTCAGATATTCTCTACCAAATAAAACGCTTGAGCATTTCAATCAAAGGGTAAAAAAAAATAACTAAACAAGTAGTGTTAGAAGAAAAAAATGTGCTTCTGCGTAATGGCCTAACTTGGGCCTATGTCCAACCTTAACGAAAGCAAGGAAGTAGTAACTTATCATGGCCATTGGAGGGCTACACCAGTGGCCTAATGATGAGCAAGTTGGCGTATTCTTTTGACTATAAATCAATATCTAGAATTATAACATCTTAATGATTACTGCAGATATAAACATTTTCAGATTTTACAATTAAAAATTAAGTAGACAGTAACATTTTGATTATATTTTTGCGTTTCCAAAAGAGTAAGAAACCTTTTTCTATGAGATTCCTACTGGAGGGAGGGGAGACTGACATTTTGATTTCCATTGCACCAAATCAACCATCTAAGATCAAATCATCCAGTAACAAATGTATAGTTCTTTACCCAATCATGCATTAGCAAACATTAATCTTGACTCCAAAATAAAACTGAACCGATTATTATTATTAACCCACATATGTGGACTAGAAACGTAAGAGCAATACTCAAATAAGAAAGAAATGTCAAATTCAATAGCATATTTAAAATTGACTAATAAAGCGCACAATAACTTCACGCGCGTTTTGTTAAAATACATGTGAATGGATTTTTCCATTTTAAGTTTTCATTTCTAATTTGTGTGTGTGTTTTTTTTTATACGCTAATTTTTTTTCTTATTGAAAATTTGAAGGTTATTCAAAAAGGAAAATCATCATTTTTTTTTTTTTGTATTATTATTAATTTTTATGTCCTCTTTGTTTTGCATGTATTAGGAGCATGAAATAAAAGAATTGAAAATTAATTAGTTGCTTCGAATGCACATCCTCTATCTCAAAGTTCCTGTCCCAATTCATGCTCCACTACTTAACGGATAACATGCGTCTATTTTTTCTTTTCTATTCTTAATACATTAACATCTTTTTAAGTTTTAAGTCTTATTACACCGTGCACCCTTGGAGCAATGGTCAGGATTCAAGTCTCCAAGAGGGAGTTTCACACACATATACACTTAAATTAAGTTAGAGCAAAATTTCTATTTTGTATCTATTGATGCCCTTTTTGATAAAAGGCCCAATAGCAGAAGAAGCCCAGCAATAAGGGAAGTGAAAGAAAAAATAAATATGAATGGTAAAAGCAAGTTCGTAAACTCAATGGGCCAACTGGCAGAAATAACAGCTAGCAAGCCCATGGGAAGAATAAGAGGTAAAGATGAAGTAAGTGGACTGAGAAAGCCCAAGAAAAGAGGTAGCAAGCCTAATGGGCTAACATGGCGGGAATAACAGCCAGCAAGCCCATGGGAAGAATAAAAGATAAAGATGAAGTAAGTGAGCCAGGGAAGCCCAAGAAAAGAGGTAGCAAGCCCAATGGGCCAACATGACAGGAATAATAGCTAGTAGGCCCATGGGAAGAATAAGTGGTAAAGATGAGGTAAGCATGGGAAGAATAAGAGGTAAAGATGAAGTAAGTGAGTCAGGGAAGCCCAAAAAAAGAGGTAGCAAGCCCAATGTGTCAATATGGTAGGAATAACAGCCTATGGGAAGAATAAGAAGTAAAAATGAGGTAAATGGGCTAGAGAAGCCCAAGAAAAGAGGTAGTAAGCCCAATGGACCAACATGGCCAACGAGCCTATGGAAAGGAAGAGGAATGGCAGGAATAGAAACCCAATGGGCTATACGAGAAAAGGCCCTTGTCTGGACAATGATCATTCCAAGAAGGGACAAAAAAGGTAATGCAATCCCAAAAGCCTAGACATTCCTCACGCCTCAGAAGACAAACATTACCCAATACGTGTATTAGAAGAATACGGTGCAACAACGGTAGAAATGGTGTGGGAATGAAAGAAGACAAATGCAAATGGTAGTGGCATTCACACAAGGCACAGGACACCACCCACGTGCATCCAGCCAATACATGGGAGGTGGGCCCTCAGTCAAGGGATTCAAGGGGCATGGTTTGGTAGTAGGGTGAAAAGAGGTCTATTCTAGGGTTCCTGTCGAGACTCCTTTCAGGAAAATGCTTTACTAGGATGGCATTTCTTCCAAAAGAGGTAAACACAGGCTGGGACCACTTGATTCATGCCATAGGGGTAGGTGTAGAGAGCCCTCAACCCTTATCCGTTGAGGGGAGGCAAGGTAGCGAGCGGGAGAGAAACAAAACAAGAACTTTTGTCTGGAAATGGAGAGTGGTGTGGCAAGCACACTTTTAGCAAAGATAATGGTCGGGCAACCAACAGGTTAGTGGGTAGTCCTGGAGAGATGCCCACAAGAAACCAAAAGTGGTTGGCATAACCTTAAGGACAAAAGGGAGAAATCCTATAAATTTAAGCAAGTATAAAAGGGATAGAGGTAACCATGAACAGGGACATGAGGAGAGAGTGGCAAGAGGTAAATGAAGAAAAAAAAAAGCAAATAGAGAGAAAAGAGACAAGAAACTTAACAAAAAAAAAAAAAAAAAATCAAGTGGTAAGGCAAAGAGAGTTATGGCAGAAATAGGGCATGCATCAATAGATCGAATTTTCTCTCCCCTTGACATTCCCACTCTCTTTGACCCATAATCCAGAACTCAAAACCATTTAGGCCCTCTTCCTAGCACAAGTAAGTTCTATAGCAGAAACCTGAGGTTACCTACATTGGGGATTGGCTCTCTTTTTGGACCCGTTCCTGCTAAGCAACCAAGCCCAAGATTAGGGAAAGCAAGGTTATCCTCATTGCACTACTAGGTGTCTTGTGACAATCCCTTTTTGGTTTATGTTAGCAGTACTAATGTTACAAGTTCTGTGCTAGCATTGCAAATCCTACTATAGTGTCTATCTTCTTTTCCTATTTGTTGTATCAGTTGTTCTACTGTAACTCTGTTTATTTTACTTACAATGTTAGTTGCCTATCATGACTCCATTTAACATGTTATACTTTAACATGTTTATTTATGCTATAACAGCTATCTAGCCACAACTACGCCTCACATTCAGCCTACGGTGCCCTCAACAGCTTATCTCGACATTGGGTGAGCCCAACTCATGTACAAGCTGGCCTATGGTGCAACCCAAACTAGGCTAGTCCCAACCTCTTTACTACAGACTTACGAGCCTTAATACGACAAAAGGGCCAAGGCCCAAACACGCAAAAGGCCCCCACAGTATCAAAACAAGAAAGTTATAAGTCTTACAAATATCTAGATTCATGGTAAAAACAAGTCGTTGGAGCTGAAAGAAAAGTGAAAGAGGTGTGAAATGTCTTTGCACATGATTAGACATTCACAATCACACCTAAGGGTTGGGAAAAAAAAATACAAAACAAAACAAAACAAAAGGGCCATGTGATGTCTTCTGAATTCTAATAATATGTATTTTTTTTATCATTTTTACATCTCTAATAGTAGAATAAGAAATCTGGGGCTCAATCCTCGTCTATATCGAAAAATCAATTAATATCTTAATTTGATGATAAAAAGCTATCATTAGGAGTAGAAGTCAAAAGTTAAAACTCTCTTAAAAAAAAAAAAAAAAAAAAACACTTTTAACTAGAATATCTATTCTCGACTAATGCTTACATTAGACAATAATTAAGAATAGAAAATATAAGTAGATGCATGTCATCTGTTGAGTGGTGGTGCATGGACTGAGGGGGACTTTTTTTTTTTAAGCAAGACTAAGAGGGACTTTGAGATAGAAGATGTGCATTCCTTAGAGCATCTCCAATAGGTTCTCTAAGACTAATTTTGGAGAACAAACACACCAAAAACTCACTCCAACAGCTTCTCTAAAAGCAAAACTTTTCCAATTTTTTTTTGAAGTTACTACAGTAGTTCTCTTTATCTAGAGAACACTGTAACAACTCCAAATGAATTTTTCTTCTTAAAAAAATCATACAACTCAATAAAAAACAATTCTTTCTCTCTCCTCTCACCACGGCTACAAACATTCACAACGGCTACAAACACAACAATCTTTTCTCTCTAACATCTCTAAACTCAAGCATAATAAAAATACAATCTTAAAATTAATCAAATCATGACAATAAAAGCAAAAAAAAAAAAAAAAAAAAAAAAAAAACAACAACACAAGCCATCTAACCCATCTGGCCTGCATTGGGGAGGAAGACGAGCGGCAGCGAAGCGGAAGGCGCGGCTTGGCACAGTGAACGCCGATTCTCTGCCAGCCTGTGTCCTTTGATCAATGGTGGAGAAAGCAAGATCTCTCGCTTGTTCTCTCTCTTTGCCCCTTTCTCCATTTCTTATCACAGAGAGAGCTAGAGAAAAAAAAATGTAGATAAAGAGAATGAGGTTTTGGAATCAAGTAGAAAAAGAAAAAGAAGTAGAGAAAAAAAGGGGAGGATGGAGATAGGAGTGGGTATACGTGTGTGGTGGAGAAAAAACAAGAGAAAAAAAAAAGAAAAAAAAAGAAACGTATGGATGAAAGAAAGGAAAAATAATATAAAGAATAAGAAATTACAATTCAGAGATGCTACCACAATATTTTCACAATAAATCTTAATTAATGTATTGTTATTAGCTAATATTGGTGAATTAAAAAATAATTTCAGTAGTGGGTTGAAATTAGAACTAGTAACAACTTTCCATATAAGATTTTGTTATGATTCTTGTGAAAGTATTGCAAAAAATATTGTGGACGTAACACTTTTTGTTAAAAAATATAATTGTTGAGAATGAATAGAGATAGAATAAATAAAGACTAAAAAAGAATAAAGAATGAATGAAGAAATAATATTTAAATGAGATACAGAAATGATAGAGAATCTGTTGGAATGTGTATTTGAAAAAGTGGGTAGGTAAAAGGTAAATGTCACTGTTCACTGTCTAAACAGTATAAAAATTTGGATAAGCTATTGGAGATGCTCTTACTTACTATCACACACAACTTTGAATAATCTTCCAAACGTGTTAACAGAAAGTTATATATACAGACTCTTCTAAACACCAAACTAGACTTTGACTTTATGTTCTTCTTTTTGCCCCATAGACTTGTATCTCTAGAAAATCTATCATCTTTAATTTACAAATTTCAACTACAAATTTAATTTTTGCCAGATAGGTTCTTCAAAAAAAAGTGAGAACTTAGATCTATTTTAGAGACCATGGGAGAAGAAGTTGTAGATGATCAAACCCCATTTTTTCAAATTCAACCAACTCATGAGCATCCTCTCTAGAGAACTGGTTTGGTTTTAGTTCACCCTTTAATTAACCCATTGTGGTGGGCCATTTGTGATTTTAGGTTGGATTGCCTCCTAGTGTGCTGAGACCTAAGTGTTTTAGATAGGAGAGTCGAGACCGGTCCAATTGTAACTCATCTTGGGTCGGCTTGTGCACAAACTATGCCTCTTTTGCTGAAACTTTGGTCACATGCCCATGACAAACGAAGCTATTACAGAAGAGTTATGGCAAACAAATACAATATGACAATAATAATAGTAATATGCTTCCCGTTAGACAAAATAAATAAGAAATCCTTAGGTAAAGCAGGGAAAAGAATGACATAGAAACAAGAAACACGTTATAAGTGAAATTGCAAAGGTAGGAAATAATTATGATAAATAATAAAATCAAAAGGAAAAAGTTAGTCTGCCGTGTTTAATTATGTTATAGGACTAAGACCAAGGAGGGAACCATTTCCTCAAAGCGGGTAACCTCGCAGGAGGATCATGCTATAGAAATTATCCACTTTGAGGGAACAAACCTGAATGGCTTATGCCTAAATAAATCCTTTTATCCTTAACAGAGGAAAGGCTTTTAGAGGAAAAGAAGGAATTAGCCTATTAGTGCATGTCTGCCATTTTTACACTCTCTATTTCTCTTCCTGGTTCTCTTTCTCTTTCTTTAGGTTTTATTACTTTGATTCTTTACCACTTTTTTCTTTCTTTCTTAGTGCTTGCTCATGCGGTGTTATGGTGATGGTGGCACTGTAATTCTCTCCCAGTGGTTGTTACCGTTTTCCCCTTTCTCTCACTATTCACGGTGAGGACCCTTTATATACTGCCTGTCGTGACTATTTTTTACCATTTTGACCTTTAATTGCTTTTTTCATAATTTTTCACCTACCCAGCCACCACCACTTTCCTATGCTGCTTATGCCACTCCACATTACTAGACAAAGAAAACTATTTTATTTGCTTATTTACCATGGCATTCTTATCCACCACAGAATAGGCTTTCCCTTCTCCCCACCACCAGACCATACCTTTTCTTACCTTTGACTCATGACCCATCACTCCTATATTGGCTAGGTACAGGTTGGTGGTGCCTAGGCCTTGTGCGTGCTTCATTTCCGTGCATGTCCAAAGCTTGTCTGCTGCTCATGCGTTTGCCATAGACTGGAGGCTCGTTTATGCATTCTACCCCTCATTCTTTTGAACTCTTGTGGCATGAACTGTTTTCTGATCCTCTATCCTTTAGGGCTTGCTTCCTCTAAGGGATGGGCCTTGCCTAATTGTAGGCTTTTCTTTCTTTTAGCCCACTGTTTGCTCTTTCTGTTGGCTTACCAGTATTCGTGCCACGCCATTCTATTATTCCTGCTGCAATGCTATCTGATCCGTGCTTGCTGGGCCTACTGTATGCTCTTTTCTCACTTGGTTATAATGACCCGGTATGGTCATTAGGTTTATACTTATGCTACTTTGGGCTATCTTGACCCAGTACATTGCTTACGAGCTCCCTTGGCCCCTTTCTTCATCCTTGGGCATCCTTGGCCCATTTCTAACTCTATATTCCCATGGGCCTTTACTAACTCTTTTGGGCTTCCCTGGCCCAATTACCACATCCTTCATCATTGGGGTTCATGGGCTTTCCATCAACCCCTTACTTTCTTACTTTAGGCTTGTCGTGGCCCATTCTTAGTTTTCTACATCACATAATGCCCGTGAGTTTACTACTTCCTTCTTGAGGCTCCTTTAGGCCCATTTGCTTTCCTCAAGACCCATTTGTTTATTTCATGGGCCTACGACCCATTATTCTTGCCATTCGGGATTAATGGGTTTTCTTTCAATCCTGCAAACTCTTTCATGCCCGTATTGTTGGGCTTCTTCCTGCTGTTAGGCTTTTCCAAAATGAGCATCAACACCCATATTTAGTTCTTTTGTTTTATTTTCAATTAATATGGTGACTATCATAAAGTGCTTTGAAAGAACAAAGATTCAAGGGTCTCAACTTCTCATTTTTCTATATGTTTCCTTTCACAGTATTGTCAAAATTCCAATGAGTTCCAAATTCAATTTTTTTTTCTTTTTTTCTTTCTTTTTTCATAGTTTTCATGATCCATGCGATAATGAGAGAATCACAACATGGTATAGGAACTAAAGTCACAAGCAATCGGCAATTTTGGTGCATCTACCTGCCAAATTTTCTCTCATTCTTTTATATTCTTCTAAAATCATTTAACCATTATTCTAAAATTGTGTGCTTTCTAAAGAATTTAATTATAAAATGAGGTATGTAATTGCATGCTAGTACTTGTAGAATGACATCCCATAATTATTGGCAAAAGAATAAAAAATAACTTACATCATAAAGCCTCCGAAAGAAGAAATTAGAGAACAATTTTGAAGCGTAAACTATTTTATTAACAGTAATATATCACAAATGTGTATCTTAAGCACTGGAATGAAACATGTACGTTTTTAGACCCCTTAAACCTAAATAGATTAACCTAATTAATTAGCCAAGTGATTACTTAGTCAAATTATTCCAATCTAGGTTAACACAAAAATATCATATCATGTAAAGCAGCAAAAAATAAATAACACAAAGATATGATGACCCAGGAAAACCAAACCAGTAAAAAACCTAGAGAGGATTTAACTTAGCTATCCTTAAGATAAAATAGATCCACTATGAAAGAATTAAAGTTTACACAATAGCGACTTAGACCACTAACATCTTATTGCTACATCGAGTAGGAAACTTATTACCACGACCACGTGACAGCTCCGAGTCCACGAACTATTTCTTTCTTGGATTCACAACAACCACAATTACTCCCATTTGTGTTTCTTTAAGCTCTTTATGCAGCAACCAAACCAATCATCAAGCTCTTGACATAATCTTGATTCTTGATAACCCTAAGTATATGTGAAGGCAAACATATCGAGATCTTACAAGAGATTCACATACACAGTATAAAAAACAACCTAAAAATGTGGCTAGGGTTTTCCCTTTTATAATTAAGGCAAAACATAAAACCCTACACGTCAAACGGGCTTGGGCTGAGTTGGAAAATTCTGCAAAAAAACAACCTGCACGAGCTGTGATCAATCAAGTCTAATTCTCAATCAATCGAGCCAAGCAGATTTACACAATAAATCCTGCAGTACACTCGATTCCAACTTTACACATAAACATACTTTGAGCAAGTCTAAAACAAGACTAAACGTTTTGATCATGGTTTGCCAACATTACAAAATGAAGTTCTAATACATTTAAACCTAAAGTCTTAGAGCCTAACAAAACAAGCTCGGTTTATTCCACCTCTTTCGAAGGCATATAATAGCATTTCTTTGTGTCATTTTCTTCAGATTATATGGATATACTGCACCAGCACCAGTAGCTATCAACCATGTCTTCTTCAACTTCATCGCATGCACTTGGAAGTCCTTAGATGCAATTTTGTCATTGTGGGAAATGGGCACCAGTGAAAACATCATGGACTAGTGAAAACATAGGGAGGAGGTTTTGGGCATGTGAAAAATATGGGGTATTGTGCTAATCTAAAAGTATTTTCTATCATCTTTTTCATTACAGTCTATGTGTCAAGTTGTTATTGAAGAAAACAAGAAAAGCTTGTATGTGTAACAATGGCAGAAGCAGAGAGAGAGAGAGAGAGAGAGAGAGAGAGAATAAAAAATTACTGAATTGTATTGCAACACTAACTAACTAATACATAATGTGATAAGCTTAGCCTAATCTAACAAACAAATTGTAATTCTATAATAATAGGAATTAGTTACATGGATTATCAACACGTGATTAATGTGCAAAATACAGAGAAAATATCTGAAGTCCTCATCACTGAGCTGCACAAGCAAGGAGGAAGAAGAACTCGGGAATGTATAACTGCAACCTTTGAAACGACGTGATGAAGACTTTAGCTCACGTGTTGATCCTTAGGCAAAACGTCACCATATTCATTAATGAAATACGGTGCCGTTTTGTGTAAACTCTATGACCTGTAAATGACCATTGAAAACTAGTGGTTGGCATCAATCTCTTCTATTACTCTATCATCCCCTCAAAACCTTAGGCATAGCAATGCACAAGATTTTGGAACTTAGAAATTGAAAACGAAAAGAGGGCAAACTCTTGGTGAAGATATCAGCCAAATTATCATCAAAAGAAATATATTTGACTTGAAGATCACAACGAAGGACACGCTCTTGAATGAAATGGTAATCGAACTTGATGTGTTTTGCTCGAGCGTGGAAGACAGGATTGGCTAATGCAGACACGTTATCACACCAGAGCTAAGGAGCAGTGGTAAGAAAAATTCCTAAATCCTTCAAAATTTGCCTAAGCTAGCACAACTCAGCAATTATGGAGGCAAAAGCTTGATACTCTG
The DNA here is from genome assembly GCF_001633185.2 of Quercus lobata. Lineage (NCBI taxonomy): Eukaryota > Viridiplantae > Streptophyta > Magnoliopsida > Fagales > Fagaceae > Quercus > Quercus lobata. The sequence continues at coordinate 946,726 of NC_044911.1, read as the reverse complement.
ACTCAGTAGAGGATCAAGAGGTTGTGGCCTACTTTTGGGTACTCCAAGTAATTGGATTGTAGCCCAAATAAACCAAGAAACCAGAAGTGGACTTCCTATCCGTGGGGGCTCCAGCCTAATCTGAGTCTGAAAAGGCAGAGAGATGAAAGGGACCAGGCCTAAGACGAATGCCATAGTTTTTTTAAGTGCCACTAAGATATCTCAAAATTCGTTTTGTAGCTTCAAGGTGTACATCAGTAGGGAAGAACATAAATTGACAAACTTGATGCATGCAAAACTAAAATCTGGCCCAGTGAAAGTGAGATAATGAACAGAACCAACAAGGCTGCAATAGACCTGAGGATCAGGCAGAAGGGTGCCCTCATTTGGTACCAATCTGATATTGGGGATGTAAGAAGTTTTCACAGGCTCAGAGGTGAGCATATTGTGTTTAGTTAGCAAATCCATAATGTATTCTGCTTGATTAATGAACAGACCAGCAAAGGATCTATGAATGTGAAGACCAAGAAAGTAATGAAGAGCCCTAAGATCCTTAAGCTCAAAAGCTTGTCCCAATTGAAGAACAAGAGAATCAAGAAATTGAGAAGAATTTCTAGTGATAACAATATCATCCACATAAATAAGCAAGTACACCAAAATTCTACTCTTCCAAAGAATGAACAATGATGAATCAGCTTGGGATGACTGAAATCCCAAATGAAGTAACTGAGTACAGAATCTCTCAAACCAGGCTCGAGGAGCCTATTTCAAACCATAGAGAGATTTTTGCAATTTGGAAATTAAGGATCCATATTACCCGAAGGTTGAATGATGTATACTTCTTCTCTGAGATGACCATGAAGGAAGGCATTTCTCACATCAAGCTGTTTAAGCAGCCAATTAAACTGAACTCCAAGAAAGAGAATAATTCTAACAGTGGGAGGCTTGATGACTGGGCTGAAGGTTTCATCAAAATCAACTCCATATTGTTGATGAAAGCCCCTTAGCAACAAGCCAAGCTATGTAACTGCTAATAGTACCATCACTGTTGCGTTTTAGCTTATATACCCACTTACAACCAACCACATTCTGACTTGGATGAGGGGAATCCAAAATCCAAGTTCCCTACCTTTGAAGAGCATCAAACTCCTCATCCATGGCCTGACACCACTATAAGTACCACTAAGCAACTCTAAAAGTAGGAGGCTCCAACTCAGTGTAGTCAATCTTAGCACCTTTGGTCTGAATAGCAGTAAAGGCCTTGGTCTTTAGTTTGAAAATACCATTCAGTGTAGTCAATCTCAGACCTAGTCAATCTCAGTACCTTTGGTTTGAGTATTGACAGGGACAATAGAAAATTCTACAGAAATGACTATAGAAGTGTCTAGAACAGGAGTTACAAAAGAGATTGAGACTCAGAAACAAAAGGGGAAGGACTAGGCACATCAAGAACGGAACTAGAGGAAGGAATAGGATCAGGTTGAGGGTGATCTAAGATGATAGGGTCAGGCTGAGACTGAGAACAAGGCTGTGAGGTGACAAAAGGTAAAGTAGAGGCAGGAACATGTGAAGTGTCAGGTAGGGAAGTGTCCAAGACTGATAGGAATGTGATGTAACCCAAGAGGAGGGAGTAGAGTGAGTAGGAGAAGATGTACCGATTGACAAAGTAGTGACAGTGGAAAAAGGAAATTCAAATTCATTGAAGAGTGCATGTCTAGAAATGAAAATTCTATGTGATTTAGGCTCAAGACAAATATATCCCTTAGAATAAGTAGGATATCTTAGAAACACACAAGGTTTGGTGTGAGGTTGTAATTTTTGAATATTATAAGATCTAAGAAGAAGAAAACAAGTGCAACCAGAAATTCTAAGGTGAATGAGATCAGGCTTGGATTTGTCTAAGGCTTCCCAAGGTGATATATGATTTAATGTAGGTGTGGGAAGTTTTTTTTATTATATGTGTTACAGCAAAAACCACATATGACCAATAGGAGAGTGGGAGAGCAGAATGTGAAAAGCATAGTAAGAGTACATTCAATAAGACGTCTACACTTTCTTTCTGCTAAACCATTTTTTTAAGGAGTGTAAGGGCAAGAAAGTTTATGGAAAATGCCATATGTGGAATAGAAATCATTGAAGTCTTTAGAAGTGAATTCACCAGCGGAATCAGTTATAAAAATCTTGATTTTGTGATCATAGCGATTCTCAACAATGGCTTTAAAATATTTGAAAACATTAAACACACCAGACTTGAATTTAAGAAGATAAAGCCAAGTGAATTTTGTAAAATCATCAACAAACACTACATAATACTTTAGTCATTGATAGAGGTAACTGAAGCAGGGCCTCATACATCACTATGCATCAATTCTAAAGGTCTAGAAGATTGAAAAGTAAACTCCTTGAAAGGAATTTGATGCATTTTGCCACAGAGGCAGTGTTTGCAATGTGATACAATAGAATTTTGTTTTGTTACATCTCTATCAAAGGAAGTTTTATTGGATACCTAAGAAGACAAAGATGAGCTAAGAATTTTATCACTAAGATGTCCTAGCCTACGATGCCATAGCAACCATTTATTAGATTTCTGAATAGTGAAGGCAGGATAAAAAGACTAAGGATGACATGAAGTAGATGGAACAAGAGCAGCAGATGAAGGTTGGAATGACTAGGAGTAGATTGGATAGAATCCATTCTTACTCAAGCCCTTGTAAAGGATTTTCCTCGTAGGAATTACCTGGATATGAAATTTGTATGCATCAAAATAACACGAATAGTTATTAGAGAGACAAATTTTATGAACAGACAACAAATTGGATGCAATTCTAGGTACATGAAGGACATTTCTAAGGTGAAATTTATGAAATTTGGTGCTAAGAGTAGAATTACCTATATGGTTGATTGATAAGGATTGACCATTCCCAACTGCTATACGATCTGGACCTTTGTACTGAGATTGGATTGATAGTTTGTTGAGATTAGTAGTAATGTGATCAAAAGCTTCTAAGTCAGTGAGCTAAGGACCAGAATTACCAATGATGGCAGTGTTTGATAAAATAGCCATTGTAGTCAGTTTTGTTGGTGGATTTTTTCCTTGAAATACAAAATCCATCTTATGATAGCAATCAAAGGCCAAATGTCCCATTTTACCACAAGTCTGGCACTAAAGACAAGTATATACTCCTTTCTAATTCTATAACTGATGTTGTGATGAGAAATTATTGTTGTTAAAGAAGGATCCATAATTGTTGCCATTGTTGCCATGAGATTGTGGATGTGGTGTGAAGGTATTAGATCTACCACCACCAGCTCTTCCTCTATTAGAATTGTTCTCTCCTCTTCCTCTTGCTTATCCATAATTAAGATACATGTTTGATTGAGAGTTGCCTCCATTTGGCTTAGTATTGGAAGCAAACATTGCAAGAGTATGTGAGATTCAATCTAAGTCTTCCATCATAGCTTGTTCTTCACTTTGTAACATGATTGACAACTGCTCATATGAAATTGGATCACTCCTTGTACAAATTTCAGAGCAAAAATGTGAAAATTCCTTAGGAAGGCCTCGAAGAACTATACACAGCAGTTCCTCATTGTCAACAACAACTCCAACAGCAAGGAGTTTATCTCTGGCTATCTTGATCTTCTGTAAGAAGCCATTGACAGTCTCACTACCTTTCTTAAGACTTTGCAGTTCAAGCTTTAGATTCAAAATGTTAGCTCTAGAAGTGGATGTAAGTAAACATTTGATCCAAGGTGTTCCAAACTTCTTGAGCATTTGTAATTCCAACAACCAAAGAGAACACCTGAGGTGTTAGTGTGGAATTAATCAAAGAAAGTAAAGCTTTATCTTTGATTCTCCATGTTGGAACTCTGGATTCACTGTAGTAGTTAGATTTCCTTGAGTATCCAAAAGAAATGGACATGGCTAAGGAACTAAGCCATCAATATGCTCAATCAGAGAATATGCTTCCAGAATAGTCACCAGCTGGTGCTTCCATGGAATATGGTTGCTGTAATCAAGATTGATTGACATCAAATTTGACATATTAGAAAGAAGTAACAATGGTGATTGTGTAGGCATGATTGGATTGCTTGAGGAAGTAGTGTTAGTGTTGCTTGTAGAAGATGTGGAAGATGTAGAAGCCATGGTGTTTGGCTCTAATACTATGAAGATAACAAGAAAAGCTTGTATGTGTAACAATGGTGGAAGCAGAGAGAGAGAGAGAGAGAGAGAGAGAGAGAGAGAGAGAGAGAGAGAGAGAGAGAGAGAGAGAGAGAGAGAGAGAGAGAGAGAGAGAGAGAGAGATGAAAAATTATTGAATTGTATTGCAACACTAACTAACTAATACATAATGTGATACTCTATATATATATATATATATATATATATAGAGTCAGAGATAAGCTTAGCCTAATCTAACAAGCAAACTGTAATTCCGTAATAATAGGAATTAGTTACACTGATTATCAACACGTGATTAATGTGCAAAATATTTAAAGTCTTCATTAGTGAGCAATGCGGGAAAGGAGGAAGAAGAACTCAGGAATGTATGACTGCAACCCTTGAAACGACGTCGTTGGATGAAGACTTTAGCTCACGTGTCGATCCTTAGGCAAAACTAGGGGTGACAAATGGGTGGGTTTGGGTGGGTTTGGGCTTAGCATAATTGGACTGGGCATATAAAACTCATTTACCCATTTAAATCCCATTTAACTAATTGCTTTTAACCCAAGTCCAACCCAACCCAATTATTATGGGTAAACCTCAACCCACCCAATTACCCAATTATCAAAATTACCAAAATACCACTAAAGTGAAAATGACCAAAGTACTCTAAAATCTTCAAAAATGACCAAATTACCCCCGAAACCCAAAAAATGACCAACGTACCCCTGAAACCCAAAAAATGACCAACGTACCCCCGAAACCTAAAAATTACCAAAATACCCCCAAAACCTAAAAAAAGACCAAAATACACCCAAAAACCAAAAATTACCAAAATACCCCCGAAACCCAAAAAATGACTGAAATACCTCTGAAACCAAAATACCTAGAAAATGACCAAAATACCCTAAAAACCTTAAAATGACCAAAATACCCCCAGAACCTAAAAAATGACCAAAATACCCCTAAAACCTAAAAATTACCAAAATAATCACAAAACCTACAAAATGACCAAATACCCCTAGGAATCCAAAAAATGACCAAAATACCCCTAAAACCTAAAAATTACCAAAATACCCCCAAAACCCATAAAATGACCAAAATACGTCCGAAACCAAAAAATTACAAAATATCCCAAAACCTAAAAATGACCAAAATACCCCCAAAAAAAACCCAAAAATGTCCAAAATACCCCCGAAACCTAAAAAATTAACCAAAATAACGCCGAAACCTAAAAATGACCAAAATACCCCCGAAACCTTAAAAATGGCCAAAATAACCCCGAAGCCAAAAAATTGACCAAAATAACCTAGAAACCATAAAATGATCAAAATACCCTCGAAACCTAAAAATTGATCGAAATACCCTCAAAACCCAAAAATTAACTGAAATACCCCTTGAAACCTAAAAAATGACCAAAGTACGCCTAAAACCTAAATATGACCAAAATAACCCCTAAACCTTAAAATGACCAAAATATCCTCGAAATCTAAAAAATGACTAAAATACCCTGAAACCTATAAAATGAAAAAAATACCCCTTAAACCTATAAGTCGATAAAAATACACCCTAAATCTAAAAAAAATTACCCAAATCCCTCCTAAAACTAAAAAGTGACCAAAATACTCCCTAAACATAAAAAATGACCAAAATACCCCCTAAACCTAAAAATGACTAAGATAGCTCGGAAACTTAAAGAATGATTGAAATATCCCCAAAACCTAAAAGTTATTAAACGGCGTCCAAAACCTAGAAAATTACAAAAAATGGCCCCAAAATCTAAAAGTTAACGAAACACCCCTAAAACCTAAAAAATTAGTGACATTCCCTTAAAACCTACAAAATGACTGAAATACTCTTAGAACCTTTAATTTAACGAAAATACCCTCGAAACATCAAAAATACCCCAAACCCCTATTTTGGTAATTTTAGAGGCTTCGAGTGTACTTTGTTCATCTTATAGGATTAATGGTATGTTGGTCATTTTAGATATTTTGAGGGGTATATTGGTCGTTTTATAGGTTTAGATGTATTTTGGTCGATTTAGGGGTTTTAGGGTATTTTTGGTAATTTTAGAGGTTTCAGGTTGTTTGTGGCCATTTTAGAGGTTTTGGGTTTATTTGGGTCATTTCAAAGGTTTAGGGGTATTTTTGTCACTTTATAGGTTTGAGGGTATTTTGGTCATTTTTTAAGTTTTATGGGTATTTTAGTAATTTTTTAGGTTTAGGGGGTATTTTGGTCATTTTATAGTTTTAGGGGGGGTATTTTGGTCATTTTTAGGTTTCTAGATTATTTTGATTAATTTTTAGGCTTCGGGGTTATTTTTGCCATTTTTTAGGTTTCGAGGGTATTTTTGTCATTTTTTAGGTTTCGGGTATATTTTGGTCATTTTTTAGGTTTTGGGGTTATTTTGGTCATTTTTAGGCTTTGGGGATATTTTGCCCATATTTTAGGCTTTAGAGGGATTTTGGTCATTTTTAGGTTTCAGAGGTATTTTGGTCATTTTTAGGTTAGGGGCATTTTGGTCATTTTTTGGATTTCAGGGATATTTTTGTAATTTTTAGGTTTCGGGGGTATTTTGGTAACTTTTTGGGTGTCGGGGGTATTTTGGGTTTCAAGGGTATTTTGGTAATTTTTGGATTTCAGGGGTATTTTGGTAATTTTTAGGTTTCAGGGGTATTTTGGTAATTTTTAGGTGTCGGGGGTATTTTGGTCATTTTATGGATTTCAGGGGTATTTTGGTAATTTTTTGGGTTTTGGGGGTATTTTGGTAATTTTTAGGTTTTGGGGGGTATTTTGGTCATTTTTTTGGGTTAAGAGGCCATTTTGGTCATTTTGTAAGTTTTGGAGTTATTTTGGTAATTTTTAGGTTTTAGGGGTATTTTGGTCATTTTTTGGGTTTTGGGGGTATTTTGGTCATTTTTAGGTTTCGATGGTATTTTGGTCATTTTTTGGGTTTCGATGGTATTTTGGTAATTTTTTGGGTTTTGGGGGTATTTTGGTAATTTTTTAGTTTTGGAGGTACTTTGGTAATTTTCAGGTTTGGGGGTATTTTGGTCAATTTTATGATTTTGGGGGTATTTTGGTCATTTTTAGGTTTTGAGAGAATTTTGGTAATTTTTTTGGTTTTGGGGGGTATTTTGGTAATTTTTAGGTTTTGGGGGTATTTTGGTCATTTTGTAGGTTTTGGGGTTATTTTGGTAATTTTTAGGTTTTGGGGTATTTTGGTCATTTTCTAAGTTTAAGAGGTATTTTGGTCTTTTTATTAGGTTTTAGGGGTATTTTGGTAATTTTTAGGTTTCGATGGTATTTTGGTCATTTTTTGGGTTTCGTTGGTATTTTGGTCATTTTTTGGGGTTCAGAGGTATTTTGGTCATTTTTTGGGTTTTGGGGGTATTTTGGTAATTTTTTAGTTTTGGAGGTACTTTGGTAATTTTCAGGTTTGGGGGTATTTTGGTCAATTTTATGATTTTGGGGGTATTTTGGTCATTTTTAGGTTTTGAGAGTATTTTGGTCATTTTTTTGGTTTTGGGGGGTATTTTGGTAATTTTTAGGTTTTGGGGTATTTTGGTCATTTTGTAGGTTTTGGGGTTATTTTGGTAATTTTTAGGTTTTGGGGTATTTTGGTCATTTTTTAAGTTTAAGAGGTATTTTGGTCTTTTTATTAGGTTTTAGGGGTATTTTGGTCATTTTTAGGTTTAGGTGTAATTTTGATCATTTTTTAGGTTGAGGGGGTATTTTGGTAATTTTAGTGGTTTTGGGGCATTTTAGAGTTGGGTGATTTGTAGAAATGATAGTTGGATCATAATCGGGTCAATTGGGTACCCAATTAAAACCCAATAAACATTAATGTTAATTGGGTTTAATTGGGTTAATACCCATTTAACCCAATTAATAATTGGGTAGGTTTGGGTCTAATTTAAGTGGGTGGGTTTGGGTGGACAAATGGGTTTGGGTTGATTTTGCCACCCCGCCGCAAAACGTCACCATATTCATTAATGAAATACGGTGCCGTTTTGTGTAAACTCTATGACCTGTAAATGACCGTTGAAAACTAGCCATTGGCATCAATCTCTTCTATTATTCTATCAGTTACCAGAAAAACATGACGCTATTTTTATTAGCACTAATCATAACATACTACTTTAACAATTTGTGGAATTTTTTGTGTCCACACTTATTGAATCTGAAAATAATATCTCTCTGTCTCTCTGTTATTTAAGTATTAATTATGTTTAATCTCTTTTTGGCTGCAGGGTTGATGATACTTGTGGATACTTTGTTTGGCTTGACCCTCCTACATGTGCACGCGGTAGAGAATTGCTGCCTTTGCTTAGAGAGAAGATAGATAGCTTAGAGACGGAGGTGGCAGCAAAGGAGAAAATTTTTTCTCGAGCAATGTGGCTTTTTGCTTTTACTTTTATTGGGTCGACGTTGATGGACGTATTACGAATTATGGGAATTATATATGGGATGATATTTATGTACTCTTAACAACTAGATTTACTCTTCTTCTTTTCTTTTCTTTTCTTTTTTCTTTTTTCTTTTTTTAAAATAAGTTTAATGAAGTAAAAAAATGTCGCTCTTTCACAACTAGATAATATCCCGTGGCATGCACAAATACTTTGTAGATTAATTTGGAAATAATTTTTATGTGTTCTTATAAAGACTCATATATAATACTCATTTTGTTATATAATATTTATGATATTTTCACTTTTGTTGTATTCTTGGAAACCCAATTTCCTCAATTCATATCTTATAGTAAATTTTTCTGGTCTTAAAAACAGTTTCTAACTATTGAGGGGATTTTCTTTACTAATCTAGATATATGAGATTGGAACTGAATATTGCTTAGACGAGAAACTATATTTTATTATAAATTTAATATTAAAATGATTAAAATAAAATCTAGATAAAAGTAGTCTTTATTTTTATAACTGAACACTTATTAAACACTTCCTCAACCACTCTAATTTCACCACCGAATCCCAAGACAAATAGCACATTCAAGATTGACTAATAAAGCGCAAAATAACTTCACGCGTTTTGTTAAAATATCATTTCTAGTTTGTGTTTTTTTTTTTTTTTTAATAGGCTAATTTTTTTTCTTATTGAAAATTTGAATGTTCAAAAAGCAAAATCATCATTTTTTTTTTTGGTATAATTTTTTATGTTATCTGTTAAATAGTAAGCTATGTCATTCCATCTGAAAACCAATTAGTGATGAGAAAGATATACACCCAAATCTTTTATTACATTCGATATCACGCCACGTAAACCTCTTTTTAGAGTGGTTGTATAAAGTCAAATTGTAATCCCCCAACATTATCTTTTTTTTGCTTGTATTAGGAGCATGAAATAAAAGAATAGAAAATTAATTAGTTGCTTCGAATGCACATCCTAAATGTGCCTCAAAATTCTTGTCCTAGTTCATGCTTCACCACTCAATGGATAACACAAGTCTATTTATTCTTTTTTTTTTTACAAGATATAAATTTTATTTTAATCAAATCTAAGTGTACATGTGTGTGAAACTTTCTTTTAGAGACTTGAACCTGACTCTTGCCCCCCATGCCCCACTAGCACATTGGGCCAAGGTGTGTAGTGGTTTCTTTTGTATTCTTAATGCGTTAACTTCTTTTTGAGTTTTAAAAGTCTTACAAATATCTAGATTGACAATAGAAAGAAGCCACTGGAGTTGAAAGAAAAGTGCAAGAGATGTGAAATGTCTTTGCACGTAGGGATGGCAATAGGGTGGGGCAGGTCTGAAGGATGGAGTCTTCGTCCCCACCCCACATGATTTTGTCTTACCCCATCTCCACTCGGCCCCGCATGACGGGAAAAATTTTCTTACCCCATCCGCCCCTTTAGGACCTGCGAAGCCCTGCCCCACCCTGTAAAACTCTACTTCTTGATAATTTGCCCATAACTATTACAATTGTTTATAATAAAACTTATTTCGTTAATAAAAATATATTTGAAATTACAAATAAATTTATCCCATCAAGTCAAACTAATTTTTAACAAAAATTGAATAATATTATTAAAGTGTTTAACAAGACAATATCACAATAAAAACAAAATTCTCATAATACAAGATCTCATAAAGACAAAAGAAAATTTTAAAATTAGTACTTTATTTCCAACCTTGCAAGAGAAAAAAAAAGGTAGAAAACTTTGTTGGGTAGAATAGAATAAGCTGATGAAATGCTTGTTTAAATAGTAGGGTTTTAGGGTATGAAAAATTTACAATTTAACCCTTATCAATGCGGAGCGGGTTAGGTCTAAAAAATCTAAACTCATCCCCGCCTCATCCCGTGGTGCGAGGCTAAAATCTCACTCCATTCCTACCCCACCATCTTTGCGGGATAGGGAAAACCCGCATGGGGCGAAACAAGGCGGGACAAAATTGTCATCCCTATTTGCACGTGATCAAACTTTCACACCTAACCGTTTTTGCTAGTAACCTAACTTAAACGGTTTTAGCTTCAGGATTTTTGTTCAAGGGGTCACTAAAAGATAAATTATAAGTTCATTTGACCTTTTTTTTCCTAATACAATAAATATATTAATTATTGTTGTTAAGCGAACTTAATTATTATTACTTACTATAATTTATTAGTTTGTCTTTTAATTTTTACCATTTGTTCTTATTGAATTCACAAGATATTCTAATAAATTCTTTTATACTTTCTTTACAATTCTTTAATTTAATTAATTTGTTAGTTTCTATCCCACTAACTAAGTGTTTACAATTATTTAATTATTTATTCGTTTACAATTTTTTAATTTATTTAAAATTCTTTAATTTATAAGTTTACCATTTTTTTAATTGTTTAATACTTTTATTGTCATGACTGACCCACTTATTACATAGCCAATAACCACTCACTCACAAATACGGTCAAAAAGAGTCAAAAGTGGGAGAGGGCTGCGTTTTTCTCTCTTAAGGTTTTAGTTTTGTCCTTTTTTTTATTTATAGTTTTTTTTTTTAAAAAAAAAAAATTGATTTATGGGCTTTTTTCCTGAGATAAAAAACCAAAAATTTTCGGTTGGACTTGCAATTTATTTTTTTCGGAGTTTATTTAGCTGGGCTTCAAAAAAATTTGGGTCAGGTCAAGGTGTGCAAATGTTTATTTTAAGATGTCAAAAAAGGATTTTGTATATGCCGGGTACAGGATATACCACCAGACACGTGTCATCTGTTGAGTGGTAGAGCATGGACTGAGAGGCACCTTGAGACAGAAGATGAGCATTAATTCTGTACTTTTTTTTTTGGTAAACAATTCCTTACTTACTATCATACTTCACTCTGATTAATCTTCCAAACGTGTTAACAGAAAGTCATAGAGACTCTTCTTCTAAACCCCAAACTGGACTTTCACTTTATCTTCTTCTTTTTTCCACCAAAGAGTAGACTTGTATCTCTGGAAAATCTATCATCTTTACCAATAATTTTAGCTATAAATTGAATTTCCGCCAGATGGGTTCTTCAAAAAAAAAAAAAAATAGTGAGAACTTAAAATCTTTTTTTGGAGACCATGGGAGAAGAAGCTGCAGATGATCAAACCCCATTTCTTCAAACTCAACCAGCAGAGCATCCTCTCCAGAGAACTGGTTTGGCTTCATCAGTTCACCCATTTCATTATTAATCCCAACTTTTGTGTTTTTGGCTTTTTCAATGGTGATTATCATAAAGTGCTTTGAATGAGCAAAGATTCAAGAGCCTTAACTTCTCATTTTTCAAATTTTTTTCCTTCTCCGAATTTTCAAAATTCACATGAGTTGCAAATTCAATATATATATATATTCATTGTGTTCACGATCCGTGCAATAAATCATAGCATTGTATAGGAACTAATTAAAGTCACAAGCAACCGGCAAATTGATGCATCCACCTGCCCAACTTTCTCTCATTCTTTTATTTCCTCTAAATAATAATATTAATTTTATTGTGGAAATACATTATTTAGCCATTGTTTTAAAATCTTGCATTCTCTAAAGAATTTCATTATAGAACTGCATGCCACTACTTATAGAATGACTTAACATATATGATTATTGGCAAAAGACTAAAATATAACTAAATTTTGAAGTATATATAACACTTAATCTATCTCCTATGGTAATATTATATGTTTTAGGAGTAAACCCTTTATCCTTCCTCAATATTAAAATTGATATCAACATGTACGTATCTTAATTCTTAAGCACATGAAACAAGTTCGGTTTTCATGTGGGAAAATGTTCCACCTCTTTTAATAATAGCATTCCTTACTTTCTTCAGATTACATGGATACATTGCACCACCAGCCCTCACCCATGTCTTCTTCAACTTCATCATATGCACTGGGAAATCGTTGGATGCACTTTTGTCATTGTGGAATAAGGGCACCAGTGAAGACATCATGGACAGGTGGAAGCGTTGGGAGGAGGTTTTGGGTGTGTGAAAAATATCGGGTATTGTACTAATTTGTAAGAATAAAATTTTGAGAAAATCTATTAAAGCAACTTTTCTTCCACAATTTTTACCACCATCTGACTTGTGCGACTATATATTGTGAAGAAAAAACTAGTAGATCCATGTGAAAGTTCACCAAAAGAAGAAGATGAAGATGATACACTAAAAATTTTCATAATCATTTCCACAATTTGTTGACATGTTAAGTCACGATTAGAAAAATATTTTCATATAGGTCCATTTTGACATGACACTATTTTTATTAACACCAATTACAATATATCATCTTAATAATTGTGAAAACTTTTGTGTCCCTAATTATAAACTACTTATTGAATCTGAATATATATTATCATCACTCTATCTCTCTCAATCTGTTATTTAATTATTAATTAATTTTTGAACCCCTTTATTGCTGCAAGGTTGATGATACTTGTGGATACTTTGCTTGGCTTGACCCTCCTACAAGTGCACGTGGTACAGAATTGCTGCCTTTGCTTAGAGAGAAGATAGCATAGAGAAGGAGGTGGCAGCAGCTCATGCAAAGGAAATTAAAATTTCTCCAACATTCACTTTTATTCCTAGTACTATTTTTGGGTTTTGTTTGATAATAGTCTTTTGGGTCCTATTTATCGGATGATATTTATGTACTCTTAACAACTAGATATAGTTTTTTTCTTATAATAAGTTTGGTGAAATAAAAATTCTCATTTTTTGACAACTAGAGAATGTGCACAATATTTTGTAATTTTATTTTAATTTTTTTTTAATGTTTCTCTGAGACCCATATATAAACTCTGTTTTTTTGTATAATATTTATATTTTTTTTCCCACATTATTGTTGAATTCTATGAAATTCGATTTCTTAATTCATATTTTATAGTCCAGATAGGTGTCAAGATAAGATGAGACGACAATGCTAGGCTAGATAGGTATACTAGTGTACTTGAAGGTACAAATCATACTCTTGTTCTATATATTTATGTCCAAATGACAACCATAAAGACGAAGAACAAGATCATCCAAAATAGGTGGTAGGAGAAATAAGAATGATCACTGGAGGGTCATACAAGTTGTTGAGAATGGCATACCAAAGGCACATCAATAGCGTTCACATAAAGCATCCTGCTGCAAAATACCATCATTCAGGCGATGACAATATAACTTTCTCTAAACGTGATGCCAGAGGGATTAGGCAACCCCATGACGACCCACTCGTCATCGCACTAGCGATAAAAGGATACAACACCAGGAAGGTATTAGTTGATAATGGAAGCTCAGCAAACATAATATATATGATGGCATATCAACAGATGAAGCTAGATCTAAAATAGCTTCGACCCTTCGAATCACCTTTTGTCAATTTCAATGGAGACCATATATTCCCAAAAGGCATCATTTCTCTTTCAATCACCGCAGGGCCATATCTTACATAGGTAACAAGATAGGTAGACTTCTTGATTGCTGATTTCCTTTCATCATACAATGTGATCTTAGGACGACCAATGCTTAACCAACTCAAAGCTGCAACTTCTCCCTACTATCTTAAAGTAAAAACTTCCAACTCCTCACGGGATTAGGGAAGTGTGTGGAGACCAATTGTTGGCAAGGGAATGTTACCAAGCAGTGCTTGCTTCCAAAGAGAATCACACCTAGATGGTTGAGGAAGAACCTACAAAACCAATCGAAGACGTGGAGAGTGTAGAGCTGATGGAAGGTAATCCTTTGAAGACCACCAAAGTAGGTGGGGAGCTTAAACCATCATTGAAAAAGGAGATAGTATAATTTCTAAAGAAAAATTTGGATATCTTTGCCTAGAAACATAAGGATATGCCAAGTATAAACGGCAATGTGATAGAACGCTATCTTAATGTCGACCCAACAAAGAAACCCATCCAACAAAAATGTAGGTTCCCTGCTTTGAAGCAAAATATAGCAGTCATGGAAGAAGTGGAAAAGCTCCTAACCATGGGCTTTATGCAAGAAGTCTATTACCATGAATGGCTCACTAATGTCATCATGGTGAAGAAGTCCAATGGGAAGTGGTGAATATGCATGGATTTCACAGATCTCAACAATGCATGCTTGAAGGATAGTTTCCCTTTTCCCGGGATCAATCAACTTGTGGATTCAATAGCTGGTCATGAATTGCTAACTTTTATGGATGCATTCTCAAGTTATAACCAGATTTGCATGAACAAGGAAGACCAAGAAAAGACAGCATTTATCACTAGCCAGGGGTTGTACTATTGCATGAAGGAACAGTACAACCTAGAGAAGATCTCTCAACAAGGGCTTGAAGACAACCTAAAGAAGGTCAAAGCTATACTCGACATGGTCTCGCCAAGAAGTGTGAAGGAAGCACAAAGACTAACTAGAAGGGTTGCAGCTCTGAACAAATTTTTCTCTAAAGCCACAGATAGGTGCCTTTCTTTCTTTAAGATGCTTAAGCAAGCCTTCCAGTGGATAGACAAGTGTGAAGTAGCTTTCCAGAGCCTTAAGGATTATCTGTCCAAACCCCCGCTTCTAAATCTGTCTATAGAAGGGGAAGACCTATTCCTTTACTTTATTATGTCCCAAACTGCAGTCAATTTAGCATCGTGAGGAATTCAAGGTTCAACAGCTAGTTTATTACACTAGTCAAGCCTTCCAGGGTGTCAAGGCGATGTATCCACGGATAGAAAAGATGACTTTTTCTTTGATCATTGCGTCAAGGAAGTTCCATCTATACTTCTTGTGAGAGTGCCTTTTTTTTGTGACACTCAGGCCCAAGGATCCCGGGCCTAAATAAAAGGTTTGGTGAACCGGGCCTTGACTCACCGCAGCTAACAAGCTGTTTAAGAATCAAGTGATATACAGGGGATGCTCCTGACAATAAAAAAAAAATTGACAAGCAAGGATATTCGTATTGAAGAATGCCCAAAAAAAACAACAAGGTAAATTCAAAAGGAAAGAAGCAGGATTAGCAAAGTGATACAAAATTAATGCTAAGGGGATCCTGGGATTAATGAGGCATATTTCATTAATACATTGTCTGTTAAGTTACAGAAAGCTCACTAGGTCGTGATACAAGGTTCAATCAAGCTCAAAAATTACAGTCTTGAGTGGCTATTTCAACCTTCAAAACTTGCAAAGTTTGATACTCTTTGAATCCGAGTATGTGCGATAGTGGCTTTTACAGAAACAATGTTCGTTTTCCCTTAGTATTTTTCTTTCTCTTCACCATAGATTTACTGATAGTTTTTTATCTAGAAAATCTCTTCTTTTTTGTGCTTCTCTCTTTTTTTCGCTACTCTTTCTTCGCAACCCATCCCTTCCTTTTATAATGGAGTTTTGGTCTTCCCGGGAAACCGTTGTTTCCCCTGTTTTACCTTTTTGCAAACAGAGCACGTCCTGTACCTATCACTCGATAAGTCCCATTTCCGTTTTTTTCTCATTCTTTCCTTCTTTCAGCTCTGATTCTTTTGAAAGTTCCTGGTTGGCCATCTTCTTTGGGATGTGCTGAGGTATGCCCTTCTCGGCATCCCCGTTTTTGGCAGTTTCCACTTTTCCCTTTTCTTTCCCATCTGGGCGGAATCCTGTTCTGCCAACTTGAAAGCCACTTGTTATCATTCTTTTTTTTATGCTTCCCTGTTTTGGTTCCCCGAGGTTTTTTTATGTCTGTGCCATGAGAGGTCACTGGGTTTTACTGGCGCTTGTGTTTTTTTGCTTTTGTTTCTTATTTTCTTCTTCTGTCTTTTTCTTTCGAGCTGTCCTAGTCTTCTTTTATCTTTATGCCTGAAAGGATCTGCGCCTCTTGATGGTTCCTGAGGATCCTTACTTCTTATCCCTTGCCGTGGTTCTCTTTTTTTTGGATGCTTCTTCGTCTGGGCTTTAAGATCCCCTGGGCCTTTTTATTCCTTCATGTGTCTCCTGCATCTGCTACTTTGGGCTTAGCTTGATTTTTCCTTTTGGGCCTGACTCATTCTTTTGGGCCTCCTTCACTATGATCCTTTTTAGACCTCAACATTTAGCCCCCCGAGCTTGTAGGTTGCTTGAAGCCCACGCGTGAGTGATTCAGGTTTTCTAAGATTTTCGTGGGATCCCCCCTTTTTTAACTTCTACTGGGCTCCTTTCCTTTTTACTTGGGATCCCGGCCCTTTTCTGCTGCTTTTGGTCACCTCCTTTTTGTGTGTTGCGTTCCCTTATTATTATTTTTTGTAGCTTTCTCTTTGCACGGGATGTGGCAGTAGAGTATTTGAGGTAAAATTCCTCTACCCATTTTTCTCGTTTCCCGTTACTTCTCATTAATAACCGCTGATTAATCCCTTCTTCAAATTAAATTTTTTGGCAACTGGCGCATCTTTCCATACACTGTCTTCCCCAACTGCTATTTGCTCCTTTATTGTAGCCGTTTCATCTTATCACTTTGCTTCTCTGAGTCTTTCATTCTTTGGGTTTCTCTTTCTTTTTCTCTTCTTCTCTATTACTCCGGTCTTCCCCCTTTTCGCACTTTCAATCTCTTCTCTTCTCATTGTACGTGTTGTTCCAATGGCTTCTTCTTCTTCCTGAAAGAGGAGAGAACGTACCCCCAGTCCTTCTGAGGGCGAAGGTTCTTCTAGTTCTGCTCCGAGTGATTCTCGCGAGGTTACCGAACGTCCGACCTTCCCTTTACAAGATCCTTGGTATTCTCTCAGTTCATTTTTCCCTCATGTATCTCATGGTGAGGCTCCTCCATCTCCTCATACTTGGATGTTTTTTGGCCAAGCAGGTTTCGCCGGTTCCGCCCAGGTTCCTGACCCTAGAGAGATTTTTG
The DNA here is from genome assembly GCF_001633185.2 of Quercus lobata. NCBI lineage: Eukaryota > Viridiplantae > Streptophyta > Magnoliopsida > Fagales > Fagaceae > Quercus > Quercus lobata. The sequence goes on along the minus strand of NC_044911.1, from coordinate 929,323 downwards.
ACCTTCAGATTAGACAAGGAGTTCGAAAGGCGGTGGCTATCTTCTTTGATTTTGTCCCAGGAAAAATTCAGGGCTGGCCCATCTGGGTAGACAAGAAACTGTCTGATGCTGAGTTTGTGGGTCGCTTGGAGCGCGCTAGTATCCTAAAGGCAGTGGCTATTTCCAGAAATCTTGAGGGCTTCAGAGACGCCAAAGGGCTCAAGCATTTGGTACGTCGTTGGTGCCCTTCCCTTCATACTTTTTTCTTTTCTATTGGTGAATTGACGATTACCTTGGAGGATGTGGTTAATAACTTCCTCCTCCCGGTATTTGGTGACGAGGGCCCCTTTGATATTAACCTTTCTGGGGAGGATCTCGTGGTGGAAGATAAATTGTTTGGTCATTTTGGTGGTCGTGCTGCCTCTTCTGGTGGTAAGCCGGCTAGAATGGGGAGATGGGTGATGACCCTCTCTCGTGAGAAAAATAAGGAAGTGAGGTGGGCCGGTTTTCTGGCTTTTTGGCTTAGCAAGTTCTTGTTTAGTGAGTTCCCTGGGTATGGAGTTAAGTCTTCCTTTTTTCCGTTAGCGATCAAGTTGGCTCGAGGTACCCAATATCCTTTGGCCCCTCTGTCTTTGGGTCATGTTTACTCTCAATTGGACCAGCTTCATGGAGATGAGACCGATGGTGATTCTTGTTATGTGATTACCTCATCTCTTCACTGTGCTATCCTTCAGATTTTCATGTGGGACCTTTTTGCAACTACTTTGGCCAAGTGCAGGAATTTGAAATTTGTGAAGGACAAATTCCAAGGATCCCCTGACATAGTGAAGGGTCTTTGTGGCAATTCTACTGATGTTTTTCCCATTATTTTTCGTTGGATTAGCTTGAAAGGTGGTGGCCTCAATCTTGTGGAGTTATTTGACCAAGCAAGGAACTTCCATTGGAGATCCCCTCGTGAGTTTGGCCCTAGCTTTGCGTGTGATTCTGTATTGTCTTCTTTTTTATCTTCTACAGGTAATACCTTTGACTTGCGCCGTGGTGATAAGAGCAGTCTGGCTTATCTTGCCTGCATTAGCCCCTCTTGGCTTCCTGTGCCTTCTTCGAGTGGCCCAAAATATACCCATTATTCAGCACACCGGGTGCTCCGACAGTTTGGTTTTGACCAGGACATTCCTCCAGTTTTTACGGACGTGGTGCCGTCCCTTCCTTCTTTGGATCCTTTCTTGAGGCTGCAGGCCTTTTCTTATTGGTCACGGAGGAGCCCCTAATTTGCAGTGCCCAACTCCCAGAGAGGAGTCTTTGCTTCTAGTGGCTATACTAGTTATTGGAGAAGAGTATAGAAATCTTTCATTGACTATGTTGGCTCTGGTATAGTTCGGGAAACCCTGAATCTTAGTATTATTTCTGCTCCGACATCCAATAAGCGTTTATCCCTTCCTACTGCTGGGATTGTTTCTACTGTTGTAAGCAGCAAGACTGGATTCGCAGAGTGGCATGCCTCCAGGGGAGGTTGGGTGACTTATGCACAGGATTTTCCTGAGACTTGGCTGGGTTATAGTCTCGTCATTGGCACTTCCTCTGGAGTGCCCATCAAGAAAGGTGCAGTGGAGACAATAGGCGCTGCCACCGCTCCAAGTAAAGGTAAGGATGTCAGACTGGAAAAAATGAAAGCTGTTGATGTTAAGGAAAGCACAGAGGGTGTGAAGATAGGTCCTGAGACGAAAAGAAGAAAAACTGGGAAATCTCAAACACACTTGGCATCTCAGGAAGGCAAGAATGTCGGGGAACCTTTGGCTTCAAGGACCCGGAAGAAGACCAAGGTAGAGTCTTCTTTTTCCCAAGTTCCTGTGACTGCTTCAGTCCACAGTTCTTTAGGATCCTCTAGTTTTGTATCCCAGCCTCCTTTAGGACCCTCTGGGCGTACTTGTAGTAAGCAAAAGACTTCCAAAGAGTCTGTAGAGAGAGAGAGAGTAGGGCAAGACTTTTTTCCTTCTTCTCTCTTTTTCACTTGTTCACCTTGTTGCACTTATTTCTTCTTTGCTAACGAGTGGTGGTTTCCTTTGCAGTCCAAACGCAAGTCTGATTACAAGAAGGGTAAAAGCCAATCTTCTGGTGACGACGTGGTATGTGTGTTTTTTTTTTTATATGTTCTCTCCCTTTTGCTCTGGCACTGTGTTGTTAGCATTACCCCGTTGTTTTCACTTGGCACTGCTTTTTTCCTCCTCTTTTTTCCTTTAGGTGGAGGTGTCTCCTCCTATGACCGGCAAGACTCTGGGAGAGGAAACTGTTACAGCTCTTTCTGTTGCTTTTCCTATTGTGGGGGGGGGGGGAGCCCCCTATTGGTGGTTTGGTTGAGGAAACCGGGCAACTGATGTAGGGTTCCCAGGATTCTCAGGATCCCAAAGCCTCTAAGATCCCTACATCTCAAAGTCCCCATCTTGAGCGCACTCCTAGTCCCATCAGGACTGTGTTTCCTTAAACATTGTCAGATAAAGGCGCTTTGGGAGACACTCCTTTATCCAAACAAACAGGTGAGCCATGTTTCCTTGAAATAGCGTTACATCTCTATTTTCTTTTCCAGTTTTTTTTGAGTTCCTTCTTTTCTTTCTCCTTTTAGGTTAAGCCAGTGAGAAGTCTGCTCCCAGTGTTGCCTCTTCCTTAGAATCAGAAAGTTCAGAAGGTGAGTGCGAGCTGCTCCTACTGTGTTTCCTTTTCCTTTCTTTCCTTCCCTTCGCCCTTCTCTTTTTTTTTCTTTTTTTTCTTTTTTATTTATTTATTTATTTTTTTTATGGCGAAGCCCCCTGCATCTCTTCCTTCCTTTAGCCATTTTGCCATTAGTTCTTCACCCTTTCTTCAACTTGCCTTATGTTCTTTCCTAGAATCTTCGGAGAAATCAGGGGATCAGGAAGAAGAGGCTCTGCCTCGAGAAGCCGGTACTGGTTTGTTCTTCTCTCTCCCCCTTTTTTTTTTTAAAGACTAAATTTGTTCTTCCTTTTCTTTTTCTTTTTTGAATATTGATACAGGTTTTAAAGATTCTGAGTCTGTTATCCCTAAAGGAATTGTGAGATCCGTTCGAATTGCTGATCTTCAGCCAGAGCAAAAGGCTGCAAGTCCTCCAGTCCCTGTAAGTGGTGACACAGCGATGGGGGACGCCTCGAGAGTGGCTGCCTCAGATCTTGATTCAAGGCTTTCCTCCTTCCTAGCTCGCTTTGACCTCCTGAAATTTAACAGTCTTCCTGCCAGCCATTTCCATGCTTTTGGGTCTTCTTATGGCAGCTTCCTATGCTTCTCTGTTCCTGTTGAAGGCCTGCCGCTATTAGAGAGTCTGCTCAAGAGTCACGGGGATTTCACCAGTGGCTTCAGAGGAGGCGCTTTTCTAAGTAATATTTTGATGAAGTTGCTATGTGCTGTGCTGGTTTCCCTGAGGAATTCTTCTGTAGATTCTTTGTCTGAAGAAAAGCTTCTGGAGTGGAGAGGGGTGGTCCAAGACCTTCTAGAGGCCAAGTTCAATTTGTCTTTTTTGTTGGATCACTTGCGTCTGTTGGCTCATATGCTGTTTCAGAGGCAATCATCCAAGAGTATAGATATCGAGATAGCTGCTGCTGCGGAAGCTTTGGCTCGTGCTCACAGGGTTTTATAAGATTTGAAGGTCAAGCGACAGAGGATCCTTTCTGCTTCGACTGTGCCTGTTATTCCTCCGGATGCCTCCCTGTTGGCCAGCCTCATTCCTTAGCTTACTTTAGATTTATATAAACAATTTGGGGTTGTATAAGTTTTTTTTTTTTTTTTTTGAACATTGCTTTCCTCTTTCTTTTTTTTTTTCTTTTTTTTTTTTGGTGTTTTAAAACTGCTTCTAATTTCTTAGTATGTGAATCTGCCTTTCTCTTTAATATATTGTCTTTTCTTTCCTTTTCTTTTTGATATATGACTTTTCTCTTTTCTTTCCTGAGTCCTGGACCATGGTTTCCACAGGCTTCACTGTAAGTTCTGGTCCAGGTACCCGGTGATCTATTGTGCAAGTACTGAACTGGGTACATTGGTATCTTTTCCTATATATTTTGAGATACGATCCAGTTCATGAACTTTGACAGGTTCCCCTCTTTTGCCAAGTGCTAGGCTAGGTATCTTGAGTATTTTACTTTTACCTGTGATCCTAGACCTATGCACTTGGAACTGTCTGTGGGGTATCTAAAATTATCTGTGAGGTGAATCCTGGGCCATATGTAAAAGGGTATTACATACCTTTTTTTTTTTTTTTTTTTGACTCAGGTATCCTTCCTTAAATCTATCCAAACTTGGACTTTGCAGTATTTAAAGAAAGACTTAAATATTGAAGAAAAAAAAAAAGGAACTTTATTAAAATATGGTCATTTTTAAGGAACAAGGAAAATCATTTAGTGCAGTATTGACCACAAAGTGTCAATCTATCAGAGGTTCCTGAACAAAATCATTTTAGATCAGAATTCATGATAAAGGCTGAAATAAAAAGATAAAAATAAAAACACTTAGCAGATTGTGAAGCTGGTAAAAGGATCCTGAGGTACCGGGATCCCCTCGTTCTTATGCATAGTATTGTTTCAGCCATTTCCCGTTTATAGGTTCTGTCAGGACTATCCCATCTTCTTTGGTAAGGTAATAATACCCGCTCTCATGAGCTGCACTAATGATGTAGGGTCCTTCCCATTTTGGGGTGAACTTGGAAGGCCCTGGCAGGTTCCTCCTCACGTGTTCCGCCATCCTTAGTACTAATTGCCCTTCAGTGAACATTCTTGGGCGTACTGCTTATGCATATGCTCTAGTCATTCTTTGCTGGTACCTCTGGCTTCTTTTCTTGGCCAGCTCTCTTTCTTCTTCTACTCCTTCCAGATCTACTAGCCTCCTTTCATTGTTTGTGTCCTCACTTTCTCCTTGATTTTCCTCCAGAACTACCCTTGGTGTAGGAATGACTAACTCCACGGGGCTGATGGCTTCTGTTCCATAGACCAGGGAGAATGGGGAGAATCCTGTGGCTGTCTTTACAGAGCTCCTACATGCCCAAAGTACATCTGCCAGATGTTCACTCCATTTCCCTCCATACTCATGCTTCATTTTCTTAAGGATCTTCAACATTACCCTATTAGTAGCTTCAGCTTGGCCGTTTCCCTGTGGGTAGTATGGGGTAGATCTCCCATGCTTGATGTGGTATGCTTCAGTTAACCCCTTCATATCTTTGTTTATGAATGGGGTTTCGTTGTCACTGATCAGTCTTCTGGGGATCTCGAACCTTGTAATGATGTGGTTTCGAATGAAATTTGTTACGGCTGCTCCAGTGGCTTTTTTCAAAGGGATGGCCTCTACCCATTTTGTAAAGTACTTGATGGCTGCCAGGATCCATATGTAACCGTTGGATGGAGGGTTTATAGGCCCTATGAGATCAAGCCCCCAAGTGTGAAAAGGCCATGGTGTCGTCATATCCTGTAGAACATTTAGGTGAGTGTGAATTGCATCTCCCAGGACTTGGCAAGCATGACATGTTTTGACCAGCTCCTCAGAGGCTCTTTTCATCGTTGGCCAGTAATATCCCAACAACAGTAATTGCTTATACAACCTTCTCTTTCCCAGGTGACTTCCACAATCTCCAGAATGTACTTCCCTGACTACTTCTCTAGCTTCCTTTGGTCCTAGGCACCTTAGGGGATCCCCACGGTATCCCTTTTTAAACAAGATATCGTTTTGTAGGAAATACCTGCCTGCTAGCTTCTTGAGCTTGTAGGCCAGTTTTCTGTCGGTTGGCAGGATCCCCTGAGCCAGGTATCCTATGAAAGGAACCCGCCAATCTTCTGCAATAAACACCGCGTAGCTTTCTTCTTTATCAATTGTCAAACGACACTCCTGACATTTCTCCTGTATAATTGCTGCTTCCTTGTCCATATTTGGCCAGTAATACCCCATGTGTTGCATCCTTCTATATGGGCTGACCTTTTCTGCAACTCCACATGCTTGGGCGTGTAATTCTTCTAGCTTCGACTTTCCTTCCTTCTCAGTGATACATCTGGACAATATTCCTCCTGGCAGCCTTCTATACAATTCCCCTTCTATCTGAGTGTAATCCATTAGTTCTTTGATGTTCTCTCTAGGCCCTGCCTCTTTCATCTTTTCTTTGACTTCGTTCCTCCAATCCCACTGTTTGGACTCTCCGGGGTACATCCCTTGGAGGATCCTTACAATAGAATGTTTCTGCCTTCCTATTTTTATCAGCGTATCTCTCCCATTAAATGGTATTTGGGATCCCAGGGTGGCGAGCGCATCAGCAAACCTGTTTTCACTTTTTTTAGTGTACTCTATGCTAAAGGTCTGAAATTCTAGCTCCAGACTTTGTGCCCAAGTTCTGTAGGCTGCTAAGTTTTGTTCCCGTAATGTGAAGTCACATTTCACTTGGGAGACTACAAGATTGGAATCTCCCAACACTCTCATATGTTTCACTCCTATGCTGAGTGCTATAGTCAACTCGGTTAAGTATGCCTCATATTCAGCTGCATTATTAGAGCACGAGAAACCAAGCTTGAAAGACAAGGGTATGACATCCCCATTTTCACAACTTAGTACAATTCCTACCCCATTTGAAGCTACTGTAGCCGACCCGTCAAACCTCATGGTCCATTTCTTCCCTGGGATTTCCATTATTGCTACCTCACTAGGGATTTCTTCACTCAGCGGGCCTTCCTCCTTTCCTAGGAATTGAGCTAGCAAATCTGCTATGGCTTGGCTTTTGACAGCCTTAGGAGTCCTTATGCCTATATCATATTGAGAGAGCAAAACTAACCATTGTGATATTCTTCCCGTGAGAAGGGGCTGGTGCAGGAGTGCTTTTATGGGGTGGGACTTGGTTACCAAAAGGATTTGGTGAGCTGAGAAGTACCTCTTTAGCCTTTGGGACGCGTAAATGATCACTAGGCAGGCTTTCTCTATTCTAGGGTACCTGGTCTCGGTATCCTTGAGTGTCCTGCTTACATAATATATAGGCTGCTCATTTCCTTGGTCGTCTTCTTGTGCCAACAAAGCTCCTATTGCCTGGGAGTTTGATGCTAAGTATAGCGGCAGAGGTCGCCCACATACTGGTGCCTGGAGGGTGGGCAAATGATTCATGATGCCCTGAATTCTTTGAAAAGCTTCCTACTGCTCCGTCCCCCAAGTAAATTCATTCCACCTTTTCAGCAGCTTGGATAGACCTGCTGTAGCTGAGACCAAACCAGGCACAAATCTCCTAATATAGGAGACCCTTCCTAGGAAGTTTTTGAGTTCCCTAACAGTAGTTGGTCTTCTCATTGTGGCGATAGCTATGGCCTTGGCTGGATCCACACTTATGCCTTTGTGATGTACCAGAAACCCAAGGAACTTTCCAGTAGACACTCCAAAGGCGCATTTCATGGGGTTCATACATAACTTATACTTCCTGCATCTTTCAAAGACTTGCTCAAGTACTTGGAAATGTCCTGTTCTGGTCTTTGACATGACCAAAATGTCATCTACATAATCTTCCATTTCTTCGTGCATCATGTCATGAAAAATGGCTGTCATGGTCTGCTAATACGTAGCCCTCGCATTTTTGAGGCCAAAGGGCATTACAGTGTAGTAAAAGTTCCCAATTGGAGTTCTGAATGCCGTCTTTTCTGCATCTTTGGCAGCCATGCGGATTTGGTTGTACCCACTATACACATCCATAAATGAGAACATTGAGCTTCCTGCAGCTGAATCTACAAGGAGGTCGATATTGGGCAAGGGGAATTCATCTTTAAGACAAGCCTTATTCAAGTTGTGAAAGTCGACACAGCAACGGATCTGACCATTTTTCTTCTTCACAGGTACAATGTTGGAAAGCCATTTTGGGTGTTGGATGGGTTTGATAAAACCAGCTGTTAGCAATTTTTTGACCTCTTGAACTATCTGAGCTTCTACCTCAGTGTGAAAGACCCTAGCTGGTTGAACTACTGGTCTCATCCCTAGGTCCACATTAAGAGAATGGACTACCAATCCTGGGTCTAAACCAGGCATCTCATCATAGGTCCATGCGAACACATCCCTGTATTTTTGGAGCAAGGTTACCAGTTGTTCCCTTTCTTGCGCCACCAATTGACTGCTAATGAAGACAGGCTTTCGGATCCCGGTTCTGTTCCCAAATCTATTTCCTTTAATTCTTCCTCAGGCTGAATCTGGGCCTCCTCAACTGGTTCTTCTGGAATTTCTTCTTAGGCCATAATGCAGCTTGGCGGTCCGGGACCTTCCTGCATAATGCATTCGGGTCCCGCGCACCTTCACAAATGGTAGATTAGCCTCCCTTCGGGTTCTCGCACCACCACATATTCTTGGGATCCTGAAGAGCTGGGCTCCCTTTTTTGTCTTTTTCTTTCCAGAAGGTTCCTCAGGTCACGGGTGCCCCTCCCTCCTTCTTCTTCTTCTAGGATGGGTGCCCTTGGGGTCCCTGGGGCAGGGCTCTCAGCATCTGGCTCCAATTCATCATAGAACATCGTTTCTGCAAAATTACTTCTCCCTAGCTGAAAGGATTATGGTTGGCAGGGATCCTTATGGGCCTCCCATTCAGTCTCCCTTTAATGCATTGATGGAACGTGGATGGAATAAGACGATGTTTATGAAGCCACGGGCGTCTCAGCAACACATGATAAGAAACTTCTGCATTAATCACATGAAACCTTGTCAGGGCTACTGTTGGCCCTACCCTTAAGGCTACCTGTACGTATCCTTTTGTTGATTCCACTGATCCTCCAAATCCTGTTATTTCCATGGGAGCCCCCAGGATCCTTCTGTCAACTAAGCCCACAGCTTCCAGGGTACTCAAGGCTATGAGATTGAGCGATGCCCCCGTGTCCACCAGTGCTCTTCTGACTTGAACGCTGTTTATGGTGGCCATTAGATAAAGGGGTCTACGATGGTCTGGGTGCTCAATCTCCATGTCTTCATTAGTGAAGGTTATTGCATTGGTTGTCTCCAAGAAAGCTCGACTAGCATGTGACTCTGCTGTAAAGCATTCCATCCCTGAATCTACTGCTATGCTCATGAGAGATTTTGTGGCCACTCTTCTTGCTTCTGGTCCGAATCCTAATTGATTGAATAGTGACCTGAACTTGGGATTCTTCTGGAGGGTCTTGACTGTGCTCGGGTGGAAGGATCCTTTAGATTCTCCTGCTTCTGCCGGGTTCCTATGTATTACTACTGCTACCACCCTTTTCCCTTTGTGGTTAGGCAAGGGGTTCCTTTGCACTTCTGGCTCCTTCTGAGTGAGTTCCAGGGTTCCTTCCCTCAACTTTTTGTGGAAGAGTCTGCGAAGGGTCCAGCAATCCTTGGTGGAGTGCTTGACATAATTATGGATTCTGCAAAATAAAGGGTTCTTCCTTTCTTCTTCAGTTGGTGGCCTGGACACAGTGAATGACCTAACAACCCCATCTCCGATCCATTTATCTAAGACATGACTTAACTCTTCAGCTGTACATGGGATCACCGGTGGTTCCTCGAACACCTTCCCATCTGGTTTCTTCCTTTTTTCTCCTACTGATGTTGTCATAGCTTGGGACATGGGCAGCCTTTTTGTCCTCATGGTTTGTGCCGTCCTTCTGGTTCTTTGTAGCAGGTCAGCAAACTGCGTGATACATAGATTTTCAAGGTTGAGCCTGTAATCAAAAAGCATGTTGGCTACACAGGTTTCCACGAACTCCTTTTCTTCGTGGTCCCCATAGCAGTCTAGGGACACATCTTCAAATCTTTTAATGAACTGGACGGGATCCTCTCCAGGTCTCTACCTCACCATTTGCAGGTTCTGGAAAGTGATCTTGTCTTCACCAGGATAATATTTGGCGCAGAATTTTTCCATCATCTCATCCCAGGTTTTGATGGACCCGGGTCTCAGCATGGTGTACCAAGTGTATGCCCTATCCACTAAGGACTTGGCGAATTCCCTTAGACATAATTCTCTATCTCCTGCATAGGGGCCCATAGTGTGGATAAACCTACTCACTTGTTCCACAGCACTTCCATTTCTTCCACCGAAAGGATGAAACTTTGGGGGTTCGTACCCCTTAGGGTATGGTTTGCCAAGAAGTTCTGGAGGGAACGGGGGATCCCGAAAGAATTGCTTGGGGAGCCCTGAGTGTTTTTTCCTTTCTTGCTCCAGGAGGGCATTGACATCTGCCAGTGTTAAGTACTGAGGGTTGGCTCTTCCTCCCACTGCTGACCCTCCTTCTGGCTGCGTTCCATCTTGGTGACCAGTAAGGGGAACATTGTCTCTGATTTCCTGTGTCCTGCCTTCTTTGAGAATACGAACTTCTTGCTCCAGATCCTTCAACATTGCTGTCATCCTGGCCATGAGGTCTGGTTCCTGCCTTGTGTGTCTTTGTTCTGACACAACCTCCTGTTCTACTAGGGGTATCCCGCCTCCTTACTTGGAAGCTACCTCGTTTTCTCCTATGGGCTCAGAGGTCGTAGGTGGCACAATAGTTCCTTTGCTGTTTCTTTGTCTTGGAGGCATGCTCTGTGAAGGGATTGCTTCATCCCTCTCCTTTGCCCAGTCCCCAGCGGAGTCGCCAAAATGTGAGAGTGCCTTTTTTTGTGACACTCAGGCCCAAGGATCTCGGGCCTAAATAAAAGGTTTGGTGAATCGGGCCTTCACTCACCACAGCTAACAAGCTGTTTAAGAATCAAGTGATATACAGGGGATGCTCTTGACAATAAAAAAAATGACAAGCAAGGATATTCGTATTGAAGAATGCCAAAAAAAACAACAAGGTAAATTCAAAAGGAAAGAAGCAGGATTAGCAAAGTAATACAAAATTAATGCTAAGGGGATCCTGGGATTAATGAGGCATATTTCATTAATACATTGTCTGTTAAGTTACAGAAAGCTCACTAGGTCATGATACAAGGTTCAATCAAGCTCAAAAATTACAGTCTTGAGTGGCTATTTCAGCCTTCAAAACTTGCAAAGTTTGATACTCTTTGAATCCGAGTATGTGCAATAGTGGCTTTTACAGGATACCGGGAAGCAATGTTCGTTTTCCCTTAGTATTTTTCTTTTTCTTCACCACAGATTTACTGATAGTTTTTTATCTAGAAAATCTCTTCTTTTTTGTGCTTCTCTCTTTTTTTCGCTGCTCTTTCTTCGCAACCCATCCCTTCCTTTTATAATGGAGTTTTGGTCTTCCTGGGGAACCGTTGGTTCCCCTGTTTTACCTTTTTGCAAACAGAGCACGTCCTGTACCTATCACTCAATAAGTCCCATTTTCGTTTTTTTCTCATTCTTTCCTTTTTTCAGCTCTGATTCTTTTGAAAGTTCCTGGTTGGCCATCTTCTTTGGGATGTGTTGAGGTATGCCTTTCTTGGCATCCCCGTTTTTGGCAGTTTCCACTTTTCCCTTTTCTTTCCCATCTGGGCGGAATCCTGTTCTGCCAACTTGAAAGCTGCTTGTTATCATTCTTTTTTTTGTGCTTCCCTATTCTGGTTCCCCGAGGTTTTTTTCTGTCTGTGCCATAAGAGGTCGCTGGGTTCTACTGGCGTTTGTGTTCTTTTGCTTTTGTTTCTTATTTTCTTCTTCTGTCTTTTTCTTTCGAGCTGTCCTAGTCTTCCTTTGTCTTTGTGCCTGAAAGGATCCACGCCTCTTGATGGTTCCTGAGGATCCTTACTTCTTATCCCTTGCCGTGGTTCTCTTTTTTTTGTATGCTTCTTCGTCTGGGCTTTAAGATCCCCTGGGCCTTTTTATTCCTTCATGAGTCTCCTGCATCTGCTACTTTGGGCTTAGCTCGATTTTTCCTTTTAGGTCTGACTCATTCTTTTGGGCCTCCTTCACTATGATCTTTTTTAGACCTCAACACTTCTAAGCCCATACCATCACGATAATGACGGACCAGCCCTTCCAAAAAGCCATGAGTAGGCCTAATGCAGCAGGATGAATGGTTCAACGTGTAATTGAGTTAAGCCAGTTTGATATTAAGTACAAGCCACAAACTGCGATCAAAGCTCAGGCGTTAGCAGATTTCATTGCTGAGTTCACCCTATCAGATCCTACCCCAGGAGCAGAATAATGGATGGTATATGCAAATGGTTCATCTATTACAGGCCATGGAAGGGAAGGCGTGATAATATTCTCTCCTGAAAAATATAACCTCAAGTACGGAGTCCAACTCCAATTCTCAGCCACGAACAATGAAGCAGAGTGTGAAGCAATTCTTACCAGCTTAAGAGTAGCAAAAGCTCTGGGAGCCAAGAATTTGAAACTAAAGACTGATTCCAAGTTGGTTGTTGGGCAAATAACCAACAAGTATGAAGCAAAGGAAGAAAGGATGTAAAGGTACTTGAAACTAACTTGATAACTCCTTGAATACCAGTAGGTTGACAAGTCTTGAACGATGATGATCTTTGGGCTATATCCTGTAAAAAAGAACACTGAATCAAAGGAGACCAGTGGGGACTGGCCAAAAGTCCTCCGATGGTGAAGTTAGTGAACTTGGAATTCTCTGTAAGGAAGGAGTATTTTCTTAAATAAAAATGTCTGAATGCCTTACTCTTTATCAAAAAATCCTTATATAGTATGTGTGGAATGGTTATCTATTTGATAACCGTTCCTAATTTCGAGGAGTCCAGAGAATTAGGGGTAACTTCCATAACCGCTATGGAAGTTACCTCAGTTGGACGGCTCGTTCCATAGTAGTTGTAGTTCAGGCTAGTGAACTCATCCGTCTTTTATTAAAGATGGACGAAGACCTTCTAGGACGGCTTGTCCTTGTCCAAATGATGAAAGATGGGTAAGATTCCCATGGGATCTCATCCGTCCAAAAGAAGGACGAGATTAGCCAGGACGTTTAGGATGACCACTTCGTCTGTCCAATTTGTCCTAGCTTGTCTCTCATTGGATGGGCCATATGGACAAGTTCAGGATTTGGGATTTTTTTATGACATCAGTTGCCCCCTTGTTCATATGGGTCGTCTAAGGAGGGAGGGATGACCTGGCATCTCTTCCCTGAATGCGTGTGCGTCGAGGTGCCACGTGTCACCTTTTTATTGGCGACGAGTCTTGTCGATTCTTTTTTTCGAGGTGAATGCCACGTGTCATTTCCTCATTAGTTGTGTCGTTTTATATGCCCAGGTCAATCTCCTATAAATAGGGGAATTCCTCTGTTGCCCTCTACATTTCTGAGATTTTTGTTCTTTGACATTCCTTGTTTGGAGCCTCGTCTAGGAACTTCCTCATGTCCGTAGCGTTCATTCATCTTAGAGCCAGGTATTCCTTCTTCTCTCGTCTTGTAGGTTCTTTGATCTTTTCAAAAAATGTCGTCTAGCGATAGTCTAGTGAAGGCCATAGACGAGTACCAATATGAAACTAGTACAAGTTCTAGTGGCTCTAGTAGCAGTGATGGGGGGAACTCCACGGACGAGGAATACGTTTCCGGCATCCCTGGGTTTCCCTTAGAAGCCATACAACAAGAGATTAGAAAGGCCTCGGGGTCCCAGGCAGGCACCTCGTCCAACACCCCTCCGTCTGTCCCTTTGGACGAGGAGGAGGTAACCGTATTCAGTTATGCAATAGATATCCCTTCCAAAACAGACGAGCAAAGGCTAAATAATCTAAGGGCATGGTACCAGATCCCAGATAAGCTTAACCCTAGGTTGCCCGTCCGTGGAGAATGGTGTTGTGATCCTCGTTTTGGGATAGGCGTCTATGAGGCTTATCTTCTAAGGGGTTTGAGATTTCCTTTAAATGCTTTCATTAGGGAATTATTAGTTAGGTTAGGTTTAGGAGTATGCCAGTTCAATCTTAACGCATGGAGATTAGATATCTCTATGCAAGTTCTATAAAGGGAGGTGTTTGGAGGGGACTGTCCTCTTACGGTGAACGAGTTCCTCTATTGCTATAAACCCTCCGAAATTCACCAATCCCATGGCTTTTAGCAGTTCACTAGTGTTGTAATCCCCAGCAAGAGATTAGGTCCCTACCCTCGTCTAACAAAAAATGGAAGACGGAATTTTTCTTCGTCTCCGGCAACTGGGCTGGGAATCCTTCAGACGTTGGCCGGGACACATTTGGCCACTATACTGGGGACCTAGGGAACCTTCGTCCTCAGGGTAAGTCCCTTTTTTTTTTTAATTATTATTTTTATATTCTAACTTGTTCTTTTACAGCTGTTGGACAACCTTCTCTTAGCAAGTTTCACCATGATCGCGTTCATAGAGCTCGTCAACACGCAGATAGGAGTTTTCACTCTCTAGTGACTCTTAGACGACTTACTAATTGGGGATTAGGTCCTAATCCTTCTGAAGAGGCACTTGCACACGAGATAATAGTAAGAAGAAGTAAGTTTTAAACCTAAAACGTCTCTTACACATTTTTCCTTTGTGTTAGTTCTAAACCCCCCCCCCCGCCCTTTTTTTTTTAGGAATGGCAACAATGAAAGGAAACAAGGGGAAAGAGGTTGCTGGCGAGGGGAATTGTCCTAAGGCTGGGGACACTCATCCTGAGATTATACCCTAGGTTCGTCCGTCTGTTGGGGACAAAAGAAAGTCCCCACCAAAAAAATTGGACTTAGGGAGTCTCCCCAACCGTTGCGACAAAAGAGTAAAGCATTCATTGTCCAAGGTAACCAAGCCTAACCTACCCTAGCCCAATCTTACCATCCAAACAATTGATGTGGATGTGTCTCCACCTATTGAGACTACCTCGTCCAAGACACCTCCTAGGACGATCACATCTTTCTCGTCTCAGCCTCCTCCAAGGGTATCTTCGAACATTATTGAAAACGAGGATTTGGCTTGGCAACGTTTTGAGGAAGCTGTGAAGGATGAAAACATACATGCCTGTTATGACATGTCTTTGAAAGATTTTGAACATTCAATTGTTCATGATCTCTTTAAGGTAAATTTACTCTCGTCTTGTCTTCATTATTTCGTAACTTTTTAGCCATCTAACCAAGCATTTTTCTCTCGCAGGCCATGTCTAAATTCATCGCAAAGTCTAGGCAGGCCACTGAGTTGAACAAGACGAGGATCTTACTGGAGACGGCCATAAAAAATGTGAGGGACGAGACTAAGAAATGGGCTGGGATAGCTGCTGAGGCTAAGGAGAAGGTAGAGGAGCAACAAAATTTGATCATGGAGTTGAGAGTTACAATAGTGGAGAAAGATACTCGTCTTGATCATATTCAAAAGAATAATGACGAGTTGAGTACTCTTCTCTCCAAGGCTAAAGAAGATGCCGTTGCGGAGTTCAAGGTGTCCAAAGCATTTACTGATTTATTGGATCGCAACTATGCAGCAGGTTTTGAGGATTTCAGGATGGACACTGTTGAAAACTTCCCTGGGGTAGACTTCAGCTCCATCAAGCTTAACTTGAATGTTGCTACCAATTCTCTTCCCCAAACCAGCTCTGAGGATGTTAATATTGAGGACGATGCCTCTACCCAGCCGTCCAATGTCCCCTTTACTTAAGAAGCTTTTACAAAATTTTATTTTCTTATGTTTGATCCTTTGTTTTGGGATCTTTTGTTTTACAAAATGTACATTAAGCTTGTCCACGGTTTTAGGATGAGTTATCAAACTAGTTCATAAGGGTGTTTGGACGTTGGTTGTTTGCCCTTAAAACAGATGAATGAATGCAGTTATTTTTCTTTCATATATGCATGGACGAAACTTTTCATTTTTATACGCAAGACTTAATGCTTGACTCGTCCATATTTGATAAATGTATTTAAACCATTTTTATTGGAATTTCAACAAACGGTAATTTCTCGTCCTTAGACTAAGTTGATTTTTGCTTGATGACATAGACCCTGCTCGTCCACGGACTTATGGACCTAGCTCATCCATGGACTGGGTTTTGGCTCAAAAATCTCGTCTATGGACTTTATTGTTCATGGCCTGGACGTGCATTACGACGTCGTTTGTTTTTTTATCGTCCATATCTTGGACGTGCATTATGCCTTGCCCTTTATTTAGACAAGTATGCATGGGGCTTCACTTGCTTATGGGCTCTACCTCGTCCTTTGATCTGGATGAGGGTGCCTTTTTCATCTTGCGTTACCCTTATGGACGAATACGCCTTAGGCTCGTTCAATCAAATTATAGGCTCTACCTCATCCTTTGATTTGGATGAAGGTGCCTTGATCTTGCTTTACCCTTAGGAAAGCTTTAAACGTTACATCTCCGCGTCCAGAGAATTTATTCATCTTATTGACAATTAAAAAAGATTTTGTTCTTAGCCACCTTGTAGGCTAGCTTTGAACGAGAATAGCATGGAGATCTAAATTTCACACAATATTTTGCACATAACATAAATATCGTTTACAAATAAGGCACATACATACTAATGCCTTTTTATTTAATAAGTACAAACTTCATAACTTCGTCCATAACCATGACACAACCATAATAAATAATAACGTAGTAGTTTCAAGCTTCCAACACAAACAGCATTAAACATAAGTAGTATCAAACACAAAAAGCATCAAACATAAGTAGATTATAAGTAGACAGATAAGGTCTAAGCTCATCCATAGGTTCACTTTTACTGATAGTACCTCCTCAGGTGCTCCACATTCCAAGGATGTTCCAACTTTCTCCCGTCTAGGGCCTCCAAGTAGTAGGATCCTTGCCTTTTACAGTTAATAACTCTATATGGTCCTTCCTAATTTGGGCCCAACTTCCCATGTGCTGGGATTTCGGTTGACAAAGAGACCTTTCTCAAGACGAGATCTCCTATGTTGAAACTCCTTGGCTTCACCATCGCATCATACCGCCTAGCCATGAGGTTCTTGTACTTCGCTGCCCTGTGTCTGCCCTTACCTCGTCTATTAAATTGAGGTTCAGACGGAGTTGCTCTTCATTATCCTTGTCTTGATACATCATCACCCTGTGATTGGCCATATGTACTTCTGCAGGTATAACTGTGTCGCTTCCATAAGCTAGCCTAAAAGGAGTTTCCCCTGTAGGGGTTCTCACTATGGTCCTGTACGCCCATAAAACTCCTGGTAATTCATCTGGCCATACTCCCTTTGCCCCCTCAAGCCGAGTCTTGATTATTTTCAACAATGATCGGTTTGCAACTTCAGCTTGGCTGTTGGCTTAGGGATGTGCAGGCGAGGAATAATGGTTTTGAATTCCAAAGTGTAAGCAAAAGTCTCTGAAGAGTGCATTGTCAAATTTTCGTCCGTTGTCAAACACCAATACCTTCGGCACTCCAAATCTGCATACAATGTTCTTCCACACAAAATTTTTTACATTCTGTTATGTGATATTTGCTAACGGTTCAGCTTCCACCCATTTGGTGAAATAATCGATGTCCACCACTAGAAACTTCATCTGCCTTGTGCCCAGAGGGAAGGGACCCAAAATGTCTAGTCCCCATTGTGCAAAGGGCCACAGTGCCACCATCGGGGTGAGGTATTCTGACGGTTGTCTGGGGACGTTACTAAACCATTGGCATTGGTCGCAGACCTTAACGTATGCTTTAGCATTAGCTTGCATGTTTGGCCAGTAATACCCTGCACGGACGACCTTATCGACAAGTGATCTGGCTCCTGAGTGATTGCCACATGCTCCTTCATGAACTTCTCTCAGTACATAGTTTGCTTCGTCCGGAGCTAAGCACCTAAGATAAGTTTGAGAAAAGCCTCTTTTGTATAGCACTTCATTCATAAGGACGTACCTAGCCGATCTTACCCTCAACTTCCTAGCTTCGTCCTTCTCTTCTGGTAGTCGTCCGTCTTTTAAGTATGATATAATCGGGGTCATCCAATTTCCTCTGCTATCCACTTGTTGTACTTCCGAGACATCTATACTTGGCATATACTGAACTTCATCAGATTCGTCCATTGATTCATTTGCTGAGGCTTCTTTTTCTATGGCATCAGCTTCCACGTTCTCCTTCTTTGGGATTTGAACGAAATTAGCTTTTTCAAATCTTTTCATAAGGCGCATCACCCTACTAAGGTATTTCTTCATCCGTTCTTCCTTCACTTCATACATCCCATTTACTTGCCCCATGATCAATTGAGAATCCTTCAGGACAAGTATAGACTTGGCTTCCACAAACTTAGCCAATTCTAGCCCTTTGAGAAGGGCTTCATACTCGACTTCAATGTTAGTCGCTTGGTACTGTAAACGGACTTTATGTTTCAATTTGTCTCCTTCTGGAGATTGTAGGACCACACCAATTCCACCTGCATACCGTGTAGATGAACCATCCACATGGACGACCCATCTCTTACTGTCTTTTGTTTCATCATGACTTGGGGTAAACTTCACAATGAAATATGCTAGTGCTTGAGCTTTTATGGCATGCCTTGGATGATACCTAATGTCAAACTCACTGAGCTCTATAGCCCACTGGATTAATCGTCCTGCAGCTTCCAATCTATTCATTGCCTTCTTGAGTGGATGATCTGTCATGACATTAATGACATGTGCTTGGAAATAATATCTCAGCTTCCTAGAAGCTGTGATTAATGCAAAGGCTAATTTCCCCATTTATGGATACCATCCTTCCGCTCCCCTCAATACCTTGCTCGTATAGTACACAGGTCTTTACACTTTATCTTCTTCTCTTATCAATGTTGAGCTCACGGCATACGGGGTTACCGCCAGGTATAAATATAACTCCTCTCCTACCACTGATGGACTCAGCAGCGGTGCCATGGTAAGGTATGCCTTCAAATCTTCGAAAGCTCTCTGACACTCGTCAATCCATTCAAATGCTTTTTTAAGAACCTTAAAAAATGGCAAACATTTGTTAGTGGCTTTAGAGACAAACCTGTTGAGTGCGGTAACTCGTCTAGTAAGGGATTGGATTTCTTTGGTATTTTGCGGAGGCTTCATGTCCAGTATTGCTTGAATTTTATCAGGATTCGCCTCAATTCTCCTGTGGGAGACCATAAAGCCAAGGAATTTCCCTGATGATACTCTAAAAGCACATTTGCTAGGATTCAGCTTCATATGATATTGTCTCAGTGTGTCAAATGTCTCCTGCTAGTCGTCTAGATGCCTTCCCTCATCCTGACTCTTCACTAGTATGTCATCTATATAGACTTCCACATTCCGCCCAATCTGCGGACGAAACATGTGGTTGACCAACCTCTGATATGTCGCCCCTGCATTCTTTAAGCCAAATGGTATTACCTCATAATAGAATAAGCCTTGACTGATGACAAAGGATGTCTTCTCTTGGTCTGCCTCATCCATCTTTATCTGATTGTATCCAGAAAAGGCATCCATGAAGCTAAGCAACTTGTGGCCCGCAATTGAGTCTACCAACTAGTCAATGTGTGGCAACAGATAACTATCCTTGGGGCAAGCATTGTTCAAATCAATGAAATCTACGCACATTCTCTATTTTTCATTTGCCTTTTTGACCATTACTACATTGGCCAACCAATCTGGGTAGTACACTTCCCGAATAAACTTCGCATCCATCAGCTTTTGAACCTCGTCTTTGATAGCACCATCTCTCTCAGGGGCAAACACCCTCTTCTTTTGCCGCATAGGCTTGGAGGAAGGACATACATTCAAACGGTGGGTAATGACACTAGGGTCTATACCCGGCATATCCTTATGACTCCATGCAAATACATCGATATTTTTCTAAAAAACTGGACGAGGTCCTTCTTAATCTTCTCTTCTATATCTGCTCCAACCTTGGTACACCTCTTAGGGTTATCTTTATCCAAGGAAATATCTTCCAATACTTCGGTAGGCTCTGCTACAACTATCTTTTCTTCAATATTCATGGCTTGAACTTGTTCATCCATGGCCAACATGGTCAGGTAACATTCTTTTGCTGCTAGTTGGTCCCCTTGTACCTATCCTACTCTGTGTTCTGTTGGAAACTTGACTAATAGGTGGTAAGTAGAGGTAACAGCCTTCCAACTATTCAAAGTTGGTCTTCCAATTATGGCGTTGTAGGACGATGGACAATCTACCACAAGGAAGTTCACATCCTTGGTGATTTGTCGTGGGTATGCCCCCACTACCACGGATAAGGGAATAGTACCCACGGGTTGCACCTTCATTCCACCAAAACCTACTAGGGGGAGTTTACTGGACAGAGCTGGTCTCGTCCTAACCTCATCTGCTGAAAAGCTGGATAATATAAAATGTCTGCCGAGCTTCCGTTGTCCCCAAGCACTCTTCTAGTTGTATAGTCAACAATTAATAAGGAGATGACGAGAGCATCGTCATGGGGGTGATGAATTCTCTCAGCGTCTTCATTCGTGAAGATGATTGCTTACTCGTCCGTGGACCTTGCTCTCGATAACCGTCCAGAAAGTTGGACGCTCTTGTACTACCTTCAAGTATGCTTTCTTGGACTTGGACGACTGGCCAATTAAACTTCCCCCTATAATGACTCTTATTTCTCTGAGTGGTGGTCATGATGATTCTTCCATCTTCCCTTTCTGTTTCTCATACTTGTGGTCTCGTCCAAGGAAACTCCTCAACTTCCCTTGCCTTATAAGATTTTCAATTTGTTGCTTTAAATCGAAACACTCGTCTGTATCATGACCATGATCCCTATGGAAGCGACAATACTTGTTCCTATTGCGCTTATTAGGATCTACCTTCATTTTCTCCGATCATTTCAAGAAATGATCATCCTTGATCTGCATAAGGACCTGCTCAAGTGGGACGTTCAAAGGGGTATATTACTGGTTCTGTGCTGAAGAGCCTGGCTTCTTACTATCTCGGTCTTTCCTTTCTTCCGTACGTCCCTTCTTTAGACAAGGGCCTTGCTTGGGATGGCAACTGGGATTTACGTCTACTCTTTCAGACCTCTTCCTCTTCTTAGCAATGATCTCGTTTTCTGCATTCATAAAATTTTGAGCCAAATGAACAATTTCGGCCATAGACTGGGGTTCTTTTTCATAGAGTTTATGTATAAACAAATCTGAATTCACCCTATTATGGAAGGCCGCCAATAGAAGCTTATCGTCTGCTTCGTCCACACTCAGGGCTTCTCTGTTGAAACGGGTGATGAATGATCGAAGGCTCTCATTTTCCCCCTGCTCTATGGTCAACAAGCTAGACGAGGAACGCTTGTGCCTTTGTTCCCCAATGAAATTGTTAACGAACAACTTGCTCAACTCTTCAAAAGAACTTACCGAATTTTGGGGTATTTTGCTGAACCAAACTCGCACCAGACCCTTAAGGGTGGTAGGGAAAGCTCTACACATTATTTCATCAGGCACCCCTTAAAGATGCATGGTGGTCTTGAAAGTGGCTATATGATCAAACGGGTCACGTGTTCCATCATACGAATCCAGAGAAGGCAACTTGAACTTTGATGCTAGAGGGTGACCGTTGATGGAAGCCGTGAAGGGGGAATTAGTTCTGTGAACCAAATCTACTATCGGATTCACCCTCCTCATATTCTCTTTCATTTCCTCCATGACTTTCTTCATTTGGTCCATTTCCTCTTTCAAGTGTGGTACCATTTGTGAAGTGGTGCCTCTGAACTGACTTCCAATTTCAGTATTCTCTCTATCGCCATGACTCTGCGTTTGTCCTCCTTCTTCACATTCTTTATGTGTCTGCCTCCTCATATTAATCTCTATTCTTAACTCTTGGTTTTGACGAGTCAATTCTGCCATAGCGTCCGCCATAGATTGCGCATGTTGGACAGATGATGTCTGCATGACCGGTGCAGACTGGCGATCACGATGAGGGTTGCTGCTTCCCTGATGGCCTTGGCTAGTAGCCCTCGATCTAGTCCGTACCATCAACTTTTTGTCACGGAGAAGTAAACTGTAAAACAAGCTCTCCCTACAGATGGCACCAACTGATAACTCCTTGAATACCAGTAGGTTAACAAGTCTCAAACGATGATGATCTTTAGGCTATATGCTGTAAACAAGAACACTGAATCAGAGGAGACCGGTGGGGACTGGCCAAAAGTCGTCTGATGGTGAAGTTAGTGAACTTGGAATTCTCTATAAGGAAGGAGTATTTTCTTAAATAAAAATGTCTGAATGCCTTACTCTTCATCGAAAAATCCTTATATAGTATGTGTGGAACGATTATCTGTTTGATAACCGTTCCTAATGTCGAGGAGTCCGGAGAATTGGGGGTAACTTCCATAACTGCTATGGAAGTTACCTCAGTTGGACGGCTCATTCCATAGTAGTTGTAGTTCAGGCCAGTGAACTCATCCGTCTTTTATTAAAGATGGACGAGACCTTCTAGGACGGCTTGTCCTTGTCCAAATGACGAAAGATGGGTAAGATTCCCATGGGATCTCATCCATCCAAAAGACGGACGAGATTAGCCAGGACGTTTGGGACAACCACTTCGTCTGTCCGGTTTGTCCTAGCTTGTCTCTCGTTGGACGGGCCATATGGACGAGTTTAGGAGTTGGGATGTTTTTTGTGACATCATAACTAATTAGTTGATTTCTTATTTTGATGACGTTAGGCTTAAACAAGTACCATGATAGGAGAATTTAGAAGCCGACAAAGTGGCCAAGTTGGCATTATCCAAAGATACCACAGAAAGGCCTGAACTATACATGGAAGTACAGACGATCCCAAGCATAGAAGGGCTACACATCTTCCAGGTTCAACCCATGAATAACTAGATGGATCCAAATCCTATCCTATATTAGAGATAGCTAGCTTCCATCAGATCCATCAAAAGTAAGAAAGATCAAGGTTAGGTCATCCAGATTCACTATCGTGAATGACGAAATTTACAAAATAGGATTTTCACTACCCTACCTAAAGTGTCTAAGCTTAGAGGAAGCAATGTACATGTTACAAGAAGTTCATGAAGGAGTATGTGGCAACCACTCAAGCCCACAATCATTGGTGGGAGAGGTGATTCAAGCAGGATATTTTTGGCCGACCATGTAGAAAGATGCAATTGAGGTCATCCAAAGGTGTGACAAATGCCAGCGGTTTGGGAATGTGTAGCATGTTCCAGTAGAGCACTTGATAAGTATTTCTTCCCCTTGGCCATTCTCGACATGAGGAATCAACATTCTTGGCCCACTACCACAAGGTAAGAAGCAAGTTAAGTTTTTACTTGTTTCTATTGACTATTTCACAAAATGGGTCGAGAAAAAACCTTTGGCAGTGATCACAAAAGCCAAGATACAAAAATTTGTCTGGAAGAACATCGTCTGTAGATTTGGAATCCCTAGGGTGATTATCTTTGACAATGGACGATAGTTTGTCAACCACAAGTTTAGAGAATTCTGTAGAGAATTGGGAATAAAAAACCATTACTCTTCACCTAGACATCCATAGGCAAACGGTCAGACAGAAGTTACAAATCATACTTTGCTCAAAATCATCAAAGCTCGACTTAAGGGGGTAAAGGGTGTATGGGTAGAAGAGTTACTAGGTGTCTTATGGGCCTATTGGACAACTACAAGGACACCAACAAGGGAAACACAATTCAAGCTAGCATTTGGTACAGAAGCAATGATTCCCATTTAGATTGGGTTGTCAAGCCTCATATGAACCTATTATGAGGAGAATCTCAACAACAAAAAGTTAAAGATAGCTCTGGATTGTTTGTCCGAAATCAAAGATGATGCAGCTTAAAGGATGGCTCAATACCAACAAAAATGTCGAAGTAGCATGATCAAAGGGTAAAGCTTAAGAGATTCAATCCTGGAGATATGGTACTACGAAAAGTTTCACAAGCCACCAAGGACCTGACCCAAGAAAAGCTAGGCCCCAATTAGGAAGGCCCATTTAAAGTCATTCGTTACTCGAGAATAGGGAGTTATTACCTAGAAGACCTCGAGGGGAATCTGTTGCCTTATCCTTGGAATGTGGAGCACCTCAAGAAGTACTATCAATAGAAAGTACTGACGCCAATAAATTCCAGCACTTGGAATACCTCGTCTTACCTATCATCAAATAAGCGAGACTTTACTTTTTATGCAAGCATTTTCCATTGTTGCATTTCATTTTGTTAAGTTCTTTCCCTTGTAATACCCATGTAAATAGGGGTGAATAAAACAATAAGGCATCCCCAAGCCATTTTTTCAGGACCAGATCTTTAATATGCATGTCTAAAAACAGCACAAACTCTAAGTAGTAAAGTTATTGGTGAAGTCATTAAGGAAGATTTCCCCAATGGTAAAAACTCTACTGATGAGTGATAAGTTTAAATCATAACTATTTACGACAAAAAGTCTGTAAATGAGTTCAAATCATAAGGTTCTAAATAATCCATGATAAAAACTCTACTAACAAGTTTTAACCATCATTAATGATAGAAAATTCTATTGACAAGTTTAAGTCCTTATCAGTGGTACAAACTCTATAGACTAGTTTAAATTATGAAGAAAATTTCTAAGGAATAATTATCAATGGTACAAACTCTATAAACGAGTTTAAATCATGAAGAAAATTTCTAAGGAAAAATTATCAATGGTAAAAACTCTATTGACGAGTTTAAATTATAAGGAAAATTCTAAGGAAAAGTTATTGATAAGTGAAGAACTCTATTAATGAGTTTAAATAGCATAATCTCCAAAAGAGATCGTCAAATATTAGACGAAGTATGTTTCTAAACATGTAATCAAAAGCAGGAATGAAAAAGCCTCAAACAAAGAGGCAACTGGTGTTTTCAGACGAGTTAATAAAATCCTCAAAACAAAGAGGCAACCGTTGTTCTTAAACAAAGAATAAAATTTTACAAAGGAGGAGAATAGATGACCTCATCCCTTTGGCCCGGATCTACTCATCCAGCATCAGCAGCATCCTTTCCTTCAACAGTAGTAGTAGCATATACTTGTTGTCTAGCCTCGTTAGCAAGAATCTCAGTATCAATGATTTCGAAATCAAGATTAGAGAAGTCCACTGTGCTTCATCATCCATCTACGAAGAAGCTCAAAACCCTTGTAGGTAGTACTGAATAAACTATAAATTGAAGATAGGAGAAGTGTTCAAATTTCATGAACTGTTGAACGATCTTTTCAGCTTCAAAGTTAGTCCTCAGAAGAGCAACTTGGATATCCTTGTCCTTTTGAATGATGAGCATCTTCTCCACTCTCAGTGCCTCATTAAGCTCCCTGATTTTCTCCTTCGCCTTATTGGTCTTGTCCATAGCTTTAATCAAGTCCTTCCTTAGTTTTGAACTTTCAGCTTTAACAAATTCAATCTTAGAGTTGGTCACCACGACTTTCTCTCCATTGCTAAAGTAGTCGGTTGTTAAACTCAAAGATTCTCCAAGAACCTAAAAGAAAGAGTTGGAAATCAAAATAATGACTACAATAAAACTTGGGAATAAGGTTAAAATGGAATACCGACACCAACTTGTGGATATGGCAGCTAACTAGTTCGTGAGAAGGAATGGAAGTTAGGCCCTTGAGCTCATCATCTGTAATCACATTGTGAGCTCGTCCAAGGGCAATTGCCGAGTCATCCGAAACACTCTTCCCAATTTTTCTCTTTCCTTTCGAGCAAGTAGTAGGAGGGGTGATGGCCATTACTTTATGAGAAAGGGGTTGGAGATGACGGGACAGTCTAAATAGATGAGGAAACAACCATTTCACCCTTCTCCTCATGTAATTTTTTCTCTCTTCGAATCCCTAGTGAGCTAGAACAAGGGTTTGTTGTTCATTCCTTTAATACAAGCATAATTTCTTTGCTGTACCTAGTAGCCATTTCTACACACACACACACACACACACCCACAAAAAAAAAAAAAAAATGTAAGTAATTAAAGAAAGGAAGAGTATAACATGAGAAATATTACAAGAATGTACATACTTTTCTCTTCTCGGTAAATCTTCTCAAGCACGTATTTAATGGGCTCAGGTCCAAGACAATGATCAAATAAGTTATGAGGATCGACAAGGTCATCAGAATCATCAATCTCTGGAGCAAAGGCAAGGGCGGCCCAAATTCAGTCGTGGTATTGACTCTCCAATTCCGAACATTTAGAAACTGCAAAACAGAGAGTGGAACAATGTTTACACAAGATGATTTTAGACAATAGAATCAAGAAAAAGGATGAAAGTACACACCAAGCGGCAAAACTTCCCATTTCTATGATAACCTCAAGATTCGCCCCATAGGTCATCAGACATGGTTTCCCAACTAGTTCTAGAAACAAAAAAGTATCATGATTTCCAATCACGAAAAGAGGAAGGAAACCGAGAAATGATCCTAAACTTTCTATCCCATGGCGAAAGCTCAAAATATCCATAATGGGTTTCTTCTAACCCTAGACATATAAAAGGATTATTTTAAGAACCATCAAAGGATACACAAGTTGCACAAATGTTAAGCAAAATTTGTTCAAGCAATATGTAATCGGAGACAAAGTTTTGCCCTAGTTCATATTCTTGTGAAGAAGTTGTTGTATATGTACACCATAGGGTTTTGTAACCAAGCATCTTCTTAATCTTCATCATTAGGATGAACTGAAGAACTTTGCAGCCAACAACCTTCTCTAGTTGGTGATTGAAGTCACGTATTGGGATCTACACATCGATTAGTCATATACTTGGGAGCCGTGCATCAAAAGGAGAAATTGTCACTACAGAACAAGTCCAATTGGGTATTGGGATAAGGGTTCAATAGTAGGTTGGTATAAGATACTGGGATTCCTTTACTTGTAACCGCTTGTTTTTATAATAGTGGAATTTCGAGAGTAGTGACCTGAAAATCACCCGGTGGGCTCTTTGTTGTTAGGTTTTCCCCATTCGTAAACAAATTACCGTGTTATTTATTTTCCGCTGCATAATTAGTTTATTGGTGATTTTTTTGTGCTACCACTCGTTTGTATGTTAATTAACTTAATTAATTCTCTTGGCTAAATTAATTGGTTAATTTATCACAAGGGATCAATTCGTTTTTGGCCTATCACAAACCTCTTTTAAGAGGCACTTCATTGCCATTATGATCCAACTCAGGTGCAGCGCCCAGAGGAGATCAATGGACAAATGCAACAACTCATGAGTTGGCTATACAAAGCCAACAAGAGCAAGTAAGTAAACTCAAATACATTACACTACAATATATTCTATAGATTCCTAAAGAGATTTCCTAACTTAAGCATCAAAAGGTTCTTGGTTGGCACCAACCCATTGTCTTTCATTATTTGGTGTTTTCTCTTAAACAGGAGCTACCATCATCCACTGGCATCGATGAGGAACGTACTGACAAGGCAATTTCTTGTTTTATCACTAATCACTACCCTCGTAAGTCATGTACTCCATTTGAAACAATGACATGAATATACCTTAAATTTTGAATTACAAATTCTCAAAAAACAAACAAAAAAAATGTTCAGTCAATACTCTATGATGCGGCATAAAAGGTTAGCAGGGTTTTGTCAAATGTGTGCAACATATTCTTGACGTAAATGCACATAAAAATGAGTCCAAATCTTCTGTCCCACACTTCCTGCTCCACTGTATACTCCACAAATAAAAACATGCCACATGTCCATCTAATTTATTAAATGCTAAATTTATGCCTTCTATCATTTCAATTACCTAAATATGATGGGTTATTTATTTATCTATTTTAGGAAATTGAAATAATAAAAGGCATAAAATTAGCATTTAATAAATTAGAAGAACATGTGGCATGTTTTTATTTGTGGAGTATATAGTGGAGGAAGAGTAGTGGGATAGAAGATTTGAACTCCATAAAAATTTGGATGCAAGTGATGCTGTAGCCTGTATATGAAATTAACAGCTTATACGTGATACATCATATATACAAAAGCTAAATCTCGTAATTAATTCGAAAGTGAATTGACTGGTAACCAATTCTCTCATCAATAATCTAGCGTGAGAGAATCATTTGGATTTTGGAGTCTCAGAAATTGGTCTCATTTTTATCATCTCATCTGGACCATATATGTAACCATGAATTTAAGACGATATTTTTTGACAGGTCGTATCGTATTGTCAAAAAAATATTTGAGGTTAAGGAATATATTTATGGTCCAAGATTTTTTTGGAATAATATATAATGTTACGTCCACAACATTTTAATAACAATTTCACAACAAATTATAGGTAACAAATTATAATTAGAAAGTAAAAAAGTGATGTTAGTAGTATGTCCAGATTAGAACCAATACAAGCTTGCCATCTAAATTTATTGTGAAGGTAACATTATTCTTATTTTTAATAAACTCAATTTTTTGAAATTTTGTTTTTTCAAGTCAAGGTGTTACGGTGAACACCTTACTATAATGTAGAGCCGCCATTGGCACAGGCAGTGTATTAAAGCATTTAACACATTGTGAAGAAGAGTACTTAGTCACTCGTAGTCAAGGGTGGAGCCAAAGGGGGGCAAGGGGGGCACCTGCCCCCCTGACTCCTAAAATATCCTTGCATATATAGTTTACTCTAGTTACTTCCTGACTTAGAGAAAAAAAGAAAAAGAAAAAGAAAAAAGAACTCCCACTTGAAAGTGACACGGGAAAAAGAAAGGAAAAGGAAGTTACTCTTAAAGGCCAAAACCGTGTACTTTTTCACCAATTTCACTATTCTTATAAGCAACTTTTGTATGTCCCAGTTTTGCACCTATTTCACTATTTTTTATTTATTTAATATCATTATTTTCACAATTTTCACTGTGATACCTTTCATAGCATTTTATTATTAGGTAATGTTAGAGATATTATAAATTTTACTACTTATATCTTACAAATTGGCATCTCACCAACCACAAAAAATAATTTCAAACATATATTCATTATATTGTTTAAGTAACACTAATCACATTTTTACCACATCAGTTTGTAAAATTTGTAGTAGCTATGACTATGAATTGGTATATTTTTGGTTATTTATTTTAATACTATGAAATATATTCATATTTTCTTGCAATTTTTTATTTATTTTGTTATTGTTATTGATTAATATTTTTTAGATTAATTTTACTTTTAATATTGTTTATTAATTTTGCCCCTCTAGACTAAAGTCCTGGTTCCGCCATTGCTCGTAGTTGATTCAGTATTGCGTAATCTTACATCCACAACATTTTAACAATAATTTTGTAACAAATTATAAGTAAAAAATTATAATTGGTAAGTAAAAAAGTGACATTAGTAATAAATTCCTATTAGAACCAATAATAACTTTTCACCTAAAATTTATTGTGAAAAATTTTGTAAACGTAGCATTACTCTAATTTTTAATCAACCTATATTCTTGAAATTTTGTTTTTTTAAGGCCAAGGTGTTATTTTAAACACCTTATTATAAGGTAGAGTCGCCACTGTGTCAAAGCATGTAACGCATTTTCGTGAACGAAATAGGAAATTAGGCATAATTTCCCAACTATTCAGTTAGTAGTTCTAGTTACAAAACTATATTATTTACTAGCATTTCAAGTCTTTTAGACTCGATTTTGGCCTATAAATCGAGTATCAAATATTCGAGTTCTATGGTCTAATTACTTCCGACGTGGCATATTTTTCCACGTGGATACATAGAAATCGAGTCTCTAAGACTCGATTTCTAACCCTTATAAATAGAAACAAGTCAGAGAGGAACCAAAACATCAGAGAAAAAAAAAAAAAAAAAAAAAAAAAAAAAAAGAAACAGAAAGAGAGATCGGCTTCAGATCGGAGTGGGTCGCACGCGACCTGGGCTCACGCGACCCAGGCCGCGCGCTGCCTAAGTCGCGCGATCAGCGCTGCCTGGGTTCGCGTGAACCAGGTAGTGCGCGGCCTGGGCTCGAGCGACCCAGGCAGCGTGAGCCCAGGCAATGCGCAACCCAGGCAGCGCGAGCCCAGGCAGAGCGCGATCCCGCTCTTTCTCTCCCTCTGATCTGAGTCTTTCTCTGCCTCTAAGCTATTTATCTCCCTCTGATCTGAGTTTTTGGATTGATTTGTTTGAGATTTTTTAAATTTGTTTTTGGGCATTTTGGCTTGTCTATGAGACTTAAAATTTTGAAAAATTTTATTGGGTTAGAAATTGAGTCTTAGAGACTCGATTTCCAGCTAGGCTCCACGTGGAAAAAAATCCATATCAGATGTGATCAATCCATAAAAATCGAGCCTCAAAAACTCAATTTATAGGCCCTAAATCGAGTCTTTGAGACTCGAGATGTTAAAAAAACAAATTCTTTCAAAACTGGACCTACTAACTAGATAGTTGGAAAATTAGAATTAGTTACCTATTTTTCTCCATTTTCATGGCAACATCAGTTTTGTCCCCTTTCGAGTATTTGAAACTGTGGGAAATCGATGTAATTATGATCTCGTCTTGCGTTTGAATACGTTTTCAAATCAATACTTTGCTATTGCTAGCTCACGGAGAAGTAAACTGTAAAACAAGCTCTCCCTACAGATGGCACCAACTGATAACTCCTTGAATACCAGTAGGTTAACAAGTCTCAAACGATGATGATCTTTAGGCTATATGCTGTAAACAAGAACACTGAATCAGAGGAGACCGGTGGGGACTGGCCAAAAGTCGTCTGATGGTGAAGTTAGTGAACTTGGAATTCTCTATAAGGAAGGAGTATTTTCTTAAATAAAAATGTCTGAATGCCTTACTCTTCATCGAAAAATCCTTATATAGTATGTGTGGAACGATTATCTGTTTGATAACCGTTCCTAATGTCGAGGAGTCCGGAGAATTGGGGGTAACTTCCATAACTGCTATGGAAGTTACCTCAGTTGGACGGCTCATTCCATAGTAGTTGTAGTTCAGGCCAGTGAACTCATCCGTCTTTTATTAAAGATGGACGAGACCTTCTAGGACGGCTTGTCCTTGTCCAAATGACGAAAGATGGGTAAGATTCCCATGGGATCTCATCCATCCAAAAGACGGACGAGATTAGCCAGGACGTTTGGGACAACCACTTCGTCTGTCCGGTTTGTCCTAGCTTGTCTCTCGTTGGACGGGCCATATGGACGAGTTTAGGAGTTGGGATGTTTTTTGTGACATCATAACTAATTAGTTGATTTCTTATTTTGATGACGTTAGGCTTAAACAAGTACCATGATAGGAGAATTTAGAAGCCGACAAAGTGGCCAAGTTGGCATTATCCAAAGATACCACAGAAAGGCCTGAACTATACATGGAAGTACAGACGATCCCAAGCATAGAAGGGCTACACATCTTCCAGGTTCAACCCATGAATAACTAGATGGATCCAAATCCTATCCTATATTAGAGATAGCTAGCTTCCATCAGATCCATCAAAAGTAAGAAAGATCAAGGTTAGGTCATCCAGATTCACTATCGTGAATGACGAAATTTACAAAATAGGATTTTCACTACCCTACCTAAAGTGTCTAAGCTTAGAGGAAGCAATGTACATGTTACAAGAAGTTCATGAAGGAGTATGTGGCAACCACTCAAGCCCACAATCATTGGTGGGAGAGGTGATTCAAGCAGGATATTTTTGGCCGACCATGTAGAAAGATGCAATTGAGGTCATCCAAAGGTGTGACAAATGCCAGCGGTTTGGGAATGTGTAGCATGTTCCAGTAGAGCACTTGATAAGTATTTCTTCCCCTTGGCCATTCTCGACATGAGGAATCAACATTCTTGGCCCACTACCACAAGGTAAGAAGCAAGTTAAGTTTTTACTTGTTTCTATTGACTATTTCACAAAATGGGTCGAGAAAAAACCTTTGGCAGTGATCACAAAAGCCAAGATACAAAAATTTGTCTGGAAGAACATCGTCTGTAGATTTGGAATCCCTAGGGTGATTATCTTTGACAATGGACGATAGTTTGTCAACCACAAGTTTAGAGAATTCTGTAGAGAATTGGGAATAAAAAACCATTACTCTTCACCTAGACATCCATAGGCAAACGGTCAGACAGAAGTTACAAATCATACTTTGCTCAAAATCATCAAAGCTCGACTTAAGGGGGTAAAGGGTGTATGGGTAGAAGAGTTACTAGGTGTCTTATGGGCCTATTGGACAACTACAAGGACACCAACAAGGGAAACACAATTCAAGCTAGCATTTGGTACAGAAGCAATGATTCCCATTTAGATTGGGTTGTCAAGCCTCATATGAACCTATTATGAGGAGAATCTCAACAACAAAAAGTTAAAGATAGCTCTGGATTGTTTGTCCGAAATCAAAGATGATGCAGCTTAAAGGATGGCTCAATACCAACAAAAATGTCGAAGTAGCATGATCAAAGGGTAAAGCTTAAGAGATTCAATCCTGGAGATATGGTACTACGAAAAGTTTCACAAGCCACCAAGGACCTGACCCAAGAAAAGCTAGGCCCCAATTAGGAAGGCCCATTTAAAGTCATTCGTTACTCGAGAATAGGGAGTTATTACCTAGAAGACCTCGAGGGGAATCTGTTGCCTTATCCTTGGAATGTGGAGCACCTCAAGAAGTACTATCAATAGAAAGTACTGACGCCAATAAATTCCAGCACTTGGAATACCTCGTCTTACCTATCATCAAATAAGCGAGACTTTACTTTTTATGCAAGCATTTTCCATTGTTGCATTTCATTTTGTTAAGTTCTTTCCCTTGTAATACCCATGTAAATAGGGGTGAATAAAACAATAAGGCATCCCCAAGCCATTTTTTCAGGACCAGATCTTTAATATGCATGTCTAAAAACAGCACAAACTCTAAGTAGTAAAGTTATTGGTGAAGTCATTAAGGAAGATTTCCCCAATGGTAAAAACTCTACTGATGAGTGATAAGTTTAAATCATAACTATTTACGACAAAAAGTCTGTAAATGAGTTCAAATCATAAGGTTCTAAATAATCCATGATAAAAACTCTACTAACAAGTTTTAACCATCATTAATGATAGAAAATTCTATTGACAAGTTTAAGTCCTTATCAGTGGTACAAACTCTATAGACTAGTTTAAATTATGAAGAAAATTTCTAAGGAATAATTATCAATGGTACAAACTCTATAAACGAGTTTAAATCATGAAGAAAATTTCTAAGGAAAAATTATCAATGGTAAAAACTCTATTGACGAGTTTAAATTATAAGGAAAATTCTAAGGAAAAGTTATTGATAAGTGAAGAACTCTATTAATGAGTTTAAATAGCATAATCTCCAAAAGAGATCGTCAAATATTAGACGAAGTATGTTTCTAAACATGTAATCAAAAGCAGGAATGAAAAAGCCTCAAACAAAGAGGCAACTGGTGTTTTCAGACGAGTTAATAAAATCCTCAAAACAAAGAGGCAACCGTTGTTCTTAAACAAAGAATAAAATTTTACAAAGGAGGAGAATAGATGACCTCATCCCTTTGGCCCGGATCTACTCATCCAGCATCAGCAGCATCCTTTCCTTCAACAGTAGTAGTAGCATATACTTGTTGTCTAGCCTCGTTAGCAAGAATCTCAGTATCAATGATTTCGAAATCAAGATTAGAGAAGTCCACTGTGCTTCATCATCCATCTACGAAGAAGCTCAAAACCCTTGTAGGTAGTACTGAATAAACTATAAATTGAAGATAGGAGAAGTGTTCAAATTTCATGAACTGTTGAACGATCTTTTCAGCTTCAAAGTTAGTCCTCAGAAGAGCAACTTGGATATCCTTGTCCTTTTGAATGATGAGCATCTTCTCCACTCTCAGTGCCTCATTAAGCTCCCTGATTTTCTCCTTCGCCTTATTGGTCTTGTCCATAGCTTTAATCAAGTCCTTCCTTAGTTTTGAACTTTCAGCTTTAACAAATTCAATCTTAGAGTTGGTCACCACGACTTTCTCTCCATTGCTAAAGTAGTCGGTTGTTAAACTCAAAGATTCTCCAAGAACCTAAAAGAAAGAGTTGGAAATCAAAATAATGACTACAATAAAACTTGGGAATAAGGTTAAAATGGAATACCGACACCAACTTGTGGATATGGCAGCTAACTAGTTCGTGAGAAGGAATGGAAGTTAGGCCCTTGAGCTCATCATCTGTAATCACATTGTGAGCTCGTCCAAGGGCAATTGCCGAGTCATCCGAAACACTCTTCCCAATTTTTCTCTTTCCTTTCGAGCAAGTAGTAGGAGGGGTGATGGCCATTACTTTATGAGAAAGGGGTTGGAGATGACGGGACAGTCTAAATAGATGAGGAAACAACCATTTCACCCTTCTCCTCATGTAATTTTTTCTCTCTTCGAATCCCTAGTGAGCTAGAACAAGGGTTTGTTGTTCATTCCTTTAATACAAGCATAATTTCTTTGCTGTACCTAGTAGCCATTTCTACACACACACACACACACACACCCACAAAAAAAAAAAAAAAATGTAAGTAATTAAAGAAAGGAAGAGTATAACATGAGAAATATTACAAGAATGTACATACTTTTCTCTTCTCGGTAAATCTTCTCAAGCACGTATTTAATGGGCTCAGGTCCAAGACAATGATCAAATAAGTTATGAGGATCGACAAGGTCATCAGAATCATCAATCTCTGGAGCAAAGGCAAGGGCGGCCCAAATTCAGTCGTGGTATTGACTCTCCAATTCCGAACATTTAGAAACTGCAAAACAGAGAGTGGAACAATGTTTACACAAGATGATTTTAGACAATAGAATCAAGAAAAAGGATGAAAGTACACACCAAGCGGCAAAACTTCCCATTTCTATGATAACCTCAAGATTCGCCCCATAGGTCATCAGACATGGTTTCCCAACTAGTTCTAGAAACAAAAAAGTATCATGATTTCCAATCACGAAAAGAGGAAGGAAACCGAGAAATGATCCTAAACTTTCTATCCCATGGCGAAAGCTCAAAATATCCATAATGGGTTTCTTCTAACCCTAGACATATAAAAGGATTATTTTAAGAACCATCAAAGGATACACAAGTTGCACAAATGTTAAGCAAAATTTGTTCAAGCAATATGTAATCGGAGACAAAGTTTTGCCCTAGTTCATATTCTTGTGAAGAAGTTGTTGTATATGTACACCATAGGGTTTTGTAACCAAGCATCTTCTTAATCTTCATCATTAGGATGAACTGAAGAACTTTGCAGCCAACAACCTTCTCTAGTTGGTGATTGAAGTCACGTATTGGGATCTACACATCGATTAGTCATATACTTGGGAGCCGTGCATCAAAAGGAGAAATTGTCACTACAGAACAAGTCCAATTGGGTATTGGGATAAGGGTTCAATAGTAGGTTGGTATAAGATACTGGGATTCCTTTACTTGTAACCGCTTGTTTTTATAATAGTGGAATTTCGAGAGTAGTGACCTGAAAATCACCCGGTGGGCTCTTTGTTGTTAGGTTTTCCCCATTCGTAAACAAATTACCGTGTTATTTATTTTCCGCTGCATAATTAGTTTATTGGTGATTTTTTTGTGCTACCACTCGTTTGTATGTTAATTAACTTAATTAATTCTCTTGGCTAAATTAATTGGTTAATTTATCACAAGGGATCAATTCGTTTTTGGCCTATCACAAACCTCTTTTAAGAGGCACTTCATTGCCATTATGATCCAACTCAGGTGCAGCGCCCAGAGGAGATCAATGGACAAATGCAACAACTCATGAGTTGGCTATACAAAGCCAACAAGAGCAAGTAAGTAAACTCAAATACATTACACTACAATATATTCTATAGATTCCTAAAGAGATTTCCTAACTTAAGCATCAAAAGGTTCTTGGTTGGCACCAACCCATTGTCTTTCATTATTTGGTGTTTTCTCTTAAACAGGAGCTACCATCATCCACTGGCATCGATGAGGAACGTACTGACAAGGCAATTTCTTGTTTTATCACTAATCACTACCCTCGTAAGTCATGTACTCCATTTGAAACAATGACATGAATATACCTTAAATTTTGAATTACAAATTCTCAAAAAACAAACAAAAAAAATGTTCAGTCAATACTCTATGATGCGGCATAAAAGGTTAGCAGGGTTTTGTCAAATGTGTGCAACATATTCTTGACGTAAATGCACATAAAAATGAGTCCAAATCTTCTGTCCCACACTTCCTGCTCCACTGTATACTCCACAAATAAAAACATGCCACATGTCCATCTAATTTATTAAATGCTAAATTTATGCCTTCTATCATTTCAATTACCTAAATATGATGGGTTATTTATTTATCTATTTTAGGAAATTGAAATAATAAAAGGCATAAAATTAGCATTTAATAAATTAGAAGAACATGTGGCATGTTTTTATTTGTGGAGTATATAGTGGAGGAAGAGTAGTGGGATAGAAGATTTGAACTCCATAAAAATTTGGATGCAAGTGATGCTGTAGCCTGTATATGAAATTAACAGCTTATACGTGATACATCATATATACAAAAGCTAAATCTCGTAATTAATTCGAAAGTGAATTGACTGGTAACCAATTCTCTCATCAATAATCTAGCGTGAGAGAATCATTTGGATTTTGGAGTCTCAGAAATTGGTCTCATTTTTATCATCTCATCTGGACCATATATGTAACCATGAATTTAAGACGATATTTTTTGACAGGTCGTATCGTATTGTCAAAAAAATATTTGAGGTTAAGGAATATATTTATGGTCCAAGATTTTTTTGGAATAATATATAATGTTACGTCCACAACATTTTAATAACAATTTCACAACAAATTATAAGTAACAAATTGTAATTAGAAAGTAAAAAAGTGATGTTAATAGTATGCCCAGATTAGAACCAGTACAAGCTTGCCATCTAAATTTATTGTGAAGGTAACATTATTCTTATTTTTAATAAACTCAATTTTTTGAAATTTTGTTTTTTCAAGTCAAGGTGTTACGATGAACACCTTACTATAATGTAGAGCCGCCATTGGCACAGGCAGTGTATTAAAGCATTTAACACATTGTGAAGAAGAGTACTTAGTCACTCGTAGTCAAGGCTGGAGCCAAAGGGGGGCACCTGCCCCCCTGACTCCTAAAACATCCTTGCATATATAGTTTACTCTAGTTACTTCCTGACTTAGAGAAAAAAAGAAAAAGAAAAAGAAAAAAGAACTCCCACTTGAAAGTGACACAGGAAAAAGAAAGGAAAAGGAAGTTACTCTTAAAGGCCAAAACCGTGTACCTTTTCACCAATTTCACTATTCTTATAAGCAGCTTTTGTCTGTCCCAATTTTGCACCTATTTCACTATTTTTTCTTTTTTATTTAATATCATTATTTTCACAATTTTCACTGTGATACCTTTCACAGCATTTTATTATTGGGTAACGTTAGAAATATTACAAATTTTACTACTTATATCTTACAAATTGGCATCTCACCAACCACAAAAAATAATTTCAAACATATATTCATTATATTGTTTAAGTAACACTAATCACATTTTTACCACATCAGTTTGTAAAATTTGTAGTAGCTATGACTATGAATTGGTATATTTTTGGTTATTTATTTTAATACTATGAAATATATTCATATTTTCTTGCAATTTTTTATTTATTTTGTTATTATTATTGATTAATATTTTTTAGATTAATTTTACTTTTAATATTGTTGATTAATTTTGCCCCTCTAAACTAAAGTCCTGGTTCCGCCATTGCTCGTAGTTGATTCAGTATTGCGTAATCTTATATCCACAACATTTTAACAATAATTTCATAACAAATTATAAGTAAAAAATTATAATTGGTAAGTAAAAAAGTGATATTAGTAATAAATTCCGATTAGAACCAATAATAACTTTTCACCTAAAATTTATTGTGAAAAATTTTTTAAACGTAGCATTACTCTAATTTTTAATCAACCTATATTCTTGAAATTTTGTTTTTTTAAGGCCAAGGTGTTATTTTAAACACCTTATTATAAGGTAGAGTCGCCACTGTGTCAAAGCATGCAACGCATTTTTGTGAACGAAATAGGAAATTAGGCATAATTTTCCAACTATTCAGTTAGTAGTTCTAGTTACAAAACTATATTATTTACTAGCATTTCGAGTCTTTTAGACTCGATTTTGGCCTATAAATCGAGCATCAAAGATTCGAGTTCTATGGTCTAATTACTTCTGACATGGCATATTTTTCCATGTGGATACATAGAAATCGAGTCTCTAAGACTCAATTTCTAACCCTTATAAATAGAAACAAGTTAGAGAGAGAACCAGAACATCAGAGAAGAAGAAAAAAAAAAAAAAAAAAAAAAAAAAAAAAAAAAAAAAAAAAAAAAAAAAAAAAAAAAAAAGAGAGATCGGCTTTAGATCGGAGTGGGTCGCACGATCCGCGCTGCCTGGGTTCGCGTGACCCAGGTAGTGCGCGGCCTGGGCTCACGCGACCCAGGCAGCGCGAGCCCAGGCAGTGCGCAACCCAGGCAGTGCGAGCCCAGGCAGAGCGCGACCCAGCTCTTTCTCTCCCTCTGATCTAAGTCTTTCTCTGCCTCTAAGCTATTTATCTCCCTCTGATCTGAGTTTTTGGATTGATTTGTTTGAGATTTTTTAAATTTGTTTTTGGGCATTTTGGCTTGTCTATGAGACTTAAAATTTTGAAAAATTTTATTGGGTTAGAAATCGAGTCTTAGAGACTCGATTTCCAGCTAGGCTCCACGTGGAAAAAAATCCATATCAAATGTGATCAATCCATAAAAATCAAGCCTCAAAAACTCGATTTATAGGCCCTAAATCGAGTCTTTGAGGCTCGAGATGTTAAAAAAAAATTTCTTTCAAAACTGGATCTACTAACTAGATCGTTGGAAAATTAGAGTTAGTTACCTATTTTTCCCCATTTTCGTGGCAACATCAGTTTTGTCCCTTTTCGAGTATTTGAAACGGTGGGAAATCGATGTAATTATGATCTCGTCTTGCGATTTGAATACGTTTTCAAATCAATACTTTGCTATTGCTAGCTATGTTATGGGCACGTGCTTGTTAGTACAATATTCCATACCTAGTAGGTTTTGTTTTCCTTTTTTTTCAGCTACATAGAAAAAGTGGCTTCTATACAATGGAACACGGCTTATGTTACAGCACGTAATACACTCTAAATATTCCTCAAATCAATATATATATATATATATATATATGTATTTATCATTGTCCACCAATACATAAGGATTATCTAAGAGCTGGACAAGGCCAAGGATTTGGAATGATTGGGCTGTCCCTAGATTTTATTAATATATATTCCCTCATTTCATGTTAATTATTTGTTCACCTCATTTTATATTCTTTTTTTTTAATTTATTTTTTATTTAAATCTTTAAAATTAAATTTTTAAATGAATTAACATATTTTTTGTTTGGAATCACTTGGTTTAGTGTTCTTGCACATAGGTACCCATTGGAATTGGTAAATATGTTAAACACCTGTCATGTCGACATTTAACAGATCTAATCTACATGTGCATTTGATTCAAAATTCAAAACTTTGCCTTTTTTGTTAATTTTAAAATTGAGAATGATTTTTTATTATGTATTTTTTTTTTAATGAGCCCAAAGAAATCTAATTTTATTATAATGATAGTTGATTTTGAATGGTGTGATTATATGTAGTATACAACTATGCATAGCTTTGGATTTATGTAAAATGAAATGTTATTCAAATACATCATTTTAATATTAAATCATAGAAATAGGATCTTATGTGTCATTTAAGTAATTTTAGAAATCGATAACCTTTTTTTATTATTAGTTTAAAGCATTGCATCAAATAACACTATTCAAAACTAATCTTTCTAGTGAGTACCACAATCAATTTGAAACAATTACTATACGCACATGTTAAGAAACTTTTAAAGAAATGAATTTTCAAAGTGTTTAAGCAATGAATTCTGAATGTATCTAGACATAACTCTGCTTAACATGTAGTACAAGTTATTGACACTTGTCTGTAAACCGTGAGATCATATCCTGGTTCAGTAACTTTTTAATCAGACGGTGAGAAGTGTGTGTGTGGAAGGACACGTGTCGAGTGGAGGAAGATGATGGGTTGTGGTGGAAGAAGCAGAGGATAAAAACATATATTGAAGAGGGTTAGACTTAGATAAAGACAGTTGTACGCGCAACTTCCGCGAATAAAAGTTGCGTGATCAATGCTAAAACACTTGTGTGATCAACACTTTATGATGCGGCATAATAAAAGTATAGCAGGGTTTTGTCAAATGTGAGCAACATATTATTGACACAAATGCACATAAAAATGTATGGCTGACCTTTTTTCAAGTTATCTAAGGTTGCGAAATTCTTTTATGGTTCTGCTTGATTCAAAAGTGAATTGACTAATATTTAATTCTCTCATCAAATCTAGCCAGCAGGGGAGAATCATTTGGAATTTGTAGTGTCTGAAATTGGTTTCATATTCTGATATTCAACATCACATCCCATGTAACAATGAATTCAAGACAATATTTTTGACTTTTCTTACCGTACCTGTATGTATGTTCCCATGAGTAGCTACTCCATATAGATTAGCGAACCTTCTTTTCTTTACTTTTCTTTTTTCAAAAGTGATTCTTGCATTGTTGCCGATTGATAATCTCCAAATACGTGCCTTAAATTATGTTTCCTATGTCAGGGCTAGAATGAATAGGAGCTTATTTTAACTTTTATTATTTTAATTAGTGTATAGTTTTGTGCATATGTATTGATACAATTAAAAATAATTACAATTATATGGTTCAAATTAAAAAAAAAAATTTAGAAGAAATTTAAATAATATATGGTATTAGCTAAAAAATTTTTAACCACACATTTCTAAAATATGTAATGGACACTTACATTTCTTTTTATACCCAATAATTTATTTGCCACAAAATTAAAAACTTAGATGGATATGTAGAGAAAAATTGAACTCCAATTGAAATCAAATTTAAAATCTAATTAGATTTGAACCCTTTGATTTTTACACTCAATAATTCACTTTGCACAAAATTAAATAAGACACGAGACACAAAATTGAAAATTCAATTAAAATCTAATTGGATTTTCTCAAAATTTTGGCAAAATATATATAGATTATGGGGGTTGTTTTTAGGGATTAATTAGTTCTCTTATAATGAGATGTGAGTGGGAGGTGTTAATGTAATGATTGGAATCTCGGTGGTGTTCATTAATCATGCTTGGGCACATCCATCCAAAGTAACAATAAGGGGTTGTCTTCAAAGAAGTCAATACTGTACCGGAGATCGTTTTAGTTTAGTCATATGAACAATATATTTTGGTATCAATTAATACCGGTATACCATTTTGGAATTACGCAAATTAACATATATATATATATATATATATTCATTAACATTTAAAATAAATAAATTTAGTATCCCTTTAATATATATATATATATATATATATATTATGGGGATCCTTTTAATAATTTTACTAGTATATTTTTTGTAATTACTTATATACTAATACAAATTAAGCTTATAAGTCATAAGTGTAGTAGATAAGAAAAAAAAAAGTACAAAATGATGCTATGGTGATGTGTTTGGATAGGGAAGTTGTTAGTAAGGAAATATTTTCTTTTTTGACAAAAGTGAAAAAAAGAAAATATATATATATATATATATATATATATATATATATATAAACTAATGGCTTCAAATGAAAGGAATCAAAAAACAATAAATAATTCACCTGTTTTATTATCTTTTCATTCGTTAGTAATGCCTTTTTTACTTTTTCCTCTCCACATGTCTCTCTCTCTCACATTCACTGGCTTTCACATCATTCAATAAAAAAATTACTAATATATTCTTTCACACCTTCTTCTCCACTTTCAAATTTCAAACGATTTTAGCTCTCTCTTCTTAGTTTTGTCTTTGAGCTTTCAGTTTTGTCTCGTCTCTCTCAGCTTTGCAGTTTCGGCTCCAAATTCATTTTGCTGCTTGTGTCGCCGACTCGCCGTCCATCACCACTCAAGATCCAGTGAGAGGCCGTTGGCTTCAATGATCAATTATTGAGTTCTAAAATAATGAATTTTTTCAGTTTAAAATATTTTTTTCCTTTTTTTCTCACAGAACATAGTCAAATATTGTTTAAACAAAATCATCACATGATCTAAATGACCAACCTTCATCATTGGCTCTGCGTGATTCTCCTTCAGATGGGGGCTATTACATATTCATATTATGTGTTTCAATCTTCAAAAGAAGAAAGACACATGGAAAAATGAGAAGAAATAAAATTAAGAGTGTATTCAACTCCTTGAATTTTGACTATAGCGAAACGTTTGGAAAAATTCAAAAAAGGAGCAAATGAAAGTCATGGTCTAGCTGACCATCGTTGAGTACGGGCCAACAATATGTATAATTGAAAATGGATAGTTTCTTGTCTCAAAAAAGAAAAAGAAAAAAAAAAAAAAAAGAAAAAGATAGTCTCTAAGGCTTTTGAACCAATAACCTATTGGCACAAAAATTTATAAAGTTAAAATTGGATACATGACACAAAATTGAATTTCAATTCTAAAATCTAATTAAATTTTTTCTAAACTTTGTCTATATATATATATATATATGACTAGTCAAGAAGATAATTATTTATAAGGTGAAGACATCATTTCGGTCCTTATATGTTAAGATATATGTGATTTGATGTTAGGAACATATGTCAATTTAGAATTTGCTAATCTTTTGACAAAACGCACTTTACTTGTAATTGGGTAGATCTATAATATGTTTAACGCTTTAAGAAACAAGGTTTCAAGTTTTAGTGTTAAAGCCATGCAAATCTGTTCAAGAAACAAATGAAAAAATGCTGGATTTTAAAACTCAATAGCTAGTATCTATCGAGATTTAAAAAACTGCTGAAACCTGATGCTCAACAACTTACTCGATAGATACCATATCTGTCAAGGTTTATGGAATTCATTTTTTCAGAACTGATTTTCATCCAATCCATGTGTATATATTTGGACTTTTCTTTCTCACAACCCTAAACATATATAAGGATTATTTTAAGGGCCTTCAAGGGCCTTCAAAGGTTGTACAAGTGTAAAGCAAAGTTTTGTTCATGCAAATTGTGACCAAAGACAGAATTTGTCCAAGTTCATCTTTTTCTTGAAGAAATTGTTGTATTTGTACACCGGGGTTTTGTGACTAAGGAGCTTTGCGATCTTTATCATGTGATGAACTGAAAAACTTTGCAGCTAACATCTTTCTCAAGTTGGTGATTAAGTCGCGTACTGAGATCCGCACATCTATTGGTTAGTCACATATTAGGAGCCATGCATTGAAAATGAGAGATTGTCACTACAGAACAAGTCCAATTGGGTATTGGGGTAAGGATTTAACTGTAGGTTGGTATAAGGTACTGGAATTCCTTTACTTGTAATAGCTTGTTGTGATAATAGTGAATTCTCGGGAGTAGTGACCTTAAAATCACTCAGTGAGGTTTTTGTCGTATAAATTTTCCCCATTTGTAAACAAATCACTATGTTAATTTAATTTCCACTGCATTTAGTTAATTGATAATTTGTTTATACTACCACGCATTTTGCATGTTAATTGAATTAATTAATTAACTTTGCTAAATCAATTGGGTAATTTATCACAAGGTATC
Source organism: Quercus lobata (assembly GCF_001633185.2). Classification (NCBI taxonomy): domain Eukaryota; kingdom Viridiplantae; phylum Streptophyta; class Magnoliopsida; order Fagales; family Fagaceae; genus Quercus; species Quercus lobata. The sequence goes on along the minus strand of NC_044911.1, from coordinate 885,961 downwards.
AATACATTCTTAGCCTATCACTATATTTTGTGGTTATAGTCAATTCAGTCCCTACATTTTAATAATAGTCAATTTGATCATTGTTATTTTTAACTTACAAACAATTTGGTCCTTACTGTTAACTCATTAACGAAAAATGTCAATGTGACAAACGGTGTGAACTAAGAAGCTTATATGGCCTGTAATATGACAGGTTTGGCCCAACAAAAATCAGCCACATCAATTAAAAATCCAAGTCACATCTACATTAGAAAAATTAATAGATCTAGTTGTCTCTTCGTTACTCATCCTATGCAACCCAAAACCATCCATTCTTTTTCATCTGTTATTCATTTTTAATGTGATGAAGAATGGATGAAAAAGAATGGATGGTTTTGTTAAATTTGCTAACGTGGAAATGACGTAGATTTTTAATTGTTATGGCTGATTTTGGTTGGGCCAAGTGAGTCATAGTGCACATTATTTGCCACATCGGCATTTCTATTAATAAGTTAATGGTAAATACCAAATTGATAACAAGTCAAAATTTATAGGTGATATGGCAAAAATGTATTGACACCTTACAAATTAATTAATTACCCAAGTTAATTAATTAAGTTCAATTACATGCAATGGCATGGTAGCACAAACAAATCACCAACTAAACTAAATGCAGCGGAAATTAAATTTGACACGGTGATTTGTTTATGAATGGAGAAAACCACCAAGGCAAAAACCCCACCGGGTGATTTTAAGGTCACCATTCCCAAAAATCCACTAATCAATAATCAAACGATTACAAGTAAAAGGAATCTTATGAACTACCCTTGGTCTATCCCAAATTACTAACCTACAATTCAATCTTCACTCCAATACCCAATTGGACTTAGGGTCTGCTTGGATATCGCTGAAACTGAAAATTGAAAAACACTGTAGCAAAATAATTTTTAAATGTGTAAATAGTACCTTGGGACCTATTTTTAATGAAAGTTTCTAAAAAGTAAAGTTTGTGGGTCCCGTGAACAGTGCACGAGACCCACTGGTGTGCTAAAAATTGACGAAAAGGTCAATAATTTCGGCTACTGTTCATGAATAGTGAAATTTGTCCCCTCTAAAACGCATGCAGCAGGAAAGAAAGAAAGAAAAAAAAAAAAAAAAAAAACGCAAACGCATCAGCCAGACCCAAATGCACACTTAATCTTGTAATAGCACTCTTTCCGTTTAATGCACGAACCTCAATACGTGACTAACCAATGATGCACGGATCACAATACGTGACTAACTCTAACAACTTGAAGAAGGTTGTTGGATTCAAAGTTCTTCACTTCATGCACAATGAAGATCGGGAAGCTCCATGGTTACAAAACTCTTTGGCGTAAAAACGCAGTAGCCTCTTTCAGAGAGAATAAGGCACTAGGTCACTTAGTGTATGTGCGATGACCTTTAAAATAATCTTTATATATATTTAGGGTTGTGAGAAAAGAAACCCTACACAAATATACAAGAATCTACATGCAATCAAATCTGAAAAGTCTGATTTTGTAATTGTCGACAGAAACAGCTTGTGTCGAGCTTCAACATTAATTCTTGATAGAAAGGATTCTGTCGAGTTTTAATGAACAGTTCTTTCTTCACTTATTTCTTAGTCAAATCTTCATGTCTTTAACATTTGACTTGAACTCTTGTTTCTTGAAGTACTAAACTCATCTTAGATCTATCTAATTACAAGTAAAATACATTTTATCAAAATATCAGCCAATTACATAAAAAATGTTCTTAACAATAGAGATCAAATTGATTGTTACCAAAATGTAGGGACCAAATAATTGTGACCCCAAAATGTAAGGATCAAAATATTATTTTCGCTTATTTATAGTGCAACAGGGCATATGTCAAAGCAGCGGCAGCTCTAAGAAATTTTTTAAGAACTTAAATAAATCAACATCACAACAACAACAACAAACAAATATATGAAGTTTTACAATTTCTTTCTACTAATAAAATGAAAAGACAAAAAAGAGACTGATGAGAGAAAAACTGAGAACTGAGAACTGAGAATACTTAGATGAGAGAAATAAAATAAAATAAAATTTGAAATGATTATAGAAAAAGAAGAGAGAGAGAGAGAACAATGGATGATACTTACTATGACATGAGCCGAACAGAGGTTTTATTTTTTAAAATGAGCTTTTTGTTGAATTATTTGATAATTTTTTATTGTTTGACTTAGTCTTGTTTTTGTTTGGACCATTTTTGCTATTATTTGAGCTCATTTTTATTTTTGCTACTTGATCTTTTATTTTTTATTTTCGTTTGAGGGGTTAAGGATCATATTTGGGGTCCAAGATTTTTTTCAAGTAAAGCATAATGTTACCTCCACAATATTTTAACAACAATTATTTTACAACAAATCATAAGTAATAAATTGCTATTAGTGGTTTAAAAAGTTATGTTAGTAGTAGATCCATATTAAAATTAGTAATAACTTACCACTTAAAATTTGTTGTAAAAATATTATGAACATAATTACAAAACTAGTTAGTTGTGTGTGTCTATATATATATATATTTCTTTTCTTTTCTTTTCTCTTTTTTTCTTTTGCAAGTAAAAAAATTGTCTAGTTAGAATGTTGTTGCGAAACACTGAACACCCTTTCTATAATGTAGAGTTGCCACTGTTGAAGCATGCGATTGCGACACATTAGAGTAATTGAAAATGTGGGAAATTGATGTAATTAAGATCTCATCTTGCATTTGGCCATGATTTCATTCAAAAAAAAAAATATAAATATATATATATATATATATATATCGAGATATCGAGTTACTATTCATTTGTTATTTTGAATGCTAAACAATTGACCCTGGTGATTGTTGTTTTTTTGGAGTATTTAGCTCTCTTTTTTTACCATAATTAGCTCGTGCAAAAATTCACATCTATTTTAATATAAGAATTTACTTTTTTTATATTACATACTTACTTTTTAAAATACCTTATATTAGATTATTTATTTTACACTACATTTCATTAAAATGTCAATTTTCTTGATTTAAAAAAAAAAAAAAAAAAAAAAAAAAAAAAAACTATTTATCTTTCTTCACCCACAACAACCAACATCCACTGTCATTTTTCTATCCTCGAAATACCTAAAAAATAATAATAAAAAAAAATAAATGCAAAATAAATAGTACCAGACAAAATTTACAAAATTACTTTAACAATTATATATTTTTGCACAACTTTGCATGATGTGATTTATATGAATTTTAGACTTGATTTACTAAAATGTAGTACTTTCTTCTATTATACAATCACTGATGTGAGTGCTCTTAGAATCCAAGACTTACATGGATGCTAATTGATAATCTCAAAATATCTATAGAAAAATGTAAGCCTACTTTACGGCTACATAGAAGACGTGGCTTCTATAAAATCGAACATAGCTTATGCTGCAGCATGTAACACACTCTAAAGAGTGCTTTCACTCATGGATAGCTTATGCTGCAGCATGTAACACACTCTAAAGAGTGCTTTCACTCATGGAATCATGACTTTATCAAAAGCCCTTTTCGTTGCAACTTCATTTTGGCGGCCAACTTTGTTTTTTTTTATTATTATCTTGACCAAACATATGATAGGTCCATCTTCAAGGCAGTAATTATTGAACATTTTTCAACTCAATTTTTTTGTATAAATATGCTACTTAGAGCTAGGGAATCACTTGACCTAAATTTTTAATTAGAGAGAGATGGTGAGAGCTCCCTTCTATGATAAAAATGGACTAAAGAAAGGTGCATGGAGTGTAGAAGAAGATAATAAACTAAGGTCTTATATTCAAAGATTTGGCCACTGGAACTGGCGGGAACTTCCCAAATTTGCAGGTGATTAAGAAACTCTTTGAAGCTGATAGAAATCAATCCAAGAAGGACATTTGTATGATTTTCCTTTACTTTTTCTGTTCATTTTAATGCATAATTTGCCTTTATTGACTATCATGATTGTCTTCCATTTTCAGTCATACTCTTCTTTCCTGGGAAAATCCAAATATAAAAAAATAAATTGGAATCCTGTGGCATTACAGTACTTCATGTTAATCAACCTTTTTTGTTATACATTGATTACAGGTTTATCAAGGTGTGGGAAGAGTTGCAGACTGAGATGGGTGAACTACCTCCAGCCAAATGTAAAACGAGGAAACTACACAGAAGAAGAAGAGCTTATGATCATCAAATTGCATGAAGAACTAGGCAATAAGTAAGGACTTAAAACTTCGAAATTCTTCAACAAGAATTTGGATGAACATAACTTTATTTACAAAATCTCCCCTTCTTTCCATGCGCTTTTTCTTGTTTGCATGTTTTCATACTTGATAACAAATATTTATGAGCATAACCTACTTCACGCATACAAGTCAGTTTGAAGAATTCAGCGTAAACACGTTGGCATGGTGAATACTCATAAGCATCTTATGTCTGCATTAAATGCGTCTGTAAGTAACCAAGATATGTCACCATAATTAGTCAGTTTTTCTTTGAAATGATTCAAAATGAATTTTTCAATGAGCTTAAATATGTGAATATAAATATATTGTAATGTAACTACATATAAACTTTTGAAATTGAGTTAGATTTGGTGTATATACTGGTGTTCCAGTTCTGCTAATATAGGTGCAGTTACTTTAACTTTGTACTCTAGACATTTGATGCAATACAATCTTCTCATTCAAAAAAAAAAAAAAAAAAAAAAAAAAAAAAAAAAAAAAAAAACCCTCTATATAAGCCCTATGTATTTTTCTTTGTAGATGGTCTATGATTGCAGCAAGCTTGCCAGGGAGATCAGATAATGGTATAAAAAACCATTGGCATGCCCACCTAAAGAAGCGCACCAAGAAAAATCCTACAAAATCAAAGATGAAAACGCTATCCAATGAAGCTTACCAACATGACGCTGATATAGCAAGGAAAACAGAAACTGACTGTTCTGTAAGCAGTTCTCCCTCTTACCAAGTTCAGGAGAACTCCCAATTCCCCCTAGAAACATCTTCTAGTGAATTCTCATACTTGAGCTTTGATAATGCACCTTTATGTGGCATGTTTTGGACTGCAGAAGATAGTCTCGCTACATTGGAAACACTTGAACAATCGTTTGGTGACTTTTGGACTCAACCCTTTATATTGGACAATACCTACATCCAGAATAAATATCCAGAATCCTTGGCAGATGCAGGATTTAGTGCATCTCAATCATGCTACAATGAAGGCATAGATTCCATCTACGAGGCAATGCAAGAAGTCGAGAACTACCAGAGGATTAATGAAGATCCATACTTGGTGAACTAGTGTGTTGGTGCATTTTCATATTAAATGAATAAATGAAATATTTATCAATATACTAATCAGGTTTTTCTTTTTAATGTGAATAATTAGATTAATTGAATGAGAAAAGGTAGGAGTTTCATGAGGTAATCATTTCATAGAGGGGAGTTCAGTGTTAAGAAAATCGATTCCTACATTAATAAAGAGAAAATCTACATTATTTTATAATTGATGATGTTATTTGCTTAAGAACATGATGCATACAAATGATACAATCCACACGAGGGGAGGTGAAACGCTGGAGATTTCCAATCCAATTCCATTTTCCCTTGTAATTTCAAATTAATTTTTGTATTTCTATTGACAAGATATGATAATTATATTCTCTCAAATGCTTTCTTTTGTTTCTTTGTTTCAGTGGAAAACATTTTCCTTGAAAAAAGATTTTCCAAAAAGAGTGACTAGTTTTGATGTTTATTGTAGTGAATCTGAATATGACCTTGAAAACGTTTTATATACATCATTTAATATGCTTAAAAATCATTAATATTTCATATAGAATCAATGCTGGTTTAGGTGAGAGTACTAATGGTAGTGGCCTCAAAGATAGTAGTGGTGGCAGTGATAGAATTAGCGATGGTCGTGGTGAAGGTAGTGAAGGTGGTAGTGGTGATGGTGATGGTTTTAGGAGAAAGAAGAAATGAATGGGGGAGGCCATAAGGAAATTGTAGAAAACTACTCCCACTTCTCATAGAAAATGCTTTTCACCATTTTGACTTATTTTATATAAACCATGGAAAACATTTTAGGAAAATCTTAGACCCCAATTTATTTATGCAGTGGATTAGTTGGTATTAATTGAATAATTTATGTGTATTCCAATAAGTAATTCAACCATAGTAATCAATCACCAATTCTAAAACAATAATAATAAAAGCAATAAAAGGCATACTAATTTTGGTGACAAAATGGAAAGTTAAGATTTCAATAGAGTATGTAATGTGTTATCGAAGTTCAAGTTGTAATGTTCAAGATGTATGCCAAAGAAGATAGAATTTAAAAATTTTGACTACCTTGACGCTCAATTGATCAAACAAGTGTCTTCAATGACCTTTTAAATTTTAATCACAGCTCAATCAATCAAAAGAAAATTATTGATATCGCTTGATCAATCAAAAAATGGGAAAGCTAAATCTGACATGCTTTGACTAAGTCAATGTTGTCTTGGTTTTTCATTCCCTACATGCAAGCATATAAAAGTTCATATTATAACACGACTCAGAAGATATTTTAGAGTTATTTTTTTGTGCTACAAAGAGAGAAAATCTTAACCTAATTATCACCAACCCTTTTTTTTAGAGATAATTATAATATGCTGCTAACTACACTACATGAACCATTTCTTTCTAAGCCCCTAAACACTTTGATCAGAACGGTTTGAAGCTAGAGAGCCAATCCTAGAACGTTGTTGTAGAACAATTTGAAACTACTGCAGTCAATTTGATCCTTACCATTAATTCATGTCCCTAGTGAATTAACAGTAAGAATTGAATTGACTACAAGTATAAAATAATAGAGACCAAATTAACTATTACCAAAATATATGGACCAAATTTGTATTTTTGCTAAAAATAAATAACAAAAGTCTAATTGACCAGTCCTCTCAAACTTTGGTCAGATATTCTCTACCAAATAGAACGCCTGAGCATTTCAATCAAAGGGTAAAAAAAAAAAAAAAAAAAAAAAAAAAAAAAACAAGTAATGTTAGGAAAAAAAATGTGCTTCAGCGTAATGGCCTAACTTGGGCCTATGTCCAACCTTAACGAAAGCAAGGAAGTAGTAACTTATCATGGCCATTGGAGGGCTACACCAGTGGCCTAATGATGAGCAAGTTGATGTATTCTTTTAACCATAAATCAATATCTAGAATTATAATATCTTAATGATTACTGCAGATAAAAAAAAATTCAGATTTTACAATTAGAAATTAAGTAGATAGTAACATTTTGATTATATTTTTTTCGTTTCCAAAAGAGTAAGAAACCTTTTTCTATGAGATTCCTACTGAAGGGAGGGGAGACTGACATTTTGATTTCCATTATATTGCACCAAATCAACCACCTAAGATCAAATCATCCAGTAACAAATGTATAGTTTTTTACTCAATTATGCATTTGCAAACATTAATCTTGACTCCAAAACAAAACAGAACCTATTATTATTATTATCAACCCACATTTGTGGACTAGAAAAGTAAGAGCAATACTCAAATAAGAAAGAAATGTCAAATTCAATAGCATATTCAAAATTGACTAATAAAGCGCACAATAACTTCACGCGTTTTGTTAAAATATATGTGAATGGATTTTTCCATTTTAAGTTTTCATTTCTAATTTGTGTTTTTCTATTTTTTTTTTATAGGCTAATTTTTTTTTTCTTATTAAAAATTTAAAGGTTATTCAAAAAGCAAAATCATCATTTTTTTTTTTGTATTATTTTTTTTTATGTCATCGTTGTTTTGCATGCATTAGGAGCATGAAATAAAAGAATAGAAAATTAATTAGTTGCTTTGAATGTGCATCCTCTATCTCAAAGTTCTTGTCCCAATTCATGTGCGCTCCACTACTCAAACGGATAACACGCATCTATTTATTCTCTTCTATTCTTAATACGTTAACGTCTTTTTAAGTTTTAAGTCTTACACCACCACGCACCCTTAGCACGATGGTTGGGATTCAAGTTTCTAAAAAAAAACTTCACATACATATACACTTATGTACGTTTTAGACCCCTTAAAACACAAGTTATTTAACCTAGTTATTTAGCCAAGTGATTACTTAGGTAAATTATTCAAATCTAGGTTAACACAAATAAATCATATCAAGTAAACAATGCGGAAAATAAAGAACACAACGATATAATAACACAAGAAAACCAAATCGGTAAAAAACCTGGGGAGGATTTAACCTAACTATCATCAAGGTAAAATAGATCCACTATGAAAGAATTGAAGTTTTATAATAGTGACTTAGATTACTAACATCTTATTGCTATCTTGAGTAGAAAACTTACTACCATGATCACGTGACAACTCCAAGTCCACGGACTACTTCTTTCTTAGATTTACAGCAACCACAAGTACTCCCACTTGTGTTTTTCTTTAAGCTCTTTATATAGCAACTGAAGCGATCACCAAGCTTTTGACATCAATCTTGATCTTGATAACCCTAAGTATGTATAAGGATACCTCTAGATCTCACAAGAGATTCATACACACAGAATAAACAATAACCTCAAAACATAGCTAAGGTTTTTCCTTTTATACTTAAGGCAAAACATAAAACCCTACACGTCATACGGGCTTAGGCTACGTTGGAAAATTCTATAGAAAAACATTTTGCACAAGGTTCGATTGATCGAGCCTAATTTTCGATTAATCGAGCCTCGCAGAAAGTGAACAGTAATTTTCTGCAATTACTCAATTCCAACTTTACAATAAACATACTTTGAGCAGCTTAAATCTAGACTCTAAGTTTTGATCATTGTTTATCAACATTACATATTGAAGTTCTAACACATTTAAATCCTAAATCCTTAGAACCTAACAAACCTAACAAACTCCCACTTTGGCAATCCTTGACAAAACACAAAATAAAACAAAATGCTCAAAGTTACAAAAACAACCCATTACAATAAAATTGCCCAACCAAAAATAATTAAACCTAACTACTATCTATCAGTTGCAAGTGTAGAGAGCAGCACAACTGAATCAACCTGTATATTCTTGTATCACTTAACAAACACATAAATGCATGTGTGGAAAATACAAGTAAAACAAAATAAATTATTGATTTCACAAAACATAAAATAAAGGTCATATATCATAAATAACCTCATAATATAAATTAATAGTCAATGTAGCACACTGTGAAAGAAGAAACAGAAACAAAAAACATAATGTCTCCCCCTAACATATACAACACATAAAAATAAATACATCAAGATAAATACATCATGAGCCAAAAAATAAATACATCATGAAGCACCTAGATACAATCTAAAGCTCCAAAGCTCCAAAAACTCAAAAAATCTCCCCCTATCTCCATCCATATGTACCCCCCCTTTTTATGACGAATTGCCAAAGAGCAATCAAGACTCATCATCAAAAGGAGGTGGTGGAGATGTTTGCCTAATGCTCGCCAAATACACACGCAAGGCCTGAAGCTCCATGAGCACATCCACCAAAAGCTAATCATGAGCCGCCTGAATGGTCATGACAGTGTCCAACATACTCCGAATGCTAGAATCACCCGAAGTAGAAGGTGAAGGATCAACAGCAATCGTCAACATACTCCTCGGCTGTGGGATCACCTGAAGAAGGAGGAGGAGGAGGTGCAACACTCAAAGAAGACTCTACACGAGGGCATTTAGAGCTAGCTCTCATCTGAGCAGCTCTCTGTCGAAGGAAGGTGGCACCTATGGGAACTATAATGTGTACGGGCTCAGATGTGGGAAACTCATCTAATCCTAGTTGTAACCAAATCCGATGAATAAAAACAGGAAAGAAAAGACCATGTGCAGTAGAACTACTCCTATGAACCTCAACCAAGGATTAAATGAAAAAAGTAGGAAAACTCATAGGAGCATTTGTCACAAGGTCATACAGAAATGCACATCTCTCAATAGAAATGGTGTGCAAGTGAGAGATGGGCTAGATGGAATGACAAGAAATCCGGAAAAACAAGTAATGAATCTCAATCAACTCATGAGAGGTAATCCGAGGATCAGTACCCCATTGAATGGAAGTACCAGTGAGATATGACATAATGTCATCTAGAGGAGAAGTCTCATCATAAGGGTTCATAGGCTGCTATATCTTAGGCACCCTAAGAGCAGAGGCCACTACCGAAGGAGTAATTACATACTCTTCACCCCGTATCCAACTCTTCACAAACTGAGTGTTGGAATCATTGGAGTGGACAGAGAGGTTTGAGTAGAACTCTCTAATCAAGGTAACCGAAGGATGATGATTTATATCCAACAATGTAAGGTTGAATTTATTCAACCATCTAATTAGCTTTATTCCGTGCCAAATTTGCTTGTAATTCAGCATTTAGTAATCCTGTATTTAGGTGAGTTTGATGTAAGGGTAGTGAGTGAGATAAAGTGAAGATTGCTCAAGAGTGTGTAAGAAAACAGAGACTCGCGGCTGGGACTCGCGGGTGACTCGCGGCTGCAAGCCGCCAGACGCAACACACGTGCCAAGCATGCTGCAAGGTGAACAGTCATGCAAGCTGGAGCACTACAGGACAAAACAAGACAACTGGCCATACGGTTATCTCGCGACTGGATCTCGCGACTTAGTCAAGCCGCGAGCCACCCCTGTTTTGTAAAACTTAACGTTTCACATTCCTCTCCCACTCCAGTATAAATACCCCTTTTACCCACGATTGAAAGAGAGCTTCCAGAGAGAATTTTGAGAGAGAAACCCTAAAGAAAAACAAGATTGATTCACACACAATCTATACCTTAGAGTCTCTTCAAATTCCTCAACTCTCTTCCTCTCCATTGTCAAATCCTTAAGAGACATTATACTAAACCTGGTTCTCACCATCATCATCACTGTGAGACAGTTGTTTGGATTTCTGGGAAGCAGTTAGAAAAGAACCAATCTTCATTGGTTGATGCTACGGTCTAGTAGCAGAATCCGGGAAGCTAGAAAAGAAAAAAGTTCGGCGCAACCTCGTTGAAGCAAGAAGCTTAGAGGGCTTAGGTGCACTGGGTAGATTAGGCTTGAAGGGTCTATTGCTGTCCATGTATCCCAACTGTATTTTCTAGTGGATTGTTTACCGCTTGGAGGGCAGCGGAGAGGTTTTACGCCGAGGGCTTCGGTTTCCTCTTCGATAACACATCGCGTGTTGTCTTTGTGTTTGCATCTTCCTTCCTCTCTATCTTTGCCTTTTTATTATCTGCTGTGGATTATATTTTGTTTTGGCTTAGATAGTTTTTATCAATTCCATATTATAGCATATGTTAAGTTTCCGCACACTAGTTGTTTGACATATTGCTTGAATTGGTTTTGTTGTTATTTGGGGGTCTAAACGTTCAAAGGTGTTTTATACACGTTTTTGAACTTTCAATTGGTATCAGAGCAGGTACACTTGTTGTGGTTTTACTACCTAAGTGTGATCCTAGACCCCTGTGTTGTGGTTGTTGTTATGGAAAATACCATGCTGAATTGTAGCTTAAGTGTTTGTGAAAATGACTCTATGCATATGTCTGAAAGGTGTCTTACTAATGATCTAGTAGAGCTGTTAAAAACTAAGAAACATGCTAGAGTATTTGTTCACATGCTGGAATATCTTGAAAATCAGAATCATGTCTTACACAGTAGCATATCTGAATCTAAATCATTGATTAAGAAATATAAAAGAAAGAATAGAATGTTGTGTAAGATGATTGAGAATCTGAAAATAAAAAATCAATCTGAAAGAAGCATGAAAACTGATGATGAGTTTGTGTTTGAAGGTCAAGAATGTTTGTCACATGTGAACCTATTTGTGCATACCTCATTGAAGGTGTTTAATGCGTGTTTGTGGTATCTTGACAGTGGGTGTTCTCGCCATATGACAGGGGATAAGTCACTGTTTAAGACACTCAAAGATAAGGTTGGTGACTATGTGACCTTTGGTGATGGAAGTCATGCTCAGGTCCTAGGTAAAGGAACCATTGAGATACCTGGTTTGCCGCTGTTGAAAGATGTGCTGTACATAAAAGGGCTGAAAGCGAATTTGCTGAGCATCACTCAAATTTGTGATGATGATTTCCTGGTACAATTCTCTAAGGAGGGATGCTTGATCATCAATGAAGAAGGGATTCAGGTTTTGGAAGGAAATCGGACTACAGATAACTGTTATGGAACAGTTCCCACAGCACCCATATCGTGTAGAAGTGCTTGTGTGGATATGTTGGAGCTGTGGCATCACAGATTTGGGCATGCCAACTTCAAACAAGTAGCAAAAGTCTCCAAACTTGAAGCAGTCGAGGGACTTCCTAAGTTTGGAAAAGTAAAGAAGACCGTTTGTGGTGCGTGTCAAATGGGGAAGCAAACTAAGGCAAGTCATCACAAGGTGAATATGATTGCCACTTCTCGGTGCTTGGAGTTACTTCATGTTGATCTAATGGGGCCTACCAGAACTGAAAGCCTAGGGGGAAGAGATACATTATGGTCATTGTGGACGACTACTCAAGATACACTTGGGTTGAATTCCTTAGAGAAAAATCAGAAGCTTGTGAGAGGTTGGAGATTCTGTGCAAGAAACTACAAAACGAAAAAGGGATTCCGATAACCAAAATTAGAAGTGATCATGGGAGGGAATTTGAGAATGCAAGATTCGAGGCCTTCAGTGAGAAGAATGGAATTAAAAGAGAATTTTCAGCTCCCAAAACTCCACAACAAAATGGGAGTGGTAGAGAGAAAAAATCGTGTGATTCAGGAGATGGCAAGAGTCATGTTGCTTAACAAGCAAATACCTCAAAAATTTTGGGGAGAAGCTGTCAACACCTCGTGTCACATTGGCAATAGGATTTTCTTTCGAGTTGGTACAAAGAAGACTGCCTATGAGATATGGAATGGGAAGAAGCCTAAAGTGAAGTATTTCCGGGTGTTTGGAAGTAAATACTATATCCTAAATGATCGGGAGAATCTTGGGAAGTTTGATGCGAGAAGTGATGAGGGTATTTTTCTTGGGTACTCTACTACAAGTCGAGCGTATAGAGTGTTTAACAAGAGAACAAAGACTGTGATGGAGTCCATAAATGTCAAGATTGATGATGCCTTACCTAAGGTGGAAATGATTGATGATGTAGAAGGACCGAGCACCAAAGAGCCCGATGTTGAGGTAGAAGCCTTGGATATAGAAGGTGAAGAACCTATACCAGAAGTAGAATCGACTCCCATCAACCCAAGAATGGAAACGAGATCGATGTCTAGAACATCAAGTCCTCTTACTTCTTCGGAAGTTCATCCTCCTATCTCTCGTAGTGATGAAGTTTCCACTTCAAAAAGGCCATCTTCAAGAGTTATCAAGAATCATCCGGAAAGTAACATCATAGGATCTCTTGATGACGGTCTTCGCCTTAGGAAAGGAAACATTCTGCTAGCCAATCATGTAACATATCACTGCTATCTTGCACAGTTTGAACCAAAAAGGGTTGAAGAGGCTCTTCAAGATGAGAATTGGGTTGAGTCAATGCATGAAGAGCTGAATCAGTTTGTGAGGAATGATGTGTGGGAACTTACTCCAAGGCCTGAGAACGTTCATGTTATAGGCACAAAATGGATTTTTAAAAACAAAACTGATGAAGATGGAGAGATAATTCGAAACAAATCTCGGTTAGTAGCTCAAGGATACACTCAAGTAGAAGGAGTGGATTTTGATGAATCTTTCGCTCCGGTGGCAAGACTCGAATCCATTGGAATCCTCATGTCCATTGCGTGCACTTTGAATTTCAAACTTTATCAAATGGATGTAAAGTTCGCATTTCTGAATGGATATCTAAATGAAGAAGTATTTGTTGAGCAACCAAAAGGATTTGAGGATCCTCATTTTCCAGATCATGTATTAAGATTGAAGAAAGCCCTTTATGGCTTAAAACAAGCGCCTAAAGCTTGGTACGATCGTCTTACACATTATCTTCTAGATAGAGGTTTCAAGAGAGGGTATGCCGATCGAACTCTGTTTGTCAAAAATGATGAAGATTATCTCCTTGTGACACAAGTCTATGTTGATGACATAGTGTTTGGGGCAACCATCGAAGATCGTGCTACTGAATTTTCTGAGGAGATGAAGAAGGAGTTTGAGATGAGTATGGTGGGGGAGCTCACATTTTTCTTGGGTCTTCAAGTCAAACAACAGAAGGAGGGTATATTTGTATCTCAAGAGAAGTATGCCAAAAACATTGTCAAGAAGTTTGGACTAGACTCCAAAAAACATGCCTCCACTCCCATGAGCTCATCCACTAAACTGAATGTTGATTCGTCTGGAGTCGAAGTAAGTCCTACATTGTATAGGAGCATCATAGGGAGTTTGCTCTATCTTACAGCTAGTAGACTAGACATTGCTTTCAGTGTTAGCGTTTGTGCTAGGTACCAAGCTAATCCGAAGGAATCTCATCTCACTGCTGCTAAACGAATCATTCGATATGTGAATGGCACTGCAAACTATGGTCTGTGATATTCAAAAGACTCAAATGCTTGTCTTGCTGGGTATTCAGATGCTGACTGGGCTGGCAGTGTAGATGATCGGAAAAGTACTTCAGGCGACTGTTTCTACTTTGGTAACAATCTTGTCTCGTGGATGAGCAAGAAGCAGAATTCCGTGTCTCTATCTACTGCTGAAACAGAATACATCGCTGCTGGAAGTTGCTGCACTCAGCTTCTTTGGATGAAGAAATTACTTCATGACTATGGAATTCCTCAAGAAACGATGTGTGTCTTCTGTGACAACACCAGTGCCATCAATCTTTCCAAGAATCCTGTCCAGCATTCAAAATCTAAACACATAAAGATACGTTACCATTTCATTCGGGATTTGGTAGAGGAGAGAGTTGTGTGTCTTGAGTTCATACACACCGACAATCAAAAGGCGGACATCTTCACCAAACCTCTCAATGGTCCACGGTTTGAATCACTCCGTAAGACCATTGGTGTTGGTACAATTCCTTGACTCTCTTGTGTGTTGTGTGCTTCACATATTTATAATATGATAAATCTGTTTATGTTGGGGCACACACTTCTTTGTTAGCTCTTTGTGCAACATGTTTATTGTTTGTTTGTCCATTTGTGAATATTGTTGCTTCTTTCTATGTTTGTTCAATCATTTTCTTCTTTTGTGTCAAAAATCCAAAAATCACAAAAAAATTAGAAAATCAAAAAGCCTGATTGACATTGTTGAGTTTTTGTCTCAAAACTTGTTTTGCCTTGTACCTTTGTGCTAAAATCTTTGTGCATTTTTGAGCATTGCTTGTTTTCATGCACTCATATCTCTGTGGGAAAAATCTTGAAATCTATGTGATTGTTGTAAATAGATCTTCAAACTTGTCATGAATGATTAGTGAATGGTTATGTTGATCTTGAGACATGCATAGACTTGTGTCTATATATCTTCCCACTCTTTATTTTTGTTTTGCTAAAAAGAGCTCACCAAATGTAAATCTCCAAATGAAAAGAGATATTGAGCTGCAAAAGCCTGTCGCACATTCTAGTATTTGACTAGGAAAAAGGGTAAGCGACCTTATATTAAAGTGAATGTTTATTCAAAAAGCCAAAGGCTTGTTCATTAAAGTGAAATGTCAAATATCACTCTCACAATGAGAGGTGATTGCCTCAAAAGATCATAAAGATCAAATGTTGATTAAAAGTAGAGTCAAATGTAAAGCTCCAAGTCATGTTATCTAGTTTTGTGGGAGGTCATATATACATACTTCTATAATTGAGATGGGTCACATGATCTAGTGCTAATTGTGTATGTCTTGGTTGAATTGATCATTGAAACTTCACATTAGACTAAGGACTATCTCATTGTTGATATCCACACACAACACACAAGTTTATGTTCAATAAATGCCATATTCATTTATGTGATTGTACTTGATGAAATGTGTTTTCACATGCTCAATCTTTGTTAATTCAAGCACAAAAAGATTTTTGAGTGTTTGAGGTGTTTTTGGAAAGTATTTTGTTTGAAAAATCTGAAAATTTCAAAAATCCAGTTTTGCCCTGTTTTGGCGGCTCATTCGCGGGTATGTCAAGTTGCGTGCCTCAGTCGCATCTTCGCGGGTCATTTTTGGCAACTTGTTCGCGAGTGGAAGGTCCAGTCGCGCATTTTACTCAGAGATTTTCGCGGCTCAGCTCGCGACTCACTCGCGGGTAGATCTTCCAGTCGCGAAAAACACTTAGAAAAATTTTTTCAAATTTTTGTCCTTGAGTGTTTTGGCGGCTTGATCTGGCGACTCGTTTCAGTCGCGAAAATCGCGTGTTTTGGAAATACAGGGACAGTTTTTAAACTTTTTGTTTTTCCCTCGATCTTTTTGTGAACTGTTCATTGTCTTTCTCATCTACTCTTACCCATTCACACCGTGCCTCCATTTTCGATCTCCATTGTTTGCCTCTTTTCAGCTCAAAATCATCGAGTAACAGGTATGGTTTTTCTGTCTTGAACTCTATTCTACTTGTTGTTATGGTTTTCCCTCTGGATTATTCGAATTTGATTGTGTGTTTGAGATGGGTTTTTAGCTCAGCTATTACTCTTTGTCCATGCTTAGCTTATGGAAATTTTTGCTTCTGTTTTGAGCTATTTTATACTGTTGGTTTTGTTCTTCATCTTGTGCTTAGCTAGGGTTAGCTATTTTTGTCTGATCTGCTGTTGATGTGGTGTTTCAAAATGATCCTGTGTGGTATCCTGTTGATGTGTTGTTGAATGTGGGTCCTTTTTCAGCTGATTGTGTGGTTTTATTTTGACTCCCTCTACTGTGTAGTTCAATTTGGGCCATTTGTGTCCCTCATTGCTATTTTCTGGCCATTTTCTGGCCATTTTCATCCAGCTATTAGGGTTTCTTCATTGTCTCTAAATTTCCGCTAACCCACTGCTAATAAAGTTTGTTGGATTGTGTTCTGTCATTTCTCTTGTTCATAATGCAGACTAGTCATGTCACCATTCAAGAAAGCTGCTGTGAAAGGAGGTAGTTCCAAAGGGAAGGAACCAGTAATTGATGTTGATGATTACCCACCTCAAACAAAAGGGACTCGCTCTTCATCAAAGAGCTTCAATCCCAACAAGTTCATATCATATGCAGCCTATCAGTCTTATGAGAATTACTTTCTACATGCCACACCATTACTAGAAAGAGCTGTGGATCAGCCCTCACTTCATGACACTGACATTCCGAAATGGTTTGCTCACAAGGATTGGAATTACCTTCTCTCTGATCTGGATGACGCGTATGAAAATTTGGTAAAAGAATTTTATGCTAACGCAATTGTGGAAGGAGATGAACTTAAGTGCTGGGTTCGGAAAAAGAGCTTTTCTGTCTCTCCTGCATATCTGGCAGAAATTCTTCACATCAACAGACCAATTTTCCGACATTCACCGGTTTATGATGATCTCTGTCCTGATGAGGAGCTTCTCAAAGAAAGTCTTGGTCAAGATTTGGAGTTCTCACCAAATGGGAAATCCATCAGTGTTTCTTCTCTTTCTCCAAAACTAAGAGTGCTAACAATTGTGATGTTTCACAATTTGTACCCTTTATCAAGCACTGGGTATATGAACCTCGGACGTGCGTTGTTTCTTCATGATCTAATCTCTGATGTGGAAATAGACATCTGTGCTCATATCTTTCATGTTCTGCGCAAAACGGTTCTTCGAACTGAGTCTCAGATATGCGTTCCTTTCTGCAGTCTCATTTCACGGATCTTGAAGCTCAAAGGAATTTATCCAACGGCAGAAGAATCTCCTATCTCAAAACCAAGTCCAATCAACATGCGTACATTCAATGCAAGCATTGGACATAGTCGGAAGAGAGCCAAACCAGAAACTTTTGCATCTCACAGTGGATCTCATTTCAGCACTCTCTCCCTAGATGAGAAACTTGATCGCATTGTATCCTCTGTCCACAAGTTGAATACAAAGATGTCTAGACTCACAGCTTCTCTACACCATCAAAGCACTCGATGGGATATGAAGTTTACTTCTCTTCAAACTCAATTGGATCAAATTTAGAGAAAGCTGGAAGAGGATGAATAGCCTATTCCATGACAAAAAGGGAGAGTGATAGGCATGATCAGAGGGGGAGGATATTACCTAAGGGGGAGTGTCTTTACATTCTTCTTCAGTTTAAGTTTTCACTTTAAGTTGATATATTGTGTTTTTGTAAACTGTTATTCAGGATGTTTTGTGGTTTGTACCCATGTGCTTTTGAAAGCTTTTAGGGTTTATGTTTTATGCATAGTTTGTAGGCTTTATGGTATGTACCTTGCTTATTGCAGCCTTTATGCTTTGTTGAAATCAGTACTTTAATCTAAATGCCTTGCATTTTGGTTTGTGTACTGTCACTCTTGTGCCCTTGTAGGATTGTTCCTAGATGCATATACCTTGTGTATTATGCATTGGTTGAGTGTTGACATACAAGTGTCTTGCCTTGTGCTTGTTAACTTGTATGTCTTTGTGTTCATTCCAAGTGTGAATGAGCACTGTGATCACTACCTTGTGGTGTTCACTTGGTTGATCAAGCCATGGTTTGTTTCTTAACTCCATCTTTGCTTGATCACATATTGCTTGTTTCATATGCATTTATAATTTTCTGCTTACAATGATCATGGTGTATTGTTGTGTTTCAGGAGTATTATGTCCATATGATTCAAGTGCTTCACAGTTTCTAGAGTTAGGTGTGAGTGAGTTTTGTTCAACTGTTCCCAACTCACATGTTAAGTCTAGAGTCTGTTTTAGGGTTTTGTCACGGAATAGCCAAAGGGGGAGATTGTAAGGTTGAATTTATTCAACCATCTAATTAGCTTTATTCCGTACCAAATTTGCTTGTAATCCAACATTTAGTAACCCTGTATTTAGGTGGGTTTGATGTAAGGGTAGTGAGTGAGATAGAGTGAAGATTGCTCAAGAGTGTGCAAGAAAACAGAGACTCGCGGGTGACTCGCAGCTGCAAGCCGCCAGACGCAGCACACGTGCCAAGCATGCTGCAAGGTGAACAGTCATGCAAGCTGGAGCACTACAGGACAAAACAGGACAACTGGCCATACGGTTATCTCGCGACTGGATCTCGCGACTTAGTCAAGCCGCGAGGTCAAGCTGCGAGCCACCCCTGTTTTGTAAAACCTGACGTTTCACATTCCTCTCCCACTCCAGTATAAATACCCCTTTTACCCACGATTGAAAGAGAGCTTCCAGAGAGAATTTTAAGAGAGAAACCCTAAAGAAAAACAAGATTGATTCACACACAATCTATACCTTAGAGTCTCTTCAAATTCCTCAACTCTCTTCCTCTCCATTGTTAAATCCTTGAGAGGCATTATACCAAACCTGGTTCTCACCATCATCATCACTGTGAGACAGTTGTTTGGATTTCTGGGAAGCAGTTAGGAAGGAACCAATCTTCATTGGTTGATGCTACGGTCTAGTAGCGGAATCCGGGAAGCTAGAAAAGAAAAAGGTTCGGCGCAACCTCGTTGGAGCAAGAAGCTTGGAGGGCTTAGGTGCACTGGGTAGATTAGGCTTGAAGGGTCTATTGTTGTCCATGTATCCCAACTGTATTTTCTAGTGGATTGTTTACCGCTTGGAGGGCAGCGGAGAGGTTTTACGCCGAGGGCTTCGGTTTCCTCTTCGATAACACATCGCGTGTTGTCTTTGTGTTTGCATCTTCCTTCCTCTCTATCTTTGCCTTTTTATTATCTGCTATGGATTATATTTTGTTTTGGCTTAGATAGTTTTTATCAATTCCATATTATAGCATATGTTAAGTTTCCGCACACTAGTTGTTTGACATATTGCTTGAATTGGTTTTGTTGTTATTTGGGGGTCTAAACATTCAAAGGTGTTTATATACGTTTTTGAACTTTCAAACAAAGATAACCAGCCCCTACTCTCAAAGTACCTCCTAATCTCCGAATCTAAATCATCTAACACAACTTTCCTCTTAGCCCACACAGACCTAGGGATGTTCAGCTTCTTATAGGTTTCTTGGTTTTTCTTAGTTTGAAACTTCTCACTATCAAAAGTTGGAGTAGAGGTGGAGGTGGATGTCCTATGGGCTCTATTCTTCCTAACCATGATGCTAAGGGCTAGAAATGATAGACAGAAAAGAAACCAAAGAAAGAAAACAAAGAAAAACCAAGGGCAGACTGCATCAGACAAGGTTAGAGAGAAAACAACAATTGAAAAAATCACTCTATATGATGCATGAACAGAATAAACACATGATGCATGCTATAATGTAGTGAGAATAGTCCAATTATACTTTTAAAAATAAGAATTGACATGAGCATGGTGTTTATAACAAAAACCCTAGATTTTGAAAACCCACTTTCAAAAATTTAACCAAATTGAGTGATTAATCATTACACTAGATAGAAATCAGCATATAATGACATAATCAATCAATTTCTCAAGTCAGTTTTACCAAATTAAGTCCAATTGAACAAAATCCCCAAATTCGTGTAGTTTTAAGCTCAAGGATTTCAAATTGTTCTCAAATCACCAAATTAATCAAATTAAAGCATGGTAAACATGTTTACATCATCTTAGAACAAAAACCCATTGACCAATTTGGACAGAAACCAACTCAAAAATAAAAAACCCCAAATTTTGACAAGTCCGAAAATATCCCTAAAAATGCATGAAAATAGTGAATAAACTAAAAAAAGAAAGGGTATAGAGGTCATACTGGCACTAGAAGAAAAAAACCTTGAGAAAAATTTGGATGGAAAATGACAAAAAATGGACTTGAATCTGGATCGGCCGAAGAGAGAGAGAGAGAGAGAGAGAGAGAGAAGCTTTTTGAAAAGTTTGAAACAGTGAAGAACACGTGAAAAGCTTTTTTAAAAAAACTCTCTTAATGATTTTCGATCTGTCAGAAATTAGATTCAATCGATTGAAAATCACATTCGATCGATCCAGTGTCAATCGAGCAGTGATCAAGCCAGACAGATTCAAACTAAGTTTTTTTATCGCAATTTTGATCAGTTGAGCAACAAGTTCGATCGATCGAAAATTTGGAAAAATCAATTTTTTTGAAAAACAGAGTATTTTAATGCAGAAACTCCTCAAAGCACAATGTTGTATGAATAGAATCCACGAGTATGAGATGAAAAGTTTATCAAAAACTCTTGAATTTAACCCAAATCTTCCAAAAACAAGATTTTCAACCAATTTTTCCTTAAATCTCAAACTTTAAACACATTTTTGCATTAAAATCAAGGAACTTTTAATCTTGGATGGCCACAATAAGATTACACACAATATAATATACTAAGTTTAGCAAAGAGTAACTTGTGTAATGTGTGCAACTAACAATGGCTTGAGATACATGTGAGGTGATAAGTAAATAGTGAACAATCACAATTTCAACAAAATTCATCATATAAATTTGAAAGTGACTATCACCTAAAGAGTTACATCATATAACTCTCACATCTCTTAGAATAAGAGCTTACAATCACATAAGTTTCTTGTTTTGCCTCAACATACCAATTTTATTTGATTTGAAATTTATTATATCCCAATAATGTACACACCAATTTTATTATTATAAGCCGAGGCTACACCTTATGTTCTTTTTGTGCATGTTTACACTTTCTCGAGAACAAAATCTTATGATATGCTCTAAGATGTTCATAATTGGCTAGTAAACAGTGGTGAGATGGTTATTTATGCCTTTCTCTTAGAATTTTTTAGTCCTTACAAACAAAAGCAATTGACTTCAAGATCAAGATCATGTAATCAAAAACTATAAACAACTCTCACATAACATGCACTACAAAACTCAAACTAGTAGAGTGCAAAAAAATTAGCTCATCCAAGCTAAACAAGGTACATAAACATGTTATGTAAAGATAATATGGCCAATCTTGATTTCAAATCCAAGAAAGATAATGCAAAACACATTTTTCTTTCCTTTTCCTTTTTTTTTTTTTTTTTTTTTTGAAAATAATAACAAAAACAACCTAGTATGAAATGCATGAATGTTATGCAATGCAAATCCTAGATACAAAGAAAACAAAAATAATAAAGAAGAATGGTCACAAAGAATAGAGAGATGAAGTATAAAGAACATGTCAGAAAGACTCGATTAGATTGAGCCTTCAACATCTAAAAATTTTTAGATGCAACTCTTGTATTAGAGTTATTATTCATATTAGAATGCTGAGCAACTCCAGGATTGGAATAAAGGGTTAAAGCTTTTACCAATTTACCAATAAGTACCATGGGATCTTGTGCTTGAGGCACAGGTACTTTTGGTTTATTTGCTCACTTAGCAGCTTGCAACTTGAAACAATTTGGATGAATGTACCTAGACTTTCCACAAAAATAACAAACCCACATAGGTCTATCATGCAACTTGTCCTTAGAAGGGTTAGGATTCTTAGGCTAAGACTCTTTAAGATCAACCCTAATCTTCCTAGAAGGAGAAACTTCTGATGGTTTGACAATCTCACTCACGGGAGGGTCAGAAGAAGAAACAAAGTTTGTGAAATGATTCTTAGGCATAGAGATGCTATCTTCAAAACCTAGACCAGTTTTGTCTAAGGGAGACTTCTGAATACTCAACATGTGTTCAAGTTTAGAACTAGCAAACCTATTTGTTTGTTCTCTAGCAACAGATAATTCAAGTTCCAGATTCTTAACTTTATCAAGCAACAACATGTTCTCAGTCTTCACCTTATCAAGCAATTCATTAGCATCAAACAATTTCAAGGGCAAATTTTTCTTATCAAGTTCAAGAGACTGTAAACCTAAATCAACATTCATAGCATCCTTTGTAGCAACCTTGTAAAACTTATTATAGGCTTCTTGTAAATCAATATTCTCAAAGAATTCCCTATCAGAAGGGTTCTCATCAACCACAACACTTTCATCAACTACAGTAGTAGCTGTGAAAGTAATGAAGTTTCCATTCTCATCACTACCAAGCTCATGGTCAGAAATTTCATCATCACTAAGGGTTACAGCCATAACTTTACCCTTTGATCTCAAGAATGTAGGACATTCTGATTTCACATGACCATTCTCTTGACATTCAAAACATTATTGACCCATAGAATTATTAAAGGTTTGACCTACTTTTTCTTTAGGTTTTTCAATATTGTTTACTTTAGTGGGATCGTTCCTCCTAAAATTTCTAGGTTCAGCATTGCTTTTACCTCTTACCCTTCTGTTATTATTCCTAAGAAAATTTCTAAAGTTCTTGACAAGATAAGCAATCTCTGTATCAAAGAGTTCATCATCAAACTCATTCCTATCAACATCATCAACTGACTTAAGAGCCATTAATTTGGATTTTTTTGTCTTGGGTAGGTCTCACTCATAGAACTAGAGAGATCCTACAAGTTCATCAACAAGGATGGAATTCACATCCTTACTTTCAGTTATAGCAGTCATTTTGGGTCTAAAGTTCTCAGTTAAAGATCTAAGTATCTTCCTAACAATCTTAGGTTGATCATAGACTTCACTCAAATTATAAGCAAAGTTAACAATATCATTCAATTTAGTATGGAATTCATCAAAACATTCATTATCAGGCATTCTAATACTTTCAAACCTAGTAGTTAACTGCTGCAATTTGTTAATCTTAATTGCCTGTGTGCCTTCATGCATAGTTTGGAGAATATTCCATGCAGTATGAGCAACCTCAACATTGGAGATTCTCTTAAATTCCTCCATAAAAACAGCATTATAAATAGCATTCATAACCTTGCTATTAAAAGCGGCTGCTTCTTTTTCAAAATTTTTCCATTTACTAACAAGAGTAGTGGGCTTCTCCCATCCATATTCAACGAAATTCCAAACTCTCTCTCATCAATAGATTTCATGAATGCTTTCATTCTTAATTTCCAATAGGCATAGTTGTTCCCATCAAAATGAGGTGGGATCACAAAAGAGTGACCGTGTTCCACGACAACAGGGGGCAAGGATCAACTCTTAGATCAAAGAATCTAAATACTAGAGTTAACCCGCTCTGATACCACTTGTATGTTTTTAGACCCCTTAAAACACAAGTTGTTTAACCTAGTTATTTAGCCAAGTGATTACTTAGGTAAATTATTCAAATCTACCTTAACACAAGTAAATCATATCAAGTAAATAATGTGGAAAATAAAGAACACAACAATATGATAACCCAAGAAAACCAAACTGGTAAAAAACCTGGAGAAAATTTAACCTAACTATCCTCAAGGTAAAACAAATCCACTATGAAATAATTGAAGTTTTACAATAGTGACTTAGACCACTGACATCCTATTACTACCTCAAGTAGAAAACTTACTACCTCAAGTAGAAAACTTACTACCACGACCACATGACAGCTCCGAGTTCACGAACTACTTCTTTCTTGGATTCACAGCAACCACAAATACTCCCACTTGTGTTTTTCTTTAAGCTCTTTATGTAGCAACTGAAGCGATCACCAAGCTCTCGACATCAATCTTGATCTTGATAACCCTAAGTATGTATGAAGGCAAACACCTCTAGATCTCACAAGAGATTCATACACACAGTATAAACAACAACCTCAAAACGTGACTAGGGTTTTTCCTTTTATACTTAAGGCAAAACATAAAACTCTACACGTCATACGGGCTTGGCATAAGTTGGAAAATTCTGCAAAAAAAACATTCTGCATGAGGTTCGATCGATCGAGTCTAATTTTCGATCGATCGAGCCTTGTAGAAAGTGAATAGTAATTTTTTACAATTACTAGATTCCAACTTTATAATAAACATACTTTGAGCAGCTTAAATCTAGATTCTAAGTTTTAACCATGATTTGCCAATATTACATATTGAAGTTCTAAAACATTTAGATCCTAAATCCTTAAAACCTAATAACTTAGATTAGATTAGAGTAGAATTTTTATTTTGTATAAAAAAATAAAATAAATAAAACATAAAAAATAAAAAGTTTTAAGTCTTACAAATATCCAGATTCATGGTAGAAACAAGCCACTGGAGTTGAAAGAAAAGTGAAAGAGGTGGACGTGAAATGTCTTTGCACATGATTAGACATTCACAATCACACCTAAGGGCTGAAGAAAACAAAAATAAAACTAAAGAAAAAAGAGCCATGTGATGTCTTCTGAATTCTAATAATATGTATTTTTTTTATCACTTTTAAGTTTCTGATAGTTGAATAAGAGATCTGCAATTCAATCCTCACCTATATCAAAAATCAATTAGTGTTTTGATTTGATGATAAAGAATTATCATTAAGAGTAAACGTCAAAAGTTAAAAATCTCTTCAAAAAAAAAAAAAAAATGTAACTAGAACATCTATTCTCAACATTAGTAAGCTAACGTACAGTACTTATAACTTAAAGAGACATAGAAGAATTAAAAATAGAAAATAGAAGTAGACACATGTAACCTGCTGAGTGGTGGAGCATGGACTGAGAGGGACTTCCATTTTTTTTTTTTTTTTTTTTTTTTTTTTTTTTTTTTAAGAGCAAGATTGAGTGGGACTTTGAGACAGAAGATGTGCATTCCTTACTTACCATCACACACAACTTTGAATAATCTTCCAAACGTGTTAACAAAAAGTTATATAAACTCTTCTAAACACCAAACTGGACTTTGACTTTATCTTCTTCTTTTTCCCCCATCGGCTTGTATCTCTGGAAAATCTATCATCTTTAATTTACAAATTCCAGCTATAAATTTAATTTCTGCTAGATTGGTTCTTCAAAAAAAAGTGAGAACTTAAATCTTTTTTGGAGACCATGGGAGAAGAAGCTGCAGATGATCAAACCCCATTTTTTCAAACTCAACCAGAGCATCCTCTCCAGAGAAATGGTTCGGTTTCAGTTCACCCTTTAATTAACCCTTCTTTAGTTCTTTTGTTTTATTTTCAATTAATATGGTGGTGACTATCATAAAGTGCTTTGAAAGAACAAAGATTCAAGGGACACAACTTCTCATTTTTCTATATGTTTCCTTTCACAGTATTGTCAAAATTCCAATTTGTTGCAAATTCAATATTCCTTCTTTTTAATAGTTTTCAAGATCCATGCGATAATGAGGGAATCATAGCATGGTATAGGAACTAAAGTCAAAGGCAATCGGCAATTTCGGTGCATTTACCTGCCAAATGAAATTTCTCTCATTCTTTTATATTCTTCTAAAATCATTTAATCATTATTCTAATATTGTGTGTTCTCTGAAGAATTTAATTATAAACTGAGGTACATAATTGCATGCTAGTACTTATAGAATGACGTACCACAATTATTGGCAAAAGAAAAAAAAATAACTTACATCATAAAGCCTCCAAAAGAAGAAATTAGAGAACAATTTTGAAGCGTGAACCATTTTATTAACAGTAATATATCACAAGTGCGTATCTTAAGCACTGGAATGAAACAAGCTCGATCGGTTTATTCCACCTCTTTCCAAGGCCTATAATAGCATTTCTTTGTGCCATTTTCTTCAGATTATATGGATATACTGCACCAGCACCACCAGGCCTCAACCATGTCTTCTTCAACTTCATCACATGCACTTGGAAGTCCTTGGATGCAGTTTTGTCATTGTGGAAAAAGGGCACCAGTGAAAACATCATGGACTGGTGAAAACATAGGGAGGAGGTTTTGGGCGTGTGAAAAATATGGGGTATTGTGCTAATCTAAAAGCAGTTTCTATCATCATTTTCATAACGGTCTGTGTCAAGTTGTTATTAGAACAACATGAGGCTATTTTTATTAGCACTAATCATAATATACAAATTTAACAATTTGTGGAATTTATTGTGTCCAAACCTATTGAATCTGAAAAATAATATCTCTCTGCCTCTCTGTTATTTAAGTATTAATCATGTTTAATCTCTTTTTGGCTGCAGGTTGATGATACTTGTGGATACTTTGTTTGGCTTGACCCTCCTACATGTGCACGTGGTAGAGAATTGCCGCCTTTGCTTAGAGAGAAGATAGATAGGTTAGAGAAGGAGGTGGCAGCAGCCCATGCAAAGGAGAAAAATGATCGTATTAATACGAAAGACTGGATGATAGTGTGTTTTTGTACTTTTGCTGCTATTGGGTTGGTGTTTATGATCACATTACGAATGATAGGATGATATTTATGTACTCTTAACAACTAGATTTACTTTCTTTTTCTTTTCTTTTCTTTTTTAAATAAATCTAGTGAAATAAAAAAATGTCACTCTTCCACAACTAGACAGGGCAAATACTTTATAATTTCATTTAAAATTATTTTTATGTGTTTTTATAAGATCCATACATAATATTCATTTTGTTGTATAATATTTATGATATTTTTTTCACATTGTTGCTGAATTCTTTGAAACCCGATTTCCTTAATTCACATCTTATAAATTTTTCTTGTCCTAGAAGTAGTTTCGAACTGTTAAGGGGATTTTCTTTACTAATCTAGATATATGAGGTTGGAACTGAATAGTGCTTAGACACAAAACTATATTTTATTATAAATTTAATATTAAAATAAAATCTAAATAAAAAGTAGTCTTAATTTTTTATGGTGAACCAAAAATCAGACCATCTCCTATGCACCCATAGAGTCGTCCAAGACTAAGAAGATTAACTCAACATAGGAAGGCCAATCCACCGTGGGGAGTTCATCCATGGGTATGAAGGTTGTCCATCATGGAAGCAGCTGGACGACCTTGCAACACTTAGAAAATTTTCAAAATAAATTTGCACACAAAAGCTTATGATTTGGACTACGTTATGCCATTTAGAGATATGAGCAAAATCCTTATTCAACGCTATAACTTCCTACTAAGTTCTTAACTTCTAATAGCAGTTGTAGAAGATAAGATTGAACCTTCTAACTTCTATAGCAGTTGTAGGAGTTAAGTCTGAATCTTCTAATTTTCGTACACGTTGAGAAAGTTACTAAACAAGTAACCACTCCAAAGCTTACTATATAAGAACTCATCCACATCAAATGAAGGTAAGTTTCCACTACTCCTAAAGTTGGAATTCTTGAGTTCTAGAGAGAAAAACTAACTTAACATCGAAGGGTTCTTGGCCGGTTCACCCCAGTCACTTTTGATCATGTGTTTCTTTCTTTTCAGGCCTTCCAAACAACCACTAGCCCATTGAAACTTGGAGCATTCAGCCTACTGATTTTCTTTGCATTATCAATTTTTATAATTGAACAATTATTAAACACTTCCTCAATCATTCCAATCTCACCACCAGATCCCAAGACCCCAATTCGCAAACATTGTGTTCATTATCTAAATGAGATGAAATCATTTGTGTACCAACATAAAGAGAACATGATCAAACAACGAAAAAATGGCCAAAAACACTTTCATTTATTAAAATTTAATTGCCTCTAACTAGGCCTCCATATCCTTAAAAAACACAAACAAAAAAAAAAATTGAAATTATCATAATATTTTACTTTTATGGATGTGGCTCATATTGATTCCATATTAAATAGCAGTCAAATAATACAAAGAAACCAATAAATTTTATGGTCTAAAACAAAATATAAAATAAAATAAAATAAGAGTGGCTAACTGCATCAATAATATCAATTAGCTAGAAGTGGTATTTATATTTCTCTTCTCTTTTAGGGTTCAAAAATAAAATAAATTTAAAATCATTGTATGATAGTCTTATTATCAAAACTGCAAACTACATCTCTTTCAAAATTTTAGTCAAACAAAAATATTCTTGGCCTTTTTTTTTTTATTCATAAGGACTTAATATATTGTTAAAAGGACCAAAGTTCAAGGAAAAATTTTGGTTACAAACTTAGTTGTAACTACAATTCTAACTAAAGAAAATTAACATGGCTACTTATTTTAAAAATCTAACTGTTAAATTGCATGTTCTTTATGTTCTTAAAACACATGTTAAATTTCATGTCAATTGGATATTATTTATCAATTTTATGTATAATTTTAGACTACAAAAAACTTGAAATATAAATATTTGATTGATGACATAATTATTGATTTTTGATCTTCTTGAAATTTTAAAAGTGTGCAGAATATAAGAAGAAAATGTAATCTAAAGGTGGATTTGTCAAAATTCACAATCTAATAAAAAAATTTAGTTTGAATGGAGTTATAGTCTTAGTCTACAACCAAGTTTGTTGTCAAATTTTGTCCAAAATTTAATTATGTTGGGCCTAAAAAAATTTATGGTAGTTACAAATTTTTTTAAGAATAAAGAAATATAAAATTTTTAAAATTTATATATAATAATATTAATTTTTTCCAATCATGGTAGTTCTGTGACCATCCTGAATTCCGTGACCATCCTGAATCCAATGTGAAGTCACCCCCCGTAAGAATAAGATGGGATGACAATGTTGGGCTAAATATCTGTGTACTTGAAGGTATAATAGAACTCGGGTTCCATAAAATATCAAAAAAATTCCTCAAATCAAAATATCAAAATAACTGTACTCCGACCAAGTCAATCAAGTTGCAAATTTCAGGTCACAAAAAATGTGACCAAATTACATATATACAGACAGTAAGTCATGAGTACTACTATAGGCTATAGGCCCAACCCATGTCACTCAAAGTCGATGCATTTTCCGAAGTCTCCTCCTAATTGGCTCGTTGTTAAATCTCCTGTTAGAATAATTAAGCAACAATAATGATGGGAACTTGCGTCATGATTCCACTCCCACTTCCAAAAGCAGTAACTCTTTTGGTATTTAGGGAACTTCTTAGGCTGCATTAAATCAACTTATTATTCTAAAAAAAGAAAAAGTTATAAATCAACTACTATTAGTTACTCATTATCAAAAGCTGTTTGCTACAATAAAGGAGGCATAGTGAATTAGTAATTAGTAAGTAAACACAAGTCTTTGCATTAACAATGGCTAAATAAGAACACTTGATGCCTATGATGAACCCGGAGTAGTGCATCCCCGCAACAGTTTGAAATTATATATGTTGCCAATCATTAAATCAAAGTAATTGATTGTGAATTTTAAAAAAACCATTTTATATCTTTTTGAATTATAAAATAACAATTGATTAAGAGGGTATAAAAGTAATTTTATACAAAATTCAACCTCCTCCCTTTCACAAGGTATACGAGTAATTTCACACTCAAATTTCCGCTCTTGATAATAGTTCTTTGATGTATGCAAGAATTGAACCTCAAATCTCTTATTCAACCATCATAAACTTTACCAGTTAAGATAATTGGAACCCACAATAATTGAGTGGTCAAGTTTTTACTAGTTGAGTAATTTTCATCTAAACTTACTACTAACATTTTTTTTTTCTACTGTCCAATAACAACTTGTCACATCAAAAATTATAAATTTTTTTTTTTTTTTTGAAAACTTTAGACTTATTGAAAGCAAGTGGTAAAAAATTAATGGGACTAAAACTGGCCACCTTGCTACATACACAAAATTCATAACACTGCATTAATGGGGGAAAAACTATGATTACTGCAATATTATATTCATATGGACTACAGTTAACATTTCATTTTACACCATCACAACTTTTCATCTCAACAAATATAAAATTTATTGTGTTATTGCTCCATCTTTTCATTCCCTTTTCTCTTTCATTCTACCAAAAGGTCCAAAACAAAGGACAATACATCATTTGCTTTCCACCCATTTGCTTTTCCTTCTATCCTCACAACCACAAACATATGGAACATTATTAATAATTGACTCTCGCATTTGGGCATGTCCCGTTGTAAGCGACTAAATTTCTAGCTTGAAATAAATCAAACAAGTAAAATAGTTTCACAAATGCGAATTTTGTATTGATGATTGTGTGGTACAATTCTCTGGAATTACAAAAGAGTGATCCTCTAATTCGATCTCCTTGCAAAACTTATTGATTAGATTTATGGTAATGTGGATTTGACTTGAACACAAAATATCCTTCAATTTGGTTGAGGGATGGATCGAAGATTACTGAAACGGAATTACAATGAATCTCTGGCTATGAGCTTGTTTAGAAATCCTTTGTTCTTCACGTTCTTCGTGTTCTTCGTGCGTTCTTCGTCTTCGAAGGTTTGTGGTGGAAGTTCTTCGGTGCTTTAGAGGCTTGAATCCGTTGAGCTTCAATGATTTGTGATTTGTTGATGTTTTCAGACACTTTTGGCTTGATTCCCGTGAACTTTAGGATCTAGGCAGATGATTTGGATGATTCTGTTTCGAATGTTCTCCGATTTTGGGGTTGAAGTTCTTGAAGTTTTTGAAGGCTTTGAGGCTTGATCTTCACAGAGCTTTTTCACTTCTGGATTCTGGTCCTCCTAAATGTCTCAGGAAGGCTTCTATTTATAGGAGTTTTGGGGTGGGTGAGCGATACGTAGCGGAGCTTGATTGGTGACACATGTCACAGCTTGATTGGTCCGCTTAAGTCATCGCTTACACGTGCGAGGTTGCTTGAGTCATCGCTTATACGTGCGCTGATGCGTGATTGGTTCTTGCATGACACTTGGCAAATTTCTATTGGCTTCTGAATAGTGATAGCAAAACCTAGCAGCAATACATGGTGCTCTGTAATTGGCTGTATTTTGTGAACTTGATAATGTGACGTGTCAGCTTGTGATAGGTCGGGAATTTTCCCTTTCTACAAATGCCCCCTCGAGACTCGTTCACGCACACAGTCTCGGAGTGTGGTGTGGGAATGAGTTTCGAAAAAAAATGGATTTTTGGTACTTGACTCTTTAAGTGAAGTAGTTGAAGGTAGTGGAGCTGTTGAAGGTGGTGGAGCTTTCAGAAGGATGAGATAATTTCCGAAGAGTAGACCCACCCATAGGAAAGGCTTTGATGAGACCAGAAAAGGGGTCTGCAA
The DNA here is from genome assembly GCF_001633185.2 of Quercus lobata. Lineage (NCBI taxonomy): Eukaryota > Viridiplantae > Streptophyta > Magnoliopsida > Fagales > Fagaceae > Quercus > Quercus lobata. Next base: position 854,109 of record NC_044911.1, on the reverse strand, counting down.
GTATTTGAACGTACTTGCGTGATGGAGCCTTCTTAGCAGAGATTAAGTTGAAGTACTTTCAGAAGAGTATTTTGGATCGTTGGTGGCGATCACAAGATGTTGAAGATGGGGAAGATGAGAGAATGGTGGCTGGATACAGCATGCAGGGTCATGGAGCTAGCCTCGTGTTCTTAAGAACTTCTGGTGAAGTTATTTCAGAAAATCATGCTTTGGATTACAACGAGGACAGGTGGGAAAGTGGTTGAATGCACCTGCATAATTGTATCACTCAAGTTAAGTTGAAGTAATTTCAGAAGCTTATGTATTCTGGGTATGCTGGTAGTGGCAACGAAGAAGATGGAGATGGAGCAAAGCAAATGAGCAAAGCATACACCACTATGGTGCTGGCCCTGTATGTTGGGACCCTTCTGGTGTAGATGTTTATGGGAAGTACACCTTTGAATATGGGACTGACTGTGTGCTGAATGAGGTCCGACAGCAAGTAATTGAATGCGCCTGTGTAATGGGACCATGCCGACGGATGTTATGTTGAAGTAATTTCAGAAGAGTACCTTCTGAAATTCTTCAAGCTGATTTTAAGTTGGAGTAATTTCAGAAAATGAGTTTTGAGGTACCAACAAGGATGACCTTTAGGTCCCATAGTAGTGGGGACATGGAATAAAGTTTTGATGACCATTTACCGGCACCAAAGGCTGAATTCTGATGAGCTGGCGCCTTGGAGGTTGTTTTAAGTGTTGGATGGAAAACAATTTGTAAGATACTCCAACACTTTTTACCATCTTCATCTACTGCCACTTGTTGGAAAAGCACAGAAAAAATGAAAGATGGAGCTAACTTGTGAACCCGGTTTGGAAACCAGACAAGTTGCTGTTTGTTCCGAACCACTGCTTCTGCTGGAAGACCAAGCAATTGGAAAGAGACTACAGGAGCCCTGAGGTTAGGAACAAGTGTGTCCGCTGGACTTGGATTTCCTGGCCAACCAAGTCCACAGAAGCATGGGAGGGCGATGCAGGCCTTGTTACGAGTAATTTTATGGACAAAGGTGGTTGTTAAGTGGAGAAACAAAGTTTGTTTGGATCTCAAAACTGCAATGATGTTGTAAATAGGGTTTCGACCGACCCATGGGAGGGTTGATCTCAAACCGATTATGAAGCAAAATCGGTTGCTAGGTGTTGAGAATGATAAGGTCATAGTGAGAAATGGTTGTGAAAAGGAGGATTTGAAAATCTGAAAGAGGCAAATCTTCATTTCATGATTCAGTGTTTTTTTTTTTTTTGGATGAGTTTTTGATGAACCCGGCCCTCCTATTTATAGTAGAGAGATGAAGAATGGTAGGTAGGTAGTTAAGAATGGTAGTTGAGAATTTTTGGTGAGAATGGTAGGTGGGAACAGTAGGTGGGAACGGTAGGTGGAAATGGTAGGTGGGAACGGTAGGTGGGAATGGTAGGCACCGAATGAGAACGGTAGGTTGAATTAATGACCCAGTGTAACTTCAAGTTCCGACACACTTGTGAGAGTTCATTTGTACTTGGAGAGAGAAGTCTTGATGAAGTCTAGAGAATAACCCTGAGGAGATCCCAATTAAGTGGATGAATCTCAAATTTTGATCTCAGGAGTTTAAGTTTTGGACATCGTCAGTACTTCAAAGATGTGGGTTTGATTGGTGATCACCAAGTTCAAAACCAATAAGTGGATTTCAAAATCAGAATCTTTGAGAAAGTCTGAACAGGACAAGTTTTGCTCGAATGTCTTGATTATTGGTCAAAGTTCACTTTAAAACCAACAGTTGTAGAATCACACCATTTGAGCAATTTTGGATTCTCAAATGAAGAAATAGACCCCAAATTTGGAATGCACACGAAAAATTGAGCAAGATAGGTCCATTTTAAAGATTTTGATGTTTGGTCAACATTTGCACAAAAGTCAACTTTTTTGGAAATTGGACGTTTGCACAATTTTCAAGCCTCGAATGAAGAAATGGGTCCCAAAATCGGAATGTACTCGAAAAATTGAGTGGGACAGGTCCGTTTTGAAATTTTTGACTTTTTGGTCATAGTCAAAGGTCCGCTTAATCAAAGAAAACCCTTTTTTTTTTTTTTTAATTTCAGGCGGTTCGAACCCGGGTCAAACCGGGTCGGTCCGGGTTGAATGGTCAGACCGTGTGGAGGATGACGTCATCCATGACATCACAGAGCTGAGGACACGTGTGGATGATGATGTCATCCATGACGTCATAGGGCACGTGTGGCACGTGCGAGTGCCTGGCAGTCGGTGTGGGCGCGTGAAACTGAAGGCAGCGCTTGTCGAAGCTTCAAGAGGCGCATGGCGGCGCGTGGCTGTGTTTCTGGCCTTGAAATTTTCAGGTTTTGTAGTTCTTAGGCCGTACAAGACCCCTGTATGGTCATTTTTGTAAATTTCTGAGCAGGTTTGCACAAATTTGAAGGATTAGGCCACGGATCGTCGCTAGCCTGTGGCGGCGCGTGGAGGCGCGTGCCTAGATTTTTGGACCTGAAATTTCTGGGTTTTGTAGATCGCGGGCCGATGGATCTAGTGATGGCACCCGTTTTGTGAAAATTTTCTCAGACTTGTGCAAATTTGAATGAGAAACCCGCGGGACGTTTAGGAGTTTGTGGCGGCTCGTGGTGGCTCCGCTGCTGAAGATTTCTGTGGGTTGACTTCTTTGTGAAAACTTGTCAGAAACTTTAGAAATCCAGAATGGAGTCCGCACACATTGTTGGATTTGTTGCCACCTTGGTCTACTTTGGCGGGGGCCATTCTGACAACGCTTGACAATCCAGGCAGGGAGTGGTTCCAAAGTAACCACTGAGTGTCTCTGTTGTCCTCAAGGAGTTGGTGACACAGTAGAACAAGAAGCTTCCCTTCGTCGGTCTAGGATGGGAGACTGAAAGCATTGCTGGACTTATTGGCACCTTGGTCTACATTGATGGTGGCCGTTCTGACAATGTTTGACAATCCAGGCAGGGAGTGGTTCCAGAGTAACCACTGAGTGTCTCTGCTGTTCACAAAGGAGTTGGTGACATAGTAGAACAAGAAGCTTCCCTTCGTCGGTCTAGGATTTTATTCACACAATAGAACAAGAAGCTTCCCCTTCGTCGGTCTAGGATTTCATTCACAGTCTAGTGTCATAGTTTCCGAGGTCTAGTGTAATTTTTTTTTCTTTCTGACAGCATGATACATTTATGGGCTTTTACATTTCTAATTTTTCAAATGGGTATGTCACCGTTTGAAAATATGGCACTTTTAACTTTTTACAGGTGTTTTTCGTTTTGTCTGCTAGCTTCTATGGATCTCTATATAAAGCCACTCAGGACATGCACTAACTTGTACAAGCAGCATCTCTGATGGGTAGCATAATTCTCTAAGCTTAGAGAAATTATGCCTTTCTCTTCTTCTTTTTTATTTTATTTTATTTATATTTACACACACACACACACACACACACACACACACACACATATATATATATATATATATATTTTCTCTATGACTTGCTTTATTCGTACTGACTTTTTTTTTTTTTTCACAGGCTAGATATTAGAAATGAAGCTCTCTCTTTGATTTTTTTTTTTTTTTTAGACGTACCATGAGATTTTCTTCTAATAAGCTCTTTGTTGTTGCTTGTTTTTGTTATGTAGCATGCTTTCCTTGGCAATTAAACTGCACCAACACTTGTCTTTTCAACGCAGTCATTTCAAGAGTCTTTGTAACGTAGCCGTATCAAGAGTTTTTACCACGAAGTCGTGCCAGCATCTGTCCTTGTATTGAAGCCGTGCCCACATTCAACTTTGTCATGAAGCAATGTCAACACTTCATTCGTGTCAACATTCATTTTTGTCATAAAGCTGCCTCAACATTTTATTTGCATTGAGGCCACATCTACACTTCAAATATGTCGAAACTGTGATAACATTCATCTTTGCCATGAAGCCACGACAACACTTCAGTTATACCAAGGCCATGCCAACATTGCATCTTTGCCATTGAAGCTACGTCAACACTCCATTTTCGCCGAAGCCATGCCAACGTTCATCTTTGCCATGAAGCCATGACAACACTTCACTTATACCGAGGCCATGCCAACATTGCACCTTTGCCATTGAAATTACGTCAACACTTCATTTACCGAAGCCGTGACAACATTCATGAAGCCACGTCGAAACTTCATTTGCATAGAAGTCATGCCAACATTCATGAAGCCATGTTAACACTCCACATTGCCATTGAAGCTATGTCAACGCTTTATTCGCCGAAGCCGTGATAACATTCATGAAGCCACGTCGAAACTTCATTTTCATAGAAGTCTTACCAACATTCATGAAGCTATGTCAAAACTTCATTTGCATAGAAGTCATGCCAACATTCATGAAGCCATGTTAACACTCCACATTGCCATTGAAGTTATGTCAACACTTTATTCGCCGAAGCTATGCCAACATTCATATAAAGCAATTTTCAGAGGCAACATCCCTCAGACATCAAGGGCGTATAGCACTGTAGCCAGACATCAAGATTTCAGAGATGCCGACAAGATGTTGAAAATGCAAGGAGATGCCAAGACTTTGAAGTTTCAAGAAGAATGCCGCCAAGACTTTGACATTGCATGGACATGCCCTTGAAGGAGAGAAGATGCAACACCAACTTCAGATGCCGGAGGAAGGTGACATTGTCCAACTTTTGGAGACATGATATGAAGCTGCACCACTCAGAAGGGAGATGATGCCACACCGACTTTAGATATATAATCTACCATCATTCCGGAAGAAATTGACGTCATTTAGATTTCAGAGACATGATGTGAAACAACACCACTCAGAAGGGAGATGATGTGGTTCTAATTTCAGAGTTATGAAGTGGCACATCCTAGAAAAGAGACAATGCAGCCTAGAGATGGAAGGTACAAGGAGATGCCCCCAGGAGATAAATGATGCAAAGTATACCTCAGAGATGTAGGAGGATGGCCACAGAAAATGAGCAATGCCATGAAGACTTCATTTCAGTCTTCGTTTTCTACTGTGTCGATCTTTGATCAGCCTATTGAGCAATGCCTTGCCAACCGAAAGGACCTTAAAAGCACATTGATGACTGTTGGAAAACTCTTCAAGTTAGACTGACCATCCTTCTTCTTTTCATGTGACTGAACTTAGTGACAAGTACTAAACTGCCTACGTACCCCGGAGAGGGATCAAGTCATCACGTAGTTCAACAGATTTTTTTTTTTGATTATTTCCTTTTTTTTTTTTTGATTTCTTTTTTTTTTTTCTTTTTTTTTTTTCTTTTTTTTTTTTTTTTTTCAATAATTTTTTTTTAGTGCATCACTGAACTCAGCAAAAAATACTAAGTTGCCTACGTACCCCAGAGAGGGATCAAGTCATCACATAGTTCAAAAGATTTTTGTTTTTTTTTTCTTATGTGTTTTTTTTTTTTTGCAAAAAAAAAGGGGGTGCAGTGTGTAATAGTGGGTATCACCACTAATCGAACCTGAGACCTCGGCCTCAAGGGAGAAATGGGTGTCCAACCGCTACGCCACACTCGCAATTGTTGACATGGAGTGGGATTAATTTCTCCTTATTGATACACACTCAAGCATAGAAGCATTTGAGGAACTTCCCATTGATGGGGCCGATCCTTGCATCGTCATTGTTGATCAACTTGTGAACTTGGTTAGTGTTTGCCCCCTGCTTAAGAGTTGGAAGTACATCATAAGCAACAGTCACATGGTTTGACCCGACAACTCCATTGAAGTCTAGATCAATCTTGTTTTCTTTGGCAAAAAAAAAAGGAGGGCTCACGTGTGTAATCCTCGCCCCACGCCCCACAATATTTTATGGGTACCAATTGCACATAATGGGTATCACCATTAATCGAACCCGAGACCTTGGCCTCAAGGGCGACATAGGCATCCAACCACTACGCCATACTCGCAAATAGTGACATAGAGTGGGATTCATTTTTCTTTATTTGTACGCTTTCAAAGGTAATGGGAAGACATCATGTACCCTTGCAACGTTATGGTGGGTAGTTTAAGCTCTTACCGAGGAGCAATCCTCGATTTTCAAGCATAGAAGCGTTTGAGGAACTTCCCATTGATGGGGCCGATCCTTACACCATCATTGTCAATCAACTTATAAGCTCCATTGGTGTAGACTTCTTGCACAACATAAGGTCCATCCCATTTTGAAGTGAACTTATTGCCTGTACGATGAGTTGTGATGATAGGTCTTCGAACGGTGAGGACTAAGTCACCAACTTGGAATGATCGTGGTTTGACTCTTTTATTGAATGCGCTTGAAAGACGAGCTTGATAGCATTCAAGGCGTTGTTGGGCCTCGAGCCTTTTTTCATCAAGTGCCTTAATTCTTGCAACCTGAGCTTGGCATTTTCTTCTCCAGTCAATCCTTCTTGAATGGCAATCCGTAATGATGGGATTCGACGTTCTAAAGGAAGGACGGCTTCCACTCCGTAGACAAAAGAATATGGCGTTGCTTGAGTAGGCGTTCGAAATGTTGTTCGATATTCCCATAATGCTTCTCCGATTCTTTCATGCCAATCTCACTTTGTCTTGGATACCACTTTTTTCAACAAACTGCCAAGTGTTTTGTTAAACGCTTCAGCTAGTCCATTTGCCGGGGCATTATACATGGAGGAGTTGTATTGTTTAAATTCAAACTTCTCGCATAGCTCTGTCATTAGCCTATTGTAGAATGGTTTGCCATTATCAGTTATGATATACCGAGGGACACCATACCGATAGATCAAGTGAGTTCGAATAAAATTGACCACTGTTTCTTTCTTCACTTCCCTAAAGGGTACAGCTTCCGCCCATTTCGAGAAGTAGTCAGTTGCGGCCAAGATGTACAAGTGGCCACCGGATGACTTTGGTAATGGCCCTATTGCATCAAGCCCCCATGCATCAAAAGGCCAAGAAGCTATAGTTGGGTGTAGAGGTTCTGGCGGTTGATGGATGAAGTTTGCGTGATACTGACAAGCTTTGCACTTCTTAGCGCATTCCATAGAATCTTGCACCATTGTAGGCCAATAGTAACTCATTCGTTTGATCCTATAATGTAACTTAGGACCTGACTGATGTGCGCCGCATATTCCAGAATGAGCCTCCTCTAAGGCTTGTTTAGCCTCCTCCTCTCCTAAGCAACGGAGAAACAATCCATCAAATGAACGGCGGAAGAGAGTGTCTTTATAGTAAATGAATCGAGCAGCCCTCCGCTGAATTTCGGTCTTGTGGCGTTTATCATCCGGGAGTCTTCCATGTTGAAGGTATTCAATGATCACTTGTCGCCAATCTTCTTTTTCGACAAGGCATACGGAAATGATGTTGACTTGCTCTTTCTCTTCTTCTTCAACCACAAAAGGTACTACCCACCTTTGGGAAATAGCGACTTTGGTTGTTTCTTGTTGGGATAATGCTAAGGCAGTAGCCAAATTAGCTAAAGCATCGGCCTGTCTATTCTCCTTCCTTGGTATATGCTCCAATGTGATGGCTTCAAAATTTGCTAGCAACTTCTTCGCATATTTGCAATAGGGGATGAGGTCTTCTTTCTTGACGTCATATTGCACCAAGATTTGGTTGATAACTAATTTGGAGTCTCCCAAGATCTCAAGTTGCGATATGCCCATCTCAATAGCCATTTGTAGACCAATGATCAATGCTTGATATTCGGCCACATTGTTAGAGTAGAGTTCGCTTAATGAGAACGAGTAAAGAAGTATTTGCCATTGTGGAGAAACAAACACTACACCTGCCCCCGCTCCCTCTTGACGTGCAGCCCCATCAAAAAACATCACCCATGGTGGCATTACTTCAATGTAAAACACATCTTCATCCGGGAAATCATCAGAGAACTCCCAATCAGATGGAACTGGGTGATCAGCTAAGAAATCTGCCAATACTTGTCCTTTGACAGCTTTTTGTGGAACATATGCAAGGTCATATTGCTGAAGCAAGACTGCCCATCGAGCTATACGACCCGAAATCACTGGCCTGGAGAGGACATATTTGATTGGGTTTGCCTTTGCTATCAAACGGACCATATATGCTTGCATGTGGTGCTCCAGTTTGTCTATGGCAAAGAAAAGAGCGAGGCACATCTTTTCAATAGGAGAATAATTTAATTCAGCCCCATTGAGAGTTCGACTTAGATAATAAAGGGTTCTTTCTTTCCCCTCTTTATTTTCTTGCGCCATAAGAGCACCTAGAGACCTTTCTTGGGCCGCAATATATAGCACCAAAGGCTTTCCTAGGATAAGAGCACCTAAAACTGGAGGATTAAGTAAGTATGTTTTGATGCGTGCAAAAGCATTGCTGCAAGCCTCATCCCATTCAAAGTGCACATCCTTTTTCATCAATCTATTGAAAGGTTGACATCGACCGGCCAAATTCGAGATAAATCGTCGTATGTAGGCCGGTTTTCCCTGCAAGCCTATAAGTTCTCGTAGATTCTTGGGCTCTGGCATTTTCTGGATAGCTTCAATTTTGGACTGGTCAATTTCAATACCGCGGTGCCTCACAATGAAACCAAGAAATTTTCCAGATGTTACGCCAAAAGCGCATTTGCGGGGGTTCATTTTAAGTTGATACTTTCTCAGTCGAGTGAACACGGATCGTAGATCTGTCAGATGGTCTTCCCTCCTTTTTGTTTTAACCACCAAATCATCGACATAACACTCCACGTATTTATGAAGTACGTTATCAAAGATCTTCTGCATGGCCCGTTGATAAGTAGCACCAGCATTCTTTAGTCCAAAGGGCATCACTTTGTAACAGTAAATTCACTTAGGGGTACGAAAAGCTGTAAGCTGCTCATCCTTAGGATTCATTCGAATTTGGTTGTAACCCGAAGATCCATCCATGAAAGATAAAGCTTCATGACCAGTAGTGGCATTAACCATGACCTCAGTGATGGGTAATGGAAAATCATCCTTGGGACATGCATTGTTCAAATCACGAAAGTCAACGCACACTCGGATTTGTCCATTCTTCTTTTTGATAGGGACGATGTTAGCGATCCATTCTGGGTACTGTACTTCACGAATGAAGCCTGATTCAATGAGCTTATTGACCTCGGTTTCTATTTGAGGGATAAGCTCTGGCCGAAAGCGTCTTTGAGCTTGTTTGACTGGGCGCACGCCCTTCTTTACTGCCAAATGGTGTAGAGCAATACTCGGATTGAGCCCAGGCATTTCCTTGTAAGTCCAAGCGAACACATCTTTGTACTCTACTAGGAGCTTGAGGTATCCTTCTTCTTCTTCAGGGGTAAGAAGCGCACTGATGAAAGTTGGCCGGGGTTCTTCAACAGTTCCTAAATTGATCTCTTTAAGTTCATCAACTATAGCTTGTCCTCCATCTTCCAAGGCTGGAGGAGCTTCATCGACCTCTTCATTGGTTGCTTCAGAATCTAACAGTGTACCCTCTTCTATTGTAATATGAAACGAGGATGATACCTCTTCAATTTCCTCATCATGGACGGGTGACTGACTTGTATGTACAATCGTTCGTCTTTTGACTTTGAGCGATCCTTCAGTGTTGATCTCCAAGGTAAAGTTACGTTTCATGCGTGAAGGAATGCTACTGCGGATCTCATCATTGGCTTTCTTCTCCCCTTGAACGTCAAAGTTTATTGAACTTTGAGAATGACTATCAATAGGCCTTTTCGTTGCCCCCAGTCTATCAAAGACTGATTTACAAGCAAGAGTGTCCTGATTTGGTGTTAAAGAAGTTGTATTTAACCTGTCGAACACTGTGATTCGTGATGACGAGGCCTCGTTGCGATCAAACACTGAGACATGGGGTGAAGAATGGTCTTTTCTTTGATTTAAACTTTCGCCGACCTCCACCGTTATGTATTGAGAACTCGAAGAATCGCTTCTTTTCTTGATCCATATCTGAGCTAGTTGTTCAGGAGTATAACCTAATCCGGTCTTTGGGATAGGAATTTTATGCCCTTCAAGCCGCATTTTCCTTTGTGTTTTGCTAAGGCCATGCATCTTTTCTCCGGTGGCTTCTGGAATTAGCTTCCCTAAGTTTTCTTGTTTTGAGAAATCGTAGCCTGCTTTGGCTAACAGCCTATATGCCTTTAGGTCAAACCATTCTTTCGTCCGCTTACTTGGTAGAATACCATGCTCTATCGGACTTTACGAAGACCTCACAAATCCATTCAACGGCTTCCAGGGCAAAGGATTTGTGGATGAAGTTAAAGGCATGACATGATTTTCTTTCAATATGGCTACATCCTCCATCGTGAGCTTTGCAGGTCTCCCCATGTCTTTTGTAGGTTGAAGGCATTCCGCGAATGGTGATTGTCCATTCTTGCGATGTGATAATGGTATATACCGGAGGAATGGTTCTGGACCTTTCTTTGGGGAAGAGATGTCCTTTTTGGCGATGAATTTAACATGCTCCTTTTCATCTTGTTTACCTTTCATAGACGGGATCTCAACTAGAAGAACCTCGCTAGAAATGTCTTCTTTTGCATAAAATTTTGCATCAGCAAAATGAGCTTCGGTTTCTGCAAAAGGCTTTAAATCGGCATCGACCTTTTTTATTCCATTTTGAAAGAACTTGAAGCATTGATGCAAGGTTGATGGCACTATTCCATTTTCATGGATCCAAGGACGTCCTAACAACATGTTGTAGGTCGTCTTAGCGTCAATGACGTGGAACAAGACGTTGCTTTTCAATTCTCCAATGGATAATTCTAGGTGGATTAGGCCGATTGCACGTTGTCCTCCTTGATTAAAACCTTGGATGACCAAACGACTGTGTGATAATTCTTCCATAGTAAAACCCAGTCGTTTCATGGTCATTTTTGGAAGTATGTTAACGGCTAAACCTCCATCAACAAGGATATGCTCGATCCTTTGTTTACGAGCATAACCAGAGACATAGAGTGGGCGATTGTGGGGCTTAGAGCCTAACAATAGATCCTCATCAGTGAAAGTCAAGTCTGGAGAGCATGCGTAACGTCCCTGTGTTTGTTGAAACATATTGGTATGAGGGGCGTATATCTCTGGCTCCTCAAGAGCTCAGGTGAGCACTTCTTTTGGTGATGTGGAGGATTGCAAGGGTTCAACTTCATCGACCTGAGATTGGAGTTCCTCCAAAGATGACAAGGTCTCTTTTGGATCATCATGGTCAACGTCCTCCTTTTCGTCCTGGATTTCGCAACGAGAAACTGTGTGGACGGCCTCGGCTGAGTCATTTTGAAAGAATTTTCTAGGGAAGAATTCTTCCAATGTGATGAGCTTTCGAGATTTTCGGGTTTGTGCTGAATCTTCATATACTTTTGTTCCCAGTCTCCTTTGCCTCTTATCACTCATTCTTTTTGACCAAAGCTGAATCTGGTTTTGTGCTCTTTTGGACTCTTGGGTGATCAAATGAAGAGGGAATGCTCGTTTCTTCTTCCATCTCTTGCGAACAACCATTGTCCAACCTTCTTCCTCATCCGTCGTTGACCTTTTATCATCGTTTGAATTATAATGAGGTGCTTTTTGTGAGAGCTGAACTTGAACCGGTTCTAGGGAACCAAAATGGATGAGTGTGGTATTTGCCCCTTGCTTAGTATTTGGAGACAGGGAACTAGGTAACCCACAAGAAAATGTGACCAGGTTTGACTGAGCAACATCATTAAAATCCAAGTCGATTTTCCTTTCCTTGGCTAGCTTCATGATGAGTTCTTTAAGAACAAAGCATTTTTGGATTGGATGACTTATGATGCGATGATACCTACAATAGTTCGGGTCATCAACTTTTCTCATCTCTTCCGGTCGTTTGCATTCTGGCAATTCAATTAATTTCAACTTGAGCAGTTGTTCTAGCATTTCAGGCATATCGGCGTCTAGGAAAGGATAGACCTTTTGTTCCCGTTTCTTAAGTGATGAGCGACGCGTCTCACGTTGTTGACCTCCTTCAGGCCTCTTTTCATTGGCCTTCACATTTTTTGTTGAAATTTTGATTGGGGCAGGATTGACATTCATTGAGTCTTTGATATTACTTTTTGCATTCCTGTCATTTTTCCTTATTTCCCGTCTTTCTTTCCTTTCTTTAGGTACGGGAGGTTTCGTATTTCCATGGCTGGAAATACTTAATTCCATGTCATGCGCACGAGTTGCCAACTCTTCAAATGTTCGAGGCTTTACTCCTTGAAGGATGTAAAGAAGTCCCCAATGCATGCCTTGGATGCACATCTCTATAGCAGATATTTCAGTAAGTCTATCCTTGCAGTCTAAACTCAAAGAACGCCACCGATTGATATAATCAACGACGGGCTCATCCTTCCACTGTTTAGTATTGGTAAGCTCCATCATGCTTACTGTGCGTCGTGTGCTGTAGAATCGGTTGAGAAACTCCTTTTCAAGTTGTTCCCAGCTATCGATTGATTCAGGCTCTAAGTCTGTATACCAATCAAAGGCATTCCCCTTTAGTGAACGGACAAACTGCTTTACAAAGAGGCCTCCTTGAGTCCCTGCATTCTCGCAAGTTTCTACAAAGTGAGCAATGTGTTGCTTAGGGTTTCCTTTGCCATCAAATTGCAAGAACTTGGGAGGTTGATACCCATTTGGCATTCTCATGTTATCAATGCGCTTTGTATAGGGTTTGGAATATATGAGAGAACTTGTGGAAGAACCTCCATATTGTGCTCGAATGGTATTTGTAATCATATCCTGCAGTTGTTGGACAGATATTGAGGCCATTGAGGTGGAATGTCCATGTTGAGAAGTGCCTTCACCTCCTTTTCCTTTATCACCCTTGGCGTTTTCTCCTTTGAAGGTAAAGCCAGGTGACTGCTCAGGGCCAAGACATGATTCACCCGAATCTTGTACCTCCAGCTTATTCATTAGGGTTGCAATTTTGACATCCTTTTCTTCAAGTGCCTTTGTGAGAAGGATGACCCTTTGTTCCATTTCAGCCATCTTTTCTTCCATGGTAGAGGTGTTAATCATCATTACTGGCATGACCTCTATAGATGACGGGGAAAATGATGAAACAGGATGAGTCAATGGTACTTCACTCCTTAAGTTTCTCATCACAAGTGAAGAGTTGATAGAAAAGGTCTTTGTTGGGGATGATTCATTACTGGTCTCCAAATCTTTCGAGGCAGATGAATCTTTAGTGGTAGCTTTCCTATTTGCAAGAAAGTTCAAAGAGGTGACAGCAGGAGGTTGGCTTTCTTGGGTTGGTTGAGGTTGGAGTCGATCAAGAGCTTTGGACCGACTGCGAGTGATTGGGCCGACATACTCATCAGCACTGGAATCATCAACCACTAATTTTCGGAAATTCTTGCTAGAGGCCATTGAAGCTAGTAGCAAAATGATGTCGAATTTCTTTTCTTTTGAAGGAGGAAGAGATGAGAGGCAGAGAGGTCCCACCGGGCGTGCCAGAATTTGTAAGCGACTAAATTTCTAGTTTGAAATAAATCAAACAAGTAAAATAGTTTCACAAATGCGAATTTTGTATTGATGATTGTGTGGTACAATTCTCTGGAATTACAAAAGAGTGATCCTCTAATTCGATCTTCTTGCAAAACTTATTGATTAGATTTATGGTAATGTGGATTTGACTTGAACACAAAATATCCTTCAATTTGGTTAAGGGATGGATCGAAGATTACTGAAACGGAATTACAATGAATCTCTGGCTATGAGCTTGTTTAGAAATCCTTTGTTCTTTACGTTCTTCGTGTTCTTCGTGCGTTCTTCGTCTTCGAAGGTTTGTGGTGGAAGTTCTTCGGTGCTTTAGAGGCTTGAATCTATTGAGCTTCAATGATTTGTGATTTCTTGATGTTTATGGACACTTTTGGCTTGATTCCCGTGAACTTTAGGATCTAGGCAGATGATCTGGATGATTCTGCTTCGAATGTTTTCCGATTTTGGGGTTGAAGTTCTTGAAGTTTTTGAAGGCTTTGAGGCTTGATCTTCACAGAGCTTTTTCACTTCTGGATTCTGGTCCTCCTAAATGTCTCAGGAAGGCTTCTATTTATAGGAGTTTTGGGGTGGGTGAGCGATACGTGGCGGAGCTTGATTGGTGACACATGTCACAGCTTGATTGGTCCGCTTAAGTCATCGCTTACACGTGCGAGGTTGCTTGAGTCATCGCTTACACGTGCGCTGATGCGTGATTGGTTCTTGCATGACACTTGGCAAATTTTTATTGGCTTCTAAATAGTGATAGCAAAACCTAGCAGCAATACATTGTGCTCTGTAATTGACTGTATTTTGTGGACTTGATAATGTGACGTGTCAGCTTGTGATAAGTCGGGAATTTTCCATTTCTACACCCGTTGCAAGTATCTTTTTCTATTGAATCAGCATTAAGACATATACTGTTCTCCCTTATGGTCAATTGTCATTGTACAATAAATTGACATGTACTTGTTTGTATTTGCACATAGTATATAACCTGCCTAACCATCCCGTAACAAACATAAAGTCCGTACGCAGGCTGCCATCCACTTGTCCACAACCAGACATTTCATCTATAGACAAAGTCCAAAATAGAACAAAACCATTCTTATTATATGATTATTATTATGTAATTAGCCTCTCGTTTTCAGATTTGAAAAATAAGAGCTGTAGTAGAGTAATCAAACAAGAAAGAAATATCAGAAGCATATCCAAATTGTTTAAAACCCACAATAATTTAGGCGTTTCGTTTGAAGGGTAAAATTTAAAATTACATTATCTTAGGTGTTCACCAATGCACTTTTTTGTGTGCAGTAAAGTCATATGGTTAAATTTATTTGAAAAACTTAAGGTATAACACTTAAAAAGAAACGGTATCAAATTTACCTTATTAAAATATATGAAGGGCAATTATAGGTTTATATTGTTCTAGGAATGTAAATCTTACATTGTAAATTAAACAAATGTGTACAATAATATCTATACTACTATTTAAGGAGCTTCTCCTGTTTGGATTCCACATTTTTCATGTCTAAGATACCCTCATCATACCAACTTACAAGTTTTCAACTACCGGAGATATATATGTAAATTAAAACTTCTACACTTTAAAACCACAAACTCACGTTCGCTTTGCAATTTCTATCTCACTTTCTCTCTCATTCTTCTTCAGATTAAAAACATTTAGTTTATCTCTACATCCTCCTTTCTTTTTCTTCAGATTAATGACATTTACTGTCAGAGGCTCCAACAAATTTTCAGGTTCTATCTTTTGCAAGTTCCTCTTTGTTTTCTTTTCTTTTGTTTATGATTGAATTTCTTTAAGTTCTACCGTTTTTTTTCTTATGTGTATCACGTTAACTCTTTTTTTTTTTTTCTTCTTCTTTTTTTTAAATGTAATTTCGAAATAAATAGTTCCTTCATATACCCTACTATTGTACTTCTTAATGAATTGTCATTTCATGTTCTAGGTATTGTGATCCAAAGACAGGGCTGCCTTATACTACAAAAGAAGCATTCAAAATCATTCATGAACAGTTAAACAGTATGACTTTCCTTACCTCCTTTAATAGCCTTTGTCTACATTTTATTTAAAAATTTTGAATTGAAATAAAAATAGTTACATATAAATGATCAATTACTATTTCCTTCTCCTTCCTCACTTCACTTCTTTTTTTTTTTCCTTCTTCATATTTTATTTTTTCTTTTTAAGAAATTATTATTATTTTTTTTTTACCATCATTGTATATGTTTTTGGCGTTAAATTTTTTTATTTAGGTATGTAGCAACCTTGAGTTCTACATTTTTTTTTTAATGTATCACGTTAACTATCCTTTTTTTTTTCTTTTTTTTTTAAATGTAATTTTGAAATGTTGGTGGTGACTGAATGTATATGTTTTTGGTGTTAAATTTTTTAATTTTTTTTTTATTTAGGTATGTAGCAACCTTGAGTTCTACTTTTTTAATATATATATATATATATATATATATATATATGTATCACGTTAACTCTTTTTCTTTTCTTTTCTTTTCTTTTAAAAAAAAAATTTAATTTTGAAATGTTGGTGGTGACTGAATAATTTTAAACGTGAGTAAGGAAAGTGAAGTTTAAAAAATAAATAAATAAATAAATCTTGATAAAAGAAAAAAGAAAAGAGAGAGAGAGAGAGAGAGAGAGAGTGAACGTGAGTGAGTTTGCTTTGAAAACTAACAGAAAGTTGTCTTATTTTGTAGGGAGTTAGATATGTATCTTTATTCTAAACAATTTTAATAGGATTTTCAGGAAAAATAATCTCATCAAAATTTAAATCAAAAACAAACTTAAGCTATTATCTTTAATAACATGCATGCTAACGTTGGTTTGTTAATTAAAGTTTTTTTTTTTTTTTTTTAAATACTTGGTTTAACCCTAATTCTTTTATCTCTATCAGGTTCACGTACGCACAAATTTTTTGGATTGCATTGAGGAGTCATTGGAATGAAATATTAAATAAGTTCGGGTGAGAGACTATAGAAGAATTATTATATGTATTAAACCTCACATAAAGTGGTTGTTATCTAAGAAAGTGTTGTAAAAAAATTTCTTTTCTAATAGAAACTATATTTCTTTTGTATACAATTAACATGTATTTCTTGCCATAAAATTTTCAATTTAAGCTTTTATATACTTATGTTATGGATGTGTAGTAAATGACTAAAACATGTTTAACTTACACTAAAACATTGCCTACAAAATAGAAACACTCTCCCACTAACCCACTTCTTCAAATTAACTATACGTTTATTTATTTTTTAATAGAAAAATTAGCTAAATTACCTACGTTTTTGTTGTTTTTTTCCTAAAAAAAAAACTTACGTTTCTAATACTACTTTATTATTATTAAAAAAAAAAAACCCTAAGTTTATCCAAAAAAGGTGTATATATCTATTTAGTTTAATTTTTATAATAAATAAATGTCAAAAAAAAATTTTAAATAGTTATCAAAAAAAAAAACTAAACTAAATAGATATATACACCTTTTTTTTTTTTTTTGATAAGTAGATACATCTTTAACTCCCATTAAAACGTTGCCTACAAAATAGGATCACTCTCCTAATAGTTTTCAAATTGCTTTATCCATTTAAAAAAATTAAAATTAAAACAAACACACTTATTTAGTAGAACAAAACACATTTATCGTACCAAAAAAAAAAAACCACATCTACCGTTACAAACTATTTGATCCTAAATTTTAGTTCCAACTCTCCAATATATCTTACGTTTGAAAAATATATATATAACTGAAGGTAATTGTAAAAGTTGGATTGCTACACCTATTAAAACCACGTTTGTTCTCAAACCCAAAAAAAAAAAAAAAAAACCAGATTCTCACATCCACCACAATATTATCCTTCTCCTTCAGTTTCTTTTTCCGTCATCCACCCAATCATCTTCCACCATCTTTCACTCTCACTTTGTTAAGTCTTCAATATTTTTTCAAATCCTATTCATAAATTGATACATGTTTTGATGTCAAAATGGTAGGCCTCTGAATCTGAAATGGGCAAAGGCTCTAATAGTGGCTCCAATGTGGTGTTTTGGTCATTGTTGGTCCTCAATAGGAAGGTCGGGGATAGGTTTTTGGTTTTGGACTCTTTCTCACTAATTCCACTGGATTATCATCATCGTCATCCTCTACTTTTAGTTTACTAGATAGATTGCGGCTGTGGGTTTAGGAGATTATGATACTTCGTTTGCTAGAAGCATTATTAAGGGTATCAATACACCTTTCAATTTGTAGTAATTATAATTCGGAACTTTTTTGTTGTTGTTATTATTCAAGGGTGTCTGATGATTTTGATCACATTATGCCTTCACTTCATACATTTTTTTTAGAGGAATTTTTTCTAGAATGTCTCATCAATTGGCCAAATTCAAGATTAATGTATTGCTATGAATGTTCATTGTATTTTGTTATTGTGTTAGCCACATATGTAAACAATCTTAAATCCATTTCAATAAAAAAAAAAATTAACTTCCACACAAAAATTTATGATATTATTTGTTTGTGTTTGATTTGAACTCTTTAATGTGGGTAGTGTACAAGAAAAATATTAGTATGAGATAGGATGTTAGTCATTTGACTCTTTCATGGTAGAGTCAGATAACTATAATCCTTTCCTAAATCTAATCTTTTTTTGACAGGCATGAAGAAATGGGGAGAGAAAAGCCAAAAGAAGGAGGAGAGATAAAATGAAGGGTATTTACGCTACTAGGTTTAGTTTTTTTTTTTTTTTTTTTTTTTAATTTTATTATACTACTTTAAGCCCCTTGATCCTCAATTTTGATGCCCAAAATACCCTCAAATTTATTACTTTGTAAAACTTAAATGATAGGGTTATAAATGCAAAAAAAAAAAAAAAACATTCAAATATTTCTTAAAAATTTTATTAAAAAAAAACCACTTTCAAATTTTTTTTTTTTTTTAAACCACTTTCAATTCTATAACAAAAGTTTCGGATAACTCCCATAAAAATAAAAATAAAAAGTTTCAGATAAAAAATAAAAACCACGTTCAAATTTTCCCTAACAATTAAAACCCCATGTTCAATTAAAAAAATAAAAAAATAAAAAATAAAAAAACCACTTTCAATTCTATAACAAAAGTTTCGGATAACTCCAAAAAAAAAAAATTGGATAAAAAATAAAAACCAAGGTAAAATTTTCCCTAAAAAAACCCCATGTTCAAATATATTTTTATTTAAAAAAAAAAAAAAAAACCCACTTTCAATTCTATAACAAAAGTTTCGGATAACTACTCTACTAAAAAAACTGAAAGTCAAAAAATAAAAAAATAAAATCCAAAAAATTTCAAATACCACATCCTAACCCAACCCACGTTCAGCCCCATCAAAAAAAAAAAAAAAAAAAAAGAAAACCATGTTATTTTTTATAAGAGTTTCAAATAACTACGACTAAAATAACTAAAGGAAGTTAAAAATATGTAACACATATATATATTTTGAAATTGAGATTCTTATTAAAAAAAAAAAACCACATCTCTAACAACTACTACTATAAAAAGTAAAGGAAGTTAAAAATAGTTTTGGATTACTACTACTACTATAAAAAGTGAAGGAAGTTAAAGATCTACAACACATCTTGGTTGGTGTTCATAGCAAGCCTTTAATGGAGGCTGCTTCGGGATTACATCATTGTACAATTATGAGAGTAGAATTTGAGTTCCAGCCGAGAGGGTTAATTGCTGAGTTGAGTGTTTGGAGGTATGGGTTTTAATTTAGAGATTTTGTGAGCGTGTGTTTGTGTTTTTTGTTTGAACTTTCATTTTGTTGCTGGCTTTGATTTCAAGTATATACATTTTGTTTTTTGTTATGTGTGTCATGCATTACATATTCCCAAATCGAAAATTTCATGTTTTAGAGAAAATGAATTTGTTTGAGATTGAAAGGTTTGGTGATTTTTCTATGTACAACCTTCAGTTTTTAGACAACAAAATCTTATTGCTATTAATTTGGTTTACAATGTATACTTACCATTACTTTGGTTTTATAGGCATTTATTAATTTTATAAAACTTAAAGACTTAACTGTTCACAAACACAACTACTTGTATTTCCCCCAAAAAAAAAAAATCCTTACATCTAGACGTCTATACACACGTTTAAAAACTTGAAAGTTAATAATTTGCATCAATTATAATTTGGGATTACTATATTTTCCACTCACAAAAAAAAATTAGGAGTATGATGAGTATTATGCGTTTGCAAGTGAAATAATTTTTTATCACACCCCTAGGTTTTTTTTTTTTTTTGAAAATGTAGTAATCTCAAATTATAATAAATGCTCTAAATTAACTCTTACTCAAAAAATAGAAAAGCCTCTGTGCACACGTGTGCGCAGAGGCTAGTATACTTTTTACAAATATGTCCAAAATTATACACATTTGTATAGTTTATAAGGTGTAAAACTTACATTATTAATATAATGTAAACAAAAAATTTCCCTTACGTAAATGGTTTCTCCATTTTAAGTTAGTCATTTCAAATTTGTTCTCTTATTTAACAGAATAAATAAAATAAAATAAAAACATATACTTTGATTTTTTTTATTTTTTAATCTTTTTTCTGATACGAGCAAGGATAAAATAATAATAAAAATTAGATGCATACCTATGTGGGTTCATGGAAGAAAGGTAGTTAGGCTTTAGTCATGTCTGGTTTTTTACATTTTTTTTATCTTTTAGAAAACTGTTTCAGTCTGTTCTGATTGAAATCAGTTAATGCCAGGTTTCGGGTGGCCAAGTTAACATTATACATTACAATTATTGACCGTTTGACACTACCTTAGAATAATCTCCCAGAAAGTACATTAGAAAGTTGTACACTCTTTAGAACACGGAACTGTAATTTGACTTTCTTTCTTTTTTTATTTCTTTGCTTCCCACATAATCTATCACTCTGGCAGTTTTATCATCTTTCCAAATTTCAGCTATAAATGAAATTGCTTTTCTGGTGGGTTCCTCACAAAAGTGAGCATTTGTTGTTTAAAGGCCATGGGAGAAGAAGATACAGATAATCAGATTCAGACCCCTTTGTTGCAAACTAACGCAGCTGAGCGTCCTCTCAAGAGAACTGGTTTGCTTTCACTTTTCAGTTCACCCTTCTTTGATTTGTTTTATTTTCTATGGTGGTGATTAGAAATAGTTTTGAAAGAATAAAGGTTCAAGGGCCTTAACTTCTCTGTTTTCTGCTTTTTAGGATTTATCAGAATTCCCAGGAGTTGCAAATTTTTTTTTTTTTTCCTGTACAGTTTCTAATGTGCCAACGTAGTTTTCATGTTCCATTGAATAAGAGAAATTGAGAATTAGATGGGCACAAATTTCACAAAAACTAGGCACCTCTGTTGCATCTTAACTAGATGTGACCGACTCTGACCTAGTCTATTAAGGACCCATAGCCAATCCCAACCTCGAAATTTTGGGAGTAAGGCTTCATCGATGTTGTTGTATCTTAGAGCATCCACAGTAGTGGATTTATATTTTTAGCTTTTTAGCTACACAAAAAGTCACTTTATCTATTTTACCTCTACACATGTTGCAGCAGTAGATCTATTTTAACTTTCAACCCAATAAAATAATATAAACATCCCAATAAAATAATATAACCACTACAATAAAATAATATATCCCACTACCAAAAAAAACCTCCACAGCACCATCCACAATGGCCTCTACCATCAGCCACACCCACAACCACCACCACCACCACCACCACTGACCACAACCACCATTCTACTTTGGCAACCACAACACAACATAGGAAAAAAAAAACAAAACCACAACCACATTCACAAATTCCACAAACACCATTTCTATTCTCAATTCATTGAATCAATCACTTCTAAACAACGATTCCAGGCACCGAGCTCCCGGCCTGAGTTGTGGGACCCAGATTCTTGATCTTAACCGTGGCAGAGGAGCTCAGATTCTCCGTCTTGATCTTAGTGTTCCGAGCTAAGCTGAACCTGAGCCTCCACCCGCGTTGGCGGCATCGAGGCGAGCTGTGGTGAAGGTGCAAATGGAGGAGTTGTCTTCATCGGAGTTTCAGTGTTTGCGGCTTCGAGGGCTTCCTCGTCGGAATCGTAGTCAGAATCAATGTGGGCGATGGGGCTTAGGATGGGTCGGCGAGCTGGGTTGGCGAAACAGATCAGCGATGAGGGAGTTGGCCGGCAAGCTGAGGGATGAGGGAGATGAGGGAGCTGGCCGGCGAGATAGAGAGAAAAAAAAAATTTGAGGAAGAAAGAAAAAAATTTGAGGAATAAAGAAGAAAGAGAGAAGTCGGAGAGAGAGAGAGAATAGGAAGTGTATATTTAATTGGAGAGGAGAGAGAATTGTAATAAAAAAGGTTTTTTTTTTTTTTTTAAACCTGTAAGCTACAGTGCACATCCACTGTTGCATGGTGTTTTTTGTGATAAAAGAACTAAAAAAATACCATTATACTTATATAGTACCACTGCTGCGAATGCTCTTACTTGCCATATTCTCTAAACAATTAGAATAAAGTATGGGTGCATAGTTGCATTATTTTCCAGTATTCTAATAGAATGAGTTATTTTTCTTTATTATTAGGAGTATTATATTTTTTTCAATATTAAAGTTCATTTTTTTCTTGAAGGGTGATTTTTTTTTTTTTTTTAATATTGAATATTTGAATTTTGAAGGGAATCTATGGACAGCAATAGCACATATAATAACTGCGGTGATAGGATCAGGAGCGCTATCACTAGCATGGAGTATGGCACAGCTTGGGTGGATTGCAGGTCCTTTGGCCATGTTATTCTTTGCTGCAGTCACTGTTGTTGCTACATTCCTGCTCTGCAACTGCTATCGATCTCCTGATCCTGAATATGGTCCCGGTAGAAATCGGTCCTATTTTGAAGCTGTTGACATGAATTTAGGTAACATAAGCAGCTAGCTACTTTACTTTTGATTTCCCATGATTGAATTTGATAGTAGTAATACCCATCAAATGACATTTTTTTTTTCTGATAAAGTAAAAGATTCATTAGTTAATTAGCTTTAACCAAATATCTTATATAAGTAAATAACATCATTTAATATAGTTTGAGTCGGAATTTTCATATGGAAGCCACAACTTTTTTTTTTTATATGACAAGATATTCATTGGATCATTAAGAGCACAACAGAAAACAAGTGATTCATGTTTCTTTGTGCCAATATTTGAAGAGAAGTTGGACCAATAGAGAGGGTACAACTAACCAACAGAAAAATTGAAAGCAAGAATTCAAGATTGTGTTGTTAGGGAATGGAGGGAGTCCATCTACCCTTCTAAGAGGATTTGAATTATGCTGTCTATTCTATTGTACAAAGTATGTCATTTTAGATACCTCACCTACCGAATTCAATGTTAGTTGTGCATGAAAAAGAAAACGCGTGTGTGTGTGTATATATATATATAAGTTGAAAAAAGAAAGAGGGGCTTGATTATAATATAATGCAAAAACGTGTGGATCTCTTCAACAAAGAAAAATCTAGGAGCCATTAACTTTGTGAAATCATTATGTTCAAGTCTCATGTAGTGGGTCCTATGGTGTGGTGTGTGTGTGTTTATATCAGGCTGTCACTATTTTGATTGTGTCATGCAAGTCACTTCCTAATAACTCGTAAGTGTGATATTGACCTTTTCATAGATGGTAAAGGTTGTGGGGCTATCATAATAAAGAACCAAACGCTAAGTAGCAATTTATTATAACTTTAGTAAACTTACGTGGTAGACCATCAGCTTGTTTTGAAGAAAATGCCTAATCATCTTTTCAGGAAAAAAAAAAAAAAAGTTTTCTTTCTTCATTTGATGTAAAATAACTAAGTTGGATTATAGCTAATGCTTATAATGGATTGCAGGAAAAAGGAATGCATGGGTGTGTGGCTTCTTTGTGCACTTAAGCTTATTTGGGACAGGCATTGCCTATACAATTACATCTGCTATCAGCATGAGGTTTGTTATATGCTCCTCGTCTCACAACCAACATGATTCTATAGTGGAGTGATTTTGGTTTCAACTTCAGCTTTTCAAGAATTGTTGCCATTTATTATTTTAGAGATGCATTATAAGAGTTTTTGTTGCCAAATTTTGTAATTTGGGTCAATTAAATTCTAGAGGGGACTATATAGGGAAAACAAAAAATATTGGTTTTGTATTAGTATTGTTGTTAGTGTCACCAAAAAAATAACAGAATTGGCACTTCTATGATTTTACATGGTCAAACATTTTCCATTCAGCACTATTTTTCTCCCTATGGATGCAGAGCAATCCAGAAATCAAACTGTTACGACAAAGAAGGGCACGAGGCCGCATGTAGTTTTGGAGATACCTCTTATATGTTACTTTTTGGAGTTGTCCAAATTGTACTATCTCAGACACCAGACTTTCACAATATGGACTGGCTATCTATTCTTGCTGCAATCATGTCCTTCACTTATTCTTTCATTGGATTGGGACTTGGCTTCGCAAAAGTTGTAGGTATGCTAGCTCAAGCCATAGGCTTATACATTGAAAAAGAAAATGGTAGAAGTACACAAAACCCCATGTGGTTTCTTTGTAAAACACATAATACTCCCGAAGTTTTGAGTGTGACACTTAAGTCCCCGTGGTATTGTTTCATGTGTGAACCATTAAATATCCGTAAAAATAAATGGTGAACTGCTCATGTGATAATATGTGTCCATTTTTAGAACTACATTTTCACATAAAACAATATCACAAGAGGGTTTAGTATTAAAATCAAAAACCCCAAGGGAATTAGAAGTGTTATACAATTAACGGTTTACACAAAATAATACCACTCAAACCTCAAGGGGGTTCCGTGTTTTACAAGCAAACTACAAAGGAGTTTTCTGTATTTTTCCCAAAGAAAAAAGAAAATTTCAAGAGATTATAAACTTATTACGTTAGTGGTGATTTTTTTTTTTTTTCTTCCTTCTTTCTGTATTTTAACTTTTCTTCCAAAAGCTAATAATTTTCTTGTCATAAATATTGCAGGAGATGGATATGTTAAGGGCAGCATTGGAGGAATTTCAACTTCTAGTGCAGCAGATAAAATATGGTTGGTAGCTCAAGCTACTGGAGACATTGCATTTGCCTATCCATACTCTCTCATTGTGATTGAGATACAGGTTTGATACCCTTTAGGTCTACATATTTAACGATACAGGTGCTTGAAAGAGTTAAAGAGGTTGATATAAATGATGCATTTTGTAAAACATGAAGGATACTTTGAAGTCACCTCCACCAGAAAAACAGACCATGAAGAAGGCCTCAACAATAGCAAGTGTAGTTACAACCCTCTTCTACCTCAGCTGTGGAGGCTTTGGATATGCAGCCTTCGGGGATGATACCCCAGGTAACCTCTTGACAGGGTTTGGATTCTATGAACCATACTGGCTCATTGATTTTGCTAATGCTTGCATCGTGCTTCATCTACTTGGAGGATATCAGGTAACCCTATTATATGCTAAATTTATCATACTTAAATCTTCCAGTTCTTGTTGGCATCTTAAATCTCTGCTAGACCTTTGTTATGTTTCTCTCAGTGGCCAAGATTATGGTAGCTATTTCTTTACCATTAGAAGTAGTGCAAAGTGCAGCACAGGACTATATATATAAAATAGGCAACACAGAATATTGCTTTGGTATAACATAGTTTTAGTACTAGAATGCTAGTCTATATCTATTTATTATGCTTTTACATGTGTTTATGTTGGCAGGTTTACAGTCAGCCATTGTTTGCAAATGTTGAAAGATGGTCTGCTGACAAGTTTCCAAGCAGTGGATTTGTAAATGATAACTACACTTTAAAATTGCCATTGCTCCCAGCGATAAGACTAAACCTTCTCAGGTTGTGTTTCCGAAGCATTTATGTTGTGTCGACAACTGCAGTTGCAATGTTGTTTCCCTACTTCAACCAGGTTTTGGGAGTGATAGGAGGCTTGAACTTCTGGCCCTTGTCGATATATTTTCCAGTGGAGATGTACTTTAAGCAGATGAATATTGAAGCTTGGACAACTAAGTGGATCCTGCTTCGAACTTTCAGCATGTTTTGCTTGCTTGTGGCATTATTTTCCTTGATTGGTTCAATTGAAGGACTTATAACTGCAGAATTGAGCTGAGAAACTGCACTTGAGTCCTTTCATAAAGGAAAAGGAGGATATAAATATATCTAATGATTTTATGCAGAATGATGATGATGGCCCAAAAATTGTGCAGAAAAATTGTTATTGATTCACGAAAGTACAAAAAATATCAGACTTAATTATTGTTTATGATGTAGGCATCTCTAAGTTTTAATGAGAAGCCTAATACATTGTCAGGATTATAGGGAACATGACATTGTAAATTGCTGTTTTTAAATATATATGAATTAGAAGAACTTATTCTTTATTCAATTTGTTGAAGTGACTCTTTGCAGGTAATGGCCCAATTTATGGATCAAAAAAAGAAATGGCCCAATTTAATGCAAGCAATTTTAGAAACAACGAAATTTTTTATAAGCTGACAAACAATTGAACCTACACATTGGGTTGGTTCAACAATCAACAGGGTTGATAATTGGGTCATAATTTGCCCCCCTTACTTGGGTCAAACCATTCACACAATTTCAAGTTTGCCCAAAATTATGCACTGGCAATTTATGAGACACTGTGATCCAGATCCAAAACTGAAAACACTCTCAACATCTATGGTAGTCATAGACTTTTTGGGTGAAAGCCACTTTGTTGTGAGACAGAGAGTGCATTAAAATTGATGTACAAGAATACAAACTCCTCAACATCTGTACAATGATGTGTTATATCATATGATAGGGCCAATTCTATCCAGCAAGGCCACACGTGTATCAGTTTTGTACGGACACTATAACGGTAAATAACAGTTAAGCCGCCACCAGCCAATCTTGAGGGAATGTGTTAGTTACATGAAATATGGGTTCACAAAATGAGACCCACTGAACCCCACGTGCAACATCAACCTAAGCTTTTGCAACCTTCGAAGGGTGACTCGGTTCAACCTTTTAAGGTGGATTTGTGTGTGAGTCAAGCAGAAAGCCACCCAATAAAATAATATATTTTTCTTCTTTTTATTTTTTGTATAAACCCAAAACAAAGTTAGAGAGTCAACAAGAGAGAGAGTAAGGGTTGACCGGGTGTCTTATGGGTGAGCTACCGGCCCGTCTCTCACACGCACAATAGCGTTGAATTCTTTAATAAAATCATGCACCTTTGATGTCTCTTTTTTACCTTCACAAATTAACACCACCATGCAATTGCAACCCCATTTCCTATATATAAGAAAACCTACTTTGGTCTCACATATTAGATATCTAACCAACCAAAAATATTATTTCAGCTCCTTTCTTTTTCTTGAAAACATATATTTTTTTTAAAAGATTATAAAAGGGCTTAAGTAGAGAGAGGCAGAAGAGAATTCTCTTTTACTTGTGTCTCTTACTCTAGCCTTCCTTTTTTAATTTAATTGCATTAAAAACATTTCTTGCACCCCACATTTGCTTTTATTAGGGAGGAGAGTTAAAAAATAAAAAAATAAAAAAATAAAAAATAAAAATAAATAAATAAATAAATAAATAAATAAAACACCAAAGATGGGTAGGATTCCATGTTGTGAGAAGGACAACGTGAAAAGGGGACAGTGGACTCCTGAAGAAGACAACAAGCTCTCTTCCTACATTGCCCAACACGGCACCCGTAACTGGCGCCTCATCCCCAAGAATGCTGGTTTGTGCTCTCTCTCTCTCTCTCTCTCTCTCTCTCTCTCTCTCTCATAAATGTATTTGCAAAATAACTAAGGCTACTTCTATATTTCATATACAAGGTCTTCAAAGATGCGGCAAGAGTTGCAGGCTAAGGTGGACTAATTACCTGCGTCCTGATCTTAAGCATGGCCAGTTCTCTGATGCAGAAGAGCAAACTATAGTGAAGCTTCATTCTGTTGTTGGTAACAGGTACACCACTTCATGTTGCTCTTTGCTCAAACTGGAATATCAATATTCTTTTGCGAACTAACAAACACTATAAGAGATTAAACAGAACACCAAGTGTGCCATGAATGATTAATAGTCTCATTCTAATTTACCTCAATTTTTATCTTATATTTATCCTCAAAAGTCCATCGTTTTGTTAGTTTAAACAAGCAGTTCTATTCCTATTTTTTTGGCTCAATATTTTGGGTACTAAGTAATTATTTCCTACATGGGCATCCAGATGGTCACTAATTGCAGCTCAGCTGCCTGGCCGCACAGACAATGACGTTAAAAATCACTGGAACACCAAACTGAAAAAGAAGCTATCAGGCATGGGAATTGATCCTGTGACCCACAAGCCCTTCTCCCACCTAATGGCTGAAATTGCAACCACACTGGCACCCCCACAGGTGGCTCACCTTGCAGAAGCAGCCCTTGGCTGCTTCAAAGATGAAATGCTCCATCTCCTTACTAAGAAGCGCATTGACTTCCAGATCCAACAACCCAATGCAGCACTAGGGAACACCACTGCCACTTATATTAACAGTAATCAAGACGAAAAAGATGATACCATTGAGAAGATCAAGCTTGGCCTATCAAGGGCTATCCAAGAACCTGAGGTGCTACCATCAAACAAGCCTTGGGACAGTACTGGAGCGACATCTGCGAATTTTGCAGGAGCCTGCAGTGCTTTCCCTGCATCTATGACTGGATATCAGTATGGCCCGTCATCGTTTGGCAATGACGGGGACAGATCACCATGGAGCCAGAGTATGTGTACAGGAAGCACATGCACAGCAGGGGACCAGCAAGTACAGTTGCATGAAAAACTTGAGGAAGAAAATGGGGAGGATTCTGTGGGTGGGAAAGAAATCAGAAATGGGTCCAGCATTTTCAGTTCAGACTGTGTCTTATGGGATTTGCCATCTGATGATCTAATGAACCCAATAGTTTAAGAAAAGTTACAGAACAGGAGTGCGAAGAAGGCAGGAATCCTACTTCCAAGGATTAAAAATAAACATCTTACAGCACTTATAATGATTGACATGTAAATAAAGCTCATTTCATAAATCATGATAAAATACTAGAAAAAGGCATTATTATTATTTTTTTTTTTTTTTATTACACAAGACTAGAGTTCTTGGAGAAGTAATATTTCTGCAAAGCTACCTCAAGTTGCTCTTCAGTAAATGAATTTTTCTGAACATTCCATGTATCTGCATGGGTCCGCCGGAACTCTGCAACTGCTTTTGTAACTGTAGATTTTACAGGCGTTGGCTCCCCGGCAAAACGAGCCAGTAATGTAACATGCTCAGGTAACCAACTGGAGGAAAAAAAAACACCCTAATGCTGTTAAGGAACTAATATATCAAAAGGAAAAAAAAAAAAATATATATATATATATATATATATATATATAAAAGAATTGGCAATAAAATTCCATTTAAACCATTCAATCTGATGTCCCATCCCTGAATGAGAGCTAAAAGGCAAATAGTTTGAATGTTATTGATATATTAAACAAAGAGGTTTGAATGTTTAAAAAGATCCAGCATAGTTATACCAGAACTCTAGAAGAATTGTAGGACTAGGCAAACCAAGAGGGTTTTGGCTCCTCCTCAATCCGCTTCCCTCAAACAAATCCAGTTGATGAATCCTTTTTTTTTTTTTATGATAAATAACGGAATTGTATAAATCCAGTTGATGAATCTAAGCAAAACACGTGGTACAACTTATTTTTCAGCTTTTTGAAAATGGGATTGTTTGAAAAAACTGTACCTGGAAAAGTGAAATTATAAAAAGTTGTACTATGAAAAAGTGCAGGTTGAAAACACACTACCAAATGGGCACGCAGTCAGTTTGTAGGGTCCTAACTTGCCATGAGGAACTGAGCTTATCCTTTCTGGTGGGGTGGAGGTTTTTGTGATGGTAAACTTTTTCACCACCGAGATTTTGCGCCTCATTTCCGCACAAAATTTGTAGACCTTTTCACTATCTTCCATAAGAATGATATGTTTGTACGTACACCACTCATTTTAGTCAAATAACCAAAAATCTTTTGGGATCTTTCATTAACTAATATTAGCTAACTAGTCACATTTGGTCAATTTGCACCCATTTAGACCAAAAACCAAGATTTGGTCTTTGGGTTGGTATAAGTGCACCTATTGTTGACTAACGACTCAAAGAAATTGGAATTTGTAGAAATGTTATTAAAGGAACCATCATAATTCAGAGTTTTCTGATATATAAGTGAATGAAATTTAAGCATATTGATGCTATTATTAATTCCATGAACATGATATTTAAAGAAAATAATAGAAATGCTATTGTGAAATGTTATGCAAACTATGAATTTCAGTATGAAGTATAAGTATGAAATGTTTTCAGGTTATATCCTCTGGTGATATGAACTCGGCCAGTAGGGGTTAAATTACTGGCTTTCCATGGAAAATATTACCTGTTTGGCCATTTAAAGTTGGAGAAAATAGGAGTGCCCGTAACTCTAATTTGTACAAGACGTCCTCCCCAAAGTGTACGGACGGTGGGAAGGAACAAAACTTTGAAGGGATGTGCCATCAGGCCTCCCAAAGAGGACAATATCATGCACATGAGGGCACCCAAATGTGATGAGGCCTTCTCTATCATGGACATGCACCAAGTACAGATTTATTAGATATGGACTAGCCAATATGTTATTTTCAGCTATGTTATTTTATTAATCATGAGAGAATGAATTATTTAAATGCATTATGAAAAATTAAAAGCTCTCATGAAAGGAATTTTATGATGAAAAGAAAAGTTGTTCTTCAAAGATAAAAATTTCTGAAGTTCTATTATGCTTTAAAGATAAAGAATCTGATGAAAAAGTTTTAGTGTTCTATAAAGATAAAGTTTCTAATGAAAGTACAAGTTTATGTTAAAAAGTTATCAGATATCTGTTCTTTATGAAACGTTAAGTTTTATGACTATGAAAATTATAATATTTTACGAGCAGAAGTTTATGAAGAAAAGTTTTATTATTCTTTAAGATGTTTTTAGTTTAAAACAAAGTTACCAATTATCTGATTTAAGTTAAAATGATTATTTTGTAATGAGAATATATATATATATATATATATGTATGTATGTATATGATTTTAAATAATCAATATTATATTTGGTGACTTTGTAAGAAATGAAAGAAGTTCAATCCAAAAGGTTTTGGTAATATTATTCTAATAAGAAAAATTAGAACAATTATTTTCCTATGAAGAACGTATAAGTTATTATTATGAATAGTATAAAATACTATGCATGAAAAGATATTCTCCTATCTAAATATTTATAAAATGAAATGATTTGATTTACATGCATTCTTATTAAATTCTTATATATCTTACCCTTATTGAGCTGTGTAGCTCACCACTTCCACTCTTTCAGTTAACAGGTTTTATTTTGAAGCAGAAGGAGCCTTAGTCGAGTTTTGGAAGGAGCTGGTTTTAGTTTTAAAAGTAGAGATCCCAAATTAGCAATTCGATGTTTAGCTTTGTAGTATTGTGTATCTTAAAGTATTAAGAGATGTATTATGTGAAAGTGTGGAAATTGAATGACTGGTGGATTATGTTATTCTTGAAGTACAATATAAATGCTCTGAATATCAAGTGAAAAGTTATATCAAGAAGTAAAGAAACAAGAATCAAAAGAAAGCGGGAAGCTTTTGTAAAAAGTTTAGTTGGTTCTAGTTAATATCAAGTTTAAGGTTGATATTAGCATGCCGGTCATGGTCACAAATCCGGGTATTGGATTTTGGACGTCACAATGATGGTTTTAGGAGCAAGAAGAAATGAATGGGGGAGGCCATAAGGAAATTGTAGAAAACCACTCCCACTTCTCATAGAAAATGCTTTTCACCATTTTGACTTATTTTATATAAACCATGGAAAACATTTTAGGAAAATCTTAGACCCCAAATTATTTATGCAATGTATTAGTTGGTATTAATTGCATAATTTATGTGTATTCCAATAAGTAATTCAACCACAGTAATCAATCACCAATTCTAAAACAATAATAGTAAAAGCAATAAAAGGCACACTAATTTTGGTGACAAAGTGGAAAGTTAAGATTTCAAGTTGTAATGTTCAAGATTTATGTCAAAGAAGACAAAATTTAAAAATTTTGACTGCCCTGACTCTCAATTGATCAAACAAGAGTCTTCAACGACCTTTTAAATTTTAATCACAGCTCAATCAATCAAAAGAAAATTCTTGATATGGCTTGATCGATCAAAAAACAGGAAAGCTAAATCTGACATGTTTTGTTTAAGTCAATGTTGTCTTGGTTTTTCGTTCCCTACATGCAAGCGAATAAAAGGTCATATTATAGCACGACACAGAAGATATTTTAGAGAGTTATTTTTGTGTGCTACAAAGAGAGAATCTTAACCTAATTATCACCAACCCTTTTTTTTTAGAGATAATTATAATATACTACTAACTACGCTGCTCGAACCATTTCTCCCTAAGCCCCTAAGCACTCTGATCAGAACAATATTTGAAGCTAAAGAGCCAAGTCTAGAATGTTGTTTCAGAACAATTTGAAACTACTGTAATCAATTTGATCATTACCATTAATTCTTGTCCCTAGTGAATTAACAGTAAGAATTGAATTGACCGCAAGTTTAAAATAACAGAAACCAAATTTACTGTTACCAAAATGTATGAACCAAATTGATATTTTTGCTAAAAATAAATAACAAAAGTCTAATTGACCGGTCCGCTCAAACTTTGGTCAGATATTCTCTACCAAATAGAACGCCTGAGCATTTCAATCAAAGGGTAAAAAAAATTAACTAAACAAGTAATGTTAGAAAAAAAAAATGTGCTTCAGCGTAATGGGCCTAATGGCCTAACTTGGGCCTATGTCCAACCTTAACGAAAGCAAGGAAGTAGTAACTTATCATGGCCATTGGAGGGCTGCACCAGCGGCCTAATGATAAGCAAGTTGGCGTATTCTTTTAACCACAAATCAATATCTAGAATTATAACATCTTAATGATTACTGCAAATATAAATATTTTCAGATTTTACAATTAAAAATTAAGTAGACAGTAACATTTTGATTATATTTTTGCGTTTCCAAAAGAGTAAGAAACCTTTTTCTATGAGATTCCTACTGGAGGGAGGGGAGACTGACATTTTGATTTCCATAATTGCACCAAATCAACTATCTAAGATCAAATCATCCAGTAACAACTGTATGGTTCTTTTCTCAATCATGCATTAGCAAACATTAATCTTGACCCCAAAATAAAACAGAACCTATTATTATTCTTAACCCACATTTGTGGACTAGAAAAGTAAGAGCAAAACTCAAATAAGAAAGAAATGTCAAATTCAATAGCATATTCAAAATTGACTAGTAAAGCGCACAATAACTTCATGCGTTTTGTTAAAATATATGTGAATGGACTTTTCCATTTTAAGTTTTCATTTCTAATTTGTTTTTTTTTTTTTTTTTTTTTTTTTTTTATAGGCTAATTTTTTTTCTTATTGAAAATTTGAAGGTTATTCAAAAAGCAAAATCATCATTTTTTTTTTTATTATTTTTTTTTTATGTCATCTTTGTTTTGCATGCATTAGGGGCATGAAATAAAAGAATAGAAAATTAATTAGTTGCTTCGAATGCGCACCCTCTATCTCAAAGTTCTTGTCCCAGTTCATGCACGCTCCACTACTCAATGGATAACACGCATCTATTTATTCTTTTCTATTCTTAATACGTTAACATCTTTTTAAGTTTTAAGTCTTACACCACCACGCACCCTTAGCACGATGGTCGGAAATCAAGTTTCTAAAAGAAAGTTTCACATACATATACACTTATTAGATTAGGTTAGAGTATAATTTTTATTTTGTATAAAATAAATAAAACATAAAAAATAAAAATAAAAGTAAAAAGTTTTAAATCTTACAAATATCCAGGTTCATGGTAGAACCAAGCCGCTGGAACTGAAAGAAAAGTGAAAGAGGTGTGAAATGTCTTTGCATGTGTTCAGACATTCACAATCACACCTAAGGGCTGAAGAAAACAAAAATAAAAATAAAGAAAAAAGAGCCATGTGATGTCTTCTGAATTCTAATAATATATATTTTTTTATCATTTTTAAATCTCTGATGGTTGAATAAGATATCTGCGATTCAATCTTTACCTATATTAAAAATCGATTAGTAAAGATATATTAAAAATCGATTAGTGTTTTGATTTGATGATAAAGAGTTATTATTAAGAGCAAACGTCAAAAGTAAAAACTCTAAAAAAATAAAAAATAAAAATAAAATAAAAATAAAAAATAAAAAATAAAAAAATAAAAAAAGGTTTTAACTGGAACATCTATTCTCGACTAACGTTTACATTAGGAAGCTAACTTATAAGTAGACACATATAACCTGTAGAATGGTGGAGCATGGACTGAAAGAAACTTTTTTTTTTTTTTTTTTTTTTTTTTGAGCAAGATTGAGTGGGACTTTGAGACAGAAGATGTGCATTCCTTACTTACCATCACACACAACTTTGAATAATCTTCCAAACGTGTTAACAGAAAGTTATATAAACTCTTCTACACACCAAACTGAACTTTGACTTTATCTTCTTCTTTTTCCCCCATCGACTTGTATCTCTGGAAAATCTATCATCTTTAATTTACAAATTTCAGCTATAAATTTAATTTCTGCCAGATTGGTTCTTCAAAAAAAAAGTGAGAACTTAAATCTTTTTTGGAGACCATGGGAGAAGAAGTTGCAGATGATCAAACCCCATTTTTTCAAACTCAACCAGCTGAGCATCCTCTCCAGAGAACTGGTTTGGTTTCAGTTCACCCTTTAATTAACCCTTCTTTAGTTCTTTTGTTTTATTTTCAATTAATATGGTGACTATCATAAAGTGCATTGAAAGAACAAAGATTCAAGGGTCACAACTTCTCATTTTTCTATATGTTTCCTTTCACAGTACTGTCAAAATTCCAATTAGTGGCAAATTCAATACTCCTTTCTTTTTTCATAGTTTTCAAGATCCATGCGATGATGAGAGAATCATAGCATGGTATAGGAACTAAAGTCACAGGCAATTGGCAATTTTGGTGCATTTACCTGCCAAATTAATTTTCTCTCATTCTTTTATATTCTTCTAAAATTATTTAATCATTATTCTAATATGGAAGAATTTAATTATAAAATGAGGTACGTAATTGCATGCTAGTACTTATAGAATGACGTACCACAATTATTGGCAAAAGAATAAAAAATAACTTACATCATAAAGCCTCCAAAAGAAGAAATTAGAGAACAATTTTGAAGCGTAAACCATTTCATTAACAGTAATATATCACAAGTGCGTATCTTAAGCACTGGAACGAAACAAGCTCGGTCGGTTTATTCCACCTCTTTCCAAGGGCTATAATAGCATTTCTTTGTGCCATTTACTTCAGATTATATGGATATACTGCATCAGCACCACCAGGCCTCAACCATGTCTTCTTCAACTTCATCACATGCACTTGGAAGTCCTTGGATGCAGTTTTGTCATTGTGGAAAAAGGGCACCAGTGAAAACATCATGAACTGGTGAAAACATAGGGAGGAGGTTTTGGGCGTGTGAAAAATATGGGGTATTGTGCTAATCTAAAAGCATTTTCTATCATCTTTTTCATAACGGTCTGTGTCAAGTTGTTATTAGAACAACATGACGCTATTTTTATTAGCACTAATCATAATATACAAATTTAACAATTTGTGGAATTTATTGTGTCCAAACTTATTGAATCTGAAAATAATATCTCTCTGCCTCTCTGTTATTTAAGTATTAATTATGTTTAATCTCTTTTTGGCTGCAGGTTGATGATACTTGTGGATACTTTGTTGGGCTTGACCCTCCTCCATGTGCACGTGGTAGAGAATTGCTGCCTTTGCTTAGAGAGAAGATAGATAGTTTAGAGAAGGAGGTGGCAGCACCCCATGCAAAGGAGAAAAATTATCGTATTAATACGAAAGACGGGATGATACTGTGTTTTTGTACTTTTGCTGCTATTGGGTTGGTGTTTATGATCGCATTACTAATGATGGGATGATATTTATGTACTCTTTAACAACTAGATTTACTTTCTTTTTCTTTTCTTTTCTTTTTTAAATAAGTCTAGTGAAATAAAAATATGTCACTCTTTCACAACTAGACAATGTCCCGTGCCATGGGCAAATACATTATAATTTCATTTGAAAATTATTTTTATGTGTTTTTATAAAGATCCATACATAATATTCATTTTGTTGTATAATATTTATGATATTTTTTTCACACTGTTGCTGAATTCTTCGAAACCCAATTTCCTTAATTCACATCTTATAAATTTTTCTTGTCGTAGAAGTAGTTTCTAACTATTGAGGGGATTTTCTTTACTAATCTAGATATATGAGGTTGGAACTGAATAGTGCTTAGACACAAAACTATATTTTATTATAAATTTAATATTAAAATGATTAAAATAAAATCTAGATAAAAAGTATTCTTTATTTTTTATGGTGAACTAAAAATTGGACCATCTCCAATTCGTCCATAGAGTCGTCCAGAACCAAGAAAGTTAACTCAACATAGGAAGGCCAATCCACCGTGGGGAGCTCATCCATGGGTAGGAAGGTCATCCATCATGGAAGCAGCTGGACGACCTTACAACACTTAGAAAATTTTCAGAATAGATTTGCACACAAAAGCTTACGATTCGGACCACGTTTTGCTGTTTAGAAGTATGAGCAAAATCCTTGCTCAACGCTATAATTTCTCACTAAGTTCTTAACTTCTAATGGCAGTTGTAGAAGATAAAATTGAACCTTTTAACTTCTATAGCAGTTGTAGGAGTTAAGTATGAATCTTCTAACTTCCGTACACATTGAGAAAGTTACTAAACAAGTAACCACTCCAAAACTTACTATATAAGGACTCATCCACATCAAATAAAGGTAAGTTTCCACTACTCCTAAAGTTGGAATTCTTGAGTTCTAGAGAGAAAAACTAACTTAAGCATCGTAGGGTTCTTGGCCGGTTCACCTCGGTCACCTTTGATCTTGTGTTTCTTTCTTTTCAAGCCTTTTAAGCAACCACTAGCCCATTGAAGCCCGGAGCATTCAACTTACTGATTTTCTTTGCATCATCAATTTTTATAACTGAACACTTATTAAACACTTCCTCAACCACTCCAATCTCACCACCAGATCCCAAGACCCCAATCGCAAACATTGTTTTCATTATCTAAATGAGATGAAATCATTTGTGTACCAACATAAAGAGAACATGATCAAACAACAAAAAAAGGGCCAAAAACACTTTCATTTATTAAAATTTAATTGCCTCTAACTAGGCCTCCATATCCTAAAAAAACACACACAAAAAAAAAAATTGTAATTATCATAATATTTTACTTTTATGGATGTGGCTCATATTGATTCCATATTAAATAGCAGTCAAATAATACAAAGAAACCAATAAATTTAATGGTCTAAAACAAAATATAAAAATAAAATAAGAGTGGCTAACCGCATCAATAATATCAATTAGCTAGAAGTAGTATTTATATTTCTCTTCCCTTTTAGGGTTCGAAAATAAAATAAATTTAAAATCGTTGCATGATAGTCTCATTATCAAAACTGCAAGCTACATCTCTTTCAAAATTTTAGTTAAATAAAA
The DNA here is from genome assembly GCF_001633185.2 of Quercus lobata. Taxonomy (NCBI): domain Eukaryota; kingdom Viridiplantae; phylum Streptophyta; class Magnoliopsida; order Fagales; family Fagaceae; genus Quercus; species Quercus lobata. Next base: position 816,913 of record NC_044911.1, on the reverse strand, counting down.
ATTTTCTTGGCCATTTTTTTTTTATTCGTAAGGACCTAATATATTGTTAAAAGGACCAAAGTTTAAGGAAAAATTTTGGTTACAAACTTAGTTGTAGCTACAATTCTCACTAAAGAAAATTAACATGGCTACTTATTTTAAAAATCTAACCGTTAAATTGCATGTTCTTTATGTTCTTAAAACACATGTCAAATTTCATGTCAATCAGATACTATTTATCAATTTTATGTATAATTTTAGACTACAAAACTTGAAATATAAACATTTGATTGATGACATAGTTATTGATCTTTAATCTTCTTGGAATTTTGCAAGTATGCAGAATATAAGAAGAAAATGTAATCCAAATATGGATTTGTCAAAATTCACAGTCTAATAAAAAAATATTTAGTTTGAATGAAATTATAACCTTAGTCTACAACCAAGTTTGTTGTCAAATTTTGTCCAAAATTTAATTATGTTGGGCCTAAAAAAATTTATGGTGGTCACAAATTTTTTTAAGGATAAAAAAATATAAAAATTTTAAAATTTATATATAATAATATTAATTTTTTCCAGTCATTCTGTGACCACCTTGAACCCAATGTGAAGCCACCCCTGGTTAGAATAAGATGGGACGACAATGTTGAGCTAGATATATGTGTACGTGAAGGAATAATAGAACTCAAGTTCCATAAAATATCAAAAAAATTCCTCAAATCAAAATATCAAAATAACTGTACTCCGACCAAGTCCATCAAGTTCCAAATTTCAGGTCACAAAAAATGTGTCCAAATTACATATATATCAAGGAAGTCAATACCGTACCTGCCAGTATGTACCGTACTGGTATGTATACCGATATCGAAACATCAACGTTTCGTACCGGTTTAAATACCTGCCGTACCGACCATACCGGCCAATTTCGGGCAATACCGGCCAGTACCGGGCGTACCGACCGGTACTGAAAAATGTTTTTTTTTTTTTTTTTTAAGTTTTGTAATTTTTGAATTTTTGTTAAGGTAGAATGATAACTTATTTGCATTAACTTATTAGTATTATTTGTTTTCTTAGTATGCAATGGTAACTTTTAAGCTTTCTATTTTTTATATTGTGTTTTTTTTTTCTTTTTCTTTTAATTGATAATAAAGTCTAAAACCAATTAGTTCTGAATTAAGAAAATATTTTATGGTAAACTTTTATATTTATTATAATATATATATATACACACACAGATATATATATATATATATATATATTTATAAATATAAAAAATAACGGTAAATCCGAAATGGTATATCAGTATTGACCGGTATCCTAAATATATCGTACCGCTGACCAAATCGATACAGCCTCCGGTACGATATTGACTCCCTTAATATATATACAGACAATAAGTCATGATGCATTTTCCTAGGGTCATTCTCCTGTACCCCCTCTTTTTTTTAGGGGGTACGATACCCACATAAGTTTTAGCCATTAGATTTACTTAGTTTAATCTTAAACGTTTATGTAATTTTAATAGGATATCAGTTACCGGCCAGTCAGGTTAACATATAAAATCGAAAAAAAAAAATTTTGGTTCTGGTTCTGCTGCTTCTTCTCTCGCATCTCATCTGATTTGATTGAAGCAGGTTCTTCTCTCCAACTTTCATTGCTGATGTTTTTAGGTAAATCACTGAATCTATTTTTTGGCATCCTGTGTCTTTACAATCTAGAGTCTCTAAATTTCTTATAGCATTCATTTGGGATTTTGATTCTTAACCCTTTTCCTCTATATTTGTTGAAGTTAGGGAAAAACCATAGTGATCTGTTTGCATGCCATGGATTCTATCTCTTCCATCAATTGTAGATCTGAATCACAAAATATTGATAGGATTGTCTAGGTTTATTTGTGCCTCTGTGGGTTTCATTTGATTTGTTTATGATTTTTCTATCGATTTTGTTTGATTTGTTTATGATTTTTTGGGGTTTCGTTTGATTTTTTTCTGATTTGTCTGTGAGTTTTGTTTGATTTGTTTCTGATTTTTTGTGGGTTTGTATCTACTGGTAAGGATCAGAACTGCGCTGGTTTAGTTTTGTTAAGAATTTGTTGATTTATAATACAAGTATTGGCATAAATAAATGATTTAGAATGGGAAAAACACAGTGGAAAGTGGAAACTATACAAAGTTCAAAAATGGGGACAAATTATAACTCAAAAGACAGGAAAACAATGTCAAATTCCCATCCTTGAATAATGGTGGTGGGGTGGATGGTGGAACCATCCTCCCTCTTCCATTGAATATAAAAAGAAGAAGAATACAGATAAAGATGTGGTATAGTTTCTTCCAAAGGGGCACAATGTAGAAGGTTTAGGCTGATGCACATGGATCTAAATCACCAACGGAAGAAGCCACATTGCTAGGGAAAGAACTAAAACTATTAAAACTTAATCTCTGTTAGCCCGTTGCAGCTTGCCATTTAGTAGCATCTTTTTCTATTACTCTTATAGATTTTGGAGTAATTTAAAAACTGCAACTTGAGACCAAAATTCTTTAATTGTCAATATGCCAAAACTTGTGTCTTTCAATCCTGAAATCCACAAGAAACAAAATGTAGAAGGATATGAGACAATTGTCTTTCTATCATTTTTATATGAACTAGCTTTCATTACATGGGAGCAGAGTGAACAGCCCGGAACCCAATACTCCATATGGGTTATGAAGGACTACGGTGTGGTTGAGTCTTGGAATAAACTTCGTGTTGTACCATTTGAAAGAGTATCTCATTGCAGTGCCTTTATTGAGAATGGTTCACTTCTGGTTTGCTACATCAATGATCAAGTAGAGGAGCCGGATTTTAAGTTTGTATTAGTTGACACTGAAACTCTACATGAGAAGAAGGATCTTGATATCCAACAACATTCATATGTAGCTACTTTCATGGAGAGTCTTGTTTTACTTGATGGAGCAAACACGGAAGCTTACTAAGCAGATAGCAGAGGGTATATCAGAAGTGAAGTCATTAGTGGTATGAATGAATTGAAACCTTTGTTATTCCCTTTCCTTTTGTAGTAGGCACGATAGTCTTGCAAAAATCTACATCATCCTTTTCTTTTTGTTATATATTAGTATTTGATTTTTGTTAGTGGATGGCTTTTGTGCTCATACCGAATTTGGTCAATGTTAACAAAAAACAATACTTAGCCAACGTAATACTTCTCTGTTTGTGTGTCTCTCTGGTTAGTAGTGTTACAAAGAGCTAGATTTGAGCTCTCCTAACTTCAATTTAAAAGAAGAAATAACTAGAAAAACAGAAAAGAATAAAGAAGCTCTAAAACTGAATGTTAAAAAGGAGTAGGTGAGTAGCCAAGTGCTAGTCTAGTGAGACTTTACCATTCCAAGCTCATGTTCTTACTTCCTTGATTCAAGCTACATGGTATTTCTTGGTTTCTATAATACATTTAACCTTAGTTTTGACTACCATAAGCGAATTTATATGACAAAGAGTAGGTTCCAAGGTATGTGATCTTGCCATATCATCCTGTCTCTGGCCTCTAAAAGATGTATCTAGATAAGGAATTCTATTATCTCCTTTTTAGCTGGGTTCAATCATATGTTTATTGTCAGCGGATGTGGATCAATATGTTTAGGTGCTTGTATGATGTGTTTTTGTGAGTACTATTGTGTTCTTTGCCCTAAACAAAGATGCTATGGTTTATAGTAATAAGAAATTTTAAACAAAGATGTTTTAAAAAGACTGTTGACCTGCTTATGGTTGTTGATGTTATTGCTAGTTACTACTGCTTGCATTACCATTTACACGTCCTTACCTTGGGTCATTGGCTCAATGACCTCTGAATTCATGAGTGGTGCTTATTCATTGTATTATATCAACTATAATGCATATTCAGCTTAGCGCATAGAAAATTCCAATTTAATGAATTTATATGCTTTTTTTTATAGATGTCAAACAAGTCTGGATTATAACTTTATGCCTTTATGGTAAGTTAAGCAACCCTATGAATTCAAGACTACATCAAAGATGAAAGGAAATTCATGTTATGTAAGTGCAAAACCACTTTCTATACAAAGCTCTTATAATGTCTCAACTTTTGATATCCATCTTAATGGAATATTTGTGCAAGACAACTTTTCATATCCATTATGAAGCAGGTTCTTGTGGCTCCTTCCTTGCAGAATTCATTTTTTAATATTGGTGCACTTATACAGGTATGCCTAATAAATTTATGTTTGTTTCTTTTTTCTATTTTAGAAGAGAGAATTATATTAAGATTTGGTTCCATTGTTGTGGAATAATTTTTAATAACATGTCTCATTATTTTGTAGGAGGACTAGTTGGAACTTTTTCGATACAAGTTGACAGCAGTGCTAGTGCTTTCAAAGGATAATAAACAACAATGTTTTAAATTATTTAAAGCACTAAAAAATAGAGCTATTGGATTTTTTTTTTTTTTTTCAGCCTCTCAAATGACAATGCTTTGTATAAGTGTGAATGTGAGTCTTTATCTATTAGCAAACAAGAGCACTGTATACATCATCTAGATAATACACAACCTTCAATTTTGAGTTTTGACATTTGTAGTTTGTACTAAGATAAAAGCGTAGGTGCGATAACCTTCTTTGTCTGTGGTATCAACCACAATGAATTTTTGTTCGTTTATTATTTCTTCATGAATCATATTGAATCATCTTCTATATTCTTTTGATTTGATTTCTCACGTTTGCTTAAGGATATTTTTTTGGAATAGAATGATAAAATATTCTCTGGCCCATTTGCCCTTTAATTTCATTATCAAATAAAAAAATAATCTAAAGCATTTCTCTAGTTTTGAGACAACAATGATGATATTTTGGAACTTATAGGACATTATTATCAAGTGTTTCACTAAAATTGACGAACAATGACAATTTGAGCCATCCATTTGAAAGAGTTACTTGGAGAGGTAAAGATAGTGAGAGAGGTTGAGACTCTTTATACAATCCAATATCTTTTTATTAAAATATGAAATTGAAAATTTCAAAATATTTTAAAATATCTCAAATGCAGAGGGTGAGAGAGATTCTAAGACTCACAAAGAGAGAGAGAGAGAGAGAGAGAGAGAAGTAGCTTGAGATGAAATGTGGTCTATCTTAAAGCTTGGACAAAAAAGTTTAATTCCAATGGTCCTTTAATGATAGAAGTAAAATTTATTTTATGGGCAGCATAGTTAGCCAAGATAAGGAAATTCAAGAACTTCATAGTGAAAGAGGATGCCAAATCATGCTTTCATGCACTTAATGGAGCTTCAGATTAAATGTTATGGTCAATCTCAACACTATGTAATGATGCAAGGGTTATCAATAGAAAATTGTATTGGTTTCGTATATTAGTTCCAAAAAAATTGTGTCAAATCTATAGCATTTTTTGTAAACATTTAAGAATGGAACCATCAAATTTGAGAAAAAAATAAAGGAACCATTATATGTGACAGAAGAACTGTCAAATTTGATATTGGAACTGTACAATGTGATAATGAAACCATCAAATTTGAGAAACAAATAAAGGAACCACTAAATATAACAAAAGAACTGTCAAATGTGATGTTAGAACTACACAATATGAGGATGAAACCATCAAATGTGAGAAAAAAAATAAGGGAACCACCAAATGTGAAAAAAGAACTGTCAAATGTGATGTTGGAACTGCACAATGTAAGGATGGAAGCATCAAATGTGAGAAAAAAAGTAAGGGAATCACCAAATGTGAGAAAAGAACTGTCACATGTGATATTAGAACTGCACAATATGAGGATGAAACTGTCAAATGTAAGAAAAAAATAAAGGAACCATCGAATGTGAAAAAAGAATTGTCACAATTGATGTTGGAACTACACAATATGAGGATGAAACGGTCAAATGTGAGAAAAAAGTAAGGGAACCACCCAATGTGACAAAAGAACTGCCATATGTGACAAAAATAGAGCAGATGTGATGTTGGTACTGCTTAATATGACAATGGAATCATCAAATTTGAGAAAAAAAAATAAAGGAACCACTACATGTGATAAAAGAACTATCAAATGTGATATTAGAATTGCACAATGTGATAATGGAATCGTCGAATGTGAGGAAAAAAATAAGGGAACCACCGAATGTGACAAAAGAACTGTCAAATGTGATGTTGGAACTGCACAATGTGAAGATGGAAACATCAAATGTGAGAAAAAAAGTAAATGAACAACCAAATGTGACAAAAGAACTATCACATGTGATGTTAGAACTGCACAATGTGAGGATGAAACTGTCAAATGTGAGAAAAAAAGTAAAGGAACCACTAAATGTGACAAAAGAACTGTCACATGTGATGTTGGAACTGCACAATATGACGATGGAACCGTCAAATGTGAGAAAAAAAGTAAGAGAACCACCAAATGTGAGAAAAGAACTGTCACATGTGATATTGGAACTGCACAATGTGAAGATGAAATTGTCAAATGTGAGAAAAAAGTAAGGGAATCACCAAATGTGAGAAAAAAACTGTCACATGTGATGTTGGAACTGCACAATGTGAAGATGAAATCGTCAAATGTGAGAAAAAAGTAAGGAAACCATTAAATGTGACAAAAGAAATGTTACATGTGATGTTGGAATTGTACAATGTGACAATGGAACCGTCAAATGTGAGAAAAAAATAAGGAAACTACCGAATGTGACAAAAGAACTGTCACATGTGATATTGGAACTGCATAATGTGAGGATGGAACCGTAAATGTGAGAAAAAAGTAAGGTAACCACCAAATGTGAAAAAAAAACTGTCACATGTGATGTTGGAACTGCACAATATGAAGATGAAACCGTCAAATGTGAGAAAAAAGTAAGAAAACCACTAAATGTGACAAAAGAACTGTCACATGTGATGTTAGAATTGCACAATGTGACGATAAAACTGTCAAATGTGAGAAACAAATAAGGGAACCATCAAATGTGAGAAAAGAACTGTCACATGTGATGTTGGAACTGCACAATATGAAGATGAAACCGTCAAATGTGAGAAAAAAGTAAGGGAACCACTAAATGTGACAAAAGAACTGTCACATGTGATGTTGGAACTACATAATGTAACAATGGAACCGTCAAATGTGAGAAAAAAAAAATAAGGAAACCACTGAATGTGACAAAAGAACTGTCACATGTGATGTTAAAACTGTACAATGTAAAGATGGAATCGTCAAATGTGAGAAAAGAACTGTCACATATGATGTTAGAACTACACAATGTGAAGATGGAACTATCAAATATAAGAAAAAAAAAGTAAGAGAATCACTAAATGTGACAAAAGAACTGTCACATGTGATGTTGGAACTGCACAATGTGACAATGGAACCATCAAATGTGAGAAAAAAAATAAGAGAACCACCAAATGTGACAAAAGAACTGTCACATGTGATGTTGGAACTGTACAATGTGAGAATGAAACTGTCAAATGTGAGAAAAAAGTAAGGGAACTACCAAATATGAGAAAAGAACTGTCACATATGATGTTGGAACTGCATAATGTGAGAATGGAACCGTCAAATGTGAGAAAAAAAGTAACCTGATATAGCAAGTTATCTACTGATAGGTACCGTACCCTCCCACCCTTTTTTTGGGTAGAATTTCCCATTTTCCTAAGTCTCCTCCTAATTGGCTCGTTGTTAAATCTCCTGTTAGAATAATTAAGCAACAATAATGATGGGAACTAGGATTAACAAGTCACATTCTCTCTCCCTTGGTAGGAGTGTTTTCTCTCTCTAGATAGAGTCAGTTTCTCCCTTGGTTTCTCCGTAAGGGTCTTTCTTGGCCCACTCATCTACACCGGTTTGGGTTGTGACCTGTGTATTGCAAGTTTATAGAGCAAGAGGTTCTGTATAACTTTCAAAAGCTACAGCTAACAAAAGAGGAGGCAGATGATATAGTCATAACAAGTGTTACTAGAGCAGAGCTTCTTGAAGAATGTTCGTTAAGTCTCTTTGGGCGCCTCCTCACTGACCGTCAACAAAACCAGAGAGCTTTCAAGAATACTTTGAAGGCTGCATGGAAAATGGGTTCGGATTTGAGGATTGTAGAGGTGGGGAACAATGTATTCCAGTTTAAATTTGGTTCAGTGTGTCAGTTGGAATGGGTTGAGAGAAGTGGCCCATGGAATTTTGATAATAACCTTCTTCTTCTGTGTCGATGGAGGAAGGGTTTAACGGCATCAAACATCTCGTTTTCCCATGCTCCGTTTTGGGTTCAAGTTTGGGGATTACCCTTTGAGTACATGTCTGAAGATGCTGGGAAAGACATAGGAAGCAGACTGGGTAAGGTCCTTGAAGTGGATAAAAGGTCATTACAAGCAGAGCAAGCAAAGTTTATGAGGATCCGAGTGGAGATACCCATTGACAAGCCTCTTAGAAGAGGAGGCAACATCACCAACACGGAGGGAGAAAGATGCTCAATCATTTTCAAGTATGAACGTCTCCCTACCTTTTGTTATATGTGTGGTATTCTTGGGCATGATGAAAAACATTGCCATGTGAGTTCCATTGAGGGAGTGATAGAGAGGCAGTATGGAGATTGGTTAAGAGCTGGAGGAGTGGTTAGAAACGGTAATGAGAAAAGAAAAGGGGTGAATGAAGGAAGCTCGGAAGGGGTGGCGATTGATCGGAATTGCTTCCGCCCAGGAAGTTCGGTGGCAAATCCTGGTCCTTCAGCTTTGTCTAAGGATTTTGGGGTTTGTGGCCGGGATAGTAACAGTGGGCTTACGGAGAGGAAAGCTGTGAACTCCGAGAACCTGTCAAAAGACTTGAATCCGATCTTGAGTGTGGGTGATGGTCTGAATGGATGGGACAAGGGTGATAGGGCAGTACGTGGGTTGCAAGTTGGGCAGAAGACTCAGTTAGAAGAGAATGGAACTCGTTGGAGTATAGTTGGAGAGCAACTTAAACCGGGTGATGAGGCCAGGTCAGATTTTTTTAAAAAGGATGGGCCTTGTAATATTGAACCCGAAATGGCCAGTCCAGTAAAAGTCAATAAGGAGGCCACTAAAAACCCTAGTCTAAACGGTTTGGGCCCTAATTTAGAAGCTGAAAAAGTACCCATTAGTAAAGGCAAGTGGAAAAAAATTGCTAGAGAAAAGGGTAAGGCCCAGGAAGTAGATATGAAGCTTAATGGTCCGGAAGTAGGAAATAAAAGAGTGGGATGTATTGAGGATTTATTAATAGCTGAATGTAGAAGTCAGAAAAAGGCCCGTGGAGGGGAAAGAAGCAACAATGACTCCAACTCTCTGAATGAAACGGCGGTGACTGCTAGGCAGCACCGCCGAGAAAAATGAGGGCCTTAGGATGGAACTACCGAGGGCTTGGGAACCCTCGGTCAGTTCGTGTGTTGCGTAATATTGTGCAACAATGGGATCCCGATTTTGTGTTTCTTTCAGAAACAAAGCTGAGAATGCAGAGTATGGAAAGGAAGAAAATGAGTATTGGTTTTACTAATGGTTTAGTTATTCCAAGCCATGGAAGAAGTGGAGGTCTGGCTTTGCTGTGGAGAAAGGAAATTAACGTTGATGTTCAAAGCTTCTCAGATAGACATATTGATGCCATAGTTACTGAAGACAGGGGGTTTAAATGGCGAATAACTGGTTTTTATGGAAACCCTAAGGTCCATAGAAGGAAGGAATCTTGGGAATTGTTAAAAGTTCTTAGCAGAAAGTTTCAACTCCCCTGGCTATGTTTTGGGGAATTTAATGAAATTGTGTCGACTTCGGAGAAAATGGGAGGAGCTCGAAGATCTCAGAGGCAGATGGATGATTTTAGGGAAGCTATTAACTACTGTAGGTTTATGGATCTTGGATTTTATGGTCCGGAGTTCACTTGGTACAATATGCAAGAAGGTCGGCACAGGATGTATCTTCGGCTGGATCGGGCTCTAGTTACGCAGGATTGGGCTGACCACTATAAGGATGTGAGAGTTCATCATCTTGTGGAATCGATGAGTGACCATTGTGCGCTTTTGATCACCGACTCCATTGTTTTGCAAAGTCCCTGGAAAAGAAGGTTTCAGTTTGAAGCAATGTGGACGAGAAGAGATGAGTGCAGGGATATCATCAGGACAGTGTGGAATGATAGTGTAAATCTTTATAGTCCGAATGGCATGGTGGCAGGGCTTAAGCAGTGTGCTGATGATTTATCAAGGTGGAACGGGGAGGTCTTTGGCAGGGTTCCTAGGCAGATTCAGAATAAGAGGAGAGTCCTTAATGAATTAGTGTTGAGAGTTCATGATGGCAGCAATGGTTATGAAATTAATAAGATTAGAAAAGAGATTAATGACTTGCTGGAATGTGAGGAGATAATGTGGCAACAAAGGTCTAAGGTTCAATGGATGGGGCTGGGGGATCGTAATACTAGATATTTTCACACAAAGGCCTCTGAGAGGAAAAAGAAAAATACCATCTCTAAGATTTTGGATGAAAGGGGGATGTGGAGAGAGTCTGCCTTGGAGATAGCGGAGGTGGCTGTGTCTTATTTTGAGAAGTTATATAGGACTTCCAATCCCGATAAGATTGGGGAAGTTGTTGAAGCTATTGATCCTAAAGTTTCAGCCGAAATGAACCAAAGTTTGATCAAGCAGTTCACAAGAGAGGAGGTTGAGGCAGCCCTGAAGCAGATGCATCCGTCTAAATCTCCTAGCCCAGATGGTATGCCTGCTCTATTTTATCAAAATTATTGGGATATTGTGGGTAGTGATGTAGTGTGCATGGTTTTAAATGTTTTGAATTCCAATATGTCTATGGCAGATTTAAATAAAACTTTCATTACTCTTATCCCAAAAATTAACAATCCAGCTAAAATGACAGACTTTAGACCGATTAGTTTGTGCAATGTGATTTATAAACTTATTTCGAAAGTCCTAGCTAACCGTCTCAAATTAGTCCTCCCTCAAATAATATCTGAAAATCAAAGTGCCTTTCTTTTTGAAAGGCTTATAACGGATAATGTTCTTATAGCCTTTGAGCTCATGCATTATTTGGATCACAAAAAAGATGGGAAGGATTGCTACATGGCAATCAAATTGGACATGAGCAAGGCTTATAATAGGGTGGAATGGGGCTTCATTGAGCAGGTTATGGTAAAATTAGGCTTTCATGATAGCTGGATTTGTCTAATTATGCGTTGTATAACTTCTGTGTCCTATTCTGTGCTTATTAACGGTGTAGCTTTTGGCAACATTATTCCCTCGAGGGGTCTTCGTCAAGGAGATCCCCTATCACCTTACTTATTTTACTATGTGCATATGGCTTTTCCTCCCTTATTAGCAAAGCTGTTAGAAATCAGATGTTGAGTGGCTTGTCCATTTGTAGAGGCGGCCCTAAAATTACACATCTCTTTTTTGCGGACGACAGCTTACTCTTTTGTAAGGCTAATAGCCATGAATGTCAATAGTTAACTGAAATTCTCTGTTTGTATGAGGCTACCTCTGGCCAGAAAATTAATGCCGATAAGTCCTCAGTTTTCTTTAGCGCTAACACGGTGGAGGAAAAGAGAAATGAAATTTTGGTGATTCTTGGGCCTATGCAAGATTCTCGGCATGGGAAGTATCTGGGCCTGCCATCTATTATTGGTAAATCAAAGAATGAAGTTTTTGCGGAAATTAAAGAAAGGGTGGGAAGGAAGTTAGCTGGGTGGAAAGAGAATCTTTTGTCTATAGGGGGTAGAAAGACCTTAATTAAGGCGGTGGCCCAGGCTATCCCTACGTATGCTATGAGTTGTTTTCTATTACCAAAAGGTTTGTGTGATGATATAGAGGGTATGATGAGGAGATTTTGGTGGGGGCAACGTGGTCAAGAGTCAAGAATTGCTTGGGTGAGTTGGAAACGCTTGTGCAAATCGAAGCTTCAGGGTGGGATAGGCTTTAGAAACCTTCAGGCCTTCAACCTTGCCATGTTAGCAAAGCAAGGTTGGAGGCTTCTTATGAATCCGGACTCGTTGGTAGCACGGGTTTATAGAGCTAAATACTATGCCCATGGAGATGTTCTTAATGCTAGCCTGGGTTGCAAACCATCCTATGCTTGGAGGAGCATAATGCAAGGTCTTGAGGTTGTTAGAAAAGGTACTCGATGGAGAGTGGGTAATGGGAGGTTGATTCATATATGGAATGATAAATGGCTGCCTACTCCCACAACATTCAAGGTGGTCTCTCCGCCCTGTGGTTTTGATGATTACCCCACGGTCTTGGCTCTTATTGATCATGACCTTAGAAGATGGAGGGCTGATATTGTGAAGTCCATTTTCCTGCCCTTTGAAGCTGATACGATTCTCAATATCCCAATCAGTTACAATCTTCCGAAGGACAAACTCATTTGGGTTGGAAATAGGAAGGGTGTTTTTTCAGTCAAAAGTGCCTACTATGTCGCTCTTAATTTGATGGATTGTTCAAATGAGGGAGAAAGCTCCTTTGGGGATCCTTTGGAGCGGCTGTGGAAGAAGATTTGGCATCTCAATATTCCATCAAAGATCAAAAATTTTGCATGGAGAGCTTGTTTAGACGCCCTTCCTACTATGGTGAATTTGAAGAAAAGAGGTATTGGAGAGAATGGTTTTTGCCCTTGTTGTGGAAGTGAGTTGGAAGCAATTTCTCACTCTATTATCCGCTGTGAAGTGGCGAAGAGGGTGTGGGACTGTTGGGATGTCTGTTTAGTTGAGGATGGACAGGAGTTATATGATGTGCCGGATATTGCTTTACAAATCCTTGATAAGAGATCAATCCGTGATCTAGAAGTGTTTTTACTGTTGCTTGGTCAATTTGGTTTAATAGAAACTTAGTTTTTTTTGAGTCAACATGTAGATTGCCAAGCCATATTTGGAGATTTGCTAGTAACTATCTTCATGAATACAGGGCGGCAAGGATGGCAGTGAACAAAAGACAGGGTGCCGAAAATGGTGGGTGGTCTCCTCCGCCGCCTGGAGTGTTCAAGGTGAATGTTGATGGGGCGACTTCAGTGGATGGGAGAAACTCTAGTGTCGGGGCTGTCATCTGGGACTCTTGTGGTACGGTCATTGCTGCTTGCTGCAAGTATTTCCAAGGCCATTTTTCAGTTGTTGAAGCAGAAGCTCTTGCTGTGGAGTGTGGAATCTTACTAGCCCGTGATATGAAGATACCTCAAGTTATCATTGAATCTGATGCAGCATCCATTGTTAGTGATATTAATGACAAGGTTGTGGATGGTTATCTTGGCCATTTGTTCCAAGGAATTTCTGCTTTGTTGAGTTCTTTCTCAAGTTGGAGAATCAAACATGTGAAAGGGGAGTACAACAGAGTGGCCCATGAGTTAGCCCATATAGCTAGAGATAGTGAATCTAATCACATGTGGGTGGGAGTTCCTCCTCCTGCGCTGTTAGAGTTGATTCAGGCTGACTGTACAGGGTAGTTTATTGTTTGTATTTATGTTCTCTATGTTGTAAGTTACTTTCATTTTGTTTGATTGAATATAGATTCAAAGATTTGCATCCAAAAAAATAAATAAATAATAATAATGATGGGAACTTGCGTCATGATTCCACTCCCACTTCCAAAAGCAGCAACTCTTTTGGTATTTAGGGGACTTCTTAGGCTGCATTAAATAAATCAACTCATTCTAAAAAAAGAAAAAGTTATAAATCAACTACTATTAGTTACTCATTATCAAAAGCTGTTAGCTACAATAAATGAGGCATAGTGAATTAGTAAGTAAACACAATTCTTTGCATTAACAATGGCTAAATAAGAACACTTGATGCCTATGATGAACCCGGAGTAGTGCATCCCTGGCCGCAACAGTTTGAAATTATATATGTTGCCAATCATTAAATCAAAGTAATTGATTGTGAATGTTAAAAAAAAAAACCATTTTATATATTTTTGAATTACAAAATAACAATTGATTAAGAGGTTATAAAAGTAATTTTATACAAAATTCAACCTACTCAAATTTTCACTCTTGATAATAGCTCTTTGGTGTAGGCAATGATTGAACTTCAAATATCTTATTCAACTATCAGAAACTTTACCAGTTAAGGTAACTGAAACCCACAATAATTGAGTGGTCAAGTTTTTACTAGTTCAGTAGTTCTTTGGTGTAGGCAATGATTAAACCTCAAATCTCTTATTCAACTATCAGAAACTTTACCAGTTAAGGTAACTGAAACCCACAATAATTGAATGGTCAAGTTTTTACTAGTTCAATAGTTCTCATCTAAACTCACTACTAACATTATTTTTTTCTACTTACCAATAACAACTTGTCACATTAGTAATTATGAAATTTTTTATTTTTTTTATTTTTGAAAACTTTAGACTTATTGAAAGCAAGTGGTAAAAAATTAATGGGACTAAAACTAGCCACCTTGCTACATACACAAAATTCATAACACTGCATTAATGGGGAAAAACTATGATTACTGCGGTATTATATTCATATGGACCACAGTTAACATTTCATTTTACACCATCACAACTTTTCATCTCAACAAATATAAAATTTATTGTGTTATTGCTCCATCTTTTCATTCCCTTTTCTCTTTCATTCTACCAAAAGGTCCAAAACAAAGGACAATACATCATTTGCTTTCCACCCATTTGCTTTTCCTTCTATCCTCACAACCACAAACATAGGGAACATTATTAATAATTGACTCTTGCATTTGGGCATGTCCCGTTGCAATTATCTTTTTTCTATTGAATCTGCATTAAGACATATACTGCTCTCCCTTATGGTCAATTGTTATTGTACAATAAATTGACGTGTACTTGTTTGTATTTGCACGTAGTATACAAACCTGCGTAACCATCCAGTAACAAACATAAGTCCTTACGCAAGTTGCCATCCACTTGTCCACAACCAGATCTTTCATCTATAGACAAAGTCCAAAATAGAACAAAACCATTCTTATTATATGATTATTATTATGTAATTAGCTCCTCGTTTTCAGATTTGAAAAATAAGAGCCGTTGTAGAGTAAGCAAAAAAGAAAGAAATATCAGGAGCAAATCCAAATTGTTTAAAACCCACGATAATTTAGGCATTTTGTTTGAAGGGTAAAATTTAAAATTACATTATCTTAGGTGTTCACCAATGCACTTTTTTGTTCACCAATGCACTTTTTTGTGTGCAGTAAAGTCATATAGTTAAATTTATTTGAAAAACTTAAGATATAACACTTAAAAGAAACAGTATCAAATTTACCTTATTAAAATATATGAAGGGCAATTATAGGTTTATATTGTACTAGGAATGTAAATCTTACATTGTAAATTAAACAAATGTGTACAATGATGTATACTTTTTACAAATATGTACAAAATTATACACATTTATATAGTTTATAACGTGTAAAACTTACATTATTAATATAATGTAAACTAAAAATTTCCCTTACATAAATGGTTTCTTCATTTTAAGTTAGTCATTTCAAATTTGTTCTCCTATTTAACAGAATAAAAAAACATATACTTTGATTTTTTTTTTTTAATCTTTTTTCTGTTACGAGCAAGGATTAAATAATAATAAAAATTAGATGCATACCTATATGGGTTCATGGAAGAAAGGTAGTTAGGCTTAGTCATGTCTGGTTTAAATTTTCCTTACATAAATGGTTTCTTCATTTTAAGTTAGTCATTTCAAATTTGTTCTCCTATTTAACAGAATAAAAAAATCATATACTTTGATTTTTTTAAATTTTTTTTAATCTTTTTTCTGTTACGAGCAAGGATTAAATAATAATAAAACTTAGATGCATACCCATATGGGTTCATGGAAGAAAGGTAGTTAGGCTTTAGTCATGTCTGGTTTTTTACCTTTTTTTTTGTCTTTTAGAAAACTGTTCAGTCTGTTCTGATTGAAATCAGTTAATGCCAGGTTTCGGGTAGCCAAGTTAACATTATACATTACAATTATTGACCGTTTGACACTACCTTAGAATAATCTCCCAGAAAGTACATTAGAAAGTTGTACACTCTTTAGAACACGGAACTGTAATTTGACTTTCTTTCTTTTTTTATTTCTTTGCTTCCCACATAATCTATCACTCTGGCAGTTTTATCATCTTTCCAAATTTCAGCTATAAATGAAATTGCTTTTCTGGTGGGTTCCTCACAAAAGTGAGCATTTGTTGTTTAAAGGCCATGGGAGAAGAAGATACAGATAATCAGATTCAGACCCCTTTGTTGCAAACTAACGCAGCTGAGCGTCCTCTCAAGAGAACTGGTTTGCTTTCACTTTTCAGTTCACCCTTCTTTGATTTGTTTTATTTTCTATGGTGGTGATTAGAAATAGTTTTGAAAGAATAAAGGTTCAAGGGCCTTAACTTCTCTGTTTTCTGCTTTTTAGGATTTATCAGAATTCCCAGGAGTTGCAAATTCTTTTTCTTTCTTTTTTTTCCTGTACAGTTTCTTATGTGCCAACGTAGTTTTCATGTTCCATGGAATAAGAGAAATTGAGGAATGAGATGGGCACAAATTTCACAAAAACTAGGCACCTCTGTTGCATCTTAACTAGATGTGACTGACTCTGACTAGTCTATTGAGGATCTATAGCCAATCCCAACCCCTAAATTTTGGAAGTAAGGCTTCATCGATGTTGTTGTATCTTACTTGCCATATTCTCTATACAATTAGAATAAAGTATGGGTGCATAGTTGCATTATTTTCCAGTATTCTAATAGAATGAGTTATTTTTCTTGATTATTAGGAGTATTATATTTTTTTTTCAATATTGAAGTTCATTTTTTGCTTGAAGGGTGATTTTTTTTTTTTTTTTTTAATATTGAATATTTGAATTTTGAAGGGAATCTATGGACAGCAATGGCACATATAATAACTGGGGTGATAGGATCAGGAGTGCTATCACTAGCATGGAGTATGGCACAGCTCGGGTGGATTGCAGGTCCTTTGGCCATGTTATTCTTTGCTGCAGTCACTGTTGTTGCTACATTCCTTCTCTGCAACTGCTATCGAACTCCTGATCCTGAATATGGTCCCGGTAGAAATCGGTCCTATCTTGAAGCTGTTGACATGAATTTAGGTAACATAAGCAGCTAGCAACTTTATTTTGATTTCCCATGATTGAATTTGATAATAGTAATACCCATCAAATGACATTTTTTTTCTGATAAAGTAAAAGATTCATTAGTTAATTAGCTTTAACCAAATATCTTATATAAGTAAATAACATCATTTAAGATAGTTTGAGTCAGAATTTTCATATGGAAGCCACAACTTTTATTTTTTTATATGACAAGATATTCATTGGATCATTAAGAGGAGGGAGTTCATCTACCCTTCTAAGAGGATTTGAATTACGCCGCCTATTCTATTGTACAAAATATATGTCCTTTTAGATACCTCACCTACCGAATTCAATGTTAGTTGTGCATGAAAAAGAAAACGTGTGTGTGTGTGTGTGTGTGTATATATATATATATATAAAAGTTGAAGAAAGAAAGAGGGGCTTGATTATAATATAATGCAAAAACGTGTGGATCTCTTCAACAAAGAAAAAATCTAGGAGCCATTAACTTTGTGAAATCATTATATTCAAGTCTCATGTAGTGGGTCCTATGGTGTGGTGTGTGTGTGTTTAATTCAGGCTGTCACTAGTTTGATTGTGTCATGCAAGTCACTTCCTAATAACTAGTAAGTGCAATATTGACCTTTTCATAGATGGTAAAGGTAGTAGGGCTGTCTTAATAAAGAACCAAACGCTAAGTAGCAATTTATTATAACTTTAGTAAATTTACGTGGTAGACCATCAGCTTGTTTTGAAGAAAATGCCTAATCATTTTTTCAGGAAAAAAAAATAAAGGTATTCTTTCTTCATTTGATGTAAAATAACTAAGCTGGATTATAGCTAATGCTTATAATGGATTGCAGGAAAAAGGAATGCATGGGTGTGTGGCTTCTTTGTGCACTTAAGCTTATTTGGGACAGGCATTGCCTATACAATTACATCTGCTATCAGCATGAGGTTTGTTATATGCTCCTCCTCTCACCACCAACATGATTCTAGAGTGGAGTGATTTTGGTTTCAACTTCAGCTTTTCAAGAATTGTTGCCATTTACTATTTTAGAGATGCATTATAAGAGTTTTTGTTGACAAATTTTGTAATTTGGGTCAATTAAATTCTAGAGGGGACTATATAAGGAAAACAAAAAATATTGGTTTTGTATTAGTATTGTTGTTAGTGTCACCAAAAAAATAACAGAATTGGCACTTCTATGATTTTACATGGTCAAACATTTTCCATTCAGCAATATTTTTTCTCCCTATGGATGCAGAGCAATCCAGAAATCAAACTGTTACCACAAAGAAGGGCACGAGGCCGCATGTAGTTTTGGAGATACCTCTTATATGTTACTTTTTGGAGTTGTCCAAATTGTACTATCTCAGACACCAGACTTTCACAATATGGACTGGCTATCTATTCTTGCTGCAATCATGTCCTTCACTTATTCCTTCATTGGATTGGGACTTGGCTTCGCAAAAGTTGTAGGTATGCTAGCTCAAGCCATAGGCTTATACATTGAAAAAGAAAATGGTAAAAGTACACAAAACCCCATGTGGTTTCTTTGTAAAACGCATAACCCTCCCGAAGTTTTGAGTGTGACACTCAAGTCCCCATGGTATTGTTTCATGTGTGAACCATTAAATATCCATAAAAATAAATGGTGAACTGCTCATGTGATAATATGTGTCCATTTTTAGAACTACATTTTCACATAAAACAATATCACAGGAGGGTTTAGTGTTAAAATCAAAAACCCCAAGGGAATTAGAAGTGTTATACAATTAATGGTTTACACAAAATAATACCACTCAAACCTCAAGGGGGTTCCATGTTTTACAAGCAAACTACAAAGGGGTTTTCTGTATTTTTCCCAAAGAAAAAAGAAAATTTCAAGAGATTATAAACTTATTACATTAGTGGTGTTTTTTTTTTTTTTTTTTCCTTCTTTCTGTATTTTAACTTTTCTTCCAAAAGCTAATAATCTTCTTGTCATAAATATTGCAGGAGATGGATATGTTAAGGGCAGCATTGGAGGAATTTCAACTTCTAGTGCAGCAGATAAAATATGGTTGGTAGCTCAAGCTATTGGAGACATTGCATTTGCCTATCCATATTCTCTCATTGTGATTGAGATACAGGTTTGATACCCTTTAGGTCTACATATTTAACGATTCAGGTACTTAAAAGAGTTATAGAGGTTGATATAAATGATGCATTTTGTAAAACATGAAGGATACTTTGAAGTCACCTCCACCAGAAAACCAGACCATGAAGAAGGCCTCAACAATAGCAATTGTAGTTACAACCCTCTTCTACCTCAGCTGTGGAGGCCTTGGATATGCAGCCTTCGGGGATGATACACCAGGGAACCTCTTGACAGGGTTTGGATTCTATGAACCATACTGGCTCATTGATTTTGCTAATGCTTGCATCGTGCTTCATCTACTTGGAGGATATCAGGTAACCATATTATATGCTAAATTTATCATACTTAAATCTTCCAGTTCTTGTTGGCATCTTAAATCTCTGCTAGACCTTTGTTATGTTTCTCTCAGTGGCCAAGATTATGGTAGCTATTTCTTTACCATTAGAAGTAGTGCAAAGTGCAGCACAGGACTATATATCTAAAATAGCCAACACAGAATATTGCTTTGGTATAACATAGTTTTAGTACTAGAATGCTAGTCTATATCTATTTATTATGCTTTTACATGTGTTTATGTTGGCAGGTTTACAGTCAGCCATTGTTTGCAAATGTTGAAAGATGGTTTGCTGACAAGTTTCCAAGCAGTGGATTTGTAAATGATAACTACACTTTAAAATTGCCATTGCTCCCAGAGATAAGATTAAACCTTCTCAGGTTGTGTTTCCGAAGCATTTATGTTGTGTCGACAACTGCAATTGCAATGTTGTTTCCCTACTTCAACCAGGTTTTGGGAGTGCTAGGAGGCTTGAACTTCTGGCCCTTATCGATATATTTTCCAGTGGAGATGTACTTTAAGCAGATGAATATTGAAGCTTGGACAACTAAGTGGATCCTGCTTCGAACTTTCAGCATGTTTTGCTTGCTTGTGACATTATTTTCCTTGATTGGTTCAATTGAAGGACTTATAACTGCAAAATTGAGCTGAGAAACTGCACTGGAGTCCTTTCATAATGGAAAAGGAGGATATAAATATATCTAATGATTTTATGCAGAATGATGATGATGGCCCAAAAATTGTGCAGAAAAATTGTTATTGATTCACGAAAGTACAAAAAATATCAGACTTAATTATTGTTTATGATGCAGGCATTTCTAAGTTTTAATGAGAAGCCTAATACATTGTCAGGATTATAGGGAACTTGACATTGTAAATTGTTGTTTTTAAATATATATGAATTAGAACTTATTCTTTATTCAATTTGTTGAAGTGACTCTTTGCAGGTAATGGCCCAATTTATTGATCAAAAAAAAAAATGGCCCAATTTAATGCAAGCAATTTTAGAAACAACGAAATTTTTTATAAGCTGACAAACAATTGAACCTACACATTGGGTTGGTTCAACAATCAACAGGGTTGATAATTGGGTCATAATTTGCCCCCCTTACTTGGGTCAAACCATTCACACAATTTCAAGTTTGCCCAAAATTATGCACTGGCAATTTATGAGACACTGTGATCCAGATCCAAAACTGAAAACACTCTCAACATCTATGGTAGTCATAGACTTTTTGGGTGAAAACCACTTTGTTGTGAGACAGAGAGTGCATTAAAATTGATGTACAAGAATACAAACTCCTCAACATCTGTACAATGATGTGTTATATCATATGATAGGGCCAATTCTATCCAGCAAGGCCACACGTGAATCAGTTTTGTACGTACACTATAACGGTAAATAACAGTTAAGCCGCCACCAGCCAATCTTGAGGGAATGTGTTAGTTACATGAAATATGGGTTCACATAATGAGACCCACTGAACCCCACGTGCAACATCAACCTAAGCTTTTGCAACCTTCGAAGGGTACGTGACTCGGTGCAACCATTTAAGGTGGATTTGTGTGTGAGTCAAGCAGAAAGCCACCCAATAAAAATAATATATTTTTCTTCTTTTTATTTTTTGTATAAACCCAAAACAAAGTTAGAGAGTCAACAAGAGAGAGAGTGAGGGTTGACCGGGTGTCTTATGGGTGAGCTACCTGCCCATCTCTCACACGCACAATAGCGTTGAATTCTTTAATAAAATCATGCACCTTTGATGTCTCTTTTTTACCTTCACAAATTAACACCACCATGCAATTGCAACCCCATTTCCTTTATTTAAGAAAACCTACTTTGGTCTCACATATTCGATATCTAACCAACCAAAAATATTATTTCAGCTCCTTTCTTTTTCTTGAAAACATATTTTTTTTTAAAGATTATAAAAGAGCTTAAGTAAAGAGAGGCAGTAGAGAATTCTCTTTTACTTGTGTCTCTTACTCTAGCCTTCCTTTTTTCCATTAATTGCATTAAAAACATTTCTCGCACCCCACATTTGCTTTTATTAGGGAGGAGAGTAAAAAACAAAAAAAAAAAAAAACCAAAGATGGGTAGGATTCCATGTTGTGAGAAGGACAATGTGAAAAGGGGACAGTGGACTCCTGAAGAAGACAACAAGCTCTCTTCCTACATTGCCCAACACGGCACCCGTAACTGGCGCCTCATCCCCAAGAATGCTGGTTTGTGCTCTCTCTCTCTCTCTCTCTCTCTCTCTCTCTCTCTCTCTCTCATAAATGTATTTACAAAATAACTAAGGCTACTTCTATATTTCATATACAAGGTCTTCAAAGATGCGGCAAGAGTTGCAGGCTTAGGTGGACTAATTACCTGCGTCCTGATCTTAAGCATGGCCAGTTCTCTGATGCAGAAGAGCAAACTATAGTGAAGCTTCATTCTGTTGTTGGTAACAGGTACACCACTTCATGTTGCTCTTTGCTCAAACTGGAATATCAATATTCTTTTGCGAACTAACAAACACTATAAGAGATTAAACAGAACACCAAGTGTGTCATGAATGATTAATAGTCTCATTCTAATTTACCTCAATTTTTATCTTATATTTATCGTCAAGTCCATCGTTTTGCTAGTTTAAACAAGCAGTTCTATTCCTATTTTTTTGTCTCAATATTTTGGGTACTAAGTAATTATTTCCTACATGGGCACCCAGATGGTCACTAATTGCAGCTCAGCTGCCTGGCCGCACAGACAATGATGTTAAAAATCACTGGAACACCAAACTGAAAAAGAAGCTGTCAGGCATGGGAATTGATCCTGTGACCCACAAGCCCTTCTCCCACCTAATGGCTGAAATTGCAACCACACTGGCACCCCCACAGGTGGCTCACCTTGCAGAAGCAGCCCTTGGCTGCTTCAAAGATGAAATGCTCCATCTCCTTACTAAGAAGCGCATTGACTTCCAGATCCAACAACCCAATGCAGCACTAGGGAACACCACTGCCACTTATATTAACCGTAATCAAGATGAAAAAGATGATACCATTGAGAAGATCAAGCTTGGCCTATCAAGGGCCATCCAAGAACCTGAGATGCTACCATCAAACAAGCCATGGGACAGTACTGGAGCGACATCTGCGAATTTCGCAGGGGCCTGCAGTGCTTTCCCTGCATCTATGCCTGGATATCAGTATGGCCCGTCATCTTTTGGCAATGACGGGGACAGATCACCATGGAGCCAGAGTATGTGTACAGGAAGCACATGCACAGCAGGGGACCAGCAAGTTCAGTTGCATGAAAAACTTGAGGAAGAAAATGGGGAGGATTCTGAGGGTGGGAAAGGAATCAGAAATGGATCCAGCATTTTCAGTTCAGACTGTGTCTTATGGGATTTGCCATCTGATGATCTAATGAACCCAATAGTTTAAGAAAAGTTACAGAACAGAAGTGCAAAGAAGGCAGGAATCCTACTTCAAGGATTAAAAATAAACATCTTACAGCAATTATAATGATTGACATGTAAATAAAGCTCATTTCATAAATCATGATAAAATACAAGAAAAAGCATTATTTCTTGCTAATAATTTCAACTATTTGTGTTCAAACTATATCTTTGCTCTTACTAGAAATACAATGTAGGTCAAGCAAAATATGAAGATGAAGAGGATGTATCAGCCAGAACCTGCAAGTAATCAAGAAGAAAAATAATTTCAGGAAACAGAATTAAAGTTTTTTTTTTTTTTTTTTTTTATTACACAAGACTAGAGTTCTTGGAGAAGTAATATTTCTGCAAAGCTACCTCAAGTTGCTCTTCAGTAAATGAATTTTTCTGAACATTCCATGTATCTGCATGGGTCCGCCGGAACTCTGCAACTGCTTTTGTAACTGTAGATTTTACAGGCGTTGGCTCCCCGGCAAAACGAGCCAGTAATGTAACATGCTCAGGTAACCAACTGGAGGAAAAAAAACACCCCAATGCTGTTAAGGAACTAATATATCAAAAGGAAAAAAAAAAAAAATATATATATATATATATATATAAAAGAATTGGCAATAAAAATCCATTTAGACCATTCAATCTGATGTCCCATCCCTGAATGAGAGCTAAAAGGCAAATAGTTTGAATGTTATTGATAAATTAAACAAAAAGGTTTGAATGTTTAAAAAGATCCAGCATAGTTATACCAGAACTCTAGAAGAATTGTAGGACTAGGCAAACCAAGAGGGTTTTGGCTCCTCCTCAATCCACATCCCTCAAACAAATCCAGTTGATGAATCCTTTTTTTTTTTTTTTTTGGGGGATAAATAACGGAATTGTATAAATCCAGTTGATGAATCTAAGCAAAACACGTGGTACAACTTTTTTTTCAGCTTTTTGAAAATGGGATTGTTTGAAAAAACTGTACCTAGAAAAAGTGAAATTATAAAAAGTTGTACTTTGAAAAAGTGCAGGTTGAAAACACACTACCAAATGGGCACGCAGTCAGTTTGTAGGATCCTAACTTGCCGTGAGGAACTGAGCTTATCCTTTCTGGGGGGGTGGAGGTTTGTGTGAAGGTAAACTTTTTCACCACAGAGATTTTGCGCCTCATTTCCACACAAAATTTGTAGACCTTTTCACTATCTTCCATAAGAATGATATGTTTGTACGTACACCACTCATTTTAGTCAAATAACCAAAAATCTTTTGGGATCTTTCATTAACTAATATTAGCTAACTAGTCACATTTGGTCAATTTGCACCCATTTAGACCAAAAACCAAGATTTGGTCTTTGGGTTGGTATAAGTGCACCTATCGTTGACTGACGACTCAAAGAAATTGGAATTTGTAGAAATGTTATTAAAGGAACAATCATAATTCAGAGTTTTCTAATATATACGCGAATGAAATTTGGTGTGTAAATCCAGTGATAAAAGTTGGTTCCAATTTCAAATTTTATATATATATATATATATATATATAAGTAAAACAATAGTTACAATAGGGGAGGGGTGATTTAAATCCTAAATGTCTCCGTTAGAAGCCCCTAAAGGTGTGCCAATTCAGCTACAAGGTTCTTGGTAGTTCCAATTTCACATGTAAATTTAAAAAATAGTTTTATTTCAGAAATTTGCTGTAACAATTTACTATTGCTATGTTATCAATATACCATTTTAAGAAAACAGACTGGTGGGTTTAGTAACATTTGAACTCACTATCTTGATCCCACCAAACCCACCCATTGGAAGCTTTAAGTAAGATACATTATGATTGTGTTGCCCATATATTTTCATAATTACATAAACATCAGATTCATGCATCCTGTGTATTTAAGCTTTCCTTGATTCAATAAAATTATTACTTAAATTTTTTTACACATCATCGAAGTTGTTACAGCATATCTCTAAAAACTAACAATAAGATCAACTTCTTTAACTTAATGTAACACACCTGGGTATGTCATATGGCGCTGATAACACAGAAGCAGTCAAAGCAAGGACAGCACCATGTATAGAGGCAATGGAGTGACCAGAACTTAGATTTCTGCATTTATAGACATTAGATCAGAATAATGAAACTTTACACGAAATACCTAGTAATAGTGACTCAATACAAAGGGTATCCAAATTATAAAATGATTCACATATATAAATACATGAAAACATGCATGAACAACTTTCCGGTTAGCATATGACTGTATTATTATTAGTGTTCATCAATACCATGAGGCATAAAATTCAGTACTTAAAATCTCAGGCAGATGAGTACAGATTTCTTTATATTTGACAATGCACTCAAGCACATATTGCATACAAAAATTACTACAATAACAACAACAAAGCCTTAGTCCCAACTTTTGAGGTCAGCTATGAATCCTCAACAAATTAGTTAGGGTAAGTCATATATATTCTTTTCCTCCATTCTGCTCAATCTAAAGTCATACTCACTGTTATTCTCTTAATTGACAAGTCCTTTTTTCTTACTTCTACCGTGATTTTTGCATATAAAAGATTATATTCATTAAAAAGCATGAATCATGCATCCTGATCCAAAATGCATTCAATAGCTCAACGAAACATTTAGGAGTGGCTCAGCAGAAGAAAAGATTTAATTGATTTCTTTGTTAATAATTGTTCTTCACAACAATCCATTAAATTACTCTTGAACTGTACAAAGATATATTCATGAATCATGAACCAGCAGTCCGTCTGTTTCAACCCACTATTCATAATACTATCAGCATTTCCCCAAATCACTCTGGTTTCAACTTCCATGAAACAACAGAACCTTACAAGCAGAAATAGAACTTATTTATGAAATGCAAGCAGACGCATTTACATGTGTCTATATGCATGCAGGACATGAGACTCTAAGAAAGAATACAGCAGAAAGTGTTGTTCGCATGAAAATGCACATAAATAGGGGTTGTCTCCTCATCAAAAAGGCATATCAAGTAAATAATAACTAAGGACTTCAATAACATGATTCTAACCTCTGCTTTCTCTTCCTTTGAAGATTATTTGCCTTCAAGCAAGCTCTATCACGAAAATCTCTTGCTAGATCTTCATCCCCGCCCTTCATTAGGCCTGCCAAAACTGCTGCAGCATGCTCTCTTACCTGAGCCAGAAGTTAGCTAAATAAGTTGAAAGGAGCTAAGTTCTACCCCTAGACCCAAAATATTAGGGCATAATTGGTTAAAGAGAAAATCTCAAGAACCATATAACTTGTTCTTACTGCTACTTCATTTCAGGGGTCTATGACTTCTGAATAAAAATGAGTTAGCAATATCATTGTTCTTATCAATAGCATCACAATCTTATAAGTCCAAATCTGAACTACCCAAAACATGGATCATATTACACCCAATATTCCACATTACTTTTCAAATAAGCATTCAGAAGTCAATACTTTTTACTTGCCACAGACAATCCCATATTACAATTTTTGGAGGGGTTATCCCATCAGTGAACCCCCTTAAAAGTTGAAAATTTTCATAAAAAGAAAACTACTACTGTAGGTTAGAAACTTGCCTCCACTTGGTTATCTATAAGTAGCTTCTCCACAGTGCTCCAGATTTGTTGTTTCTCCACACTTGAGAGAATGAAAGTGTGCCTGTAATAAAGACATGACATAACATGACTTTAAATGCCTCTGCCTATAGCAAACATTTCTCTAAAAACTATGACAGACTCCAGTCCACACAAGATATCAAGTCAATATAAGATATCATGAAAGGCTGAAGATAAAGAGGTAATTAGAAGAAAGAAGGGGGAAAAAAAAAAAGGAATCTTCCTTTATAAATGACATTTTTTGAAGTATAGATACTCATGCAAAAATATGGACCCTGTTAAATTTAAATTCCCCAAGAAGAAATTTATTCAAGATTTGATAAGCTAAACATATCACAAACCAAAAACCCCTACCCCTATTCCCCCCCCCCCCCCCCCACCAACCCCCCCAAAAGGGCCAAAAAGACTAAACTGTAACCAGCTATATGACTTGTAATCATTCAAGGATGCAATGCAAAGGGGAACCTCTTCAGTTACCATACCTATACATAAAGGTTCGCAGATATGTCAGTGTAGCAGATCTAGTCCGCCAGTTAGAATCATTGGCTGAAGAAAGAATCACAGATACAGCCTCCTGGAGATGAGGTTCCCAGAAAATCCTCCATTTTAGCAGTTCAAAAGCAGCCTTGGCCAACGTTGACAAATCTTTATTTGATGTTTCCTTCAAAAGGCAGTAATAATTCTCAGATAAGAAGGTGTGATGCGCAACCTACTAGGCATCATGATGCAAATAAAACAAATGAAAAACAAAAACTCCTATAGTATATTGTCTCTGCAATAAATATCTCCAAAGAATTGAAATGTAATACAACAGAAACATCTTAGACTTTGTACAAGGAATCATAAATGTTAAAGATAAGAGCCATCAAGTTGCATCCTAAAATCTATATCACAAACCAGTATATGGTCTTCTGTCTGTCTCAGTCACCACTGTCGAATTGCACTTTAAGCAGAAAGTACAATCGTGCTCTCTGATTAAGTTAGTAGGGGCTCCACTAATGACTATCCCAAACTGAAGCACCCAAAATGAAAAGACAACTACTTCAGGTAGTAGGGACTCCACTAGTGACTACTCCCAAATAGAAGCATCCAAATGGAACGCTAGCTACTTACATGGCAGGAGTCTGTCACAAGATATGAATGGTGTTGAACAAATTGTATGAGACTGCAAATCTTCAATCTCTCTTAAAAAATAACTATAGAAAGAGAGGAACGAGGGAGCCAAATAATTTAGCAGTTAGATTGAGTGCAAAGGCATTAAGAATCCATATGCCAAAGAGCACATTGGAATTGAAGTCAAAACAGAATTATGATTTTCAGTATACAATGATTTATCTCACTCAACAGAACAGAATTTCAAAATTACAAAGAGAAATCCATTTTCAGAGGGACTCCTATCCTTGATTTGTAAATTTACTTCAAAACCATGCTTTAGATGATTTTGTAGGTTTGTACAAGGGTACACTTAACTTTAAAAAAAAAAAAAAAAAAACTAAGGAGATACTACTAAAATTATTAGAGCATTTGAAGAAAACTGGAATAGCAAACAAAGTGAGATGTGCTATTATGAAAGTCACTTGTTGGAAAATCAAAATTTTAAAAACATGAAGAACAAAATAAAAAATTATGAATTTTATAATTTAGAAAACCTAATTCTATCAATATTACTTCAGTTAAGGAATGAACAATTCCAAGTTCTCTCTGACATAGTGGTCAACAAACCCCAATTAAAACCTCAATACTAAACTGACAGGAACATATTTTTTCGATAAGTTAAACAGACAGGAAAATATTTAAAAAAATAAAAATTTAAACACTGGCGAATTTCAGAACCAAATATTAATACAATGCAAATCAGTAGAGTAATATTAACACAAGCAAACAGGTGCTCAACATACCTGCAAGGAAATTACAGGATAAAGAAGCCCCACAATTACATCCAGCAAATATGAAGATCTTCCAGACTTCAAAGACGAGATGATAAAATGGAATAGCTACACATAATAGGAAAAATAGATCTGTGAATGACAGATTTTATGAGTTAAAAGGATATTCAACAGAAAAGTTTCCTGAAACTTAGTACCGTTTCCATCCATTTGACATCATCTTGTGAATCTCCATTCAAATGTACATCTTGAAGTTTTGAATCTATTGGGATCTCCAAATGGTCAGATTGGCTGCTACTCTGAATATTTATTACCACTTCAGATGCTCGTTTTATTAGGAACTGAACCCAACCTCCATCTTTAAGTCTGTTATCAATATCACTATTTCTCCCTTCATGTGAAAAATCATGATCCGAAGACGCATAAAGCCGAATGTTAGAGCACAATACAGAAAGGTTAACACCTATAGCTTCTCTTACCTGCCCATGTGAAAGATGCACAAAACAAAAATAAGAAAATAACTCCCAAGGTTACAAGGAAAATAATATTGTATTGGTTAGTTCTTTGCCTCAATAACATTGTAATTGTTATTTCTTTTCATGTTTAACATTGTTAGAATTATATATGAACGATTAAATCCACCATTTCCTAATCGTTTAAAAGTTTGGGACAATCGGTAATTTATTATGATATCAGAGCAAGAAGTTCTAAGTCAATCCTTATTTCCACTCCACCATCAAAAATCGCAAATGTTAGGCCCCATTTATTAAGGGGGACTATGGGTCTATATGTGTGGAGGAGTGTTAAAATTAACCTCCATTTGGTAGGGGTGAAAAAAGAACGGAAAATTTTTGGTAGAAAAGAGGGTGGAAAATTGATGTTTTCCATTGTTTGGTTAACAAGCGAAAACAGGGGGAAAATAGTGGGGGGCAAGTGTTTTCCACCTGGGCCCACTAAATTGTTATATCCCCAAATTGGGAAAAAAAACTTGGGTGAAAAGTAGTCTAGTCAAAATGACTTTAACTACCCTTCCACACCACTTTTGATTTTTATTTCCCTACCCACCAACTATCATTTTTGTCCTATTCCAACCCCTTTTTAGTAAATTCACATAAACTACATTTTCCATTCTCTCATTTTTCTACTCAAAACAAACAAATGAAATTTATTTTATTTCTCATCCTTTCACTTTTCCATGCCCCCAACCAAACAGAGCCTTATGGTTGTATGATTAAATTCATCATTTCCTAATAGCTTAAACTTTTGGGACAATCAGTAATTTATCAAACATAATCTACACTTACCAAAAAAGAAAAGAATTATCTGCATACATACACAAGAACATACAACAAAAGTTAAGACCAGAAATCAGTGAGACCTTCAAAGAGGAATTCTTACTTGGGCAGATGAATGGCACATATTACCAAGCAGCTCCTCCAAAAGTTCATTATGCAGCCGCATCTCAGCTGCCGGCATTTTCTGTGGGGATATTTCTATAAGTACAGCTGATAGAAAAGCATAGCGCTTAGCTACTATAGTGGTAGTTGCAGTCGAAGGTAAAGGATTTGCCAAACAATCTAAGATTTTTTGCCTCAGAAGAGGAACTTTTGTTCCATACTTTCCCTTTCCAGTAACTGCATAACGTATACAAGCTGCCCACTCAGGTATTGATTCCACTGATTGCGCTAAAATAATATTCTGCAACTGGGCCATCAACCAACTGTCCCATGCTCCTAAAAGACCATCGACATCAGAATGCAACACCCCAGCCAATGCTTCAGCGGCAACACATTGCTTAGACCTCTCCTTGGCATTTGCAAACTCCTCCAAGGTGCTTCTAAGAGCCAACAAAACTGGCATGCCACATTCTTGTATTAACCGTTTAAAAATCCGGGCAAAATTTGAGTAGAAGGTATCACTTCCTAATAAAGAAATCCAGCTAGGGGTACGTGGCCATGAAGCAGAAAAGTCAAAATAAAAACGGGTGATTGATTTGTCTGCAAAGCTCTGAAAAGATGAATTTCCATGTCCTCTGGAAGATGCGCTCTCTGTATCAGTGATTATGTGAACATGGGAAAGACTATTCAAAGTCTCATCAAAAAAGCCCTCTTCCTGAAAAATTTTAGTTAAAACTCCTTCCAGTGATGATTTTGTACTTTCTTGTAAGTCATTGGAACCAGAAGAGCCAGACTGTTTCCCAGCCGAAAGTTTATAAGGGGATTCCTTTAACAGTGTATTTAGAGCCGATATTGCAAGTATTCTAGTCTGAGGAAGTTGACTTTTCAAATTCTTCAAGAAGTGACCTGTAAAGTTTTTGAAATGAGAGTATTTGGAAAAGGTTAAAACTGAGACATTTGCACTCAGTTAATTGCATGAGCACTATTGAAAAGCAAAGACACAATTCATCACTCAACAAGAAATATGTACTGACCAGCAGTTTCACTCA
The DNA here is from genome assembly GCF_001633185.2 of Quercus lobata. NCBI lineage: Eukaryota > Viridiplantae > Streptophyta > Magnoliopsida > Fagales > Fagaceae > Quercus > Quercus lobata. The sequence goes on along the minus strand of NC_044911.1, from coordinate 786,029 downwards.
AGATCGTTGAAGAGACATTTGGGTCATTCCGAGATGCCATAGCCAACAGGAGCAGAACTCTATTAGCCATGAGATTATACCTGAAAAAAAAATTTTAAATTAAGACATTATCTAAAATATTTACAATAAGGTAGTATAATTACTATGAACATAAATTTGCACTGAGTGTTTACTATACTTGCTCAAATGAAGATCTCAACCACCCAAATATTCATTCTATTTTCATTAATTGATAGGAGTCCACACAACAGTCCAAAACAATTCATAACATATAGGGGATAGCCTCAAACAACTTCAGATTAGATAAATAATGGGATTAAGAAAATATAAAAATAATAGTTTTCGAATAGTTAGATATTTACCGCCAATGCAAGCCAGTGGAATCAAAACTCATAGAAATAATTTGAGAAACCAAATCTCCAAAAACTTGTCCATCCATGTCATTGTTTGATGTCCTGAAAATGCTTCTAGACACTCCAGCAAAGTAGATGTTGTATTTGACAAATAACTGTTGGCACTCAGATAATGTTAAGCAACAGAATTCACAACTACACACTCTAAATCATCTAATGGGGGGATTTACCTCATTGATTGCTTTCTGGGCTTTCAGTGACTCATGATGGGAGCTTCACGAAGAAACAAAGGAAGGTTAAACAGAGTTTCTATTTACATTTTTCAGAATCTAACAATCTTAAACATAAATCAATGCAGATTTACCTGGAAAGAATCCCAATGATAAAGGAAGAAAACGCTTTTGGATCCTAGAATAACAAAAGATATATCAGGAAGATGTTGGGTTATACATGTGAGTGAAGTCCCACATTGAATAATGATAAGAAAAATGAATAGTTAATATAACATAATTGAGTACATACCCATAGGACTTAGGCCTTTTGGGATAAATTGTCTTTATATGTTATCTTAATTATTCAAGGAAACTCTCCAAGGTGTTTATCTATTCATTTTTTAAGTTTGTTTTAAGTGTGTTGTCCTGAATGATTACCGTCGTCAAATGCTTGAGAACCGATTGTGAGGCAAGGACTGCACAAGAACCTAGAACCACATTTTCTGGTGCATTTGGGTCTTTTAAATTCTCAGCAAGAGAGAGAACACACTTTGAAATCATAGACGGCCATCTCTTGATCAGCTTCAGTAGAGATTTGCCAGCAAGTCTAGGAACCATGTCAAAATATTAAATCAGATATCATAAATCACCATTACTTTAAAAATAAAAAATAAGAATAATAATCGAACGCCACTGCAGCCAAAACAAAAAAAATAAATAAATACTAAGAGATATTAATATCTCTGAACCACTTGCCATGAAAATATCAAAGATTCTAACCATTAGTTTTAGGAATATGTTCCCACCCAGATTGAAAAACTCAATGCATACCACATTCTAAGATCTGTCGGAAAACACAACTTAACATGTCTTTTTTCCATCATTTTTCAATAAACTTCAAATTTTTACCAAAATAGCCAGTCAGACCACATTATATATGCTAGGGACCCAACATGGAGGCTGCCATTGAGAAATTCACAGAACTCCTCCAAACTTGAGAATAAGAGCTAGAGTTTGATCATCATTTTTTTGATAACTTCGAAACTTTATAACCGCCAAAGACATCACCTTATCTACATGTGGGCTGTATTCAGTGTCTTCTAATTGGTTTCATTCCCTTTATTGGATCATTGCTTCTAGAATGATCTTGTGCCCTTTTATAATTATCATTTATAATTATTAATAAAAATTCAGTATAGCAGTCTATATAGTAATTTTTAAATTACTAAATCTAAAATGCACATTACATGTTCTGTGCTACACAAGTCACATTACATTCAAAATAGACAATAGGATTTAGTGCCCATTTGGCATAGCAGTTTGAACACTTTCTTAAAACATAGATTTTTAAATCTCACTTTTTTCTTAGTACAGCTTTTTCAAACAGCACTTATTCAAATAGCTCAAAATAGGCTGTACCAAACAGGCACTTAGAAGATCTGTACTATGATTTGATCATATAGTAGGTCAAAGAAGATTGGTGGACTCACAAGCGAACAGTTTCATAACTATGCAAAGATAGATTTAGAAGATTGTCCATCAAGAGATTCAGATGATCTGATGGAATGAACTTTGCACTTGTACGTAATAGATGATAGGATGACTGTGAGGATCTCCATGTATTGTGCATATATGCCTTATCAATGAGTGCCCACCTTGGCCTGGAATGAGAGAAAAGAATCATTTTTTAAATGCTACAGCATTGATACATAATTTCATGTCAAAATAGAGATCCAATGAGAATATTCTTCACCTTCTCTTTCCCTTAGAATGAGATGACACAATAAAATTAATCGGAGGTTCAACTATGGCAGCAGATTCCAACTTCCAAGCCTGCCTGTGATTTGACCACTCATCATATTCCAAACTTCCTGTATGACAAAAATCAAGAATAATTTATGAGAGGCAGGACATAAAAGAAAAAGGATTGATATCCAGCTCATCTAAACACAGTGTGCATTACCATAGTTTGCTAATGCATCCATAATACGAATAATGAGTATCAATAAAATGCTGTCATCAGATTTTTCCTCTAACAAGTATCTGCTCAAAGCACAAAGATCAATGAGGTTTAGCAAATCAGACCCAGCAGAATAGGAGTAATGTCCAGAGGAATACTGAAGTTTAAACATTACTTGCATGAGGCATGAATAACCTCAGCAGCTTTTTCCCGCAGTTGAGTGCTGCCAACACTTGAACCTGTTGCTCCAGCTATTAAGAAAGAAGTATGATCTGGATCTTCAACCACTACATTGCTGGAGGTCGGCCTGAAATCAGGCAAGCAAGACAAAACACCTTGCAATGATGAATCAATCCGCAAAAGAGTCACTTTCAAGTGCTCTTTCTCATCTCCTGTGAGACAGATTGCATGTAAATTGTCAGATAATGGAAAAACCTGTATAAACTTCATGTTCATCTGTATACTGATAATGTAAATTAAAATAATGTGGCATTAATAAAATGATATATACTGAAGAATACATCCTTTCTTTCTAGATGAGATTTTTTATTTTTTACCACATCAGTTAGGTTATGGGAAAAGTTCCTTGAGGAATAACTATGATAATTACCTGAATCTGAATGGATTTTAGTTTGGCACATTGTAAAAAGATCATCCAAAGCCACTTTAAAATGAAGATCCAAGAGTTCGTTTGCAAAATTAACTTCTTCGTCACTAGGAATATGCCACTTAGGGCCTATTGGCAGTTCATTATTGGAATAATCTTTTGTGCTGATCCATTCCTCTAGTTCAGAAGCCACAGGGTGACGGAAGATGCACCTAAGAAACCAGAATTTTGAGGATTTCATTTTCAAATAAAGAAATTAAATTAATAAGCATTTAAATACAACCACTAATGGAAAGAGGAAAACATACTTGTACTGATCAATAGGATAATAAAGAATCAGGCTACCAAGGAGGGAACGGAGAAGATGATCACCAGCACCATTGACCTGTCAAATGACCGAAAAATTCTTGGAGGGTGAGATTTTATAATAAAAATAATAAAAAATAATAAAAGAAAGAATCACAGATGCAAGCCTCAAGAGCAGGTAATTTAATCGACAATAGGATAAATACCAGACCTTCCAAGATGGAGAATCAAAAGCAGAAACAATAGCTTCCTTAAACTGATCCTTGTAACGGAGAAGAGCAGGACCCCCATAACTGATGGCAACTGATAGTGTTTTCAATTGATAATCAATTGATGTTTCAAGAGCAGGAGAAAGAGTGGGTTTTGCCTGGAAAGAAACCAATTCAAATTTCAAAAGAAGAACTTAGGTTCAACGTGAAAACATATAACACACACCATACATGGGAGAAGCACCTTTATTGAAACAGAGGACTTAGAAGTTCCTCTTCCTCCAAATCCTGTAACTGGCACTCCTTCTAAAGAGGAGATAACAGAGGACAAAATGGGCTCAATAAGGTGAGTAACTGCCTCTTCTGGGTTTGAATGCACACATGCACAACAAAGCAGTCCAACCTCAGCAATTGCCCCCGGAAGGATATTTGTCTTCACAAACTTACAAACTTTTTTTAAAGCCTGTTAGGAGCATGAGGAAAAATAATAAGAACATCTTTGATTGAGATTCTAAAATTCAAAAAGAACTGAACTGAATATCATTAACCAGAACTAAACCTGAGTATACAGGGATTTTGAAAGTCTCCCAAGCAAGATTTCAAGCATGCAATAGTAGTAAGGACCATCCTCAACGAGAAAAGTTCCTGATGTTGCAGATGAATGTAGGCCTTCATTCCTGCAGCAGCAGTAACCAATTATTCCAATACATAATAGAAATGTAGAACAGAAGATATGGAAGAACTGAATGTTAATACTAACATAACACTGCTGGGTTCCAAGTGCAGAAGCAAGGAAAATAGGCGACATAAGAATTCATCAAGCCATTCAGAAAAACGAATCATAGGCAGGAATGATGACTCGTCTATGTTATCATCCAAATAAGCCAACTGCAAGTATAAATGGATTAGTAAAAGCATTTATTCATGGTTATAAGGGCAATAATAATTGAGTATTCTAAGAATATTACGGGCTTGTGTGCTTACATTGGAAAAAATGGAGCCAATTAGTTGCATGGTTGCCAAGGTTTTAGGAGGATCATTGGCATCCATTCCAAGTAATACATTGGACAATGAAACCATCAAAAGATCAGTGAACTCATCACCACTTTCAACTGATTCTACTGAAGTTGATTGGGAGGTGAGAAATAGTGAACGCCCAACAAACGCTACTGACATTACAGCAATTTTCAGCTGGTGGGTGGCAGTCATCTGACTAGACATAACATTGGTGAAAGAGAAGTTAATGTGATGAAACAAGCAAAACTTAAAGGGGTGAACAATACTATTAATAGGCACTGTTTCACAAATGCACAGGTGTTTTCCATCAGGAAAACTGCAGACAATCATTCTAAGTTTCAACAATTCTGTGATGTAATGAAATAAATGATACAAACTTACTTACCGTCTCTAAGGCCATATGGAATCGAGATGCCACAAAAGGAAGAACCAAAGAGGGCTCCACATAAGACAAAACAGAAGTTGCTGCAGCAACTGTCTCGGATAAATGCTCATTCTTGCTATATTGACCACGTTCAATTAACTTCAGCACCACATTGACGAAATATGTCCTTTCTGATCTTCCAAGAAGCAGTTCGGGCTGTCTACTGTTTTCTGTGTTCCTGCAGTAACAGTACTTTAGTAGAAAGAATAAAAATGTGCTAAAGCATGAAGAACAGATTTATATCATCATGCAGGAAATTCTTACTGTTGCTCATGCTGTAGGCGTTTCTCAAATTGTATTACCAAATGGAACAAAAATCGCTCCAATGAATAAGTCCAACGACCACCATTGGAGGGATGGTAATATCTACAACAATAGACACCAGTAAAGAACTGACAGTTTTTATTACCAACTCACATGCTTAGAAAAATAAAATAAAATGTGTATGAGAATATGAGTGAACAAACTGTTCCAAGAGGTTGACCAATTTCTCAAACTGATCTTGCATCAAACTACCAGGTCTTAATAGATACACCTGCCACCAAAATTATAAAATATATACCAACATCTTAGGAACCATCCAAATGGGGACCACTTCATGCAAAGAGTAAAATGTAGGCCATAGTGCAAAAGTCTTACAATTGCTTTTGCGATGGCCTTTGCTGGGGTGACTGTTTTATTGGAGAACAAGAACCTTGTGTTTCGGGGAACATCCACAGAAAAAGGATATGATCCACTTCCATTTGCCACAGGAACCTGTGGTTGACAGATTGGGTGAAGGCATATAAGTGTGCATAGTAACAATAATAATAATAACATAATATAGCAATAACAACAACAATAATAATAATAGTAATTCTTATTAACAGTAGCAGCAGCAGCAGCAGTAATAAGTCTTAGGCTCTATTTCATAGTTAAATGTACTCCAGAAAACATTTTAAGAATTTTTGGGTTTGTAAAAAACTTGGTCAAACCGTTAATATTTTTAGTTGACGAGGAAAACACATTTGTAAAAGTTGTAAATTGTTTTACGGATATTTTTTTTGTAAAACATTTTCCAAACTCTTTCTCACACAGACAACCACCCCCCCCCCCCAATTCTTTCACACACAGACCTGCACCCTCGTTGCTCTCCTTCTCACACCCAAAGGATGCCAGCTATGGGGCATGGGATCGTTAGCATGGTGGCACAGTGATCGTCGGTGCAGAGGGTTCATTTTTTTCTGATCCACTTGGTGGTCAAATGTTGGGGTTTGTTGAGGCGCAAAGGCTTGGAAGTCAATGCTAGCGGGCAAGCAGTGGCCATCAGCACTCTGCTGATCTGTCACTGCAGATGATCGGTTATGGGTGTTGTGATTTTGGGATTTTTCCACCAATCTGTAATGGGTGTTTGGGATTTTCCTGCTTCCAATCAGTAATGGGTATTGTGGATATGTAGAGTTTTGATCTATTTGGGTGTTTTGTCCTGTAACAGGCTTTGGTTGTGGATAAACAGATTTTGTGATGGAGGAAATTTTCCACATTTTATCTAGCAACAAACACCAAAAAAATAATTTCTGAAGCATTTTCAAAAATGTAACCAAACACTAAAAAAGAAAATGCTTTCCCTAGCTGAAAAAATTTTACATCAAAAAACATTTTACAATAAAACAAACGGAGCCTTATAATTATTTTAGGCCATCTTGTAGGAGCAAATAAAAACATCATTTAATTGCTTGACATTATTGATGCATAATCAATCAAGGATCTACAATTTCTGTCAAAATGTACTTCTACTTTATTTATGATAAGCATTAGTTAGAAGAAAATCATGGTTCAACTACAAGACTCATATCCACATGCTAGGGACCACTGTATGTAACCAGTATCAATACATATTCAACACTATTTAAACAATTCATACACTCACCTCAAACATATTCAAGTATCTGGCAAAAAGTGTGGGTAAGAAACACTCCCATTCTATGGAGTTGCAGTTCTTTACAACACGAGCTACTAGAGCAGCCCATTGACTATTCCAAAATTGGCAATTTGGCATCGAGTCCCACAGGTCTATACACGATTTAATCCAGTCACTGCCATGCCAACAATAGGAAGTTAATTTGCCCAAACAAGCATAAAGAAAACCACAAAGAATAGGAGTTCTCAAAAATATGTGCTGCTAACAACAACAACAAGCCTTAATCCCAAATTTTTGGGGTTGGCTATGGATTCTCAACTAAAATATGTGCAGCTTACTTTGTAAAAAAGTCCTGGTTGTCTAAATTTGTAGGAAGAAACAGTCTCACAAACCCAGATCCTTCAAATGATGAATTATGCCATGGATTTTCCAATAAAGATCTGCAGGTTTGTTACATTAGATGGTAAGCAACAAAAAGTAAAGAATGAACACAGAGCTTTCACCATTATGACCACGCCAAAATTCAATTCAATTGGGACGAGTGACTCCACTTTTTAACATTCCTAACATGAATACTATAAATTCAGTATAGTACAAAGTCTGAAGAGATTTTTTTTTTGATAAGTAAGAATGTTATATATACGAATGGCTACTCTATGCATGAAGAACATAGAGCAAACCCAGAAAATACAAGAAGAAGAAAACAGAGAACAAAGTTTGAAGAGATTTAAAGCCTACATTGACCAAATTGATTTCTATTCAGGCTACCTATTTTTTGTTGCTGAATCATCAAAGGCTAAACATCAGGGACTGCAGGAGAGTACAGATGTTTAACAAAAAGTCAATACTGAAGTGACCAAATTGAGTTTTTTATTATTTCTAAAACCTAATATTTTGGTTGTTTTAAGATTATTAAAAAAACAATAATAAAATAATATTTTCACAAAAATAACATGAATTTTATAGACAATGTCCGGTGTACTTGGTGTAGCTATTAATAAAGCAGATTACTAAAACTCTAGTGTATTCTGCCTCCATGAAAAAGCTAAAGGTCAAAAACATTAAATATATGCCATATGTAACTTAAGAGATAGATTCATATGTAATTCACTTTGACAAAATCCAAAATCAAATTGAACCTACTGATGGCCAAAGAAATCCAAAGTAAATTCAAGGCTTTTAGACAGATCAACAAAATCAAAGAGAGAGATCCTCAGAGCACTGACCTAAACTCAGACCATATCTCAAAGGCAGAACCTGGTGGGAAAAACCTCCGGCAGGATCGAACAAGGGAAGTAATAGCCTCAAAATGTCTCTGTCTCAATCTCCACCCTTCAGGACCAGTATCCCTGTAACAGATGAATAATCCTAAGTCATCAGCATATAAAGTTCCAATACTAGGAAGTACAAGACAAAAAATAGTGTATATGCAATTCAGTGAAGCAAAAAAAAAAAGCAATTATTGACAGTTCAAGAAAAATTCAACTATATTAAGTTGAAGGGAATGCAAAGAAGTATGACAGCAACAACAAAGAGAAAGACTTTAAGCTAGAGACCTTGGATCATTAAGAATTTACTTTGTGATACAGATTTTTTTTTATTGGAATGATTTCCCTTTGGTTAATGTGGGTAATTTTGAAAAAGAAAAACCACAAATTTAATGATGGCATTCTCTCTTTTATTGAGCTGAAAACATTGTTTGTAAGGTTGTTTGAATGGGCCTGAACATTTGGCACTAGATGCATGTTCTGTTGTAGAGTTTATTGATTCTATTTCCTTTAGATTGTAATTTTTGTATATTTTAATTCTTCAGGTTCACTGTATGTATACATCCTGAGTACATTACGCATTCCTCTTTTCAATAAATTGCATATTACTTATCCAAAAAAAAAAGCTTCAAAAGCACTAAACAGTTTTAGTGCATAAATAGGAGATTTCATGATAAAATATCTTTTTCCTTTTTTTGGATTGGTTATTTATACACAATCCAACATAACCTCATCATTCGCCTCATTCTTATTTGGGGGTGGGGGGTGAGCTGCCATTGAGTGTTCACAATGAATTATCATAATTTAACCAATCAATTAAATCATGGCAATACTTTGTTGAACTAAGAATAAATAAATAAATGAAAACAATACATTTTGAAGGCGAATACTTAAAACTCACCTTGTGAAATGTGTATTAACCAAAGTATCGTACAAAGGTCGCCATTGAACTTTCAAGGACAACTTCTTCCGATACTTATTAAGTACCCTTACTAAGATATTTCCCCATCTAACCTAATCAACACAAACAGAACATCATATCAGAAAAGAAAAATTGTAAAAGTAAATATGTACAAGGAGAAAATATTTCACATGAGACAATAGATCACCTGGGCATAAAGCTTGTTTTGTGAGTTTTTAAACAACTCCAACCCTATCTCAACAAGTGTGCTGACATCTTCCAAAGATACATCACTTTTTGCCTTTATGAAACTGCATAACAAATAAATTCAAGTCAGATTTCAATCCTGTCACCAATCAATATAGATGGGACAAGGCACGGATGAGCTAGCTCCATCCGCTTCACCAACAAGTTCTGCAATTACTAGCTATAAGTGAAAAAAGACCAGTCTGATAGAAGGACCAGATCAACTATGTGCCAAAAAAAGAAACAAAAAACAAAACAAAACAAATTTTCAACAATTTCTGAAAAAAACTTTTTCAATTGAAAAGCAATATAAACACATTAGATCTACATCTTCCAAACCAACTATTATATATCTACACCAGATTGAGACCAACCATAATTTGTGTGCCTCCAACATAAAAAAATTTACTATGACATATATCTCACATGCACCATCCATAACACATAGTAATTTGCTTCATGCATCTTTTTGAGTGACTCTCAGTGATATCCTTAGTACAAGGCCGGTGTAATTGGGGTCCATCGTACTCTTGTTTTTTAATTTTAATAAAGTTTTACTTTAAAAAATATGTAATTTATAAAATAAATAAAACATAGTTGCCATTAAGAGACTCATACATCACCAAACACAAACACAATGAGAGATAATGTATGACCAGTATTAACTATTAAATAAGAAAAATTAGAAATATATGTGACAAAGAGCCATATAGGCACAAGGCAACCCCTAATGTGCTAGTGCATGAGATCTTATACTGATGAACAGACACCTCCAAGCAACTGAAATCCATGGTGACAGCTTAATGCTTGCTTTGAAAATGTAAGGTTTGGTAGTTAGAACTGGATATCTTCAGAATTTGTCAAGGTATAGCAAGAAGTGTCTTCCATGAGAAGTTGTTACGGTCATTATGACTGGTGGTGAAGTTTGTTAAATGGGACAATAGTTTAACAATGTATTTTTTTTTATAAGTAATGAGACTTTTATAGAAAAAAATTGAACATCATGTTCACGATGATGAACACTTTGAACAAAGAAACAAATACAAGAAGATCAAGAGCTAAAGGAAATAGAAACTAAAAAATCAACTACAGCAGTACAATTCGTACACCCTCAAATACAAGCCCAAAGAAAGAGAGTACGAAAAAGTAAACATTTTAGATGTTCCAAAGTTCTCGCCTTGTCTTCAAAAATGCAGGCATTACGTTCCTACCAAACTAACCACATTAAACATGCCGGGACCATGTTCCAAATGATAGAAAGATGCTTTCCAAACCAGTTTCTCCATATAGAGAAAAAAGATTTCACTAACCTTGGCATTACCCATTGAATCCCAAACACTGCAAAAACTTCACACCATAAGGCATGAGAGAACTTACAATGAAGAAGAAGGTGATTCACTGATTCCCCATTGCAACAACACAAACAACACCCATTAACCAAAAACTGACCTTTCTTAATAAGGTTATCAATGGTGAGTATCCCATCATTAGCTGTTGTCCATAAGAAGAAAGACACCCATCTAGGCACCTTAGTACGCTATATACCCTCCCAAGGAAAGGCATCAGTGGTGGAACTAGCTAATAGCTTATAAAAAGAGCGCACATCAAAAACACCAGATGTAGTCAATCTCCAAACCAACTGATCATCCCCCTCACCCCTCGGCATAGACGAATAAATAAACTCAAAGAATGAGTAGACAGTGGTTGCCTGCCAATCCTGAGGACCATCACGGAATAATAAATTCCAGCTCCTACCTCCTTCTGAATTTGAAACAACCAAGTCAGAGACCCATGCTTCTTTAGAAACAGAGCAATCATACATGGAAGGGAAAAGTTCCTTCAAAGGAGTAGGCCCACACCATGGATCATGCCAAAAACGAACACGGTTACCCTCCCCCACATTATACAAAATTTGGCTAAAGAACTTCTCTGTTCCTTCTTTAATACTCCTCCACATCCCACACCTGTGAGCAACTCTTACCCCTCTAGTGCACCAGCCACCTCTTGCCTCTCCATATTTGTCCGCTATAACCTGACACCATAATCTATGATTTTCTTTCCCAAACCACCACAACCACTTCCCAAGTGAAGCCTTAAACAGCCTAACTCTTCGGATTCCCAAACCACCACACTCAACTGGCAAGCATAATCCCAAGCAACTAAAGGATATTTAAGAACATCCTCTGAGGCCCCCCAAAGGAAATTACTCCGAATTCTTTCAATTCTTGCAGCCACAGCCTGAGGGATAGTAAACAACGATAAAAAGTAGGTGGGAAGACTCGATAAGGTACTTTTTAACAAAATAAACCTACCTCCTTTTGATAAATACAGATCTCTTATTTATCATTGGAATCTTTTGCCCTGTTATGCACCTCACTTTATTGATTTTTAACCAGATCTCTTATTGATTTTCATTCTTTTATAAGTGATTCTCATTCAATTCCTAGCTTGAATCTGTGATCAAATGATTTTACATTTCAAAGGTCATGATACTTCAGCGATGCTTGCACTTGTTTATGTCTATGGAGGGCAGGAAATCATTAAAATATTGGTTGAATGATTAAATTCATCATTTCCTAACAACTTAAGTTGTAGGGGTCACTTGGGAAAATTGGTAATTTATCATGGTATTAGAACAAGTGTACTGAGTTCAAACCTTGTCTCCACTCTACCTCCCATTTAAAAAATTTAAAAAATCCCATGTGTTGGGCCCCACTTATTAAGGGAAAGGCAAGGCCCACACGCAAGGGGAGTGTTCAAATATTGGTTAGATTATTAAATTCACAATTCCCTAACAACTTAAGCTTTTGGGAGAATTGGTAATTTATCAAATATGTTTCTAATTTCTCACAAAAATTTAAAACGATACCAATTTGGTAATTCACTATTTGAACATCCATATTGAAAATTGGTCAGCCCTGAACAAGTCAAATGCGCTCCCTCAAAATGTTATGTCAGAACTTATAGCAGACACTAGGGTCTACCTCTAGAGCACACCATCTATGCCATCTTATGAACCAAAGCACTCCCAATCTCCCAATGACAACTTGTATAAGAGGCAAAAGCCAACTATCATTTCTTTTGTATGGCCCATAGCAAAAAGCAATCAGTTAAGCAAGGATTTAGGTTAGCCTGCCACTCAAGCCAACCTAAAAGGGAGGGAGGCTCCTTGTACTCAGTGATGTCAACCCCACCAACCCCACAAATGCAGCAGGGCAGAAGATTCCAATGACAAACTCATATTCGTAAGTAGTGCTAATTGGCTCCATTCCTAGAGGCAGAGTATCTATCTATCAATGCCACACCCCCTACCCTCTAAATGCAAACACCCTAAAAATATGAAATTCACCAGTGCAAGTCCCTCATTCCAAGTCTTGTATCCCACTACTGCAATAGTCATCCCTCAACTCCCATGCGAATTTCCCTGCTCCCCGACTCAAGCTAAGGCATACATACTCTTCCGCAAAAATTTCTATAGAAATGCCTCTATTTCTCAATATCAGGACAGATAAACAAGTTCATTATCTATTGTTTCATGTAACTCAACCCCTAAAGCTCGTCTATTGCTATTGCTTAATTATTTTGATAAATTTATAAATAAATAAAAAATCACACCATTTTCATGTGAAATTAGAACAGTTATACATAGATAAATGTCATCCAAGTACCACCAACAACCCACGTAGTGAGGTAGGTATTAATATGAACAAAGACAGCTTTGTATAAGAAAATTGAAACAAAAAAGTAAAAGGGCCAAGCCATAAACGAAGAACAAAAGGCACCCAATAATCCACCTTAAACCCCAATCTTCACTGTCAATGATTCATTTCCTAACTCACTCATTGATCAAATGGGCACCCAATAATCCACAATTCGGAACCATCAAAATTATTGTTATTTACTCGTGCAAACAAAAGGCATAACCAAATTCTAGAGACAAAATCAAAACCAAGCAAATTTTCAACATGAATTCAGATAAGGAAAAAACAAAACACACCCAGAATCGAAATGATTCTGAAAAATCCCAGAAGACCCAAAATTTAGAGTCAAATTGAGAAAAAAAAAAAAAAAAAAAAAAAAAAAAAAAAAAAAAAAAAAAAAAAAACGAAAGACCCAAGATCGAAAACATATTGATAAGACTGAAAAAGGAAAAATATAAACAAGAAAGAGCAAAGAAAATTAAAGAAAGCTCACAGGTCGATGACAGAGATCCACTTGAGAGTGGAGTAGACAGAATCTGGGTCATCAGGTTTGAAAGAGTTCTTGACAGAGCAGACGACCCGAGAGAATGACTCTTTCTCTCTCTTGGTCTCTTGGGCCACCGGTGGTGGAAGCCAAGCATTGTAGAGATGCATTTTTTTAGTGTTTTGAAGCAAATGAAGAAGTAGAAGAAGAACACGAAGGCTTGGATGAAATTTGCGAGGAATGGTTTTCACTATATATATAATGTTTTATGTGCGTGTGAATTGGTCTGGCTTTTCTTTCTCAACAAGAAAGTTTAGACTATACAGAACAAAAAACTAAGCCCAAAATGCAAACAACGAAAGTTGCAGTTGAAAGAGAGTAGGATGGTCCTACATGACTTTTCAGTCACCAATAGGAAACTTACAGATTAATGGTATGGTAATCTCACAGATTTTTCTAGGGGAGGGTGAAAGTAGACAGTTTCACCTAGTACTCACGAAAACATCTCCACACTCTCTCTTACACACATTTCGGTAGGGCTCGAAATAATAGAGTTGGTATCTAATGAGACTGCCCGATGGAGCGGATGGAGCCGGTCACTCACATTTTGTGGATTTTTTTTTTCATTTAACATTAAATTGCTAAGGATTTCGTTAGTTGTCCAATTTCAAAACAAAGTGAAAAAGTAGTATCTTGAATTTTTAAAACTCGAGTTTCGGGTAGAAATCGAGTTCCTAATACTCGAGATCTTGAGTTACAAATATCTGACATGGACTTTTATCCATGTGGAGCCACGTTGAAATCAAGCTTCTAATACTCGATTTGTGATCATATTTCAAACACAAAACACAGACTCAACTTTTATTTAACTTCTCACTCTCACTTAAGCATCCAAAACATTCTCACTCTCCTTCACACCCAAACATACAAACCCCAAACCCTCACTCTACCGAAGACAAGCGCATCTCATTGGTGACAGAAAACCCATCGGCGGTAGAAAACTCTTGTCTCCTCTCATCAGCGACCTCTCACTATCTCACACTGAGGTCAGTAGTAAAACACAGCCCCTCTCCTTCTATATTTACTCACAAACATTTGGCAGTTCTCCTATCTTTTATCACTACTCCCATTTGTTCATTATCAAAACACATCAATCCACTGGGAATTTTGTTTTTCCCTCATTTCCACATAACCCCAAACCAAATACATAAAACACTTAGATTTTATTCCAGTAGAAATTGAGTCTTGCAGACTCGAGATCAATGGCATTTCTCGAAGAAAATCGAGTCTTAAAGAGTCGGTTTTGTTTTGTAGAACTCAAGTCTTTAAGACTCAAGATCTATGTGGCATAATAGTGTCCAACTCAACAAGTAGGAAGCGAGTCTTTAAGCCTCGAGTTTTATATGGAACTCGAATTTCTAAAACTCGAGATGCTAGTTTGCAATTATCTTTCAAACGCGTGTTAACTTACTATATTTTATCCCCTTACTATGCTAGTCCCCAAATATCCCCCATTATGTGAGACTGTTGTTCCTTTTCTAAGTGACCGTATGTTATAATTGATACACAATAGAAATAGTTAATGTATTACTAACAATGCTCATGTGAATATATTATATTAGACTGTTGTGGACATGCGTTGCATTTGTTGTAAAAGATGGAGTTGGATTTGTAGAAATAGTCCGTGGTCCACACCCACCAAACCATTTTTAGAACATCATTGTATTCATCTCATCCTAGCCCACCATGGTGAGATAGCCTTCGTCATAGCGTCCCTCAACCTTGTGGACCTATGGCAAGCAATTGGTTCTCTCAATTCCCCCCCCCCCCCCTTTTTGTAATGTGGATTAAAATGGGTTTTTGATATGCCAGCCATGGCGGCGACTATGTGAGCTTGGGCTTTTGCTAAGTAGTATGGGAACAACAATATGGGTGTAAGCTTTACTATGGGGTTGCTAGCATGAGAGAAATAGTTGCTTATGATTCAGTATTGTCTCATTTAAGAGAGCTTTTTATACTCAAACGAGGGAAATGCATGGAATTACGAACTATGAAAATAATGCATTGTGGATCAAACAAGACTAACAAGTAAGAACTTGAATCAAATTGAAACAAACTTGTATAAACAAGATTACAAGGAAGCACTAACAAGCATAAACACCTTCTAGAACCCTATGAATTGTGAGAAAATCTCATAAGAAACTAAATATTACAAGAGAATGATTTGATCTCTATATAGGTAAGTTTGTAAATGGAGAGGGGTGTTTTTCTCTTGAAAATGAGTCCTCTATTTATACTTGAAACTTGACAGTTACTAACAATTGTTCCTTTCATGTGTTTCTCTTTCCTTGAGCTTCACTGACACATCACAATTTTTTATTATGCTTTGCAACTTCTTAAAATTACTTCGATGCCACTTATCTCTACTGCGTACACTTTTACAAGAGTTAGTAACTATCATATCATCCCATATTACTTTCTATGTTCCTATGCTTTTACAAGTGTAATTACCCTATCGTGCCACTTGTTATATTCTTGAAAATTCAGGAAATTTTGAATTAATACCAACATGAGTGAAGGATATTATTTATGAGTTCTATTAGAAACCTAATTTCTCAATTGACCTAAACCTGCCTATATAAACATTCTTAAGCATGTTTCTCAAGTAAAGAGAGAGCAGCCCACCAATAGCAAATCTGAAAAGCAATATCCTTGAGCCAAAAAAAAAAAAAAAAATTCACTCTCTTTGTTCATTGATAAAATCATAATGTGATCTATTCCACTTGTGCTTCAACCAATGTTCTTGAAACCGCAAAGCTTGCCCTACAACAATGGGTCGTTTTTGCTAGCTTTCAAGGTTTTAGATTGTAAACAAGTTCGTTCATAGAGGAGACTCGCATCAAAGGGCTTGTAAGTAGACTATGTAACTATTTTGCCTAGTGACTTTTTTTACAAGATTGGATTTCTAGGGGAGGTTTTTTCATTGAAAAGTTTCTTCATTTGTTTTCTACTTCATCATCAAAATCTATGTACTTTTTATTACTTTTTACTATTATTGCTTTTCTTTTGGTGATTGATTACTATGGTTGATAACTTGTTGAATTATTAAGTGGTTGAATTAATCCAATTAACCTGCTGAACGTCATCAAAAAGTTCAAAACTTTATGATGAGAGAGATATAGTTACATACAGCCGCCTTTAAAAAAAAAAAAAGTTAAAGGCGGCTGTATGTAACATTTTCTTAAATAAATAATATTATACCCATGAAAGTGGTTTGTGTGAAAAGTGTGGAACTTTTTAGGGGAAGGCAGTTTAATGCGTTACAAGTGGCTGAGAAGTGGCCATTAAAATACACATCTTTACTAAACGTCAACATATACAGAGGAGAAAGAAAAACAATTCTGCAATACAAAAAGTTTCTCAACATTGAAAGCTCATCTCCTTCTCCTATATATGTTCCTATATATATATATGTGTTTCTCAACTAAAAAGAAATAAATAAATAAAGTTTCTCAACCTTTTCACTAGACAAAATTTAGGAAACAACTTTTGCTACAATTTTAATTATAAGTGGTAAAAAAAATTTTAAAGAATTATAAATTCATGTGAAAATAATAAGTAGTCAATTAGTCATAATTTATCACATCAAAATTTTAACAAAATTTCGTGCTATAAAAGTTGTGATTATAGAAAAAAATTCTTTCTATAATCTCTGAGATGTCTAATAAAAATTAAATATTTAATAGACCGATACAAAAGCAATATTACTTTCTTATTAAATTCTGACAAATATTTGTAGAAAAAGTAATGTCAGGTATTGTATACAGAGGTGAGAGTTGGTCCACATTAAACTCGTCTCCAGAGTCCACAGATTGAACATTAGGAGTATATTTACTAGATTCTTTGTAAACTGATTGGGGCCCTTTGCCTTTTGTAAAAACGTGGGTAATTGAGATTCCTCTCATAATTGGCTATTTGGCAGCAAACAATTGGATGCAAACTTTTGAAAAAGTGAATATATTGAAAGTGAGAGAGGTTGCAAACTTTTTACTATAGATCCCTTTTACAACGGGCTGTTCATAAAGATTAAGACTATGAGAATCAATTACATTATTGTTAATGACATCAAAGAATAACAATATGCTAATGGAATTTCATAGTACGATTCAGTGATTTCTGTCTTTTTTTCGTTAGATTTCTGTACTAATCAACGCTTGAGCCCGTAGGATTATGTTTGCAAACCGTGACCATAATTTGGGACAATTGTTACATTAGTTTTCCCAAGATCACCATATTAGTTGTCTTTGCGGTCTTTACCTTATATGTGCATACCAATTGAGACTTGAAGCATACTTGTATTAATAATTAACTTGCCATCAAAATTGATAAATAATAATAGATTGATCTCCACTTCATAAGGTAAAGCTTCAATTAATTCACTATATCACATTGCCTCAATCTCACTAAAATAAATTTAATGGAGCTCTCAACAGTCTTAATGCAGTCAATTGTTGCTTTATTAATGCATTTTGGACTCCATTTTCCTTTACTACTAGGCAAAGTGGACACGATAGCTAATAGTGGGGTATGAATTGGAATGATTCTTTTTCACCCAGCTGTATGACATAAACGATAGAGAATTAAAGGAAAAGGCGTTCACTTCAACAACCAAAAAAGGGTAACCATTATATGCATCAAATATTAAAGCATAAAGATATATTATTTGGTTCTGTTAAGTCTATACAAAGAAAATTGACAGACAAACTACGATTTGACTATAGTAGCATTTTCTTTTAGTGTCACAACATTCCATCCAATATTCACAATCTATATTGGATTTTGACAAGCGGCCAGGAATTTCCATGTCTATTGAAGAAGAATAGCTAGTAGATATAAACCCGAACCCAAAAGCTATCTACCCCTTAAAAACCTTCCACAGACCTTCAAGACATGCATAGTGATATATTTTTTGATTGCAACATGCATGGCGATAGCTATTTGAACCACGTACATGTGACATTGATGATATACATGTGCCTTGCAAGTTGCAACAGCCAACCTCCAAATGGGTATTGGGTACATTTACAAATGGTGTTAATAGGGAAAATATCATCATGCCAAACCATGTCATAACAAATATGACACGGGTCTCATGGCATCAAATTACCATCAGCTCATCCAATGAATAAAGTATATTCCACAAGAAGAAGGCAAGTAGTACTCCTAGTTCATGGTGTCATGGCATAAAGAAACAAAATGCCAATGCTAATCAAACTGATCTCTCTATCATGATAGATTTCTATCAATAAATGCACTATCTCTTGCTGATATTTCCAGTCATTTCTGTTTCAACTATATCTTCTTATTCTTGCAAGTACCTAAAAAAATTAATATGAAGTATGTCCCAAGTAAACTGAATATTGTATACAAAAAGGCTTGCTGCTACAAATTACAGTCTAAAAAATCAAAAGTAGTTTGTCATATACAAGAGGTCTTCCCACAAATTACATTCTAATAAATGAGGTCTGTCTCAATAAGACGGGAGACTGCCCAAACTCCTAAGCAGTAGTTCATTTATATAAAGATTTTAAGAGCAAATATTTCAATGTGTGTAGAAAGCTCCTGTCAATCTGATTTGTTTCTTTTTCACCAAATCCAATGCTACTCAAAGTGGTACAGCATAAAAAATTAGACTACTTTTGTGAACGCGGACCTTGAACTAATCCCTTTATCTTACTAGGCATACACTGTAGATCAAGCAAAATACGATGATGAAGAGGATGTATCGGCCAGAACCTGCAAGTACAGCAGAACTAATGATCAAACATTCCAATATAAGGTAGAGTTTTTGGGAAAAGAATATCCCATCAAAGCTACCTCAAGTTGCTCTTCAGTAAACGAATTTTTCTGAATGTCCCATGTATCTGCATGTGTTCTCCGGAACTCTGCGACTGCTTTTGTAACTGTGGATTTCACAGGTGATGGCTCCCCCCCAAAACAAGCTAGTAATATAACATGCTCAGGCAACCAACTGAAACAAAACAGTGAATATTTTTAATTTTACAAGGTAAAAAAAAGTAATACATTATTCTGGGTGTGGGTCAAACAATATCAAAAATCAAAATCTTTTAAAATCCTCAACCAGTGTCCCATCCCTCAAGCAGACCACATCACACAAAATTAAAAGTCATGAGATGATTCCTACAATCTAATCAAGTGCCTCACATTGGACAGTGAACAGACAATCAGTTTAAACATTAGACCTTGGCCAACCCAAGAGCAGTTCAGCTCCTCTTCAATCTGCTTACTTTAAGTCTAGTGTAGTTGATGGCTCTAAGCAGAACATGTCACTACAGTCTGGTGTAGGTGTCTCATTTATCAAATTGCCAATTCTTCAGGCAAAAGCAGGTGTGCTGAATTATTAACATGTTCAACATTTCTTGTAGTTTCTTTTCTTTTCTTTTCTTTTTTTTTTTTGGGGGGGGGGGGGGGGGGGTGGTTGTAGTACTACTGTGTTGCATGGACATTGGATTTCAAATATCCATGTAATACCAGTGTACTTTAAGTAGGCGCTATGAACATCTTAAAATGCCCATACAGCAAAATTAATTGAGACTCCATCAGATTTAAGCATGCCCTTCACATTTAAAAATAGAAGCATCTAATTATGTCCATATTTGTGCTCTTGTCATTTAACATTTCAAATTGCTAAAGAATTAAAATAATGACAGATATAGTGGAACTTCAAGTGTATGTTTCCAGTAATATAATAACTCCACTTCTGATTGATAATATTATAGTTGTTTTTCTACGTTTAAACAAATAGAGCATACTATGTGTGCATCTGGCCGTGCATATATGCATAAGTGCATGAATATAAACTTTTATTTGGCCGGAAATACACAATGAATGCACCCATTTGTAAAAGGTGGCTCAACTTTATCCTTTCTGGTGTTGAAAAGGACCAAAGAAATACTGTGTGCATCTGGCCATGCATATATGCATAAATGCATGTATAGAAACTTTTATTTGGCTGGAAATACACATTGTATGCACCCATTGGCAAAAGGTGGTTCAACATTATCCTTTCTGGTGCTGAAAAGGACCAAAGAAAAAGGCTGAGTTTAACACATGAATATTTGGGGAACTCATTTCTATAACATTTTCTTCAAAATATTTTACATTTTGCACCATTGCAGATAAAATCTCAAGGTCAGAAAGTTGCACTTAGTTTATTAAATGACCTAAATGTTGACCAACACCTTCTTTAGTCAAAAGTCACACTTTTGTTTCTCACAGAGACAACTTATGAGAGACAGCAATCCACTAAGTGAAAAAAATTTCCAGCATTTCAGAAGGATGAGGGCATCCATCGTAGTCCTGATTCCTTGGATACTTGTCCAATTAACAATCGAAGTTTACACAGTCATGGGTTCTCAGGATTCAAGTTTGAATTTAAAGACACAAACAGGCCCATATTGTTTGATCATAGTGCTTTTTATTTATGTAAATTTTCAACTTTTCTAATAGAATGTTTAATACCAATGGATCTTAACACATGATGCTACCTAAGTCCAACACAATAACAGCTTCATCAATCATGCATAATGAAACTCGTAACACAGTTCTGGAAACAAATTGTAAGATCAATTTTTTACTATAACATCATAACACACCTGGGCATATCATAAGGGGATGATAATACACAAGCTGTCAAAGCAAGTACAGGACCATGAATAGAGGCTACAGATTGACCACCACTCATATTCCTGCATTTTTTAAATTTCCAAACCAAAGATCAGAACATAAAATCACACATGGAATACCTAGTTTTAGAACTTAATACATGAGTAATAAAAAAATGTAGGATGCACACTCTTAAATACATGGATTCATACGTGTACTCACTTATTAATTACATGGGCAAATATGTGTTATAAATATTCATAAAATGAGAATTTAAATCCCATGCAAGATATAGGAATGTCATATTTGATGCTGCATACAAAATTTATATGCCAAAAAGATTGCACACATCATTCATACTGATTCCAACAGGTGATAAAATTAACTATCAAGGGAAAATTTAGGTCCTATACACTAAAAGATAAGATCTGATAAATTAAATACGCAAAAAATAATTTTCATTATATGGCTATCCAAAAGAGGAATCATTTTAATAAGAGAAGAATCTATAACACATTGCATCATGATTATTAGGGTTCATAGATGAGTTGGCAAATCCTAGTGCCAAAACATACCAGTTTAGATTGCATCAATAGAATTGTGTTAGGATTGAGTCTATGTAAGAAGCTTCTTGAGGTGATGATATACTCAAAGATAGTGAATTTATGATATTTTGCCCGTATATTTTACACCATAATGAATCTTTGGGTAAAACTTATTTTATTGGAAAGTAGACATTTGGGCTTCAAAACAAACACAAATTTGACCCAATTTAGATTTGAAATGAGTGAGATATGGCCATTGGAAGTTGACACAACTACACTGTCTCTGAGATTTTGCACGACCCTCACTAGATTGAAATTGCCACAAATAGTAAACTGACTTTGAACTTTGAAGGTCTGACGACATAACCTAATGATTTCCTATATGAAACCAACCCTTGTCGCACAATTAAGAGCAGAGAGACTATCATTCTAAGAGCAAACCCTCTTGAGCTTAAACAGTCAAAAACCATCTCCCCTGAGTTTTCTCTTTGAGAGCTCCTTCCAGAGTTTCTCTTAGTGAGTTTCTCATTTAAAGCACACAAGTTGTTAACCCTTACCAATGAGTTCACTACTGTATCCCTCCAAAGAGTCCTTTGGATTACTAGAGTTCCAATGGTTGCAGCCAGCTGAGTTCATTCATAGTGGGGATTTCTGTAGAAGAATCCCAAAGTTCTGGGGCTACTATAGTAGGAGGCGAATGGGTTGTTTGTTGAGGTTACATAAAAGTCTAGGACTACAAAGGTTTTGTGAATTTAGACTTAATGTAAATAATTCTTTATAGGGAAATTTCTTACAGGTAGGTTGCCATGAAGTGGTTTTTCTTTTGAAGAGTTCTTCAAAAGTTTTTCAGTTCACCACCAAATCCATGTGTGCCTTTTGTTAAAATAATGGTTAAATGATTAAATTTATCATTTCCTAATATCTTAAATTTTGGACAATCGGTAATTTATCACCTTTATTGGTTTTGGATTTTGGTGTTACCGTGGTTGTGCAATCTATCAAATTGTTAACTCTGGACTTAACCAAAAATTAGTCAATTCATAATCCACTACTTATGATGTAGAATAGACAGCACGTGCCTTCTTGGAGCTGCAGGGGCGCTGGAAATCACAACACAAGATAAAATGTGGGTGCCAGTATGGGGCATCAGGGTGACAGTGTCAGAATTGCATGAAATTTGGCAGGTTGAAGGGAAACGGCATTCTGATCCAGACTCATGACAAGGCCATAAGCATTGCCAAAATTTAGGCGAATTCCTTCATTAAGGCCCCGAAAACAGTGTTTTTGCTATTTATAGTAATATTTGTTTTTCCTTAATAACTTTTAGTTTAAAAGTCAGAATAAGGTCTCGTCTGTTTTGAGACGACCCTTAAGGTCATTAGCTTATGATTCTGCATTTAACTCAATTTTGCCATTTTTGGTAAATTTCAGTATTTTGTCACCTAATCGCATAATAAGTGTGAATTAGGATTTTAGACGTTTTTCTTAATATTTATATGTTTTGTAACTGTCAAAGACAAAATCAAACTATTATCAATAAACACAAACTTTTGTCAAATTATTTCTCTAGTGGATTCTAGTTATCTTCTCCTTGTGGATTTAGGGAAACCCTCTGTGGATTCGAGGTTTACAACCAAAAGCTAATAGATTAGTTTCTGTTCCATCAAGAGAGCTTTGTGTGTGCTTTCTTCAGGCTTCCGCGACACCAGCTTAGGTTATTGAGGTCTAAATTAGGTTTTTTCAATGATAAAGTTGAAGATTTGAAGGCACTAATAAAACCTATCACGGATAGCACATGCTCCATGGAGCATTCATAATTCTACTAAAGTCATTTTTTTTAATGTTCCCTTGTTTCAATTTCCATGAAACAAGAACTTTATCAACAAAGAGAAATTATATATGAAAGCATGCAGATTGGAATTTAAGGTATACTAAATGCATGCAAGACATGCAGGTCCTAAGACTGAACACATGAAGGCTGCATGCACAATGCATTGTCCCTTGTTGGAGAGGTACATCACATTAATTATAAACTAAAGAAATTCAGAAGCCCAAAAGGTACCTTTGCTTTCTCTTCTCTCGAAGAGCAATTGCATCCTTGTAAGCTCTATCACGGAAATCTCTTACTAGGTCTTCATCCCCATCCTTCATTAAGCCTGCTAGAACTGCTGCAGCATGCTCTCTTACCTAAGCCAGAATTAAAAAACAATATATAAGTTGAAATTTACGAAATCCTATCCCTTTACCAAGGACTCCGGTCTGTTACAAAAGTCATAAGGTCTTCTTAAAAACTAAAAGACTTCTTGTGTTCTTCCAAATACAAATTTAGGTCCATGAGATCAGCATTCTTAATAAATACCACCTCCATATTTTGTGAAATATCAAATAAGAATTCAGGCAAAACAAGGATTATATCACCATATTTCACTTTATTTTTCAATTAATTATTCAGCCTGGAACTTGCCTCCACTTGGATGTCTTTAAGTAGCTTCTCAACAGTTCTCCAGATTTTTTGTTTCTCTGTACGTGAGAGAATGAAAGTGTGCCTGTCAGAAAAGAATGTACAACTTTATTTGCATCTTTGTTATAACAAATATGCCGACTAAATATTGCTAGAATTCAGCTAATACAAGTTATCATCTTGTCAAGATAAGAGATCACATGAACCACAATACGAAGAGCTAATTTAAAATAAATAAATAATGTTAAACTTTCACTTATAATAAAAATGTATGTACAAATGCACATGATAAAAATTAGGACATACTAGAACTGAATTCAATTTAATTTTAACCCTAATGTAATTACGAACACACAGGAAAAAAAGAAGGAAAAAAAAATGGGCTAGTTCTCTAGAATCAGAAGGCTCATATTATTAGGAATACATGATGTGAAAGAAAACCCCATATGTACCATACCTATGCATGAAAGTTTGCAGATATGTCAGCGTAGCAGATCTCGTTCGCCAGTTAGAATCATTAGCCGAAGAAAGAATCACAGATACAGCTTCCTGGAGATGGGGTTCCCAGAAAATCCTCCATAGTAGCAATTCAAAAGCTGACTTGGCCAATGCTGACAACTCTTTATTTAATGTTTCCTTCAAAAAGCAAATAACATTCTCAGATTTGGTATTGTGATGCCCAATCAAATTGGCATCATGATGCAAACAAAATATTGAAAAGAAAAAAGGACATCTTGAGCAGGTTTTTTCTCTATCAAATTTCTCCTAGCTATTAAAATGGGCTTTAAGAGCATGTTAAGTCATACATGTTAAACATCAGAAAGTTCCAAAAAAT
The DNA here is from genome assembly GCF_001633185.2 of Quercus lobata. Lineage (NCBI taxonomy): Eukaryota > Viridiplantae > Streptophyta > Magnoliopsida > Fagales > Fagaceae > Quercus > Quercus lobata. The sequence continues at coordinate 760,914 of NC_044911.1, read as the reverse complement.
TATATTATGATATGCCTTTTGTGATCATCACAAATGAAATGCTTGAAACTGGTTAGTGTAGATAATTACCCCTTGAGAAATCTGTATATAAGGATATCCATGAGGATGAAGATCTATAAGACCAAAAATTATAAATTACACCAAAAAAATTCTACTTTTGCTTCCATAACATTTATTAATAATTTCACAAGTTTACTGACTGCATGGAGATTGTGAGAGAGACAGGAATTGAAAAGATGACTAGAGCAGCTAATAGCACACAAATCTGTTATTCTAGGTGCACTCATTTGCAAATGGAAATTCTTCATGATTTAGGAAACAAATATATCAATACCATGAAACTCCTGCCCATAACCGAACAATAATTACTTTCGAACTGTTATAACTTGCATAATGGTCAACTACCCCTACTAGCTGCTCAAGAATTAATTGATAGGGACATATATGAAAGCAGTAGACAACACTATTGAACTTTAGAACCAACAAGAAACCTAAAATGCAGGTTAGTCAAGTAATATGAGGAATCAAATTTCTACTTACCTGCAAAGAAATTACGGGATAAAGAAGTCCCACAATTACATCTAGTAAACATGAAGATCTTCCAGACTTCAAAGATGAGATGATAAAATGGAATAGCTACAAACATTAGGAAAGTGAATATTGATCAATTAAAGATTCTACAATTTAAAGACATTTCATTAGGACTAATTCTTAGAATACATACCGTTTCCATCCATTTCACATCATCTTGTGAATGACCATTCAACTGCACGTCTGGAGCACTTACATCTCTTGAAGTCTCCAAAGTGACACTGTGGCTTGCATTTTGAATATTCATTAACACTTGAGAAGCTCGTTTTGTTAAAAGCTCAATCCAACTTTCCATAAGTTGGTTATTGACATCATTGTTTCCCCCTTCATGTGAACGATGATTATCAGACAATGCATAAAGCCGAATGTTGGAGCACAATACAGAAAGAGTGACACCTATAGTTTCCCTTACCTGTCCCACACAAAAAGGTAAATTCAAAAGCCATACATCAAAACATGACCAGAAATATTAGCCCTTACATTATTTGCTAAAGAAGGATTTGGAAATAAAAATAAAGTTACTCCTTTTTTTCACCCATGAATACCTACAGAAATCGTTCCCTTTCTTTTATGTAACTAGATAAAAGACAATAGAGATGAAATGTTTTACCACTTGCCAGAATATAAGTACAATGAAGACACAGAAAAAGGCTAAGATGACTTTTAAAAAACATAGGAGGATCAAACACGGTACTTATTTGAGTAATCTCCACTTGATCTCTTTTTTGTCTATTGACCATTACCTCAATTTCAAATTCTGGTTTATATTTGTTTCTGCTCTGACTAGAAGATTAAGAAAAGAGAAACAGGTAGATGGTATTATTCCAAGAATGTGGTGCGTTTGCACATACAAATCTAGATTTAACATTGGAATTGCTGTGTTTGAGATTTTTCTAATAGAAGTTTAATTAATTTTAGAAATTAAAAATAAAGAAAGGGACATATGGAAGCAACATTTAATCAGAAAAATTGGTGACATTTATATAAAAAGATGAATGCTTACTTGTGCAGAGGAATGGCACATATTACCAAGAAGCTCCTCTAGCAGTTTATTGTGGAGTTGTAGTTCACCTGCAGCCATTTTCTGTGGGGATATTTCTATAAGGGAAGCTGATAGAAAAGCATAGCGCTTGGCAACTATGGTGGTAGTTACTTTTGGAGGTAAAGGTGTTGCTAAACAATCTAGGATTTTTTGCCTCAAAAGAGGAACTCTTGTTCCATATCTCCCTTTTCCACTAACAGCATAACGTATACAAGATGCCCACTCAGGTATAGACTCAACTGACTGTGCTAAAATAATATTCTGCAACTGAACCATCATCCAGCTGTCCCATGCTCCTAAAATACCATTGACATCAGAATGTAATATTCCTGCAAATGCCTCAGCAGCAACACACTGCTTAGACCTCTCCTGGGCATTTGCAAACTCCTCCAATGTACTTCTAAGTGCCAATAAAACAGACATACCACATTCCTGCACTAGCCGTTTAAAAATTCGTGCAAATTTTGAATAAAAGGAATTACTATCTATTAAAGAGATCCAACTAGGAGTACGTGGCCATGAAGCTGAAAAGTCAAAGTAAAAACGAGTAATGGATTTGTCTGTTAGGCTCTGAAAAATAGAATTTCCATTATTTCCTCCCGAAGATGTGCTTTCAGTATCAGTGATTATATGAACAAGAGAGAGACTATTCAATGTCTCATTAAAAAAACCGTCTTCTTGAAAAATTCGAGTCAGAGCTCCTTCAAGGGATGATTTAGTGTTTCCCCATAAATCATCAGAAAAGAGAGGCTGTTCCTCAGCTGAGAATTTGTAAGGAGATTCTTTTAACAGTGTATTTAGAGCTGAGATTGCAAGTATTCTTGTTTGAGGTAGTTGACATTTTAAACTCTTCAAGAAATGACCTGAGAAGGTGTGAAAATGAAAACACATTTAAAAAGTTAGACCAAGACAGTTCAGTTAATCAACTGTCCTAGTGCTCTGAAGAAGAAGAAGAATTTGTGCTGACCAGCAGTATCACTCAGGATTGCTGAAGAGGAATTCAGGTAATTCCTAGATGTCATAGCCAAGAGGAGCAGAACTCTATTAGCCATCAGATTATATCTGACAAAAGCAAAGAAAAAATTAAGCCATATCTAAAAATCTTTACAAATTTAGCATGTAGGAGACTATAATATCTACAAATGCAATGTGTCCACTAATTGATTGGTGTTTTATATCACACACAAAAATGGTTAAAACAAATAAGAGGAGAGTCAAAAACTTCAGCTCAAGAGAGAAAACATAATTTAACAAAAAAGAAGAAGCAAATTATCAGATATTTACCGCCAATGCAAACTGCTCGAATCAGAACCCAAGGAAACAATCTGTGAAACCAAATTAGAAAAATCTGTTCCATCTATATGATAATCTGATGTCCTGAAAATGCTTCTAGATATCCCAGAGAAGTGGATGTTGTATGTAACAAAAAGCTGTTGGCACTCAGATTTTAGCATTAAACAACAAGAAAATCACAGCTGCAGATTTTAAATCATCCAATTGATATTTTACCTCATTGATTGCTTTCTGGGCTTCTAGTGACTCATGATGGGAGCTTCAATTAGAAACAGACAATCACAATATGATAATCTTAATAAACTCAATCAATGAGAAAACAAGGTTTTTTGAAGTTTTTGGTCCAAAAAAAGAGGTTACCTCAAAAGAATCCCACGGATGAATGAACAAAATGATTTTGGATCCTGGAATGAAAGAAAATAAATAAGATAAAAATTACTTTTCAATATCTTTCTTAAGCACATTGTCAAGAGTGACTACCATTGCCAAATGCTTGAAAACTGTTTTTGAGGCAAGGACTGCACAAGAACCTAGCACCACATGTTCAGATGACTTGGAATCCCGTAGGTTCTCAGTAAGTGAGAGAACACACTTTGAAATCATAGATGGCCATCTCTCGATCATCTTTAACAGAGTTTTTCCAGCCAGTCTGAGCAACATATCGAAATTTAAATTAGCTATTATGAAACACTACTGTAAACACAGAAAAGATTAAGCATGACTTGATAAGAAGCCAATGCCATAGAACTAAAATCCAACAAGAGATATATTATTAGTTTAAGAGCAATGTCCATATGATATGTTTGACAAAGGCAATGACATGATAAACAAGTTGAGCACTTGACAGCATTATTCTTTGCTGCTCTGCCACATAATATTAGAGATATTTCTGAGGCTTCTCAATTCTTCATTCTATCAAGAGTTTTAGGCTTCCAACAACAGAGTAGAACTTTTATGGATGCCACCATATTAAAGTGATGCAGAAATAGAAACATATTTGAACTGCTACCGTGTGTGAGATTATAATCAGATTCAATTTAGTCAATGGTTTAATTTTCTGCAGATTCTGGGCAAATTAACCGATTTATTCAATTCAAATTTTGTAGTAAAGCTTGGTGTAGGACATTTTTAAGCTTCTGAAAGTCACAGAAGTGTTCCTTAAGTTTTAAGTTAATCTATTGGATGATTCTATTAGGTAGTTGCCAGCTTCCATCTCCCAGCAGAATGGGGAAAAGTTCGAGTCTAAATAAATGATGCATTGGACTTGAATAAATGTCACATTATAGCACTCAAATTGAATGAAAGGTTTCTGTAAAAGATTGATCATGTAGTAGGGTCATAATAGTTTAGTGGACTTACCTGCGAACAGTTCCATAGTTATGCAAACTGAGCTTAAGAAGATCATCAATTAAAAGAATCACATGGTTTGATGGATAGAAATTCCCCCTTGCACAAAATTTATTATAGGATGACTTTAATGCTCTCCACATACTGTGCAAGTATGCCTTATCAATAAGGTACCACCTTGGTCTAAACAGACACAGAAATTTAGGGATTATTAGCTTAGAAATAGATGCATAGTTCATGTGACAAGCTGACCAAATGTTTGGATAATTCACCTTCTCTTTCCTTTATAATTTGATGACACAATAAAATTTATCGAAGGTTCTTTAATGGCAGCAGACTCCAAATTCCAAGCCTCCCCAGACCAAGCATCATACCAACATCTTCCTGTGACACATATTATATAAAAAGAAGGAAAGAAAAAAAAAGGTGAGACAGGAATTAGAAGCGGAAAGGAGGGAGATGATACTTTTCATTGCTAAAAAATTTCAATATATGTAATTCATCCAGATGCAGTGTCCATTACCATGGTTTCCTAAAGCATCCATAATACGAATAACAAGTATCAATAGGATGCTGTCATCTGATTTTTCCTCTAATAAGTATCTGCTCGATTAAGAAAAATGAAGAGGGAAAAAGAGATCAATAAAATTCATAACCACCCAAATTGAAGGAGTGATATGAAAAACTGAAATTTAAACATTACTTGCAGGCAGCATGTATGACCTCTGTAGCTTTTTCCCGTAATTCAGTGCCGCCAACACTTGAACCTGTTGCTCCAGCTATTAAGAAAGGAGCATGATCTGGATCTTCAACTGTGCCATTCCTGGAGGATGGATTGAAATCAGGCAAGCAAGACAAAACACCTTGCAATGAAGAATCAATGCGTAAAAGAGTCACTTTTAAGTGCTCATTCCTGTCTCCTGGGTGAAAAATTGCATGCAACTGTCAGATTTTGAGTTTATGCACACACACAAAAACATAAAAGGGAACTTATTCAGTATTCATGTATGTCACTACTGTGAAGAAATGTATGCATAATTATATAGGGAACTGGCATTTGTAGCAGAAAACACTCCTTAAAATATTTGGATTAGACTAAATAAAATGAAAGCAAGACATAAAACCAGGCTTCTAACTCAAAAAGAACATAACCTCCTCAAGGTAAGAGATTCTTTTACTACTAAATCTGCCCAGGATAACAGAAAAACTATGCAAGGGGATGAATATATCAATCACCTGGGCCAGAATGGATTCTAGCTTGGCATGTTCTATAAAGATCATCCAAAGCTGATTGGAGATGGAGGTCCAAAAGTTCATTTGCAAACTGGACTTCATCATCACTTGGAATATGCCACTTGGGGGGCATCACTGGTTCACCATTGGTATAATCTTTTGTGCTGATCCAATCCTCTAGTGCAGCAGCATCAGGGTGAGACAAAATGCTCCTAGCAAGCCAGAACTTTATATTTCTTTCATTTGCAGGTAAAGACTGAAAAGGCAAGAAGACTAAATACAATTATGAATTTCAATGAAAAGATTAACATACTTGTACTGATCAATAGGATAATAGCGTGTCAGGCTTTTCAGAAGTGATCGAAGAAGAGAATCACCAGCACTATTGACCTGTCATATTACCAGAAACTTAACAAACTAAAGTAAAATTTAATGTATGCAAAGAATTATCAGACTATTGTGCAGTATTTTCAGTAAGAATTCCATTAAGACACAATTATTCATTAGTACAAACAATTCTCAATATGCACATAAATCAGTTAACCACAGGCCATTACAAGACCTTCCAAGATGGTGAGTCAAAAGAAGAAGTGATAGCTTCTTTAAATTGATCCTTGTAACGTAGAAGTGCAGGACCTCCATAACTGATGGCAATTGATAATACTTTCAGTCGATAATTAATTGTTGTTTCAAGAGCTGGAGAAAGTGTGGGTTTTGCCTGAAAACAAAATACCTAAACTTTAACAAAAAGAATCTAGTTGCAACATAAAACTACATAATAAAACACAACAGAAGTACCTTGATTGAAATTGAGGCTTTGGAAATTTCCCCTTCTTTAAATCCCATAACTGGTGTATCTTCTAAGGAGTTTATGACAGACAACAAAAGTGGCTCAATTAGGTGAATAACCGCCTCTTCTCTGTTAGAATGGATGCATGCACTGCAAAGCAGTCCAACCTCCTCAATTGCCCCAGGCAGAGTATTGGTCTTGACAAACTTGGAAATTTTTCTCAAAGCCTGTAGGTTTTTTGGGGAAAAATTTAGACCAATATCTTAGCCCAGCATTCTAAGGATATAAAACCATCACACCTGAGTACTTAAAGCCAAGAACTGAGACCTGATCATACAGTGATTTTGAAAGTCTCCCAAGCATTATTTCAAGCATGCAATAGTAGTAAGAACTATACTCGACCAGAAAAGTTCCTGATGTTGCTGGTGAATTTAGGCCTTCATTCCTGCAGCACCAGTAACCAGTTATTCCAACATTTCACATAGGGAAACTGATGATAATGTTAATCCAATTTAATTAGATTGATGATTATCCAGGAAACATGCAAGACATGAAGATATGGAAACTGAAGTCCATTACTTACAGAACACTGCTCGGCTCCAAGTATAAAAGTAAGGAAAATAGGCGAGATAAGAACTCGTCCAGCCACTGAGAAAGGCTGATTCGCATGAATAACAACCCATCTATATTATCATCCAAGGAAGCCAACTGCAGTTAAAAGCCGATTAATGAAACTGTTTATTCAAAAAGTAGGGGCATGAACAACATCTGCTTGAATGTTGAGGGCTGATGTGCTTACATTGGAAAATATAGAACCAATTAATTGCATAGTTGCCAAGGTTTTTGGAGGATCATTGGCATCCATACCAAGTAATGCATTGGACAATGAAACCATCAGAAGATTAATGAACACATTCCCACCATCAAGATGAACAGAGTTTATTGAGGAAGATGATATGGACGTGAGTAGTAGTGAACGCCCAACATATGCTATGGACATCACAGCAACTTCCAACTGGTGGGTGGCAGTCATCTGACTAGACATAAAATATGGTAAACCCGAAGTTAATTGGACGAAAAAAAAAGGAGAAAGAAAAAATTCAAAAGGAGTAAATCCAAGTAGCTCTTATTGCTTTCAAACGCAAACAACACTAACCGTTTCCAGTGCTATATAATATCGAGATGCCACAAAAGGAAGAACCAAGGAGGGCTCCACAAAGGACAAAATAGAAGTTGCAACAGCAACTGTCTCAGAAAGATCTTTGTCCTTGCTATATTGACCACGATCAATTAACTTGAGCACCACATTCACAAATTTAGTCCTCTCTGATCTTCCCAGATACAGTTCAGCACATCTACTGTTATTTGGATTCCTATAATAACAGCAATTTGGTAGAAATAGCAAAGCAATATGCACAACACTGAGGAGAACATGTCTTGTATAATTAGGCAGACAAATTCTTACTGTTGTTCATGTTTTAGGCGCTTCTTGAATTGAGTTACCAAATGAAGCAAAAAACGCTCCAATGAATAAGTCCATTGACCACCATTAGAAGGATGATAATATCTATGACAAACAGACACCAGTAACAACTGATGAATAGAATTTATGAATAGTTTATATGCTATGAAAAGACAATAATAAAAGCAGAAATATGTTAGTAAACAAACTGTTCCAAAAGGTTGATGAATGTCTCAAGTTGCTCTTGCGCTGAACCATGAGGTTTTAGTAGATACACCTGCAATTGCAATTATAGTTATATTGCATAATAATCTCTAAGGAACCACCCTTGTGGGTATCACTTAATGAACATGGTAAATTCTAGGCCATATTATGTCAGCCTTACAATTGATTTTGCAATGGCCTTCATTCGGGTAACTGTTTTATTGGAGAACAAGAAACTTGTGTTTTTGGGAACACAAAGAGGAAAAGGATATGATCCACGTCCATTTGCTACTGGAACCTGTGATTTCCAATTAGAGCATGAAATCTGTTATGGAAATCCAAATGGCAATAAAAAATAAAAAAGGAGAAAAAGCCCAAGATCAAACAAACAAAATTCAATGAAATGGTATCTTGATGTTGTGAATGCATGGTGAGTTGAAACTTGAAAGCTCATGTTTACTATATATGCAGCTGCTGAAAACTAAATTCCATTTAACCTTCTGATGCAAAACATTTATAATGAAAGGATCAAAGAAATTTAGTAAAATTGGTTAAGTATCTTAGTATAATCACAAGCCATATCAATATATAAATTACATCCAAAACATTCTACTTCCATTCTGATAAAGCTTCAGGTAGAAGTGAATCATGCTCAACTATAGAACTCAAAAACCAGTCACTAATCATTTAATCTATTTACCAACACAGGTTCCACAATACTTGAAGATTTTATATTCTCACCTCAAACATATTTAAGAATCTACTGAAAAGTGTAGGTAAGAAACATTCCCAATCAATAAAGTTGCAATTCTTTACAGTACGAGCTATAACACCAGCCCATTGGCAATTCCAAAACTGGCAATTTGGTATTGAGTCCCATAGGTTTAAACACTCTTTAATCCATTCACTGCCATGTAAAGAATTGGAAGTTAATTTGACAGAATTGGTCACATCTGAAACCATAAAGAATAGAAGTTATATTTTTGCTTCTTACCATGAAAAGAAATCTTGGTTGTCCAAATTTGTAGGAAGAAATAGTCTTACAAATCCAGATCCTTCAAAGGATGAATTATTCCATGGATTTTCGACTAAAGATCTGCAAGGTTATTTGGTTAGATGGAAAGCAAAATAGACCAACTTAAGAAACTAGGATATCTGACATTCCACATCTTATCATTCTAATGAAAACTAGAATTCACTGAGAGGGTAGGAGGATTGAACAAGCTCAAGCCTGGCCCTTCAAAGTCTTTTTAGGCTATATCGTTTTTGGTTCTTTAAATGTCAAAAGAACCACATCAATAGAGAGTATGGATGTCAAATAAAGGTCAAGCCTAAAATGACTGAATTTTGATCTATTTGTTTTTGCAAAAGCTAAGGGCCCGTTTAGTACGTGTGTTTAAACAACAGTTTTCAGTTTTTTTGGAAATATGTGTGGGTGAAAGAGTGTGTGGAAATACATGTAATGTTGTTTAAAAACTAAAAACATGTGTTGGAACTTGCGTACCAAACGGGGCCTAATTTTTAACCTATTAGTTTTTTAAAAATTTCATGAAAGGATATGTAAAATAACATATTCCATGTGTGTGGCTAATAACCCAAGAAAAAATCAAAAGGTCAACCAACAAATTTGACAACTATACATATATGCCTGATGTAAAGCGAAAAGCTGGAATGACTGACAAATCAGAACAACTAAAGGAGCAAACAGATGGATGGAGAAAATTTTTTAAAAAAAGCAGTAAGGATCTCAGATGGATGTCCAAATTTGAGGGAGCCTCATAGCAGTTACCTAAACTCAGACCATATGTCAAAGGCAGAACCTGGTGGGAAGAATCTCCGGCAGGATTGAACAAGAGAAGTAATAGTCTCAAAATGTCGAAGTTTTAATCTCAGCCCTTCTGGACCTGGATTTCTATTACATGTATGTAACTCTAAGTTAATAGTATACAAAGTTTTCAAATGCAAGAAGTATAAGACAGTATCATGTTATATTTATAATTACTATTACCTTCATTACCATGAATCATTGGTTACAAATTTAAAACCAGTGCACATTTCAAGGGCACAAAAGGAAGCATTAAACAGTAATTGTATCAATCTATGTCCACACAGGCAATACATTCAAAAGGTGTTTACATAACTCACCTTGTGAAATGTGTACTAATCAGAGTATCATAGAAAGGCCGCCACTGAACTTTCAATGACAATTTCTTGTGATACTTATTAAATAATTTGACTAATATATTTCCCCATTTGACCTATCAAAACAAATTAAACCACAATAAAAAAACAGACCAAAAACAACCACAAACATATACAAGAACTTCTGTTTGTTTTTTTAATCCAATGTATTACCTGGGCATGAAGGTTGTTTTGTGATACATGAAACAATTCTAACCCAATTTTGACTAGTGTGTCAACATCTTCTAAAGCCACTTCACTTTCAGCATGTATGAAACTGCATCACAAAGAAATAAGTTAGATTGCATTCCTGTCATCAGCCCCATATGGTTGTGATAAGGTCTGAACCTACAGAGCATCCACTTCATCAAAGTGTTCTATCATTAATAGCTATTAGCGATAGAAGACCAACATAAATAGAAGAGGACAAAGCATGACCATGTAAAAAACATAAACAGAACTTTACAACTATTTCTGAAATTGGCTTGTTCAATTGAAAGGTGAGATATATCCATTTGTTTTACATCCTTCAGCAGATATGGACTGTGACAAACCATGATATGCTATGTATGCCTATAAGCACGTTTATATTACCATAAATTGTATCATTCAAGCATCATCTGAATACCCATTCCCTCCATGGAAGGCTAATATATTGAAACACACTAACAAAATAAAAGGCTAGCTATGACTAGAACTGAATAAAAGTTTTAAGAGCTATTAAGTGATAGAGACATATAGGAACAATGCCACATCCAGATGTGTTCATGCATGAGATCTTACACTGATTAACAAAAACCTCCTAGTTCCAAATGTTCACAAAGAAATACTAACAATATGCAGATTGTTTTAACATGATAAGGTTTCTAAGTAGGTATGTGGGTAGAGCTTCAACATGGAGTTTAAAGTTTTACACGAAGCTTCTTTCTTTATGTGCGATGATATACTGATGCTGTGATCATAAGATTATACTAGTCTTTACTCTTTCAGTTCAGGTTGCCCCCAAGGACAAGAATTCACAAAAGGGTCATCTAACAACCTATTGTATTACTGCCAGACATGCCACTTTGATATTTTATTATCCAAATTTCTACTAACAAGCTTCTCAACTCTCACTCCTTTTTTGTCCTAGTGGGTAACTATACCCCATCTTTGTAAGCATACATCAATTGATAACATGATTCAATATAGTCTACTAGTCATGACCCTTGGGGAAATGATAGATCCTTTACCATAAAACCAGCAAGAACTTATGTTTTACAGACAAAAATGACATGTTTGTCATTGAAAGTCTAAAATTTTGTCAATTTGGTAATTGACTTTGTGAGAATTGTGACAATGAAGAGTCAACTTCAAATCAGCTGCATGGCATTTCCTCAGATGTCTTGGAGTAAACCAAATCAAGTAGGGAGTCCCAGAAACATGAAAGCCACAAAATTCCCCGTTTGATCACAATGCAAGGCCCTGCACTTAACCAAATGCTAGGGTGCCCCACCTACATGCCATCCTATGAATACAGAGAACACCATATTGCTCTAATGCTTGGTTGTAAAGAAGCAATGCCAAGCAGTCATCTCATTAGTCATAGCCACAGTGCCTAGCAATTAGTTATTACTGGAATTGGGTCGATGATTGTAGGGGAGAAGTTAAATGTGCATGTAAGCTCCTAGTTTTTCAAGGGCAGGGCCCATTACTCAATTCAGCCTGAGATAGAAAAGGCACTTATTGCCTCTAATTCATATTCTAGCCATCATGCTTTTTTGATAAGTTTTGGCTCCAAAGGGAGGAGGAAGTAGAGATTCAAAATAGTAACCTAATCTTCATGAGGTGTGGTCCCCAGCGAATTGAGCTACCACTTGGGGTTATATTTTAGCCACCACACACTGTCCTTTTGAAGTCTTTCTTGACCCCACCAGCTTCAAGGGCACCAAGGTTTAGGGTTTATAACGTCAACTAATGCAGTTCATTTTTAAAGCTAGTTGTTTACTAGTGCTTATGTTGTATGATAAATAGATTCTGTCACTTGTAACAGAAAGTTAGTTAGTTGATAGATTGTTACTGATAAGTGCAATAGCCTATCAATTAGTTAGAGATGTTTGTTAGGCTTTGGCCAATTACATGGCAGTCACATGGTAGGTTCTTGTAACTAACTTTCTAGCCAATCAGCAACTTGCTTATGTATCTATAAATAAGCAAGGCTGCCCTCATTATAACTAGTTGAATTTGAATCCAAGAAATTTACCTATGAGGTATTATTCCAAGAGTGTGTCTCTTGAAGAGCTAGTTAATTCTTTCTTTTCTCTAAGCAACTTAGCTTTCTAAGACGTCTTTCATTTTCACCATTTTTTCCTCCATCATAAATTGGTATCAGAGCTTGAGGTCCTCAGGATTCAAGTTTGTTTGCAATTTGTTTCTTCATTTTCTGTCATCAAGAACCTGTCAAGATCCTATCTTGATTTCATTTTCTTATCCTCTACTTGTGAGCCTAAGAATTTGTGTAGATGGCACCAATAGTTTACAATAGAAGGAACAAGAAGGCTTTTGTAGCACATAAACCTGAGGTGCAGGTTCATCCCAGGAAGCAGCCACAATTACACCAAGAAGGAGAACCTCAGGTGACATTGGAGTAGACTGTGGAGCTGCTAAGGGCTTGCTGCCTTGACTAAGGAAGTGAGAAGAAACTAGTGTTATCATCCTAGAAATGATGATGAACCTGCTGAAGATGCTAAAACTGATAGTCACAGCAACTTCAGTAACCCGATTGGTCAGCCTAGAGGAGGTGTTCCAAGACAAGTGCCTGGTCCTCCAAGGGGAGAACCAATATGGGAATCAAACTTCAAGATTGAGTTACCTAAGTTCTATGGTACCTTGTATCATGAAGAATTCATGGATTGGCTTAACCAAGTGGAAAGCATCTTTGATTTTCATGAGGTACCAGATTCCAAGAAAGTGAAATTGATCTCTATCAAGCTGAGAGAGAGAGCTTCAGCCTAGTGGGAACAGCTCCAAGTTCAAAGAGTTAGGAGGGGGAAAAGAAAGGTCCAAGATTGGTGCAAGATGAAACAGAAAATGAGAAACCAATTTCTGCCTTTCAATTATATGCAGTCCTTATACAAACAACTGAATAATTTGAAGCAACATGGCAGTTTGGAAGAGTATACAGAGGCATTTTATCAATTGGTAGCTTGAGTAGACCTAAATGAGAGTGAAGAGCAAATGGTTGCAAGGTTCTTGAGTGGTCTTAAACCACCAATTCAAGATGTCTTATCTTTGTATCAACTGTGGACTCTTTTTGAAGCTTACAATAGAGTCTTGATGTTTGAGAAGCAACTTGCAAGAAGAGCTTTTGTGCAGTTCCAAGCTTATGGTGGTGGCAGAAGTACCCAAGTCAGCACTTAAGGAAGGCCAACTACTAATAGTGCACAGCCTTTCAAGATTGTCAGTGTAGGTCTGCCTTCAACTTCTGGTGCAGCCAAACCAATCCCTAAAGTAGCACAAAGTTTTACATTTAAGTGCTACAAGTGTGGAGAAGCTGGGCACAAGGTCACAGATTGCAAGTAAAGGGGAATTAATGCTCAAGGCAAGGGTAAAGCTTTGATGATTGAAGGTTGTGAAGACTAGGAAGATGAAGAATTTCCAATATATGAAGAAGAAGAAGAAATGTGTGATAGTGTATTGATAATTGAAGACAATAGAGGATGGGAATGTATTCAAGAACCCGTATATGATCAATACGTGGAAGAAGAAGCAGATGCTTATATAGAGGAAGAAGAGGATTTATCATTAGTAACAAACGTCTTGCAAGTTCCAAAGACAGAAATGGAGGATGACGAGTGCCTTAGAAGAAGTAGTTACAAGGATATGGTGTCAAGAAGTTTTTAACAATCTTGAATCAAAGAATCAAGACCAGCCCCAACCACAAAAGCTATCTTGCTTCAAGAAAAGAGGTGAAGTTGGAGATTCTAGAAAGTGCTTAGTGTTCTTAATTATTGACTTTCAAGATTATGTTATTTGTGTGACAACCATGGAGGTTTGCCATCTCTTACTTGGGTGTGAAAGATTATGTCCATATCAAACCATTTCGGGTGAAAGGAGCAACACATCTAGCTTATACAAGAAAGGAGATTGTTACACATTGCAGCCAAAGAAGGGGAAAGCTAGTCTTAAACCAATGGTCAAAATGAAGAAGGTTGGATGCAAGAGCATCTACATGGCTGCTTACACTTGCAACCTTGACACAAAGTAGTACAGACCTTAATCTTTAGCATGATGTAGTAGCTTAATACAACAACTAATGAGAATGTAGATTAGTGGAACTACCAGATCATATGCATATCTCCAACAGTTTCAATGTGCATCACTTGCTGCCCTGTCATGCACCAAATCATCTTACAACTAGCCACACTTAAGGACAAGTGTGTTCCAAAGAGGGAAAGTCCTGATGCAGTTCATTTTTAAAACTAGTTGTTTACTAGTGCTTATGTTGTATGATAAGTAGATCCTGTCACTTGTAACAGAAATTTAGTTAGTTGATAGATTGTTAGTGATAAGTGCAATAGCCTATCAGCTAGTTAGAGATGTTTGTTAAGTTTTGGCCAATCTCATGGCAGTCACATGGTAGGTTCTCGTAACTAAGTTTCTAGCCAATCAGCAGCTTGCTTATATATCTATAAATAAGCAAGGTTACCCTCATTATAACTAGCTGAATTTGAATCCAAGAAATCTACCTATGAGGTATTATTCCAAGAGTGTGTCTCTTGAAGAGCTAGTTCATTCTTTCTTTTCTCTAAGCAACTTATCTTTCTAAAACATCTTTCCTTTGGACCATTTTTTCCTCCATCATATAAAGCCTGCAGACAGGCCTTATCTTCAATAGTCATAGTGATTGCTTGAAGACCCACATCAATTAACCCATCTTCTCCATTACAATACCTGTTAGAATATTGGCTTAGTTTGTTTGTAGGCTAGTACATCAGAGACTTAGGCCCATTATTATTACTTGTAAAACACTCCTATTTCTTGTAGATCACCCATAAGTGTGCCTATAAGTATAGGCCTCTACTTGTACAGTTTTATATATAGAATTCTCTTTCGCTCTCTCTTTCTTTCTCTCTTTTAACATGGTATCAAAGCCACTTGTCCATCGCCAACCATCGTTTGGCTCAACCAACCCAATCATCATTTGTTCCAACACTGCCAACCATCGATCGGAACATTCACCACTGGCCACCATCTCAACATTGCTAATAGTCATTTCTCTAACATACGTGTCTTCCATTCATCTATTTTGCTGTTGAGCACTCCAATTGACAGATTTCTCAAAGAACTGCCAAACACCAAAAGAATCACTTGGAAACAGCATCACATGTGCCTCAAACACTACCCAAAGAAGCTACCACAAACCTCACATTGTCCAACATGCATGTCTGTTGGAAAACATTATAAATTAGGATTAGAGGTCATTTTCTCTAACAAAGGTTGTGTTGTGCAGGATCCACAAATAGGTCAGCTTCTTGGGACAGGCTGTAAATGTGGATGCCTGTTCAAGCTCTCCTCTCTTCATATTCCAGCTAGCCTAGTTGCTTCTACCTCTGTATCATCGCCTTCTAGAGCCTCTAGCACTTGCGTCTGGGTCATGCTTCTCTTTCATGAGTCTTTCTAAGGGTCGGTTAGGGGCTGTGTAGTTAAAGTCCTTTGATCATATTCATTTCCAACTTGTAAGACAAACTGCTCTATTGGTTAATTACACTGATTCTATTTCTAGTGCACCTTTTGATCATGTACACTTATATTTGGGTGATTGCACAAATTCCCACTATAGGCAGTGCTCGCTACTTCATTATATTTGTTGGCGATTTTTCTTGTAACACATGGAATGGTCTATTAAAAAATAAGGTGAATCTTCACAAAATTTATCAAGACTTTCATCAAATGGTTCATGCCCAACTCTCTTGTACAAGATTTTCCAATCTAATAACTCAATGGAATACAAAGAGTCCACCTTTCTTGAAATTTTACAACAAAATGGTACCCTTTGTCACCATTCCTATCCTAGTATCTCTCAAAAAAATGATCTAGGTGAACAAGCATAGACACATTATCAATACAATTAGAGCTTTCCTCATGTTTGCATCAGCCCCTGAAAATCTTTAGGGTAAAACAACACATCCTACCATCTACACCATAAATTGGGTACTCTCTCCCACTAAACTCAACAAATCCCCTTTCAAATTAATTTATGGGACCCTTCCTAATTATGACTCCAATAGAACATTTGGGTGTGCCTGCTTTGTCCTTCTCTAACCCCACGAGTAGACTAAACTAGAAACCTAGAACCTCACTCTCATTTGCGTTGTTCCCTAGACACAAAGGCTATCGATGTTATGATCCTAGTTCTAGGCAACTTCGCATCTCATGTCCAATGGATTTTTGGGAGTTTGCTAGCATATCTAGTTTTCACTCTTCCACTCTAGGCTACACCCCTCTTTTCACTCACACTTCCTTTACCTATATCCTGATTCTTCTGTTGAGACAGGTACTCCAAGCTCTACAAGCGACTCCACGATGATTGTTCCCCTTGAAGCTAACATGGCTATTGATCTGTCCACCTCCCCTCCTAATCTTTCTCCCCCTACTATCCTTAGGTTCTTCTTTTCCCCCTACTATCCTTAGGCTCTTCTTTTCACCCAGGTAAGAGCATCTCCTTCACACCTAAGTGACTCTCATTATTATACTACCCTTGTTACACTACATGAGCCTCACTCTTTTTGTGAGGCTCATACTCACCCTCTTTAGCAGCAAGAAATATCTAAAGAACTTAATACTCTTAATAAAACCCACACTTCTGGGCATAATAAGAAACAGTCTATTGTAGCTCACTCTAGTACTGACTACTGAGGCTGACTACTATGCTCTTACTAATACCACCTTTGAGCTTCTTTGGTTATGTAGGTTGATACAAGACCTTGGTGCACCTCAGCATTCTACTCTCTTATCTATTGTGACAGAGTACTATTAAAATAGCCCACAATGATGTGTTTCATGAGCACATCAGACATTGAGATCGATTTCCATTTTGTGCAACATCACTTGCAACAGGTCATGCTCCATCTTTGTCCTATTACTTCTACTGATCGGCAGAGATATTTACCAAGCCTCATCCTCCAAACCGTTTTCATACTCTTGTTACCAAACTCAAGATTGGTCTCAAGACTACCACCTTGGGTTTGAGGGAGCATGTAAGAATATTGGTTTAATTTGTTTGTTTGTAGACCTGTACATCAGAGGCCTGCGCCCATTATTATTGCCTGTATAGCACTCCTATTTCTTGCTGATCAATCATATGTGTGCCTATAAATATAGGCTAAATCTTGTTACACACTCCCTCTAAAATCGTGTTTTGAAAACACAAATGATGTGGCAGTGTGTTCCATACACAGTGTGTAACTATCCCTACTCGTTTATGTCTCTACTTGTAAGGTTTTACAAACAAATATATAGAATTATATTCCGCTCTATCTCTTGCCCTTTCTCTTTTAACAATACTTCCTCCCAATTACTTAATTCTCAAATAATACTGATCACATCATACCACTTACTCAACAAAGCAACAACTTAAAAATTTAACCTCCTCTAATACTAAAACACACAAACAAATAGTACCACTCTAATAGGGAAATGTCATTCAATTATTTATTGCAGCAGTGGTTAAGACTGTTGCTCTTTGCACAAACAATCCATAGCTTAAAAATTAAACTCCAGACGAACAAAGACAACACTAAATTCAGAACTCAAAATAAAAACAGAGACTCAAATGCATTTATCAGAAACCAACAATTGAAGTCAAAAGACGACATGCAAAATGGACACCACATAGAAAGGAAGAAACTTGAAACCCCAAAACAAAAAAAGAAGCCCAAAAATGAGAAATTGAAAACTAACAGTTTGATGACAGGTATCCATGTGAGAGTTGCATAAACAGAATCAGGATCATCAGGTCGATACAACTCGTTGACAGTCCTCACTACCCTTGCAAACGATTCCTTCTCTTTCTTAGTTTCCTCAGCCACATGTGGTGGAAGCCAAGCATTATAGAGATGCATTGGAACAAAGAAACAATTCCCAGAAAAGAAAAACCAGAGCCAAGAGCAAGAGTAGCAAGAGTCAGCAGTAGAAGACTATGGAGTTGACTGTTATTCTTTCTTTGTTTCGTTTATTGTTATGTGTGGTGGTGAAGGATAAAACAGGCTTTGTTACAGACACAGACACAGACACAGACACACTGATAAAAACATGTTTGTTAGCTTACAAACACGCGCAATTGTATTTGTACCTGCCACTTTGTCACTTTCTGAGGAATCACATTCACATTCACGCGGCTGCTAACAACTATGTCCAAAACAAGGAATTAATAGGGGTAAAATAAATATACCACATAGACAGAAATATTCTTAAATTGGTATAAAAGTCAAATGATTGTAATAAAGGATGCCTTTCCATTGGATGGCTCACAAAATTTGCAATTTGCTTACAATATTTTGTTTGCTTTTTAACAAATTTTACTACACTATTTTACTACATCAAACATGAAAGTAGTATTTAATTTACCATAAAATAAAAGAACACCTAATAACATAAATTATTTATTTATTATATTTTATTAATTTTTCATAAAATATTGAGTCTGAGCTATGTTAGAGACATAATTTTTTGATTTATTAATTAAGATACTAAGTTTTAGATTGTGTATAGTACCCAAAAAAAAAAAATTTGTAGATTGTTTAACGTTAATTTTATATAAAGTTATCAGTTGATTATGTATCAATCATAACATGACACTCTAATAGTTGTAATAAATTTGCAAAAACAATAACACAGATTGACAAGAAATTTCACAATCTTTTCATATTTTGTTTTTTTTGTGACATATTGTGAAATAGCACAATGCTTATTACACACATTTATTTTTAATTGAAAACGTGACTTGACAGTGTGGTGTGTAATTGATACTGTGTGTGAGTAAAAAATAAAGTTGTACACATCTCGTTGTACTTGATCGAGTCTGAGTTAGTAGAGACCATTGAAAAAGATGCGACTTTTTACTACTTTTTTTTGTCATAAACTATTAAGTGAGTGTAATCAAAAGTTGCTTTTCCAACAAGTTGTGAGTCCCGTGTGAGTTTCTGTTAGCTTTTTCATCTTTTAGGTTTTTTTGATTCAACAATAAAGCAAACAGGGCCGGGCCTAGGGCTAGGCCATAGCCTAGGGCACCTCCAAGGGATAGGCCCCCCAAATGGGGACAGTAAAAAAAAAAAATATATATATATATATATATATAAAATAGAGTTTCAGTTAATACCAATTAAGTTCAATACTTTCCAAAACTAATCAATTTAATTCATAAAAAAAAAAAAAAAAAAAAATTTATTCATAAACAATGTTAAGCTAGTTATGGCCCGTTTGGTACAGTATTTTAATAACTCATTTTTAGTTTTTAAATAATATTACACACTTTTTCACCCACATGAGTTTCAAAAAATTACAAATAACACTACTCAAATTACTCTAACAAATGGGCTCTAGTCATTTTTTTCAACTATCTTGGAGATTAAATTGTTTTAGGGATCAAATTAATCAATTTGAAAAGTTTTAGACCTAATTAGTATTAATTTAAATCTCAAGACATTTTAATGAAATTTACCCAAAATATTTTAGTTGTACTTATTTTCTTTAATTTCCAATAAATTTGAGTAATATTAGATATAATACAAATTTTACTGTATAAATTTTATAAATAGATGTATCTCTAATCACAATAAATAATTCAAATAGAACAATCTTAAAAACACTAATAAACTTTACAATATAGGCTTTACAAATTAACGTGACAATAAATATTGTTGGTGTTTTCAACAACCTAATATATGTATGTTTGAATTACTTTTATATGTTTGGTGACATATCTTTGTAAGTCTCAAGTTGTAAAATTTATAGTATCTTTATCATCACTTATTCACATACTAATTCATTACTTTCTTAAAGTGCAATTAATCACATATATTTTCACATAAGTTTGTTAGTTTATATATATATAAGTTAGTTTGTAAAAAAAAATTACAGTAACTTTAGCATTTTCCCTAAAAATTATGGATTAATATAAATTTAACCCAATAACCAGCAACAAGTGATTTAGTTATATTAAAAAGTAATGATTTAAAATAAATAAAAAATGTAATACAAAATATAAACTAAATATTATTTAAATGATATTTAAATCTAAAAAGGCTCATTTAAAGTTATCATCTTAGACCTCTAAATGTGTTGAGTTGGCCATAACTACAAACACATAATTTCGCACCTAATTTTACAACATGTTGATATGATTTATTGTGAATGTTCAACAAAAAGTTGTGGATCCATATAAATAAGTCTAAATAAAAAATATCTACCACTCACAATCAATCACATCAACATATAATGAGTTTAGATGTGTCATTAGAATTATTGCTATATTTGCTTTTTACAATAAGTATAGGAACACGATCAACAATAATATATCAAGTTGTAATTGTTCCATGATAAGTTAAGTATTAATAATAAATTCACGTTGTGAAAATAATGTTTCATCATAAATTGAAAGCTCACAAAAGTGTGAAAGGGAGAATATCCATAAGATTCTTGTGTCTTTTTTAGTACAACTATACTTTTGTCAATTTTCAACGAAATATACAAATAAGCTTTCAATAGCTTAGTTTAAAAAATAAAAAAAGCTTTCAATAGCTTTCGATAGCTTTCAGAAACAAAAACTGGGCCATGAAAGTCAAGGCCAAACAAGAAATTATCACGTATTGTCAAAACGATGCTAGTGTGATTTGAGCTTGTCCAACAACAAAGTATATTTGCCACGTAGAACAACCCCACAATGAAATGACATGCAAATTGACATAGAGGAATAATGCTAGTAAAGACGAATGCTATGTGTTTTTTTTTTTTTTTTTCTTTTTAATTTTGACAACTTTTTTTTATACTAGTTAAATTAACGAGTTTTGATTCTTCTTTGAACTCACTATTAATATCATTATTTTACTTATTATTAATAATTTGTCACATCAATAGGTGTCAAATATTTTGTATCTCTAGACTTTCTCAAAAGTAAACGGTAAAATTTTCCACACATAAATAAAATTAAAACACAAAACATAACTCTTGCAACTATCAATGTATAAGCTTTCAAACACAAAACATTAAATTTATTATTATGTTATTAATGTGATATCAATTGTATATATTGTTTTATCACATTTTAATATTTTATAGAAAAATTAGTAGTAGTTTTAACTTTTTTTCTATAGAGTATTAAAAAATTTAAGATTGAGTTATGTTCACCTAAAAAAAAAAGAGTTATGTTAAAGACAAATTATTTTACTTGTTAAGATGATAAATAAATAGTAATTGGTGTAGTAATCATGCAATTTATAATCTTAGGCTTCTTAGCATGTCATCTTATTTGATTATGAAAATCTTATTAAGATTTTTATATGAATAATGTTAGAAATACAAGAAATTTTACAACTTTTAATAATTTTTTAATTCGCCAAATTGCAATTAGTGGGAACATGACTTGCCCATTTTTTAATGTGCCAAAAAAAGTTATGAACATAGACTTGCCCATTTTTATCACTAGAATTATTAAGAAATGATGTGAGGAAATTGAAGTCCTTTTCTCTAATTTTTGGTCACAATCGAAGTGAGTGAGTGTAACCAAAAGAGCTACTTTTTCTGCAAGTAGTGAAGGCCAAAAGCAAGAAAAAAATTCATGAATGTGAAAACCATGCTAGTGCGATTTGAGCTTTGCCAACAAGAAAGAATATTTGCAGCAGATATTTACAACCCCACAATGACATGACATTGCAAATTGCAAATTGCAATTGGAAGAAAATAATGCAACAACTGAAAAAGAAAGATTTTCCAATTCCACGCGGAGAAGGTAATCAATCAAAACACTTTTCTGCTAAAGTAATAAATTAAGAACATCTAAACACAATTCTATGGTAAGACTAAAAAAAAAACATTAAAATATATCTGTGGTCCTTAAAATTTGGTCAAACTTTGATTTATGTCCATTAAATTTAAAATTTTATAATTTTATCCACGAGATTTTAAGGTCCCAATGTCTCCCTTTTGTTTATATGCCATTAAAGAAATTGTTTGCATGTTCTTAGAAACTGTTCTATAAAAAAAATATTTAAAAAAAAAAAAAAAAAACTTCTAGGTTGGCACAGGACTCATTGGGTCTAAAAGAGACTTCTTTAGATTGGTATAAATTAAATATTGGTGGTTGTGTTATAGGATGTCCTGGACTTGCAGGTGGTGGTGGCCTTATTAGGGACCACCAAGGAAGATGGGTTAAAAGATTCACTAGAGCTATAGGTTGGTCTAATAGTTTGGAAGATGAACTTTGTATACACATCTCCAAATCCAGGCAGTTGAAATCGAATTAGATGCTAACTCTGTTGTTGGATTACTATACAGTAATGATGTCTCACCTGCTGACTATGCACCAATGGTTGATGATTGCAGGAACTTAATGAATCAAATTCCCAAGTGGAAGCTAAACCATTGCTTTAGGAAAGCCAATGCATGTGTCAATATGCTTGCGAAAATGGTAATCCACCTTTAACAAGATTTTGTTATTTTGGACACTCCTTTTATGGAGCTGTCGTTACTTTTGTTATATGGCCTTACTGGTTTTGGCCGTAATCGTTTATGTACTAAAACGGCATCTATGGCAATGTAACACTTGTTGTTTATATATCAAATTTCCCTGTTATCAAAGCAAACAAACGGAAAATTGTTTAATGTACTATAACAACATAGGGATAGGACAAGTTTGAAATTTTCTTAACATTCTAGGAACCAAAATCAAACTTGAACCAAATTTAAGGGATGAAAGTATATATCAACGGAAAGAAACAAAAAAAATATAGAATAAAGGTCAAAGAGGAAAATTAGAGTAATTTCCACATAAAATCAATTCATAAAGGAGACTTTTGTAAGTGTTGAAGACCATATATTTTATCTTGAACAAATGGTATTCAATATTCATAACTCTCTTATTGAAAAAGAAAGTAGGCCGAAAGATATTCAAAATTTTTAGGTTCATGATTACATTGTCAAAATTATTAGGTTCATGATTACTTTAAAGTTTTTTAGTTCAACTACACTTTATCAATTCAATTCAAAATATGATTAAATTGCCAATGGTCTTGCAGTGTTTTCTACGGAAACGCCCATTGCCAATGGTCAGCATTCAATTCCTCCTTCCCCAGTCCCCGCTTAGAGAGAGAGAAATTAGGTGACTGGGCCGCCTGGGTCATTACATGATAAATGGGCCAATCATCAGTTCGATCCAAAACATATAGGCCCACCCCGTGAGAGAGAGAGAGAGAGAGAGAGAGAGAAACGTAACCGTTGAAATTAGAAAGATAAAATAAATAATACTAACTAATGATCTGACCGTTGCGAACAGAAAAAATATATCCGTTGGGAATCCCAGGCGTTCAGCAACAATTTAAATAGAACAAAGACCAACCCACACTAAATCATAATCAAACTTCGCTCTATCTGAAAATTCTCAAAGCTCTCTCTCTCTCTCATTTCTTTGCCAACGCGTTCTATTCGCTTCTGTTTTCTGTTTTTCCTATTATATAATATAGCATTTCATTTTCTGCATTTTTCATTATATATTGTGTTTGTGTTTCCATTTTTGCATTGAATCTTTTTGGCTTTTCAGTCATCATCAATGGCCCAAATCAAAGATACCCACATCGTAGAAATCCCAGTAGATGAAGAGCACCAACAAAAGCAACTCTTATCTGCAATCCAACACCACCCATTAATGGAAATCTCAGAAAGCCCCGGCCATCTCTTGCTTCTCAAGCTCTGGCAAAGAGAAGAGGATCTTTATGGCCGGCGCATTGCTCTCAAAGAAACTAGAATAGACTCCCTCAAGAGAGAAATTTTCCAACTTTGCTGTTTCCTTTTCATCTTTCATGGACTTTTCTTGACTATGTTGTTTACCTCTTCCATTAAGTCCCAAGATCAGGACCAGCATACACATGATACTTGTAAGAAATGGTGGATACCGGCTCTTTTATTGCTGTCCACCTCGTCTGCTGTTGTGTTATTGGTTCAGGTGAAGCTTTTCAGGTTCTGGAAGGTGTGGAAGCAGTTGCAAAGGGAGAGGAATGATAACCGAGCGCTTGCGAGGTGTATTCAGGAACTGAGGATGAAAGGGGCTAGCTTTGATTTGTCTAAAGAGCCCCAATGTGGGAAGAAGATGAAAAGCTCCAGCGTTGAGATCAAATGGAAGCCACTTACTTGGTGTTCTCAGTATCTGATTACCATTGCTCTTGTCTGCTTTACAGGTTTGGTGTTTCCGGCTAGCGAGTTCATCATCTGTGGCTTCTAATCATGGGAATTGTTTGTTCGATGGGTAAATATATCTGTGAGAGCAGAAAAAGGTAACTAATAATAACATTGGCATTATACTGTGTGACAGATAAAAGTTAAATCCCAAGCTGTAGTTTCTTCTTTGTCCTGATTTTTTCTGGTTTCATATGGTGTAGTTTCCGCGGGCTGTGTTATGATGAATGTGACCCAGAATAGAATTGTACATGAGCTGTCTGATTAATCTAACCGTGTCTCAAGGTAATAAAAACGTGTCATTGATAAAGATTTTAGCTTTTAGAAATGCAGATCTGCTTGGTTTTTGAAATGCTTCCTTAACTTAAGATTTGTCAGACCTCACATGCAGGATTTATGAAATATTCCGGCAGACTTTGAAGGCTGGTAATGGAAGAAATCTTACTCCATTACGTCTGTTCAATCTCTTCAAGGGGATGAAGCGTGTTTGGTCCGATCACCAGAACAAGCAAACTATATAACCGTTTGAAGTTCTGATTATATTTAGGTTGAAAGTTGAAGAAATTGATCAGATTTTCATCTCTGAATTGTGCTACTGATTATAATGAGAGGTGCCTGATTGAGTGGAGCGGTGATAGCTAAATCACAAGAGGACTTTGCAAGTGCAAGAAAGCAACCTCAAATAAAATACATCATTTGCCCTGAACCCGAGCACATTTTAGCCAGCAAAATTATACTATTCCAGACTTTGGCGCCAGGATTGTTCTCTTGCAGTCTTTCTAATATGGCGCATTAGAAAAGGCACTATCATTGGTTTGAGGATTCTTTTTTTCCTTTTTTTTTTTTTTTAAGAAACTGGGTTTGAGGATTTTGTAGCATTTCAATTTTAGTTTCAACACCACACTGCCCGTGTGCTTCTCCCTTCTTCCTTTGCAATGAAATTTAGTTCTCTATTCAATAAATTTTTATTTTTTATAACAGTTCTCTATTCATTGAATTGCCTATTTTGGGCTTGTTTTCCCATATAGCTTTTGTGTGCCAGATTTTGGCTATTAAAAAAAAGTTTTACTCATTCAATTGCAGATGGTTTACAACTGAATTCGTCTCATTTGACTTGGGCATGAAAAATATAGCACTGAACACAAATTTGGGCTTGTTTTCCATATAGCTTTTGTGTGCCAGATTTTGGCTATTAAAAAAAAAAGTTTTACTCATTCAATTGCAGATGGTTTACAACTGAATTCGTCTCATTTGACTTGGGCATGAAAAATATAGCACTGAACACAAATTTGGGCTTGTTTTCCATATAGCTTTTGTGTGCCAGATTTTGGCTATTAAAAAAAAAAGTTTTACTCATTCAATTGCAGATGGTTTACAACTGAATTCGTCTCATTTGACTTGGGCATGAAAAATATAGCACTGAACACAAATTTGGGCTTGTTTTCCATATAGCTTTTGTGTGCCAGATTTTGGCTATTAAAAAAAAAAGTTTTACTCATTGTGCAATGTTTACAACTGGATTCGTCTCATTTGACTTGGAATATGCATGAAAAAGCACTGAACACAAATTGAATGATGATAATTTAAAAAATACATTTGAAAACTTGTCCCTTGGAGAAAGGTGAAGAACATCTATGGGTTACAACTCTCTCAGTTAACTCTCTGCCTAGATGTTAGGGGCTTTCAAAGCCAAATATTCTAAAAACACCTGCGGTAAGAAACAAAATAAATAAAGTTAACAAAAGGCACCTGATGCACATCTGATTTTCCTAAATATATAGCAAGAAACTGCAATTACCTTCATCAGCCTGATATTTGTTCTTGTCATCCCCAGCATACGCGAGTAAATTGTACTTAGGATTCCATTCCACACTGTTCATAGCGGCCCGACATGGTATCTGATGCACTGTTCGTCCAGTATGAACGTTTGACTGTGCCACAGGGAGGCAATATTATTAATTCTTTTTGTATGTCCCACTTTCGGTGAAAAGTTGGATACGCAGAATCCTATATGGACCCCACTTTAGAAATTATTATTATGCATGACCAAGCTGTCACTCGAATACTTACTATATCAATGAACAAGTCTTCACTGGCAGAAGCAATATAATCTCCAGTGTAATTAAAGCTTATTGTGCGGACAGGCCATCTGAGAAAAGTATGAAAAGGTCAATTCCATGCCTACAGATCAATAACTGAGTCCAAAATGATGGATAAACCCATGGGAAAACTCACTCAAGTTTTGTAAATGTTCGCACACAGAGCATCTCCGATATCTCCCACAGGCTTACTAAGGAATCAGCACTTCCAACAGCAAAATATCTGTCACAGTTAGAAGAATAATCGGGAGTTAGAAGAAATTAATTATGTTCTTTGTGATATTTTTATAGATAAATATGAAAGGGAAAAAAAAAAAGAGAAAAAAAAAGGCAAATGTTACAAAAGGATCAGAGGGACAGTTGTAGTATACCAGCTATATACTCAACTATCGACTCATGATCACTCACATATGCGAAGAATCCAAAAAGTCTACAATGCAGGAAGGAAAAGGAAATAACTAAGTATACAGAGGAATTTTAATAAGTGGACATGATTGGGTATCCACATACATAGGTAGTAAGCAACTATTTTAACAAGTGAAACTCCCAAAAAAAAAATATATATATATATATATATATATATAAGTGAGCTTTGAAGCACACCTTCCCATTGGATCAATTGCTATACAATAGCAACCAGCTGTATGAGCCACGAGGGTGTCAAGTGGTCGCAGAGATGGGTATGCTAGTACTTCAACAGTACCTGAACAGAAGAATATATAATCAACAAATATTTAGACATTTTGCAGCACAGAGAAAAGGGACCACTCTCTTAGATATCAAGCTTACCATTTCCAGTTGTCAAGAAGAACATCTCCCCTGTCATGTTCCACGCAATCTCATTTACCTGGAAAAAGAAGTGGACTACTCAAGTAGCAATTGATATATGAGATAAATTATCATAAATGGAATTCAAAGACATCCCAGCAATTAGATAGTTGCATGTATATATATGGTATAGTTAACAGCTCTCCAGATAAGGTCAAATGTATTTACAACTATAGAC
The DNA here is from genome assembly GCF_001633185.2 of Quercus lobata. Lineage (NCBI taxonomy): Eukaryota > Viridiplantae > Streptophyta > Magnoliopsida > Fagales > Fagaceae > Quercus > Quercus lobata. The sequence goes on along the minus strand of NC_044911.1, from coordinate 733,242 downwards.
CAGTCAGAATATTAAATTGGTGAGCTATAATGGCGTAGAGAGAGAGAGAGAGAGGAAGGAACTCCATAGTTGGCCACCAGGAAGTCTGGCCAGATTCTGAGCACAAACCAAAATTAGATCTAATTTTTATTATACTCCACATTGTAAAGTAAAGTTGCACAATGATGTAATTTTTATGGCTTCCACAAGGTAAAGTCATGTAAACAGATTAATTATGTGACTGAGAAATGATAATTGCTAACGTGAGAAGTGGTATAAATCATGTTGAAGCATTATGCGGACTGGAGGCAAGGCCAAAAAGTGATATGACCATAACCAGATCTGGATGGCAATGTTTATAGCAAAACATATTTCAGATTGAAAAGATATATATATATATATATATTTATATATATATGGACATTCCTAGCTTTCAGTGAGACATGGCACCAGACCAAATTCACCCCCCCCCCTCCCCAACAAAAAAGATATTCTAACATCAAGTTTGAAATAAATATTACCTCATAACTGAACTTGCGCTTATGCATTGGTTTAAATTTCCGAACATCCAGTATTGTTAATTCATCATCCTACAACCAGTGAGAGGATACAGTAAGAAACAGCAGCTAGATACTTTCCTAATATGCCTAAAGGAAGCAGTTAACATATCCATCCAAGACCTGCTTAAGACCTGATAGTTACACAGCAACAGAACTAATAATACTCAAATTTTTCCGAGTAGAAACTTTAAATGTTAGAATTTTCCGAGTAGAAACTTTAAATGTTAGAACAATCACAAATCTGCAGAGGTCTTAGCACCTGAAACAGGACTGTAGAACATACCCTATTACCAACAGCTATGTGTGTACCATCAGGTTTGTAAGTGATGTTAATGTTCTCCCCACTGAGTTCTGTCTGCATTGAGCATTTTCCACCTGTAAAACTCAACATAAATAAATATTTGTTTTGAAAGCACTATAACAGTCATCATTTTCAAGTTAGGTAGCCTTCCTTCAAGAAAACCATACGAGATTATCAAAGTCATCAGGAAAAAGAAAAAATCAATTGTTCACGCAATTCAGATATCATGATATTCAATTAACTCTAACTTCAATCCTTCCTAACGCTCTGTTTGTTTCAGCAATGATGTTTTCTAGAAAACGAGTCATTTTTCAAAAATTATTTTCTATAAAACTATCTCATTTTCCAATGTTTGGTAGCAATTTTAAATGAGTTAAAAAACAATTTCCTAACTTCCCTTATTTACCTTGCTGTGAGATAAAGTTGTTTTCCAAAAAAATTTAATGGAAAACAATGTCTAAAAATAAGTCATACTTTTTATGTTGACCAAAAATAGTTTTCCTTTGACTTTTTTTTTTATGCTACCAAACATTGGAAAACACGGAAAACTATTTTTACACAACGTTTTCCATTGAAACAAACGGAGCGTAAGGAGTATTTAAAAATCGTAAGCTATTTGCTAAGTCAAAGACGTTTTTCACAATTCAAAATGCATCCTTTTCAATAAAATAGCTTGTGACTAGATGATAAGAACCAAAACCCAAAAAAAAGACATCTTTTAAGAATTATGAAGACAACAGCAATGTAATCATCAGAATTTAAAGGACTAGGAAGTTAAATTTCAGACAAGTTCAACAGAGATGCTTATGCTATAGAGCAGTAACTTACTTCGAGCGTCCCACAAACGAACAGTCTTGTCACCGGATGCAGTAGCAATTAGATCGCCATGTTTGGGATCCCAACACAGCTGATCTACACTATCAGTGTGACCCTTCAATTCAATATCCTTAACCTTACCCTGTAAAAACCATATGGAGTCATCCCCGTTATTATTTTTGTTATCATTAATTAATATAATAATAAGCAAGTATTGCCAAAGGTAAGCCCCGTGAAAAATGGTTTCAAAGTTAAAACCCTCTTCCACATTTCTAAAGATGAATAAGGTTCCATGTCATTTAAAATCGTTCCCTGATGCAGAGTAGTGCTATAGCCTATAGGTACTACAACTTTTACAACATGGAGCTTACAAACTAACGTGTTGCCAATCACTAAGAGGCAATTCAAATATTCATTTCTGAGGTGATTGAAGTCCACCAATCACATTAATTGCCACATCAATTTGTAAGCTTTATGTAGTAAAAGTTGTAGTACCTTTTAACATTTGAACCTGTCGCATCTATTCCATAATGGAAGCAGAATTCGATCTCAAGTACATTATTTATCAACAAGAGATTTTACTAATTGTAATTCACATATTAAAATCAGTTTCATTTCTTATTCGGCGGAATACAAATCTAACAAAGTAGCAACATAGATATAAATCTAACAAAAAACGAAGTCTTGACCATGAAAAAAAAAAAAACACTCCACTTCAAAAGATGCCCAATTGATTTTTTTTTTTTAATTTATGGTAAATAAAATTCAAAGAAATCAAAATAAAAAGAATTTTAAAGAGGGGAAGGAGGAGTTCATACATGGCCGTGTGGCTCAATGTGCCAAAGTCGAGCGGTTTGATCGACAGAACCAGAAGCGAGCTTTGTGCCGGTGCAATTCCAAGCCACCGAATGCACCTGAAAAATATCATTCAAATCAAATCATCAATTCCTTCTTCTCCTCTAGGGTTGCCCCAGTGAAAAAAAAAAATTTACAAAATCGGAAATTGAATATTAATGAAGAGAGAGAGAGAACCTTCTTCTTGTGACCTTGATACTCTCGGCTATGGAGGTTCTTGAATGGTACTGTTGTACTTGTTCCCTCCATCTCCTTCTCTTTCTCTTTCTCTTGCGCCACTTCCTCTTCACTCACTGAGACTCAGTATTTTCAATTTCAAGCTCTACCGGGTTATTATTCGGGCGAGTTTAACATTGCTGGATACGATGGGCCGGGTTATAGGTTATAACCCAGTTATTTTTAATAAAAAGTTAAATTAAATTAAATACGATAGTTACAATAGAGAATAAACCGTTTAACCAAATTATAATTTAACTTTTAAAGAAAATAAATATTTTACTAGCATGTATATATAATTGTAAAACTGTGTTATAGTAACATTATGGCATGTAAGTTACGGTAAGTAAATCATTGAGAAAGCTTTAAAGCTTGAGTCCACGTAGCATAGACGGCACCCGTAGGCACTAATCTAGTAGAAAGTGAGGATGTTGATTTAAGTTTTAACTTGGTTGAAATGAGTTTGAGTTTGATAGAGAGGCTAAAGAGGTGGAGACCACCATTGTTAGTAGTGGTGGTGGTACTAAGTGTGAGAGACCATAGCCCTAGCCCACCAACTTTTTTAATTTGTTGGATCAAAACCTGTAGGGGGGGGGGAACCATGTGTAGTGTCCCTCATGGTGTCGATTCAACAGATGACATCTCCCTCTTAAATTGAGGGTTTTACAATAAATAGAAAAAAAAAAAATCATCATTTTTATTTATTTGATAAAAAGTACATCAATTTGAATATAACTAGGGCATTACAAGGGTTTGGTCCAATATATAATCTTAGAAAAAAATTATATGGGTTTGGTCCTAATTACATTCTAAAAACTAAAAAGTATATATATAGGTGTTAATCTACGAACCATTGATTAAGTTTGGAGCCTAAGGGTCCATTTGGTCAGGGTAAAATGAATAGTGTTTGGTTGGGGGAATGTGGGGTAGGGGAGTTTTCTTTACGGGCCCACCGTTTAAGAGAATAAAGTCTTCTTTCTAATTGGAGAAAAAACTAGAGAAAAAAGCGAAAAGGAAGTGGATTTGATACGAAATTACCCATCTACCCTCCCTGTTATTTACGAATGTTGTTGCTTCTTTTTTCCTTTTTCTTTTTTTTGGTTTTGAAAATGTTATTGCTACGCTACTGCCTCTTTATTTTTGTTTTGTTTGTTTTTTTTTTCTATTTTCCCTTTCTTCTTGTGTTTCCTTTTCCCAGTTATAGTAATGCACACGTTTTGGCCCTTCTTTTTTCATATCAAATACAAAACTTTTATTATTACTAGTTTTTTTTGCTAGATGTTTTATTAGTTGTATTAGTTTGTAGTAATTAAAAATAATAATTTTTATAAACTATTAAAATTGTTTTTTATGTACTAGGGACATGAGAGTAAATTTATACAAACAATATTTTCTATCCTCCCACTTTTCTACTCAACCAAAAAAATGAGTTTTCCATTTATCTATTTTTTCACATCCTCGACCAAACACACGGAGGAAAAACTAAATTTTTTCTATCCTTCTATTTTTTCACTTCCTTTATATTTTCTATCCTCCCAACCAATCAGACCCAAGTTTCAAGGTGGGACATAACTTTGCCCGCTAAAACTAGTCTTCTAAACTATGGTGCCCAATAGTCATGTCACATAATCCAAGCAATCAACAAATTATAATGTTTGAAATAGGTGCTTGCGTGTGCACGGTGGAAGCCTTAAATTTAGCATGTGATCATATAAGATGAACGGAAAATTAAAGCATGATGATTGTGTGTGTACCATCTGATAATGCTTAAAAAACATGTTTGATGACCCTAGGATCTAGCATATGAGTTAGAAAATACCCTCTTAAGTCTTATCTTAATCTAAGTTCATCCCTTTTCACCCAAAAAAACAAAAAATCTCCAAAAGAAGCAGTAGAGTTGAAACTAGAAAGTACATATTCGTTGGCCAAAGTTAATAAGTGTTTCCACAAAAAAAAAAAGGCAAATATTAATTCACAAACGAGAAAAGGTATGGTCATAATGTCACAGAAATAGTGAAATAATAAATAATTGTTTGCATAAAAATGGAGTGTTACTATAATTTTTTTATAATCATTAATTTGGGGAAACTACAAGTAAAAATCTATGAGGCAAGTGATCATTAGTTCACTACTTTTGAAGTTGAACTGAGTTGTGGAAAATATATAGATGCACACAATGTCAATGAGATGGTTGTGGTTGTGGGTCTGAACTGATCCAGTAGATGGCTGTAGGTTTTGGAGTGAAAGTCCGTCCAATAGCCAATCTCTGAAGTTTAATTTGACTAAGTTTATCTTCTCCATCTGTTCCAATAAACTCTTCAAATGTAATTCAAAAACGTAGTTATCTATCAAAACTCCTAAAGCAACATCTCAACCACTTAAGCGTGTATTGGCTAAGATATTACCATACTACAATTGATTTGCAAGTTTTGCATGTACGTACGTCGTCTATGTCTTGCAATTTTACTAATTTATTTTATTATATATAGCAAAAGAAATCAAGATGATATAAGCTATAGATCACTCTGCCTTGCTTTGTTTTACAAATTATTTCGTGCACAAATTGACCAATGACCACAATAGTTGGTGTCGTTTGCAAACAGGGCAGCATCAATCAGAGTTCTTAATAACGTCCAAAACCAATAGTCTATCATTGGGAACATGATTCTCTCTATTTTGTCTATTTCATAGTTAAATTTTTTTATTTTTTTATTTTTTTAATAGTATATAGACTGCCTTTAAATTAGTAAAATTTAATTTGAACAATGAGATAGATCCGATCCAATCCAAATGGAGAGAATAATTTTTCTACGTTTGAAGGTGGTTATTTTCGAAATTGAGAATCCCTGTTTTCATTCTTGGCACAACCTTAAATAAGGTATTTGTTGGATTAAAATAATAAAAATAACTCTCTCCATCGTGTTTTGTTTATACAATTTAGAAAATTCAAATTTTTTTTTTTTTTATAAAAAAGATAAACTGTATTTAATGTATTGCCTTTAAAATAAAAATTTTATCAAGTTTTAAAATTACTTATATTATTTCAAACTCAAATAAAATAAATGTAGAATGATGACTTTTCAATAGAGAAAAAATGTATTGATTTTTTAAAATTGCGGCTATTGATTTTTTTTAAATGAATGATATTTTGGAAAATAAAATATGTAATAATAGACCAAAAAAAGGGAAAGAGTTACGAAAAGAGCTAGGTTTAACTAATAAACAGCAAATTACCAACAAAAAAAAAAGTACAATAAATCTAAGTTGAAATGCTTATTAAGAAACAACCATATTGCGTGTATGCATATTTTAATACAATCTCCATCACAAGAAATGAATCCCTCTCAAAATGTTACACGTAGTTAGACTATAATTGGTTTGGTTGGTCCCTATTGATGTAGTTGGCTGCACTGTGTGACCTCAAAACCTCAAACACTTGCACAAGAGATAATAATCAAACGAAGTGCATTGTCATTGGTTGGTAGTAGACTCTCTTCAGGTATGTTCAAATTATTTGAACTTATAGCTTTCTTGCTATTCAAGTTGATTAGACATTCTCAAAACTAGATTTTTAACCCCAGCCTCGTGATCATTATTAGAGAGGTTATTTATTTTCAAGAGTGAGCGCTTTAAATTATCATGGAATAACCTCATATAAAGGCTACTCCAACTAGTTGGGAGGTTAGCTCAATTCATCATTTGACCAAATTAACCTACAACGTTGAGCCGTGCTAGCCACATTATCTTCTCATCTACCGATTATTTTTGTAATTCGACCTTTTTATTTTATAATTGTTGACAATCATGCTATTTTAATAAATACTAAATAGTAGCCTAATAATAATTTTTATTTATGAGTTGGCTAAACAATAATTTAAGAGTTTTTGTAGCTTTGAATTGTTCCCCCTTCAAAAAGAAAAAAGCATTATTTGAATTGTAGTGATTTAATATGATACGCAATCCATTATTAATGAGAAGAAAATTTGTTGTCCTTGGGGTTTGGAGTAGTGACAAAGCCAAATCCAATATAATTGTAAAAAGGATTAATGTTTGGTAGCTAGCAGCCTAGCAGCATAATGGTGGAATTAGTTAGGTACTTGGTCGTTACTCCTTATGAATATGTTCGTTCCTTCGTTCGGTTCTACCATAATTTATTTGTACAATGTTTTCTTGTCTACGCTATGCCTATGCACTTCAATCCACATGCAACAAAACTTGTTCTTTCTTCGTTTTATCTTTTGGTCAAACCAAAAAGTTGGTCTTCGGACAAAATTAAAGTAAACACCTTAGAAGATTCAATATAATGCTGTGACTACAAGAAAGAATAATTCACTGATTATAAATACACTAATAATATCAATTTTATTTTCTCAAATTTCAATAATTACAACTAAATCTCTGAAATTTTTAAAATATGTCAATTTAATTCTATTGTTTGTCCAACTTTAACTCAAATACCATATTCTCCCCAAAAATTAAAAAGGACATGTCTCCCTTTATTAGAAATGATTAAAGGTAAGGTAATAAATTCAAAATCTATTATTAAAGTGTGTAAAACTTACCAACAAAAACAAAAACAAAAAAAAAAATGCTTCTAGACATTTTTTACCTTTATATATATGTGACAAATACAAAGAGTTCACGTGTTAGTTAAAAAGTTGTTATGGTCGTTAATTTCCGTTTAAAAAACTTAATTGATAAAAATATTTTGTTGACAATTAAGAGACACGACTAAATACTTTAATATGTATCAATTTAACCCTTTTTTTAGAAGAATTTAACCCTGTTGTTTGTCTATGAATTTGATCTCAAATAACATATTTACCCCTTAAAAAATGGGCACATATAATCCCTCTTATAAAAAATGGTTAAAGGTAAGGTAATAAATTTGAAACCTACCAAGTTTGTAAAACTTACCATCAAAAACAAAAATGTTTCTAAAAATTTTAACCTTTAAATACACGTGATAGATAAAAAAGGTTCATGTGATAGTTAAAAAGCTATCACGAACATTAATTTCAATTAACTCAACTAATACAAATCTTCTTTCAGCAAATAAGAGATGCAAAAAAATTTATAATTATCAATTTACTTCTAACATTTGTTAATAAAGTCTAACTCAAATAACATTTTTCAAAAAAAAAAAAAGTTTTTCACAATAAAAAAAGGGGGACATACACCCTTATGAAAAATGATTAAAGGTAAGGTAATAAATTTGAAACTTACCCAAAAAAAAAAAAAAATTGTAGATTTTTGCCTTTAAATATATGTGACAAATAAAAAGGTTCATGTGTTAGTTAAAAAACTATCACAAACGTTAATTTCAGTTAACTCAACTAAAACAAATCTTTTGTCGGCGAATAAAAGACACAAAAAAATTTAAATTTATCAATTTACTTTTATCATTTGTCAATAAGCTCTAGCTCAAATAAAATTTTTCTTTAAAAAAGAAGTGTTTCACTATAACAAATGGTTAAAGGTAAGGTAATAAATTTGAAACATACCAAGTACGTAAAACTTACCAATAAAAACAAAAATGCTTCTGTACATTTTTATCTTTAAATATATGTGACAAATAAAAAGGTTTCACATGTTAGTTAAAAAGTTGTCATGAATGTTAATTTTAGTTAACCCAATTAATACAATTCTTTTGTCGGCGAATAAAAGACAAAAAAAATTATCAATTTACTTCTGTCATTTGTTAATAAAGTCTAACTCAAATAACATTTTTCTTTTAACCAAAACATGTTTTTCCCTATTAAAAAAAAGGGGACACATCCCTTATAAAAAATGATTAAAGGTAAGGTAATAAATTTGAAACATACCAAGTGTGTAAAACTTACCAACAAAAACAAAAATATTTACGTACATTTTTCACTTTTAAATAAACTGTGTCAGATAAATATAGTTCACATGTTCGTTAAAAAGTTGATACCGGTATTAGTTTTAGTTAATTAACTCAACAAATAAAAAATCTTTGCCGGCAAATAAGAGAAACGTGATCAAATCCCATACAAAAAACAAAAAATAAAACATTAGTAATTTCGCTCGAGAGTAAAGTGCAAAATTCATTTATCAAACCATAAATCCAAATTCTTGTATTTTTTTATATATATATAGAAAAACATATGGTATAAGTGTATAACCATATAATAAAAATAAATAGAATTAAAAAGTTATTAAAAAACTTTAAACAGAGCATAATAATTAATAAAGAAAAAGTAGGGAAAAAATAAATAAAATGCCAAAAAAGGGTGTGGACCTAAAAAATAATAAAGGAGGAGCATTAAACAGAAGAAATGTTAGGGTAGTGAGACTGAGAGAGCAATATAAATATGAACAAGGCACCGACGCATAGACACACAGAGAGTCTGGTCGGGACCTTCCCACCAGTCCAGAGAGCCACACATACAACCATACGCAAGACTCAGAGTCAGAGACCCTAAAAACCGCTCTTTTCCACAGCGTCTTTACTGTTTACTTAACTGTGGGTTGAAACCGCGGGGATCTGTTGATAAAAAGTGTTGATACTTGACACTACAACCAACAAACCGAAGAAAGAAATGGCGTCTTCTGTTGGCGGAGCAGCTAGGTACATGGCGTACTCTCCGTCTCCGTCTGCTCCTCCTTCTCCTCACCTCTCCGGCCTCCGCTCCGCCGCTGCCGCCGCCGCCGCTTCCTCCGCCGCTGCACTCCTCGACCAAGAAAAGTACCACTCCCTCGATCTCACTCTCTGTTTGACTTTTCGGTCCGATCGCTTTTTTTCTGCTTAATCTCTCACTGTTTGTGATGTACTGTGAATTACTTCTACTTCGATTTTTTAGCTTAAGTGCTTAGTTAGCTTTGGTTCTTATGAATCGGATTTCGATTTTTTTTTTTTTTACATGTGATCTAAATCGGGATTTGAGTTTATTAGTGCAATATCACTTTGATTTAAGTGCTCTTTGCTCAGTTTCACTAATTGAGATTTACTTTGAATTAGTTAATAGTTTGAGTAGCTTAATTTTTTACTTTAATTAACCAAAAAATTGGTTCATAGAATTCAGATTTTGATTTCTAGTTGATCTAAATCGGATCTGATTATGTTTGTGAAGTTAATCTATGCTCACATTATTGATTTTTGTGTTTATCTCTCAATAATTGCGATTTACTGTAAATTAGTTATTATAGTTTGATTAGCTTAGTTTCTTTCTTTAAATAACAACAACAACAAAAAGTTTCATTTGGATCAGATTTCGGTTTTTATTTGATCTAAATCGGATCGATTTTTGTTTGTTTGTTTGTGAAGTCAATCTAAGCTTGCATTATTGATTTTTGTCTTTATTGTACTCCTTGCTTAGTTTCACTAACTCTGAGTTAGTTAAAGCTTGATTAGTTTTATTTTTTATTTTTTTTATTTTTTTTAAGTGTTTATAAATGGTTTCCTATTAATTGTTGTGATTCAAGTTTTGGTTTTTGTTTGATCTGCATCAGATTGATTCTATTATTTGTTTTTTATTTTTCTTATTTTGTGTGTGAAGTCTATGGCTTGATGTCAGTTTATTTATTAGTACATTATTGTGCCATTTATGTTTGATTGGTGATCCTTGTAGGTAGTGTCATGACATTGATGCAACTGTGTGAATTCTGATCTGTAATTTGATCTTTGACTTTGACTGGTTTCGGATTTTTCGGTGATAGGTATCTCACTGAGTTATTAGCGGAGCGTCACAAGCTTAGTCCATTTATGCCCGTGCTTCCCAATTGCTATCGCTTGATAAACCAAGGTAAGTTTTGCATTTACAAATTACTGTAGTTTAATATGTATCTTGCCATATCTGGTTATGTGTGATATAAACGGAAACAAAATGTTATTTGGTGTGTAAAAGAGTAGAATTGATGACCAGGAATTCAACTAATTGACAACACACTTTTGAGTTATGTCTAATCATAGATCAACGACTTACCAATTGAGACAACATGATTAATTTTAACGAACTTTTAAAGCACAAATAAATGGTGTAGATGCTGAAGCATGGCCAGATTGGTCCCCCTTGTTGGATTGATGCGTAACCTATTTATGGACTCAAAGTTGTAGAAATTCAGTAGTATTATAAATCAACCAACATAAATGACTAGCTTCATCCTAGGGATAAATGATTAAAACCAAAATTCCCAAATTTCATTTTGTATTTATTCATGTGTGTTTGGGATAGAAGAATGACTAGTCATAAATTAGAGAATTTGAAGTATTGATTGGTGATTATATTTTGGTGTTATGCTGGCATACGGCCGTTAGAGGATTGTGACATGCATCAATCAACTTTGTCTTATTGATATGTAAAGGTAGGCTACTTCATTTGTATAATATTGGGAAGTCACTTCACGTTCTTTGATAACCTCATTTAAATGGTTAGAAATTAACTCTCTTGATTCAGATCATAGTATTCCTTCCTTTCAATTGTCTGTGGACTCACAAGTACTTAGCATGGGTGGATATAAGTAGTTTAGGGTGATTAGTGCATTGCAGATTGGAGATTTTCATCAATATCTCCAACTCTACAATATGTTGGTGTATGCCATAATGAAGACTATGAACATTAATTTATTGATTAATTTAAGGCTCAAAGGGTTATTATTACGAATTATGCTTAGTATTAGGTATCTAATAGGACCAAGTAGAGGAACTTCTGTGATTTATGGCTTTGTAGCGTATATGGGCAAAAGAAATCCAAATTAGGGTGATTTGAGCTTCATTGTATAACTAATTCACTTTTATGCTAATAAAAAAACAAAGATTAAGAAGATTTATGATATCATATAAGTGATTTAAGTATTTAACTAATATGAGGTGTTCCTTCCTTTCGAATCTGTAGTAATAAGCTCAATACTAGAAAATGGGGATAGGCTGATGACTTTTAGTTCAAATGGCACCTCTCTCCTTGTGGCTCTGGTTTGACAATGGAGGTTTATGAATCCTTCTACTTCAAATTACATTATAGTTACATAAGATGTTCATGGGAATAAATTTTGAATATTTGTCTCTGCAATTGTTGTTAGATGCAAACTTAGTATCTTGTGCCTGGCTAGGGTTACTTTAGGATGTGCGGAAAATTAGTACATATCCACCAACATCTCTATCGTCCCTTAGTGGGACGATAGAGTTAAATTGGTATTAGGTTAAGGTTGAAAATTTCAATTAGACAGTTCAAAGTTATTTCCCCTTGTCTGGGTTACCCCAACTTCAAAAAAGTATATAAGCTGAGAATATTTGTTAACTGCCTAGCAGCATGGAGGAGGGGCTATTGTACACACTGGTATGGTAGTCTGGACTTAAAACCTAGTAAAAGTTGTGAAATCTATCTAGAAATTTACCTAAAAAAAATCTATATAGTTTGTGATACAAGATTCAAGAGAGCACTTTAGGTTTGGTCTTTAAAGCCTTGTTCTATATAAAAAAAAAAAAGCCTAGTGCACGTTGAGGTCTGGGTAATTTGGTTTCCTATGGTTGGGGGATATTTCTCTAACAACTATATGGTCTGTCAGACACTGTAGCTGAAATATTTGTTTTCTATGTTTAAGTGCTAGGGACTCCATTATAGGAGCTAGATCACATTTAGCTCAGGATTCCACCTTTCCATGCTTAGGGATGATCATGGTAGCAATTTCAGTGGATATGTATTCTTCTGGGGTTTTCTTCACCTGTATGACTATGGATTCTCATGTATGAGTCGTGACTTCTATAGTTTATGCAGTCTAATCTCTAAAATAGTTTTTGCAGATGCCTGACAACGTTCATTTATACCACCAATGAGTTCTAGCTCAAATGACACCTCTTTTACCTATAAGACAAGGTTGGAGGGTGAGGCATGGGTTCGAACCAAGACTCACTGCATGTGTGTGTGTAACTTACCAATCAAAAGACAATGTTCATTTATATCTGACTTTGCTTTAGTATAACGAGATGTATTAAACTTCATTTTCCTTCTTATTCTTAGAGTGCATTCTTTATAAGATTAAATTTATTTCATGGGGAAAAGCATTAATTTTAACTGACTTAGAAAAATCCGTGTTGTCTGTCCATTTTGTGGTGACTGCTAACTTTTTAACAAATGCTGACTGGTACATCTTATTCTTGAAAATTGACATTTTTGGAGCAGAAATATTGCGTGTAACCACACTGTTGGGGAATGCATCAGTTTTAGGTCAAAGTGGGCTTGAACATGCTAGCCCCCTGGCTTCTGGAGGAATATTTTCGAATGGAGGTGCCGATGTGAACGGATGGGCATCACGGTTCCAATCAGAAGTACGGATACTAACCATTAACATAACCTTTTTTTCCATCTAATTTTACTGTTTTTGTAGAAGTATTACTGACGCGATCATTTCATTTCATACTGACTTATGACATTTATTTGAGTGCTTGTAGATTATGCCACTTTTTGACAGGTGGTTGAAGCTAACATCCTCAAGCAATGTAAAATAGATTTTAGCTTACCATCCTGTTCCAGAAACCTAATAAGATGGTTCTCCATCTCTTCCTTATATTGTTGCGAAGACACTCCTATACTTGAAATATTTGTTAATTTCACTTCTGATGTTAGACTGCAGTTCCTGCTTGTATGGATGTCCTATATGCAGAGCATTGAGCAAGACATTTCCTATTTATATGAGTTTTGAGACTCTGGGAATCGTAAATTTCTCCTGTATAAAGCTGACTGCTGACCATTCAGTTAATGAATATTGTTATTCAGTTTTCCTTATGAGGGTGCTATCTTGTGATATTAATTGACTGGTTTGGGAATTCAAGATTTTACTGATCTAAAATGTTGCTGAAACAGCTGGTCTATCTGACTTTATCTGATGCAAGAAACTGCAACTGTTGAGGCTCCTATTAGTTGTTGAATATGAACATTTAATTCCCATGCTCTATACTTTTAGATTTAGAGCCCTTGAAGTTCAGTCTTGTCTGATATAATTGAATATTAGCACATGTTTTAGTTGTTCTATTGTTAATTTGGTTATAGCATTGTTATTAGTCCTTTGTGTTGTTCTATTTTCTTAGAGCTGCTCCCAAGACATTTTACATATTTATACTCTTATGCATGTGCCATGTGAAGCAGGACAGTTCTATTTATCTATTACTAAGTTTTAATGAATCCGGAATAATAATGTGCAGATGTCGGGTTTGATACAGCCTTCATCAGCACAAAACTGGCTGAGTTCTCAATGCAGCTCATCTGGTCTTATTGTCAAAAGAACCCTCAGAGTGGATATCCCTGTCGAAAAATATCCTAATGTACGTATAAACTTCTCTCTCCTGTGTGTTTGCTCATGATTTTTCTTTTCAGTGGTATTTGATGTTGATTTTTATACAGTATAACTTTGTTGGGCGTCTCCTTGGTCCTAGGGGGAACTCTCTCAAGAGGGTGGAAGCAAGTACAGAGTGTCGTGTTCTGATCAGAGGCCGTGGTAGCATTAAGGATCCAACTAGGGTAATAATGAGATTCTCTTCTACTGATGATTGTGTTTACTGAAACTTATATTTTCACCAGTAAATGAGGAACTCTTTAAAGTGTTTCATATCATATATCTAGTAAAGTGTGGATGGATGAAGTGAATTAGATTGGAATAATCTCAGGAATAAGTTCCATGAGAAATTTGGAAATTGCACAAGTGCCATTTCTATTTTTCTACACTTCATGCTGGAAACTTGGTGATTATTTATGAATGTGCATTTATTCCAATCTGTATATAAATACACATATATAGACATTGAGCTTTGGCACCAGTAGCTAAGAATAGGGTGGAGAGTGAGATCATGATTTTTAGACTTCTAAACCCAATGGACACACACACATTGCATTGCACAACACAAAGTGTGCAGTTGAACTATCTTGGATGCCACAATGTTCGATATGAATTTATTAACCCTCCCCTCCCCCCCCCCCCCCACACAAAAAAAAAAAAAATGAAGTATAATTAATGATCTCTTTAGTTGGTAATTTGAGCATCTCTCATTGCATCAGTGAATAGTTGGAGAGAGCTACATGAATTTAATACAATAAAAAAAGCAAAGGCCATTCACCGTTTGGCCTTTTCTAGCACAAAGGGATTAGGGAACCTTGGCTTTCATGTTGTCTGTTGTTTGTTAATTGAAAAGCTTTCTCTTTTTGGAGAGAGGTGCTAATAAGAAGCTTTGCTAGTTGCTTTTGATTGTTTGGGCTATGTGGACTAATATGGAATGCTTTCGTGACTTTCTTCCAGTTCTCATGTGAAAGTAAATGTGTCAAATCAGACTTGAAACAGACTTTTTAGAATTTTTTTTTTAAGAAATAATTACAATATGCTGCTAACTTTGCAACTCGAATCTTTTCCCCCAGACTTCCAAGCACTTTGTGTATGGGGAGGTGTCAATTAAGCTACAAGGCCTTTGGCAAGACTTTTTAGAAACTTTAAGATCATTCATTTTTCACCTTCCCTTTCTAGAAGCTTCTTGTCACTGCATATAAGAGAAAACTGTTGGGACACTTCTCTGCTATATGAGGCTTTTTTCCTCAGAGGTTTCTATTTCTTAGTGCCTGTTTGTAATGGCTTATTAGTTAGCTTTTTGGGATACATCTTTTTAAAGCGTTTTTTTTTTTTTTTTTTTCTAGGTGTACTTTATTAAAAACACCACTTATTAGAAGGGGCTTCACTTTTGAAACTAAGCTGCCCAAATAAACTATCCTAAATGGACACATATAGTTGCTAAAGTTCTCGTTTTTTGTGGCACTTGACAATATTTCAAGTGAAATTACAATTTATTATCTTAATCATTTCATTTTTGCATAGTTGCAATTATTTTCTTTGCAGAAAACTGCCTGAGCTTAGGCTGTTAATGCCGTATCACCACTTGAGATCTGATTCCTGCTTTTCACATGTATTGTGAGAATATCAAAATATTGATTGCTGTGTTGCTTCTGTTTTAAAGGAAGAGATGATGAGGGGAAAACCAGGGTATGAGCATTTGAATGAACCTCTCCATATTTTAGTTGAGGCAGAACTACCAGTTGAAATAATCGATGCTCGACTAATGCAAGCACGTGAGATACTTGAAGACTTACTGAAGCCTGTGGTAAGTTTTCTTTCTGCTCCTCTTGTAAATCCTATTCATTCGTGTTGAATTTAATTTTTCCTTATTTGGATTAATCTGGGCTTACATGGTTCTTTCTATTTTCCTTATTTAGGATGAAACTCATGATTTCTACAAGAAACAGCAGCTACGAGAGCTAGCAATGATCAATGGTACACTTCGTGAGGAGGGTTCTCCTATGTCTGGTTCAGTTTCCCCCTTCCACAACAGCCTCGGTATGAAAAGGGCAAAGACCAGGGGCTAATGAATCCCCATTCTTAAAAGGCTTTTGGAGCTAGTGTGTTAGTTTCTGCAAGTAAACAGCAATTCCCATGCTGTAGGTGTTGCCATCCCAGCCAATGCCTCCAACTGCCATCGGGGCACTGGCACTACTGTGTGCCAGTTCTAACTTGTTTCTATATCAAGTGTGTTTCTCTTCTGTAAGGTGGAGGCTAAGACACAGTGTTACTTAGTAAAGGACTACATTAAGTACCGGGTTTATGCTTGTGTGTGTTGCGTTTAGGTTGTTTGGTTGGGGCATTTCCCCTCCAAAGCTGTCTTTATGTTATTAGGTTATAATATAAGTTTGAGATGGCGATTTTGTTTATGGTAATGGGGGATATCTATTGGGGAAGTGAAGGTATGGTCTGTATACGAGCGAGGCAAAAAAACAATGATCTATCCTGTTGCGTGTGGTCTGGGTTGGAATGTTTTTGTATTTATGAAGTGTAGTGCTTAGATTTGATTATAAAGCATTTTTTGATATCTGCTATAGCTTTTCCTCCATTTTAATGCAATCTTGCAGCATCAACTCTTTAAGAATTGTCAGACCGCAGCGATGCATTGTTGTTTCTTGCTTGTTTAATGAATGTCTTAAAGAGTCTAATTTATGGAATTAGATGCATTATTTGGTATTAGTTATTCAAGGAAAAAGTGTTTAGTTTGCAACGATGTTTAACTGGTGATCATGCTCTCTCTTTTGGCTGGTACCTGATAGTTTGTAGAAACAACTATTGTACCTTTTTAGCCCCAATTGTCAGTGGGGGTTTGGCTTTTGGTCCAGGGGAAGGGGCAAGATATGGGATCCACAGCCAGTGATCCCATTATGTCATCCCAACAAGACTTGTCAGTTGTCACATTATTTACTATTTGTGGTCCTAGACTTTTTCCTCGACTTGTCACATTATTTACTATTCAAAGATGTTTTAGATACCAAATTTTTTGTCAAGGATTCAAACCTCCTCTCCAGAATGGGTTATAAGTTAGGGCCTACACAATAAATGGTGTGAAGTCTCAAAAAAAAAAAAAATTCACCCGGCAGAATTTTAAGATATGAATTGAAGGAACAACACTTAAGTATCTTTCTTAAGTCTTGCTCATATATATATATATATATATATATATATATATATTAAAAGTGGTTTGTTTACTTTATTGATATAGCATCCTTATATGCAAAGAAAATTACTGAAGTATATTGTGTTGAAAAAGAAAGGCCTTAAGGCAGCTTATCATATCTAAGAAGATACAAAAACTTCACGGACGATTAACCGATGCTGCCATTTTTCCAACATTCCTCTGTAATTTTGACAATGGTTGGTGATTTTTTAAATTTTATAATAGCAATTTCATGAAACTTTTAGAAATTTATTTGATGAAAAAATATTAAAGATTGTTTGCTCACTTGATTAATATGAGGTTTAAAGAATATAAATGAATGTGATAGGAACAAAAATCCTTACCTGCTAAGTCAATGCACGAACATGTATTGTAAGGAAAAAAAAAGATGTGCTACTTTATAAATGGTGAAGCACATTGGTCGATAAGTAAATTGTGTAATAACTTATAAGAGGAGGCAAATCCACTGTGTGACTCACCCCCCACCCCCAAAAAAAAAAAGAAAAAAAAAATTCTGATCACAATATTCAAAAAATAATAAAAATAAGACTTCCATTCATTAGCTCTCCTTCATGCATGACTACAGGAAATCGTTTCAAATTCATCCTGAAGCAGATAACAGTTGCATGGAGTTCTATACCTGACTATATACATTCCAAATTCAAGGAAGTAATGGAGATTTAATTATACATGTTTATATCAACATGGCAATTATTGGAAAAACAAACATGAAGGAACTTTGAAAGCCTGAGAAGCTTCAATACCAGGCATCATAATCAGCAACATCTGGAGAGACTCGAAAGATATTGATTAATTCAGACCTTCTCTCCGCCTTCTTCCTCGTCCTCATTGTCATCAATTCCAACCCAACCGGTGAATGCAAAAAGAAATTCTTTGAAGTTCACCATTCCATTTTTATCCCAATCCATCTCTTCTGCAAAAGTAAAATAAACTCATTGACTTAAATTAATTATGAAGGTCACTAGTTTGCATCAGAGTGGCTAAATCACATCCAGTGAATGCATAGTAGGTTCATACATGCTTCAAAACATGTTTAACCTCTAATCACTTGATGGGAAATGCAAATCTACATGGATGCAACGCATCATTGTTAACATATAATGTCAGACTCAAGAACATTCAGGTTCAGCTGTTCATTGAACTGTGAGTTTCTCTATGAAAATCATCTACGTTACAGCATTACTACAAATAGATCAAGACAACAGGTGGACAATAGTATTGAAAAATACTGCGTGCTAGCTAAGGTAAACCCCAAGAAGCCTATACGCCAACTTCATCAATATAGATATCTATGAGACCTAGGGAATTAAGATTTCCAAGCAATACAAATCAATATGAAGCCAATTTCGAAATTCTTTAGAAAGAAAAAAAACACTTATACAATCTAGTTTGACCATCAAATGTGGCACCACAAAACCATCTCATCAATATAGATATCCATGAGACCTAGGGAATTAAGATTTCCAAGCAATACAAATCAATATGAAGCCAATTTCAAAATTCTTTAGAAAGAAAAAAACGCTTATACAATCTAGTTTGACCATCAAATGTGGCACCACAAAACCATCTGTTAGTGATGCAGGTTTCCTTCACGTAAAATGCTTGCACATTAGCATATGAATCTCTTTACTTCATGTGTACAAGTTAGGCACAGGGAGAGAGAGAGAGAGAGAGAGAGAGAGAGAGAGTACCAAATCTTTTCATGGCT
Organism: Quercus lobata; assembly: GCF_001633185.2. Classification (NCBI taxonomy): domain Eukaryota; kingdom Viridiplantae; phylum Streptophyta; class Magnoliopsida; order Fagales; family Fagaceae; genus Quercus; species Quercus lobata. The sequence goes on along the minus strand of NC_044911.1, from coordinate 714,295 downwards.
ATTTGTCCAGAACCTTCCCCTGATGTAGTTTCATTAATGGCTTGGACCATCTCACTCTTACTGACATAACCATCCTTGTTCTTGTCCAAGAAGACGAATGCATCTACCAATGTTTCAAATGTGGCCTCCAGATCGGGCATTCCCACCCGTGCTTTCTAGCAATGTCAAGGAATACAAGAAGAAGAAGAGGAAAGAAATACAGGAAAACATTTATTTCCTCATGATGGCAAGATGATAATCTTATAATCTGCTCCTTTTACATGACTCACATTTTTCAATCATCACTCAACTGACACAAAGCATTGATTTGAGTTTTCAAGGAGAATATCAAGAAAAAGTCACTCTACGGACAGTCTTTGGTGATTCTTCAAAATTGGTGGAAGGATTAAATTAACCCCTCCAAAAGCCCACCCCAAAAAGAACACTTTAACCTCCAAGGTAATTAGGAACTTATAAGCACATTTTCTTCGCAAAAAATATATCTTTATAAAGACGGGACCAACTAGAACAAATATACATGTACGTTTACTTCACCAGGAGAAAGATATAGGCATACTGCAGAAAAATTCAGGACATCACATACCATGAATGTATAGCCCTTTATTTCAAATTGATAAATTATCTGTTCAATGCAAAGAGACCTATAATCTAGTCACAGGAAACAGGAAAGTGCATGTATCTGCTAATAGAATAATATAGTACAATAACAACAACCTAGCCTTAGTCCCAGAATTTTAGGGTTGGGCATGGATCCCAACGGGCTAGTCAAGGTCGGCCACATGTATTCTTTTCCACTGTTCTATTCTATCTAAAGTTATACACTGGTATATCTCCTTAATTTACATGTCCATTTTCACTGTTTTTTACAATTGTAAAAAATATAGTAAGGCAGAAGGCATATGAAATATGACTCCCTTCTCTAAATGATAGAAGATATTAGGCTTTTATCTGCCAAACATCTATTATTTATAGGCTTCATGTTTCAGCTGTCATGTAAAAGGAAACTTAAAAGAAACTGAACAGATAAAAGATTTCAGGATACAGCATGAAGGGTAGCCGCATCATCTTTGAGAAGATAGACAAGACAGAGAAGTACAATGAACTCATTGAAATCTATTCCCTTGTCCTCATTAATATCACATGCCTGAAAGAGATCATTGATTTCCTCTTCTGTACATGAAATTTCCAACTTATGGAAACTTTTTTTCAACTCCTCATAATCAATTGCACCATTTGAATCCTCATCTACAATTAAAATAATGAAAACACACGTCTAAGTAGCTATTAAATAAATAAATAATATATATATGTACACCTATAAGAGTAACATGTGTGCGCGTGTGAGTAAATCATACAAAAAAACAAGAAAGCCATTCTTCGTAGCAGTTATAAGGGGAAAAAAATGTAGGAGTAGATGGTTTTGCGTGTTGCTGTGTATGTTTTCAGAAAAAGTTAACACTTGGGCACCATCAGGATATAGGGGCTACCAAATAAATTTAAGTTCAGTAGTAGAAAATAAATACATATTTCTACAAAGTAGTTTTCTATGGTAAAACTCAAAAAAAATGATCCCCAACCCTAAAAAGAGTCTGATGTAAGATGGTCAGTTATATATGGTTATTTTATAAGCTGTTTCATTCAGCCTCTTAACATATTACATATCTATCCAAACAAGACATTGATGCATAACTTTTTATTTCATTGATACGGTTTGACAACATTTAATTTATGGTCATGAATTTTGGGTTGCAAATAGAAATTATCTATTGCTAATGTTCAGCAAGCAAATGAACAGAAGTTTACCTACCAAATTGCTTAAAAATAACTTTGCAATTTCTTAAGCTCTCATCAATTTTTGGGAATTTCAAGATTATGCTGTTGAATGACTTCATGGAAGTTCCAGCAGCCGCCCTACGCTTCATAGCTTCAACCGTTTTGGCTTCAAGCTTTGTTTCAGGTTTTGAGACCTTTTTTGGTGATTCACTCTTTCCCACTTTATTTCCCATTGTCCGCTAACTAGACCAAATGGGATGCAGGAAACAAGCTAAAAGTATGTGCCACTGCCTACCCACACCAGGAAAAACAAAAGTGAGAAAATATTTGGGTAATTGCAGCACAAGACGAATCAATTGTGAAACATACAGAAAAATTAATTCAGTCTATAAAGTAAACATGTTAATAACTGTTCAAACAGATGGAACAAATATCCAACAAATGGCAAGATTCATAAGCACTGGTATGATCCCAAACTCATTAGATTGTGTTCACTACCAAATTCATATATTTCGTTTAATTGCTTCTGAAACACACATATTCACCAACTATAAGACATGGCAATATGTGAATGGACAGTGAATCTTATAGATGTTGCAATACAACAGAGTACAGTTTACATCCTGATGATATGGCTCTACTAGTTGATTGATCTTTATCTTCGTTGACTAACCAATGAATTTGAAACACAACCCTCCACACTGAAATCCTTGTTGATGTAGGAAAGCCTAAATTAGCTTTAATATTTCTTGGCCTTAGATGAGGACATGCAGGAAAAGAAAATTTTTCCAACAATAAAGCTCACCTCACACAATTCATAAACTTGTCATAACTATGGTTTGGCAATTCCAATGCTTGAAAGTTCCAAAATTGAAAAAGAGAGAGAGAAAAAAAAAGCATAAGAAAGAAAGAGATATAAAGTGTAGCAAGCCAAATAACCAAGTACCTTTCCAGCTCCTCTTACAGATAATAAGATCAGAAGCAGCAACAGGAATCAAGAACCCAAAAATATGTCACTATGGAAATGGCTTCGCTTGCAACCTGTTAGAAAAATGAAAGCACCCAACCAAACAAAGAAAACAGAAAAGTAACCAGAAGAGAAAAAGACAGAAAGAAGCAGAAACAAGAGGTGCAGTTTGTTGAAAAGCCAGTTTCTACACAAGGAGATTGCAAAGGTTTGTGAAAGATCTAAGACAAAGTTGAGGATATGAGAAGTGGGGGGGTTTGGTTTGTTAACTCAGTTTGAGGGGGACCCTTTCATGTCTTATTGGAGCTTTAAATCTTTTGATCCAATATTTGTGCTCCACCCACCACGTATTGTCGTGCTTCACCATCTAATTCGATTTCTAAGGCGCTTTCTCACGGTTACAACCTTCGCTGACTTTCCATACACGTACAAAAACAGAGCAGATCAACAAAAATAAATTAATAAATAAAAAGAAGTTCAGAATATAGAATAAATATATGCTTTTTGGGTATTGAAAATTGAAGAATGAAAATAATTTTTAATGAGATTGTGAGGTCCAACTTCCCATGCAGTGGTCTAGATATTGAAGCCACAAATATTTATTAGTGTGGCAACACTTTTATGCAAGTTCATGCACACCAAAATGTTATCTTTATTTAATGATTATCAAATTTAATTATGTAATTCATTAGTTTATGCAATTTTATGCTTAAATTTAGTAAGAAATCTAAAATAGAGTACCTGAAAATTATATCCAAATTTTGTTTTTTGATTAAAAAAAGGGGTCAAAGAAGTTGCAAATTACAAAGATGTATTTGAAAATTTTCTAAAAAGTGTATATAAGGTAGTTCATTAAAATACCTCGCCAAAAATAGCAAATAAAATTAGCTCATGATGTATTGATCATTGTTACATGGCTGTCACAAATCACAATTCAAAGCATATATTATGTCTAAGATAAGCTTAACCTGCCATTTTTTTTTATAATTATTTTATGGAATACACTGCCATTTTTTGATGACTGTGATGTGTGGAATCAATGGCTCATATAATGCCTATTATTTTTAGGGTCATGCTAACGAGTGCCCTTAAGGCATTGGTTAACAATCCATTTTAGGAAAGTTTTAACACCACTTTTATGGGAAATGAAAAAAATGTCAAAATATTAATTTTTTTTTTTTTTCTTTTCCCATAAAAACTTGTGCGCGCGAGAAATGAGGTTGATGGACCGACCCTCGCTTGGGCTCACAATCTATTTGTAGTGTGGGCTTTAGGTTTCCTACCTTAGGTAGTTCCTAACACAAATACCTAACACAGTAACCTCTCCTTACGAATTCCCCTACTCTCACTGCTATTATTTTTTTGTTGCCTCTCTCGCTCCCTTTTTTCTTAGTTTCCTATGTAACCATTCAACAACCACCTTTCTTCCTCAGCTTCTCATATTTATAGCGTAAAATTAGTGGAAGAGTTATGATTACCCTAGGTTGTTAGTGGGCAAGGGGGTCCAATTCCATTGCTTCTAAGTGGGTTTTTAGTTGGGAGTGGGAGTGGTGGTTTTGGAACTAGTTCCCACCTCAAGAAGGATGCTCAGCAGCGATATTCCCTGAGGAAATACTGGGCAGTTGAGGTATATCATCCTCGAGCAGTCACGTTCCTAATCAAGATGTGACTAACCAGGCAAGTCCTAGATTACGAACCATGACGTGTATGAAATTGCTTGCATAATGGGCTTTGGATCGAGCCTAGTGGCATGGGGCCCAGGCTCATTGCTTCAGCAGGCCTGGGGCCCAGCTTCAAACAAAGGGGTAAGAACCATGGGCCTCACTGTAGGATTAAAGTTCAAGGCCCAAATGGGCCTAGGGATCCCATGCCGTACAAAACTTTTTTTAAATGGATTATTAATCAATACCCTAAAAGCATTCGTTTGCATTTTTTATTTTTATTATTATCTTTTTTTTTTTTTTTTTTTGAGAAAGAATACCGTGATTTTATTCAACTAACCAAACTTTGGTCAAACAATACAAGGTGGTGGGCCTCTCTATGGATGTCTTCCATCCATATCTGAGTGCCATTACAATACTTGGCCAATTTGGCCAATTTATCAGCTACGCAATTACCACTACGCTTCACATGACTAAAGGAGTGGTATCTAAGAGAGGAAGCAATGGAACGTGCGTCCTCTATGATGTGTCCAAAGGGAGCCATGCATGGTGGTTCCGCGTTAAGACTTCGAATGACAGTGTCTGAATCTCCTTCAAACATTACTTCCTAAAGACCAATCTCAAGGGCGAAAGAAATCGCTCTTCTGCACGCTAGAGCTTCCACATCTTCAACCGTTGGTGGCAGCACCAGAAGTTCTATTAAAGAGCCAATAATCTCACCTGAGCAATCTCTGATTACGACCCCAATACCTGCTGAGTATATGTCTTGGAAAATAGCTCCGTCAAAATTGGCTTTGTATAGAGCTTGAGGGGGTGGAGACCAGTGAACCGTTGGTGGTGGAATTGGTTCCGCACCTCGCATCGACCTCCTTGCTGACTGGAATTCTTGTAGGCGCTCCATTACATCAGAATAAATCCTAGAATATGGCAAGTAGTTTAGGTCCAGTCGAGAAGCATTTCTTTTTGCCCATATGCTCCAAGCAATATACGCAAATCTCTCAGCCAAATTCCCATTCTTGACGTTGAGAATACCCATAAAGAGGTCTCGAAAATTTGCAAAGTGTACTAACAGTTGCTGCCGGCAAAAACCATCTTCCCACCATGTTTCTTTGACTGCTTGGCACTCCCAAAGAGCATGAATGGTGTCTTCTACCCCGCTGTGGCAGCAATCACAAGTTGCAGTTCTCGTTACTTGTCGCCTAAACAGGTTTTTCTTTGTTGGAAGAGACTCGTTGCTTGCTCTCCACAGAAAGTGTTTTATTTTGCTTGGGATATCAAGGTCCCACAAGTCCTTCCAGAAGGTATCCTCAGAAGATTGGTTTGATGAACCTGGTTTTTTCCTCCGTTCTGCCTCTGTAAGCATTCTATATGCACTTTTAGTCATGTATTTGTCGTCTTTTGAGCCAGACCAGATGAGACAATCATTTGCACGGCTTACACTCAGGGGAATGCTACTGATAGTTCTTGCTTCATGTGGCAGGAATTCTTCCTCGATCCTGTCATGTATCCAGCTTGTACCATCATCATTCAAAAGTGCACAGACCCGAGTATTTCCAGGGAAGTTTTTCTGCGGTGAGATAACTTTGCTTGAGTGAGGGTCTGGTAACCAACTGTCACCTCTGATACGGACTTTCTCCCCATTCCCTATCCTCCAAATAGCACCCAATTTGATTACTTGTCGTGCCCTAAGGATGCTTTGCCATGCAAACGAGCCCTTCGTATTGACTGCTTCGTCCATGATTGTGCATTGGGGGAAGTATTTAGCTTTGAAGACCTTGTAAAGAAGAGAATTTGTGTTATGGAGTAGTCGCCACACTTGTTTGCCCAGCAAAGCTAAGTTGAAATTCTCTATGTCTCGAAATCCTAGGCCTCCTCTAGATTTGGGTTCGCACATTTTATTCCATGCAATCCAATGAATTTTCCTTGTCTCTCCATTGTATCCCCACCAAAATTTTCGAATTAGTGCTTCAATATCCCTGCATAGACTTTTTGGGAGTTTAAAGCAATTCATAGTGTAGGTGGGCATTGCTTGTAGCACTGCTTTGATCAATACCTCTTGGCCTGCTTGAGAAAGAAGTTTCTCTTTCCACCCTTGGATTTTATGCCAAATCCTTTCACGGATATAACTGAAGCTTTGTTTCTTTGCTCTACCAATAAAAGAAGGGAGACCAAGATATTTCTCAAATTGGGGAGTACTGGATACCCCCAGTCGATTCTTGATTGTTGTTTGCACATGATGGTTGGTGTTGGAGCTAAAATAGAGTTGACTTTTGTCCCTATTAATGCACTGCCCCGAAGCTCTTTCATATGCTTCTAGGATCTCCATCACCGTGGTGCAATCCTGGTCATTGGCTTTGCAAAAAAGAAGGCTGTCATCAGCAAAGAATAGGTGTGTGATTTTTGGACCCTCCCTACATAAGGATACACCTTGGATGGCCCCTCTAACCTCCGCCTGTTTAATAAGAGAGTGTAAACCTTCTGCACATAGGAGAAAGAGGTAAGGTGATAGAGGATCTCCTTACCGGAGCCCTCTTTGGGGATGAAATAAACCATGTGGTTCACCATTGATCATGACCGAAAAAGAAACAGATCGAATACATGAACTAATTAGATTGATCCATTTATTTGCAAAGCCCAATTTTTCCATCAATTTTTCTAAAAAGTTCCACTCAACCCTGTCATATGCTTTACTCATGTCTAATTTCAGAGCCATGTAACCAGTTTTTCCTTTTTTTCTATTTTTGAGGTGGTGTAGGGTTTCAAAGGCAATGAGGATGTTGTCTGATATAAGGCGGTCGGACATGAAGGCACTTTGTGATTCTGAGACAAGTTTTGGGATACATTTTTTCAAACGATTTGCCATTGTTTTGGATATTATTTTGTATAGGACATTGCATAGGCTTATTGGTCGGAAATCTGTTGGTCTTTCTGGAGATTTGTTTTTTGGGATGAGGGTGAGGAAAGTATGATTAATGTTGGGAGGGAGGGAGCCAGTGTTAAGTACAGAGAGACAAGCAGCAGTGACATCTTGGCCTACTGTGTTCCAGAAAGATTTATAGAATAAGGGAGGCATACCGTCTGGTCCAGGAGCTGTCATTGCTTTCATCTGCTTGATGGATTGCTCCACTTCCTCAGCTGTGAAATCCTTGGTCAGGTCGGCATTCATGGCAGGGGTGACCTTGCACTCAACACCATGAAGAATGGACTCAAAATTGGATGGCGCCACTGATGTGAAGAGGTTTTTAAAGTAATCCACCATTGCTTCCCCAATCTGTTTGTCATCCATTGCTTCTGACCCATCCTCTAATTTCAATTTGGATATGAAATTTCGTCTGTTTCGTTGTGTAGCTCTACTGTGAAAATAGCTAGTGTTTAAATCTCCATCTTTCAGCCAGCTTACCCTTGATCTCTGCTGCCACATGCAATCTTCTTTGAGCATAAGATCATAAACCTCACTTCTCAAGGTCCGGACCTGTTCATGGTTTTGCCCAGCCATGGATAGAGCTTCTGCCTGTGCTAACAGCTTCTTTTTTTGACTTAACAATTTCCGAATGTGTCCGAAGGATAGCCTACTCCAGGTTTTTAACTTTGTTCGGCATTTATCAATCTTATGGGCTAGTGTTGTCATTGGGTTACCTGAGTGTAACCCCTCCCAAGCATTTTTGATGACTCCTTCACATCCTTCGTCTTTCATCCACATTGCCTCAAAGCGGAAGGGGTGCCCATGCTTATAGAAACGCCTATTCTCATCATCGGAACAAATCCAAAGTGGGCAATGGTCGGACAAGGATCCCGATATATGATGAACTCTGACCGATGGAAACATTTGTGACCATGAGGGAGTGGCCACACCTCTATCAAGTCTAATCCATGTAACCACACCGTCAAACTGGTTGTTGCACCACGTAAAGGGAGCACCTACAAACCCCAAGTCTCTGAAACCACAAAAATCCAAAGCTGCCCTGAATTCTACCATCTGTCTTTCCCGTCTCTCAGCACCTCCCATTTTTTCTTCGGCCTTCACTATTTCATTGAAATCCCCTACACAGCACCAAGGAAGATCCATACGGAGACATAAGTGCTTTAGTAGTGCCCAAGAGTGTTCCCGGTTGGCCGTTACAGGATCTCCGTAGAAACCCGTAAACCGCCAGGCGTCATCCACTCTGGGGTTAACTACTGCATCTATGTAAGTTGGTGAGGAGTTGAGAACCTGTAAATTCAATTCTTTTTTCTAGTACAAAGCTAAACCACCCCCTGTGTTGTGTCTGGGGACAATGAATAAGTTTTCCATGTCAAGTTTGCGGCAGAGGTTCTTGAGATATCTTTCTTTTAATCTTGTTTCCATGAGGAAAACCATGTTTGGAGAATATTTTTTCACCATCTCGGTGAGTTCTAGGACTGCACGTGATTTCCCCAAACCACGGCAGTTCCAACTGATGCAGTTCATGGTGATCGGCGTGGCTGGACATCAGCCACCGCCTCATTGTTGTAGGAGTGTATCGCATCCTGGGTTAGGGTTTGTTTTTTGGTAGGTCGGTTATCTTCATGTTGGATGGGGGTTCTACGTGGTTCATAATCTGGCAAGGTTTCATCATGGGTTGTGTTTTTTGTGTTTCGGGTCAGGCGGGTCCATGTGGTTTTGTGGGTTTTTGTGGTTTTGGCTGTCTCGGTTTTAGTGGGGTGCATGAGTGGGTTGTTTTCTGGGTTATCATGGGTCATGGGTTTAGGAGTTAAAGTGGTAGAGGGAGGGATTATGGCTATTGGTGTGGGCTTTTTGGTGGGCTCCACCGGTGATGGTTGAAGGTTTTGGGAATTGTCGGTTTCTTTTTGGTCAATGATTGCACTAATAATTGGTTTTGTAACTGTGGAGTCTTCAGTTGCGTAATCTACGTTGCAATGAATTGCATGTAATGTATGTAACGTTTCCGTGTTTTTCGGGCCAGCTGTTTCAGTGCTAGCCGTTTGTTTCTCAACTGTACTGGGGTTCGGCGTCGCCGTAGTCCGTTCATGTGCTTTGAGCCGTGGTTCATCCCTCTCCGTTCTTGGTGGTTTCCCTTGAGACCTCTATGGCTCTGTTGGCTTGAACTGGTTCTTTGCTCCCATCGTAGCCGGTCTATGTCCAGGGACCACTATTGAAGATTTCCGGTAAGGCTGGTCTAGATCAGCTCTAAGCCAGTCACCGAATTGTTGTTCATCTTTTTTCAACGATCCCTTGCTCCTCAGCCAAAGCTCACAATCCCTATCATCATGTAAGACTTTCCCGCACCAGTAGCAAAAGTTTGGCATGCGTTCATACTTCAGAACAGCCCAGCCAATAGCTTTTCCCTCAGACCATATTTTTCAAACTTTGGCAAGTGGTTTTGTAATATCAATCCGAACCCTCACTCGTAGAAAGTCACCTGTACTGCCTTCACCTTCAGATTCTGTCATGTGCAGTAAGGTTCCTAGAGTGCTCCCAATGGTATCACGAGTTTCAGGAGTAAGGCAGTGCATTGGGAGGTTGTGTAATTGAACCCAAAAAGAAGAGAATTGGAAGGAGAGGGCAGATATTGGGATGTTTGCCTCCACACGTTCAAAGATCACCAAGTGTTTGTCGTAGGTCCATGGTTCATGTTCTAGGACTCTCTCCAGATCACAAACCTCTTCGAAGACAAATAAAAGTTTGTTATCCCCCATGTCCTTGATTTTGAATTCGTTTTGGGTGCGCCAGAGAGGCTTAAAAGTTCGCGCAACCGATTCGATATTCACCATTCTTTTGGTTGAGAATTTTGCAGCTAAGAGACGGTGTGGCTGGGAATGGTTGTCCTCATAGTTTACTCCAACCTCCTCCTCGTCTGAAAGCTTCAGTTTCCGCCACAAACCTTCGAGTGAGTCCATAGCAGACTTTTGGGAGAAAAAGAACGAAAAGAAAGAAAGACCCCACTGGGTAGCTGGCCGCCAGGGAGACAAAGACTTGTACTAAGACAAGGACTACAAAGCTCTACTGCTTTTAGCTTTTCAAAAAGAAAACCTAGAAGTCAGAGAGCGACCACAATCTTTCTCCCATCTAATAACCACCTTAGAATGCTCTAATTTGTTGTCTATTATCTAATTACAATGTGTGGTGTGGGAGTAATCATGGACTATGGGACATATTATTGATTTATTTACTCCCACATAACTAGATAGGTCCCCATATATACATGGCATTCATTGTGTATTCCTTTTCGTCCACAAGTTTTTTTTTTTTCTTCTCAAATGAGTGTCTTTAAGGCACTGGTTAATAATCCATTTTATGAAAGTTTTGACATCACATTTATAAAAAATTAAAAAAACTGTCAAAATATTAATTGTTTTTTTTCCTTTTCCCATAAAAACTTTTTTTAAATGGATTATTAATCAATGCCTTAAAGACATTCGTTAGCATTGTTTTTTTTATCTAATTACAATTTGTGGTTTGTGGAAGTAATCATGGACTATGGGACATATTATCGATTTATTTACTCCCACTATAATTAGATAGGTCCCCATATATACATGACATTCCTTGTGTATTCCTTTTTGTCCACAAGATTTTTTTTATTTCTCAAATGGACAAATTGCTAACTTGACCCGACTGTGTTAAACAATCCAGACTTATCTCAAGTTTCAACACACGTTTGGTCATGAGCTTCATTGGTTTTTCTTTTCCAATAAAGTGAATGTGACTTCCACTCTAATTATGCTTTGGTATATTCATTTGCTTTTAACATTGATTTATAATTTTGGCCAAACTACAATTTTGTTCCATAGATATTTGTGATAGTTTCAGTTTCATCTTTATATATTAAATTGTGTCAGTTTTGTTTTAACTTTCAAAATCAAGTCTATGAACTTTGATTCTAAAAGTTAAAAGATGAATGGACACAATTAATATTTGAGGAATGAAATTAACACAATGAAATATATCTTTATAAAATTGAAATTATCCCGTTATTAAAATACCAAAAATGCATTTTTACATTTTTCTTAATAACCTTGGAACTTGGCCTAAAGTTTCTAAATAATTCATGGTGGGACACAAAAGTTGTGTTGGGGCTCAAAATGATCTTTTCAGTACAGTTCACTTTTTCAAACTTCCTTTATGTTTGTTTTACTATTCTAAAATCATATCTTATATTTTTATAGGAATAAGGGTAAGTTAATTAAATTAGAGATATTTTTAAAGGTAAAAAAAAGTAATAACTAACTTTTTAAATCTTTTTAATATGTAAAGGTGAAATCTTTTAATGTATAGAGAAAATAAGAAATTTGAACTATTCTGATATATATATATATAAAAAAAACTTGCTAAGGTTCTTTCTCTTTTTTTTTTTCTTTTTTTTCATTATTTTTAAAAAAACTAAAAAGAAAGAAATTTGAACTCTTCTAATATATTAGAAATTTGCTATAAAAACACCTTTAATATGACAGTTTTTAAATTCTTTAAATCTAACATCCTCATGAGAAAACAAATCTAGAATCTTGATATCCACCTTCTCAAGGACTCTAAGCATTCTCTGTTGATTTGGGGTTTGGATTTTTTTTTTTTTTTTCTGGTTTCTTTTATAAATAAATTTTTTTAAAAAAAATTAAGAAATAAATAATTAAATAAAATTTAAAATCAATCCAAAACGACATCGTTTTGGGGTGTTAACGGCAGTGATGGATGGTTGTTTAACGAAGGACTAAATTGACGAGTTTTGAAAGTTAGAGGATTGAATGACTAAATGCAAACTTAGATGACTGAAATGAAAAATGATAAAACTTAGAGAGTAAGTTTTGCAAATAATAATAATTCAATGGTTATAATAAGGGAGGGGGAGATTTGAATCCTAAATGTCACTAAAAGGTGCCAACCAATTGAGCTATAAAACTCTTAGCCACATTTATGATATTAATTGGCTAATGAAAAATCCACTTCAATTAACTTTTACAAATGTTTAAAACTTAGGAAAGAAGCAAATCAATGTGTGTAAGAGAGGGGGAATGTGCCAAAGAGAACTTATACCTGCCAAAGTTTTATGATTGTGACTGATGTATAAATAAAGTTGGTCTATTATTTCTTCTCGAAAAAAAAAATTGGCCTATTATGTTCAACTCTTTTACTACCTGACCAAAAAAAGAAGAAAAGTAAAAAATAACTATGGCATTAGGAGAACTCTTTTAGGTTGGATCCTATTAAGGACCTTCTTTCCGTTATTCTCAGGGCTGATGTAAGAAGGTGTGGGTTCTTATTTTGGACAGTACCCAACCCCAAGTAGAAACAAGAATTCTGGGCCTTATACTTGTTGTTTGGTGGACTGAGCTTGGTTCGCCGCAGCTATATTGGGCTGATTACTAATCAAGTTGTGCACAAAACATGGGTCTTACAACACATACATATCCATACATGCAAACATATACACATTGTAAAATAAATGGCCAAAGAATAGTAAGGAAATAAAGAAAAAGCAAGTATGGATGTTAGGGATTCTTAGAAAATAGAATGATATTTCATTATATTAAGTTTTAGTACATTGGAACCTTCTTTTCACTGGGATGTGTCACAAGGTTCAAATAAGTTCAAAAGTCACAGATTTAGATAGCTATTTGTAGGCTTCTAGGACTTGTAAGGTTTAAATCTCCTTAAATCCAAGTGTATCCTCTAATGTCTGTCTTAGGATCCCTCACAGTATTTTTCTTTTTTTCTATTTTTTTTGAGGTTTAATGAAGTTTTTCAAATGATCTTTTTGCTCTAATTTCTTATTGCTGAATGAATTTTCCTAATGGCTTGATCCCCTTTTATAGTACCTTCCTAAGGTTTTTGGTGTACCATTGATTATCTTCATTTGCTGCTTTGGGTACCAGAAACAATGTTATGTCAGTAACATTGGTGGTTGGTCATTTCCTCATTTTCTCACTATATTCTTATTTTGAGGTTTCCCTCTAAAAAGTCCCCAACTGACCTTCCTTTTTTGGGGGGTCCTAGGGGTTGACTTTTAATCTCTTTTTCCAAAACTTCTAGAGAGGTTTTTCAGAATCCTCCTTTTGGCTGCCTCACCCTTTGTCTTTTTTCTCTAAATAGGCAAATTCCTCCCTGTTACGCTAAAAGATCCCCAACCATCTTCCTTTATGGTTCACCTTACTGCTCTTCCTAAGATACCAAGCTTCCCTTCATAGGTATTGGTTCCTAAGTCATCTCCTGTTTCCAAAGTCTTTTCTTCTGAGTTGTAGGCGACTGATGGAACATGTCTTTCTTCGTTCCTTGTGCCCATGAGCATACTTCCCTGAGCTATCCAACTTCCAGCTGATTGTTTCCTGCACTTTTCGAGGATCCCCTTCCTGGTTTTGGCAGCTCCTCGGTATCCTGGTCCAATCTCTTTCTGGGCTTCTTTGAGGTTCTTCTCATAGAGGCTGGGCCAAACTTCTTTTGCTTTTTTTGCCTTCTCTAAGGCCCAAGGTTTACCCATTCATGAATTTGGGCTTCTTTTTTACCCATTTTAAATGGGTCTTGGCTCACGGATTGGGCCTTTCCTATCCTTGAGGGTTCATTAGTTTTGGATTTCAATACTTGTAATATTTTAGACCTCAACAGAAGGTTCCTTTTGTATGTGGCTAACCCTTTTCTTCTAATTTAATTTGCATAGAAAAAAAAAAAAAGTGATTACTAATTAACACAAAGGAACATTGCAAACTCCACTCAAAAGTCATTACAACTTTTAGAAGAAATGAAATAATTAAACATTTAAACACTGTGTTAACATTTTAAATAAGTGTAATTAGGTTAGATTAGCATTTTGGTGAGGACCCATTTTTAATTAACACTTTGTTTGTTTCATTGTAAAACGTTTTATAGAAAACATTTTCAAATTTTACTATAAAATTCTTTGTAAAATGTTGTAAAACATTAATCATAAAAAAACTTGGTAAAGCATTTTATAAAAACATACCATTGCTCTCCCCCTCATATGGTGAGATCGAGAGTCGCTAGTCCAGCTATTGCTAAGCTGAGGGTTTGTGCTTGAAAATTTTACATGTCACACAAAACATCTAAAAATATCTACAAAGGTAACACTTTAAAACGAGGCGTAGCTCACACGCTAAGCCAACAGCCCAACAAAATTGAAAACCAAATCACAAGCCCCCATGATTTCATGTAGGGTCTTTTGATGGGGGAAGACTTGTCACTATGCCTAAATAAAGCTTGAAATCGGGCCCAACTTCAGCCAGCAACTAGGTAGGCAATGAATGCCTGGTAGCCATATATACAATTTTTGAACAAAAACTAAATCAGTCCTTGAGAAAAAAAGAGGCAGAAGAGGAAAAGAATCAAGTAAACCAATTTTCATTCTCGCCAATAATTTTGATCTCGAGAAGAAAAAGAGTGGTTCATTTCAATTTCCTTGGGCGAAGCCTTACCAAAGTAGAGTGAAAACAAAAACACACACACAAAGGATAGCACCAAACACATATAGGGAGAGATAAATATCTTTTCTAATCCTAAATACTAGATAACTCAATAGTAATCTCCAGCATCACTTTCCCAGCCAAAATAATACTGGAGTATCAATTTGTGTTGACTGTTGAGTGTCATACCAAAATAATGTTATTCTGATTGAATTTTTACATTATAGTAACTCCACCATGGAATTTTTCAATTTCGTAATTAGTGGGTTTTATTTTATTAAGTTATCAATAATAATTTTCCTCCAAAAAAAAAAAGTTATCAATAATTTAAATAGATATCTTTTGGAAAGTATATTTTACTTTCCATGTTAATGAAGACCAAATCAAGAGATTAATTTATGAGAGAAAATCATGGGATTGATTGTTAGAGAAAATCATGGAATTGAGACAATTAATATGCAATTCAAATTCAAATTATGTTTGACTATTGTACGTAATAAATATGGGTTCTCTTGTAATGTGATATCAAGTCAAGTGAATCAACCTTCTCAAAATTAAAAAAAGAAAAAAGAAAGAAAAAAAGAGTCAAGTGAATCAAGATGTAGTCTTTTAGTGTTTAGTTTGCATCTTCTATAATTTTCCACTATTCTCTTTAATTATCACAAAAACAATGATAGTAAGATTTGTTTGAAGGGTCTGACTTGTGTCCAATGGAAATTTCCACTGGACACGTCTAACTGTGTCCTTGTTTAAATATTGATTATGTGGTAAAATCCAATTTATTCATTTCAAAATGAATGAATAAATAAATAGAATCATAGAAACTCTACAATGGAATTATCCTAGAAATCCTACAGGATTGTAATTCAAATTTTATGAAGTAGTCATGTAGATTGTAGTCAATTGTACCCTTTACAGATACAAATCAAGTGATTCGATGTTCTATGACATAAAGGAAATGTGTAGCCTTTCACAACTATGTGGACCATTACAAAATAATGATATGTCTCTTGCTTCGAAATTTGAATTATTTCTCTGTATTTTGCATCTACATTTACTTTTGGCAAATTTTACTTTCTTCCAAATCTTTGCATTGGATCTATTGTTACTTCCATCCAATGACATTTTTTTTTTTTTGAGAAATAATTACAACATGCTGCTAACCCCGCAGTTCGAATCCTATCCCTTCAAGCACTTTGTACATGGGGAGATGCCAATTCAGCTAAAAGACCTTTGGCTCATCCAATAACATTCTGAAAATAGAAAAAGAAATTTCTAAAAATCTATAAAATAGTGTACAGATAAAGGAACTCAAAACTTGTTAATTTTTTTCAAAAATAATGATAACCAAATTGATAGAAATTTATTTCATCAATTTAATCTTTCATTGTTTTGATGAATGTATAATTAGAAAACGAGAACAATTAAAACAACAGTAATGGTAATGATGGTATGGTATAGTGGTGTTAGTAGTGATAATGTTGAGCTAATAACGATTTTGGGTAATGACCGATGGTAGCAACAATAATAGGAGTGGTGATGTTGACAATGTTTATGGGTGATGTTGGTTATGGTGGCAGCCATGGGAACGGATAGATCATTGATAGTGACAATAATGGTGATTATAGGTGATTGTAAATTAGTCGAGCTCGAGTTGAAACTTACCCCCATTGCTCAACTTGTGCATATTATTAGGTCTTTTTTTTTAGATAAGTAGATAATGGGAAATGGGGAGGTCTTGATCAAACCACAAATATGAAATATTACAAAGAATGTGACTACCATTGGGCTATCACTTGAACCCTTAGAATATTAGGTCTAGTTGTTGCATTCATTTATCAAATAATGAGTTTAAATAATTTAATAAAAAACTTAAGTTTTTATTTTTTATTAGCCCTCACAAAATGAAGTTTGACTAATTTAATGAAGAACTTAAATTTTTTTACTAGCTCAACAATATGGCTCCAAACTAATCCTTATGAGTTGGATTAGGTATTTTGCAGCTCAATAAGGTTGGATCAAGTTGAAAAATATCACAAACCTAAACTAACTTGACTCGTGTACATCCCTAATGTTACGTGAGAGTTGCTACAATAAATTATTGACCAATGTATTGGGTGCAACTGCCAGCACCACATTTTTGTGTGAGCAGTCGAATTATTAAGTTGAACCCTTAACTTTGAACCATCTTTAAAAAAAGGGGGGGGGGGTGTTCGGTCGACGGCCAGCCACAAACAGAAACAAAGAATGAGTTCACCTTTAACACAACATAATGTTGAAATGGGCCGTGTGTATGACTTTAATTGCCAAGCCCATTCCAACGTAAATAGAATCCTATTTGTAATAGGATTTTTACTTCAGCCGACTTTTTTGAAATATATATATATATATATATATATATATATATATATTAGGTTTTGTGAAGTAAGGTGTTTTTCTGAGTGACGTGTGTTTTCTCTATTTGTTTTGTTTCTCACAGGTTAGGAATTTTTGGTTAAAGATCAGAGCCTAGGTTAGGTTTGAGTGGGAGCAATGGCAGAGGAAGCAGGAAAGGCGTCTGGAATAGAAAAGTTTGATGGCACAGACTTCGCGTATTGGAGGATGCAGATTGAAGATTATCTCTATGGGAGGAAATTGCATCTGCCTCTTTTGGGGACAAAACCTGAGGCTATGAAGGCTGATGAATGGGCTCTTCTTGACAGACAGGTACTAGGAGTTATCATGTTAACTCTGTCTAGGTCTGTTGCACACAATGTTGTAAAGGAGAAAACCACAGCAGATCTGATGAAGGCTTTGTCTGGTATGTATGAAAAGCCGTCAGCAAACAATAAAGTGCACTTGATGAAGAAACTGTTCAATCTGAAGATGGCAGAGAATGCATCAGTAGCACAACATCTGAATGAATTTAACACTATCACAAATCAATTGTCGTCTGTAGAAATTGATTTTGATGATGAGATTCGTGCTTTGATCGTCTTGGCTTCTTTGCCAAACAGTTGGGAGGCAATGAGGATGGCAGTAAGCAATTCTACAGGAAAAGAAAAGCTCAAGTACAATGATATACGAGATTTAATTCTGGCTGAGGAGATTCGCCGAAGAGATGCAGGCGAAACTTCAGGATCTGGTTCTGCCCTAAACCTTGAGACAAGAGGCAGAGGTAATAACAGAAATTCAAATCGGGGCAGATCAAAATCCAGAAATTCTAATCGGAACAGAAGTAAATCTAGATCAGGCCAACAAGTACAATGCTGGAATTGTGGGAAAACAGGTCACTTTAGGAATCAATGCAAAAGTCCTAAGAAGAAGAATGAAGATGATTCTGCTAATGCTGTAACAGAAGAGGTACATGATGCATTACTTCTTGCAGTAGACAGTCCACTTGATGATTGGGTTTTGGATTCAGGAGCTTCGTTTCATACCACTCCACACCGAGAAATCATACAGAATTATGTTGCAGGTGATTTTGGTAAGGTGTATTTGGCTGATGGTTTAGCCTTGGATGTTGTGGGTATGGGAGATGTTCGAATATTGTTGCCCAATGGGTCTGTTTGGTTACTGGAGAAGATTCGACATATTCCTGACCTGAGGAGGAATCTGATTTCTGTTGGACAACTTGATGATGAAGGACATGCAATACTATTTGTTGGTGGTACTTGGAAGGTTACAAAGGGAGCTAGGGTATTGGCTCGTGGAAAGAAAACTGGTACTCTGTACATGACCTCAAGTCCAAGAGACACAATTGCAGTTGCTGATGCAAGTACTGATACAAGCCTATGGCACCGCAGACTTGGTCACATGAGTGAGAAAGGGATGAAGATGCTGCTGTCAAAAGGAAAACTACCAAAATTGAAGTCCATTGATTTTGACATGTGTGAAAGTTGCATCTTAGGAAAGCAGAAAAAGGTGAGCTTCTTGAAAACTGGCAGGACACCGAAGGCTGAAAAATTGGAGTTAGTACACACTGATTTATGGGGGCCTTCTCCGGTTGCATCTCTTGGAGGTTCAAGGTACTACATCACTTTCATTGATGACTCAAGCAGAAAGGTATGGGTTTATTTTCTGAAAAATAAATCTGATGTATTTGAAATTTTTAAGAAGTGGAAGGCCATGGTTGAGACAGAAACAGGTTTGAAAGTAAAATGTTTGAGGTCAGATAATGGAGGAGAGTACATAGATGGAGGGTTCAGTGAGTATTGTGCTGCACAGGGAATTAGGATGGAGAAGACCATTCCTGGGACACCACAGCAGAATGGTGTGGCTGAGCGCATGAACAGAACTCTCAATGAGCGTGCTAGGAGTATGAGGTTGCATGCTGGACTACCAAAAACTTTTTGGGCTGATGCTGTTAGTACTGCAGCTTACCTGATAAACCGAGGACCTTCAGTTCCCATGGAGTTCAGACTTCCTGAGGAGGTTTGGAGCGGTAAAGAGGTAAAGTTTTCACACTTAAAAGTTTTTGGTTGTGTTTCCTATGTTCATATTGATTCTGATGCTCGTAGTAAACTTGATGCAAAGTCTAAAATATGTTTTTTCATTGGCTATGGTGATGAGAAATTTGGCTATAGGTTTTGGGATGAACAAAACAGGAAAATCATCAGAAGTAGAAATGTGATATTTAATGAACAGGTTATGTACAAGGACAGGTCAACTGTAGTATCAGATGTTACAGAGATAGATCAAAAGAAATCTGAGTTTGTCAACTTAGATGAATTGACTGAAGGTACTGTCCAGAAAAGGGGTGAAGAAGATAAGGAGAATGTAAATTCACAGGTAGATCTGAGTACACCTGTAGCTGAAGCCCGCAGATCTTCCAGGAACATTAGACCTCCACAGCGTTATTCACCCACTTTAAATTATCTCCTGTTGACTGATGGTGGTGAGCCAGAGTGTTATGATGAAGCCTTGCAAGATGAGAATTCAAGCAAGTGGGAGTTAGCCATGAAGGATGAGATGGATTCCTTGTTGGGGAATCAAACATGGGAACTAACTGAATTGCCAGTAGGAAAGAAGGCTTTGCACAACAAGTGGGTATACAGAATAAAGAATGAGCATGATGGTAGCAAACGTTACAAAGCCAGATTAGTTGTTAAAGGGTTCCAGCAGAAGGAAGGAATTGACTACACAGAGATATTTTCTCCAGTTGTGAAGATGTCAACAATCAGACTAGTACTGGGAATGGTGGCTGCAGAAAACTTACATCTTGAGCAGTTAGATGTGAAGACAGCATTTCTTCATGGTGACTTGGAGGAAGACCTTTACATGATTCAGCCAGAAGGGTTCATTGCTCAAGGACAAGAGAATTTAGTCTACAAACTGAGAAAGAGCTTGTATGGCCTAAAACAAGCTCCTAGACAGTGGTACAAGAAATTTGACAGTTTTATGCACAGAATTGGGTTCAAGAGATGTGAAGCTGATCACTGTTGCTATGTTAAGTTTTTTGACAATTCTTACATCATATTACTGTTATATGTGGATGATATGCTTATTGCAGGGTCTAGCATTGAGGAGATCAATAATCTGAAGAAGCAATTGTCCAAACAGTTTGCAATGAAGGATTTGGGAGCTGCAAAGCAAATCCTTGGTATGAGAATCATTAGAGACAAGGCTAATGGTACATTGAAGCTTTCACAGTCAGAGTATGTGAAGAAAGTTCTCAGCAGGTTCAACATGAATGAAGCTAAACCAGTGAGCACACCCTTGGGTAGTCATTTCAAACTAAGCAAAGAACAGTCACCGAAGACAGAAGTAGAAAGGGACCATATGAGCAAGGTACCCTATGCCTCAGCTATTGGCAGCTTGATGTATGCTATGGTGTGTACAAGGCCAGACATTGCACATGCAGTGGGAGTTGTGAGCAGATTCATGAGTAGGCCTGGAAAGCAGCATTGGGAGGCAGTCAAGTGGATTCTGAGATATCTGAAGGGTTCATCAGATACATGTCTTTGCTTCACAGGTGCAAGTTTGAAACTGCAGGGTTATGTAGATGCTGATTTTGCTGGTGATATTGATAGTAGAAAGAGTACTACTGGGTTTGTTTTTACTCTGGGTGGTACAGCTATATCATGGGCTTCAAATCTACAGAAAATTGTTACTTTGTCTAGTACAGAAGCTGAGTATGTTGCAGCAACTGAAGCTGGAAAGGAGATGATTTGGCTACATGGTTTCTTAGATGAATTGGGTAAGAAGCAGGAGATGGGCATTCTACACAGTGACAGTCAGAGTGCAATCTTTCTTGCCAAGAATTCGGCTTTTCATTCAAAGTCGAAGCACATACAGACAAAATACCACTTTATCCGTTACCTTGTTGAAGATAAGCTGGTAATGCTTGAGAAGATTTGTGGATCTAAGAATCCGGCAGACATGTTGACTAAGGGTGTCACTATTGAGAAGTTGAAGCTGTGCGCAGCTTCAATTGGTCTTCTAGCTTGAGGACAGGAGGATGAGTTGCAGGGATGAGGAATTGTGTTATGGAGGATTGTGGCTGATGTTTGCAGCTTGTGAGCCCTTAAGGGCTAAGGTGGAGCTGATGGAGAAGTTTGCTCATGTAGCTTGATCAATTCAAGTCAAGGTGGAGATTTGTTGAAATGGGCCGTGTGTATGACTTTAATTGCCAAGCCCATTCCAACGTAAATAGAATCCTATTTGTAATAGGATTTTTACTTCAGCCGACTTTTTTGAAATATATATATATATATATATATTAGGTTTTGTGAAGTAAGGTGTGCAGCCGTGTGAGCATATAGAAAAATTCCAATTAACCTAGTGTGCAAGCCGCATGAGAGAAAATAGAGAAAAGAGAGGCAGTCAGCTTCTATTTTTATTTTTTCTGTGAGAGAGTACTAGGGTGTAATTGGGATTTGGGTTTCTTGAGAGTGTTCTTGTGCACTATTGTATTTTCCCTGATAATAGTGAAATCCCTGCAACTCCGTGGACGTAGGCAAATTGCCGAACCACGTAAATATTGTCTTGTGCGTGTGATTATTTTCTTTGACGTGTGTTTTCTCTATTTGTTTTGTTTCTCACAGGTTAGGAATTTTTGGTTAAATTCCCTACACATAATCAATGGTTATTCACTGGTAATAGTGAAAGAGATTTTTCACATGCACAGCCAATACTAGGTAGCAGTCAATTGGAAAGTCCTTTTGACTTGGTGCCAACTTTTCTGTGCCCTCTTGGGAGGAACAACCCTTAAAGAACTTGATAACTTTAAGGGACCTTGTCAATTTGCATTAAATGAGGTGAGAGTGTCCTTTCATAGTTTCATGGTTTAAGGCAATTAGTCTGAGATTTGGGCAAATACACCAGATTAGTAAGGTGCTTTCTCCTCTGTTGTCAACACATAGGCTTGTTCATGGATTTTGCAAGAGTCCTTAGCTCACTTGGCAAAATCAATTCCCAAATATAGGTCTTACATTTGCCATGTATACCTCACTCCTTTAATTTTCCCATTAACCTTACATGAGCTTGGGTCATGTGAGAAAAAAATAAAATAAAAGAAAGCATAGATAGAGGTAATAGACTCAAGAGAATTGGGCTTTGGCCTTTTATAGACCATAAAAAAAAAATTAAAAAAAATAAAAATACTACGTCCATAACATTTTCATAACAAATTATAAGTGTCAGCTTGTTATAGGTAGTTATTGGTGGGCATGGAAGCAATTTTAGTGATAGATTCAAATTATAAACTCGTAACAACTTATCACTTAGAATTTGTTATAAAAATATTGTGGATATAACATTTTTCTAAAAAAATATTAAAAAAAGCACCAATAAAGAGGAGAGTATTTTGATATTTGGAGGAGGATCAAATTAGTATGTTTTGAAAGTTTTTTTAATGGCTAAATCATAACTTTTTATATTAAAAAAAATCCTAGCTTCTTTTAATATGAGGATAAAAATCAAACTATAAAAAGAAAAAAGAAAAAAAAAAGAATTAAAGAAGCATTTAGAATATAAAACAAAAGCAAAAAGAGAGAGAGAGAGAGAGAGAGAGAAAGGGGAAGTGGCAGAAGGAAAGAAAGAATACGTGGCAGCGGATTGAGCTGAGCGCCACAAAGGAAAAATAAAAATAAAAAAACGCTTTCCCTTCTTTCCCTTCCTTCCTTGCTTCACACACTTATAAACTCCTTCTCCTCTCCTCCTTTTTATTATTATTTAACGTTATCTCTCTCTCTATTTCTTTTCGACTCTCTCTCTCTCTATAGCTTTGCAGACCCTAAAACTCGCACACAGCCACAGGTTTCTCTCTCTCTCTCTCTCTCTCCGATTTTTCATTGTTTCGATCGCCGATTCTCCATATATTTCCTTTCTTTTTATTTCAAATGTTTTCTTTTTCCCCCAAAAATATTAGGGTTTCCGATTCTTTTTTTCCCCCAAAACTTTTAGGGTTTTTTTTTTTAATCTTTTAATTTTTTTTTTTCGCTTGCGCATTCCAAGAACGAAGAAGATTGTTGCGTGTTTTAGATTAAATATCTAATTTATTTATTTTATGATTATAATTATAATAATATTGTTTACGTTTGTTGTCTTAATAGATCCTCATCAATCATCATGGTTGGCCTGCGATTTCATTTTTATATATATATATATATATATATTTATTATTTATTTCAGACCCTGTTTGTTTGTTCGTAATTTTGACAACAACAATAATTATTAAAAACCTAATTTCGTTATTTATATATATTTAATATCATTTAGCTGCGAGGATTTGTTGTCACTGTCTGGGTCTCAATGATTTTTTGTGGGCTGTGATTTTGGTTTTTTTTTGGGTTTTTATAATTAATATATATTTGAATTTGGTTTTAGTTTAGGTGAAGATTGTGAGACACAAGGGAAATTTGTGATGGCTTCGAAAAGGATCAACAAGGAATTGAAGGACCTCCAGAAAGACCCTCCTGCTTCATGCAGCGCTGGTTCGTTTTTTCTCGTTCTTAAAAGTTGCCTATATGGGTTTCATTGTATCTACAGCTTTATAACTATGAACTTTATTGCTTTGCACAACTTCAGTGGAAAAAGAGAGAGAGAGAGAGAGACGAGGGACGAGAGAAAACCAAGTCACATATTTAGCCGTTTGCCTAGTTTCTACACCCATAATTTCGCAATGTGTCTTTACTTTAGCTCTGCCCATGAGCCCCTAAACTGTACCCATTTATAATTTTGTTCAGTGTTGGTTAGTTTCATTGCTATCTGATTTTTATCCAAATTCTTTTGAACTCAGTACTTTGTTGCTGATTTGGGTTTGATTGTATTGAGGCTTTTAATTATTATTCTTTGAGGATTCATGAGTTTTGCAAGTATAATTCTTATTGTTTTTTAAGAATCATAAACATGTATGAGGCTTGGTTGTGTTTATTAGTGGGTGTTTTGGCATCCAGCATATGTGTGTATGAGTAAGATGATCAACATAATGTGTTATTGTGTTTCACATGGCTTTTTTTTTTTGGGTAAGTGGTTAACTTAATCATAATCTAGGCTATTACCTTGTATTGGTGCTGGTTAGATGGTTGGTTTTTGGTTTGATGCTTTTATTTTTTTGGGTGTTTTTATTGTTGTTAGTTGTTACTGTTACAGTTTTTAATTCAGTAGTTTTCCATTTTTGCAGGCCCTGTGGCTGATGACATGTTCCACTGGCAAGCAACAATTATGGGTCCTGCAGACAGTCCATTTGCTGGGGGTGTTTTCCTTGTATCCATTCACTTCCCACCGGATTACCCATTCAAGCCACCCAAGGTAAAAACGACTCACGTGTCTCCATTAGCTTGTTTAATTCCTCATGTGTATCTCTGTCTGCATGGTGCATCTCTTCTCACATAACATGATTGTTTTCACTACTTGAAATATTTGAATTGTGTATCTGTTGTCCTTTGTCAATGAAAAGTTCCTTTGGTTTCAGTATTTACCTAATTGAAGGATTCCTCTTGTCTTATTAATTTTTGGAAGAGTTTTTTTGTTTTTTTTTTGGGGGGGGGGGTGTTGGGTGTTGTTAAATGTTGGACATAAAACTTCTGGCACTAATTTGGCAGGTTGAGGATGAATTTGCCTCACAATTGTATGTTTGATTGTGAACACTGGTTATTGGCTGTCATCTACATACTTGTCTCTCTTATGTTAACTTAAAAACTGCACCTATTGGATTTGGGATTGAAATGCATGCATCCAAATACCTATCTATGAATTGCAAAGCCTCCCATCTTACTCTAGCTTCAAGCAGTTAGCATATGAAATGTTAGCAAATTCATTAAGTATTAAAAGTTTGGAAGTTATTCCATCAACTTGTTTAGAGAAAAAAAAAAAATTGTTGAATTGACCAAAACATTCATCATGGTTACTTTGGGTGGCGTCCTACTAGCATTTTATTTAATGAAATTCTACTTACAAAAAATTCATCTTAGTTACTTTAATGTTATGATTTCAAATGTGATGGGTAATGTGTGAGCTTTTCTTGAGCTGTGCTTGCATGTGCATACTCCTCAGCCTGCCCTCCCTTTGGAGCCATTCACTCATTGATTTACGAGCACAGGAAATTCATCTTAGTTTCTTTATGGTCATTATGATTTCAAATTTGATGGGTAATGAGTTTTTTTTTTTTTTTTTGGGGGGGGGGGTGGTGGGGGGAATTAATGTTTTATATGCGTACTCCTTGTTCTCACCCTCCCCCTGGAGCTAGTTACTCGTCAATTTACATACATGCATGTGTGCTTGCACATGATGGATACAGCCTCTGAATCTGCTTCTGCTGCCATGGTGTACAACTATTTGTGTTGGGAGGTAACAATGTGGTGTTTCTTAAGAGAGCCCATTAGAGGGTCTTTTATGTGCTCAAGCAGATACGGCTGGGAGGTCACACTTGGTCCTCTTTACTCCAGGATGCTACCATGCATATTGATTGCAGTAATTGTTTGTAGGATACTTAGGATTAGAGCAGGGAAGATACTTTTCCCCCCCAACTCTAGTGTATAATATGCGCTGAGAAAATCAGGTGATGAGGGGAAGAGGTAGATTTGAACCAGAGATCCCCTTTTCATGAGTCTTTCATGGTTAAATTGTGTTATTATAGCTGATGGTGCTTATTTACATACATGATCTCTGCATATTTGTGCGCTGGACAGGTTTCCTTCCGGACAAAGGTTTTCCACCCTAACATTAACAGCAATGGCAGTATCTGTCTTGACATCCTCAAAGAGCAGTGGAGCCCTGCCCTTACCATATCCAAGGTAATGTTCTTTGATTCATGGGCATCCATATTTCTTACTGATTGTTACATGTGATACAATATTTTAGGTATTTGCACTATCTGTATATTTCTGGCTGCCATCCCAAGGCTTGGAGTTGGCAACAGTATGCATAGTCTTTGTTAAATTTTGCATTCTATGAAAGAAGCTCAATTATATAGGTTTTATTTTTGTGCTTGATGATATTTAGTTTTATGGTTGATTTTGTAATGTGCTGAAACTTTAACAATTGTTTCTTGCAGGTCCTCCTGTCAATATGCTCACTGCTGACAGATCCAAATCCTGATGATCCTTTGGTGCCTGAGATTGCTCACATGTATAAGACGGACAGAGCAAAGTACGAGACTACTGCCCGATCTTGGACCCAGAAGTATGCCATGGGCTAAGGCTCTTGTTCTGCATGAGGGAATATTTCATGCTTAAAAGCTATCCTATTAGTAAATAAACAAATATGTAAGATGTTCTGAAGATTAAAGAACTTGTTTGGTCGGTCTTGACACCTCGTGTCTTTGGGAAATTTTATAAATGGGTATCTTAAAACTGCAACATCTTACGTTAACAGGTTGAGTAGTTATTTGGAACTTGGTGGCAAAATAGTGTTTTTTGTTTTGCATTCATCATTCATGGTTGGCATTTTAGTGGTTCTGTTGTTTTAAATCTTAACATTTACTGGCATCTTTATTCTGGCCTATTGGCATTGTTGAATTTGAACGAGGAAAGATGGCCTAGAGAGCTTCTGTCCCACTGACATATTCTGAATAGGAAGAGAACTCAGATCACCCAACTTCTCCCCCCAAAAAAAGTGAATTGCTGTTTGCTTCTTGGGATGATATGTAAGCAATGAGATATTGGTGCTAACAATTGTGGTGTCATAGATTTAAACGTGGTTGATTATCATATTTGTCTTAAAGGTTTGCCATGTCTTAAGCCAGTTAATTCGTAGCAGTGTTGGTGTAATTCTTCTTGTTTTTTAGTCTCTGTATGTTTGAAGAAGGAATTTGGTGTATTGAACATATGGAAGGTCCCTCTTACATGGGGATGAGTCTTACGCTTGTGGGGTTCACTCCCATATGAGAGGAGTGCTATATTTGTCTAATACATGAGATATTTTTTTCTTTATATTCGGAGCAGCCATCTGTGTTTAGTTTCTGCAAGTGATTCACAGCGTTGGTAGGCTGCTGGTTATAAGGTATTTGGATATCGATATCATCTTCTAGTATACTGCTATACTTTTGAAGTTATTTGCAATTCAACACTATCTTCTCTTTTATAGAGAGTGCTTTATTATCGTTACTATAAATATGTCATTCTATATTACTCTTTGGCGGCAAAGACTATATTTATCACGGTGCCAAAAATTGAGTTCCTATTCCCAAGAACTTGCCTACCTACGGCTTAAACTTGTTGACAAGAGATAGGGGTTTGACGCAAATACAGGTTTATGGGTTTCCCAATAGCTATAACGAAACATCGCGACAATAATAATCAAGAATACTTAAAAAGAGGAGTGATATAGAGATGCCTGCTTAATCTTGCGAACTAGTTAGATTCTATCCCGCTCATCTACAAGCTATTAAAAAGATGTAGGTTCTTATATCAATCAAAGAGAAAGACTCAAACTTAAGATGTGGAGAGAAGGTATCCTTAGTTTTTATTTGAAGAGTTCTCCTTACGAGTAAAAAGAGGTGTTCTTCTTAGGACAATTGTCAAACTTAAGATGTGGAGAGAAGGTATCCTTAGTTTTTATTTGAAGAGTTCTCCTTACGAGTAAAAAGAGGTGTTCTTCTTAGGACAATTGTCAATAAAAAGAAGACAAATACAAACTAGCAAGGAAGATAAGAACAAAGGAGGTGTTCTGCTCAGGAGAATTGTTATAAAAGAAGACAAATACAAACTAGCAAGGAAGATAAGAACAAGTATTGTCCATAACTTAACTAAAATAGCTTTATATAAAGTAGTTTTTATTCTTAGATATGAGTCGGTATTAGGGGCCATTGGGCCTTGTAGCCCAGTGGCACCTGGTGTCCCCATATACCGTGAGCTCGAGGTTTGAGCCCCCGCATATTTACCTAGAAAAAAAAAAGTTAGTATTAGGGTAAACTTATATATGGAACCCATATTCATACGAGAGAAAGATAAGGCATATGAAAATCAAGAAATAATTTCTTGGGAGATTGTTGCATGCCAATCCCAAGCATTTGCTTGTAGCATAATGCAATGTTTTTGCAAAGAATAGTAATATGGAAAGAAATTGATTATTGGTCAAATCATGCCCATTCTATTTCGGTTGGAATATTCCATATGGTAAATCAACTTGGACAAATCATCTCCTTATTCCACATCATCCTATTCCTATATTTTGATCGATTCCACTAAAAAAAATTTCTTGGTATTTTTCATTTCTTTATTAGAATATAAATTAGAATTTGATTATTTTATTTGATATTATTTCCTTGAAAAACTTTAAGCAATTTTAGCTATTAATTTGATTCATCGTAAATTTTGTTTTATTGATTTAGTATATTTAGTATTTGAAATTTGGTCCTATTAGGCTAAGTTACTGATTCATCCTCATTGCTATGTAGTCAGATACTCCTTGTTATGTAATGTTGATGTTAAGGCTGTATATTATTTTATACTTAGCTTCTAAAAAAAATTATTTTACACCATATCAAATTATCAAACTCAAAATCAAATAATTTACACTCTTCCTATTTTTTTTAAGTCATATTATTTGGTTTTGAATTGATAATTTGATATGGTATAAAATAATGTAACGAATTGACAATACCACTAACTTTTAATCGATACACTAGAATAGATTGATATTGAAATATTTTGTTCTGATGGACAATAAAAATGATCAATGCTATGAAATTGACAAGTTCGGATTCAAAAATCCAAATTTCTTAACTAACCAGGACTTTTTTTTTTTTTTTTTTTTTAAATAAAGGAAAACGAGACTTTTACAGATAATTGAAACCCATTACATTTTGTTATTATATATATAGAGCTGGCCCATCGCAAAATCAAATGCATATATAATATTAGGATGGTCTCGTTGACATGGGATGAGTGTCTCAACATGAGTCCAAGTGAAAAGGCTTTCTAGATTATAAAAGGGCTCTGTATGTTGTCTGGGCTTCAACATTGGTCAATTGGGCTTGCTATAAAATGGGCCGTGCTGCTCCTGAAATATATATGTATGTCTCTGGGATGAGCAGTTGAGGGGTCATCATGTGTTTTATTAAAATGATGTAAAAGTCGCATTTTGTTGGATTGGGATAATTGAATTTCTGTGGCTATTAAATCACTATGCTCGCTGTCGCTGCTCTGTGGACTATTGAGCAGAAACACAGCTTTACTTACCAAGTGGGTGGCATATCTGAATTGGGTCCCCCTATATTTGTTTCACTTTGCATTGCTGTCTCTGAGTATCATAAATTTACCGTTAAGTAATTTGGTAGTGTAGGCATCAATTGGGTAGGTAAAAAATCCAAACTGTCATACTGTAAAACATCTTTAGCAACGAGTGCAGTGCATTTACTTACTTATTAGGGCAGCCTGTAGTGGCAGTGTGGCACAGCTCGTGAAAATAACCACTCAAAGAAAATATAAATGCTATTTGACTCACGGTCATTTTATGTCTCTTTCTTGTAATTATTTTGAACGTATAGGGTCATGCATTTAATATACTTCATAAATCATACATCATTAATTATTTTCACCATGTGGAATCTGTACATTGTGAGAGGCATTTACTTTGGGATAAGACTTCCGTGCACCTAGGATATGAGATACAAGTCTAACAGAAATTCTGGTGTCTCATTTTTTTTTTTTTTTTCCTATTATTTATAGGACAATTAATTAATGTCTCTATCACAATTCCATTATGTCCTTTTGCATCTTGTGGGGTTGCACTTGTTTCCCTTCTTCGATCTTTCCTTCTACTTCTCTATTAAGTTTTAAGTGTTCCAAGAACGACAACAACGTTTGGGGGTCCATAATAACTCGGTGTCTATTTATGTCTCTATCATACTACAGTATATATATTTTACACCTTGTATTGTATTGTACAGATAAAAAGTGAAAGCCAAGCAGAGGGAGAGAGTATGGTAAGATGGGGCAGAAAGAACTACAGGACATGTCCCTTTCCAACTAGGAGGGGGCACTGTTTTCCTTTGGCTCTTCTAACTATTTTTTTTAAAGCTTTTTCTCTCGAGTTTCAGCTATCAGAGTTGTTGGTCCAGCCTATCGCTAATTAAGGATCGAAAAATGGCATTCCCTTGGTCTTGACTTTAAGTTTAAGGTGAACTTTGTCATGTACTACCCCCTTCAAGAAAAAGTTTACATCCAATCCAAATTTGAAGAAAAATTTTCCAATCCATTGCATGGTGTGATTGACAAGATTATCTATTTGTATTTATAATCACATTACCTATATATAATAAGTCATTAACTTGTTTTGATAATATACGTAATTAATTTTATGAGTAGTCACGTAAAGGGTTATGGAAGATTCCTCTAAATTGGTTTGGATGAAACTTTGTCTGCTATTTTTACAACACAAAAACTCCAGCAAATCTAAAATGAAAAGAAATTATGTTATTGTCGGCGATTTCCATTTGACATAAGATTTCAGAAATTGAACACCTTGGGTAACACAATTGGTTGAAGATCATATCTTAAGAAGCAGAAGCACTTTTGCTCAAAAAAAATAAAAACAAAAAAGAAGCAGGAGCACTAATTCGAATTTTTGCTTCTCTTCTTCTTGGGTAAAAAGCTCACTTAAAAAAAAATAAAAATAAAAAGGATGAAAACCATCTCTAAATTTTACAAAAATCTATTATTATCCTAAACATCTCGTATTTTTCATATCATGCTCCCAAGGACGAAGATAGGATTTCATATAGGGGAGCTAAACCATGAAACAAAAAATATTCACCTTTAAGAGAAAATGAAATATAAGATTCAAATAGAACTATAACTATACATTTCAATTCAATCACATATAAGAGCATCTCCAATAACTTAGATAAAAGCAAAATAATCTCTATAATAGAGAATGAGACCCAAAAAATGGTCTCCAATGGATTCTTTAAATTATGAATTTTTTTTTTTGGCTTATGAATAGTAGCCCATCAAATTTGATGGGCTACTGTACATTAGCAAAAGAATAGAACTAAATAAAAAATTAGTTAAGAAAGGAGTGGGGATGGGGGTATGGGAATATATGTGTTAAAAAATGAATAAATAATGAATGAAGAAATAATATTTAAATGAGATAGAGAAAAAATAGAGAATCTGTTGAAAGATGTATTTGAAAAAGTAGGTAGTTAAAAGGTAAATGTCACTATTTACTGTCTAAACAGTATAAAAATATAGAAAAACTGCTGGAGATGCTCTAATAATGAAACTTGGTGTTATTTTGAATTTTGAAAATTATATATAATAAATTTTGTTGAAATGAAAACAATCACATTCATTGACAAATCGGTTTGTAAACCTTTGTGTTAACTTTAGCATTTTTCAAAGTCAAATATTGCAATGTTTTTTTTCTGTCATCTACAGATCAAACAAAATTTATATTTATTATATCATCATATATCCATTATTCTTCTACCTAAAAACCAATTAGTGTTGTCAACTATAAAAAAAAAAAAAAAAAAAAAAAAAAAAAAAAAAAAAAAGGTTAGAAACTACTCAGCCTTAGTCACTTAGCATCATATAAGGGTAAAAGTTAGATATAATATTTTAGGTGTAGTATATTAGGTTCCTCTATTGAGTTTAAACACATAGTTGCATTAATCAATAAAACACAAATAGTGTTTTCTTTTCTAAAAAACAATTAAATTTAATGCCACTGTAAAAAAAAAATAAATAAATAAAATTATGCAATCAAGTGTTTGAATTTTATTAGAGAATTTAATGTATTGTAAGTCTGTAACTAAGATTTTAATGTATTGTAATAAGGTACTATACTTAAGTTTTATCTATAATCTACACAATGACAAAGATTCTTATGGTGTGTTTCCACGTAAAATAAAATATTTTTTTTTAAAAAAAGCCCTAACAAATTGTTTGGTGTAGTCTTATAGTATCACGACGACATCCAAATCTCAACATTTTTATTTTTATTATTATTTTTAGTTTTAACTTTGGATCCCAAACAGTTAAGAATTAAAATATAAAGAGTAATTTAAGAAAAAAAACAGTAATTTGAATATTAAAAAAAAAGCCAAATAAGTTGACAAATAAATTAATACCAGCAAAACTTATAATTAATTCTATAAAATGGAAATTTTGTTTTGGGAGGGGATCCATAATGGGATAGATAACCTTTTTTATGTTTTGAATTTTTCTGATTAAGGTGGGGGGACAATTTTTTTTTTCAATCTCTCTCTCTCTCTCTCTCATTAATTTTGTTTTGCTTGAAAACTATGTAGATAAAAGTACAAATTTACTTTTTTTTTTTTTTAAAAGAAAAGAAAATAATGTGAAACTTAAAAATACATTTTTTTTTAGAAGAAACTTAAAAAATACTAATTATACCTTAATCGACTTATAAAATAAAATAACCAATAAATGAGGAGAATTATAAGTTTCTCATGGTGGACCACATCACTTTTGCCTAGTGGTCCACTATTACATTAAAAGACTCTCACTTGCTTAAAGATTTGCTTACTTAATTTATGATAAAAATAAAAGTAAAAGATAAAAACATTTAATCGTTACTCCTCTTGAGTCTGAGCAGAGTAGAAAAAAAAAAAAAAAAAAAACAAGACGAGACTGAGCAAAGTAGAAAAGGACTTAGGTGTGTCCACATCTTCTATTACTCCTCTTTATTGTGACAACTAGAATGTCATTCATATTGCTCACAATGATGTCTTTCAAGAATGGACTAAACACAATGAGATCGATTGTCATTTTTTCCGTTATCATCTTGTCCATGGTACTCTCAAGTTGTTCTCAGTCTCTTCTAAAGATCAACTTGCAGATATCTTTACTAAGTCACATCTTAAGGGACACCTTCATGCTTCGGTTGACAACCTCAAGTTGGTCTCACACCCACCATGAGTCTGAGGGGGGCTGTTAATGTGTAATAGGTCGTCGGCTTTAGGCCCACTTTGGTTACTTGTATAACACACATACCTGTACTACACACTCTACCTCCTATAAAAAAGGCACTTAATTATGTATATTTTATCATTTGAGAAATACAATAATATTCATTCAGTATTTCTAACATCTATATTGTCCTTTATATGGAAATCATGATTGTTTGCAGGGAAAATTACACTGACCTCCCATAAGGTTTTCAGTTATTACACTCATCTCTCCTCTAGTTTAGAATAAGACACCGCCCCTAAAGTTCATACAATTTTACACTAAGCTCCTCTAAATTGCTAAAAAAAGGTTTTAAAAATTCAAAAAAAAAAAAAAGCTTTAAACAATCTCAAATTTTTTATTAGAAGGGGTGTGGATGACAGCTTAAGTGAATAGTAAATAAGAAATTCAAAAAATTTTAAAGTCTTTCTTCAATCATCCAAGGAAGGTCAATGTAAAAAATTTGTATAATAATTTGCATTTCAGGGGAGGTGAATGTCTTATTACAAACTAGAAGGAAGTTGAGTATAATAACAAAAAAGCTTAGGGCAAGTAAGTGCAATTTCCACATTGTTTGTATGTGGTATGTCCAATTTTTTTTCTAAGGATTTACTGAAAGTTGAAGAATTCGAGTGTTAAGTGCTAAGGTCAAGCCACACCCCTTAGGACTTAGGAGTACCATGGTGGGCTCATTGGTCTGGGGATTGATATGGACACACCTAAGTCCTTTTCTACTCTGCTAAGTAAAAGATAAAAACATTTAAATGCTATTTGCTTTTAAAAAAAAAAAAAAATTACATTTCTCATCAACATCTCCTAAAAAATATTAGATGTGATATCTAGCTTTGGCGCCATCTACAAACATAACATCATTTTGATTTGTAGTGTTTGACTAGATATGAGGTTGTTAAATAAGGCACAGTGTATGATTAAGGATGTAAATTAAAAACTGTGTTATGTTATGATAGAAGCCATTGACAAAAGCATACCTCCATCATCCATTTGAGTGTTTATGGTGCAGTGCAGTAAAAACTAAGTATAAAAAACTGTGTTATGTTATGATAGAATGAAACACAAACAACTTTTCAACTTAACGTCTACCGCTAAAGAAGGATTTTTTTTTTTTTTTTTTTAGCGCTTAAACAAGGAATTTTTCCTCTTAATTTTTTACTATTTACACGACTCTATTTTATTATTATTATTATTATTTTTAAACAGATAACGTTTAATTTTTGTTATCTTTTACTTTTGTTTTTATCATAAACCGAGTGAGCAAATTTTTCAACAGATGAGAGTCTTTTAATGGAATTGTGGACCACTAGACAAAAGTGACGTGGTCTATCAAGAGGACCTTATAATTTCTTGAGAAGGAGTATGACTCAATTCAAATTGAGATCCAGTGCAATTAACCATGTGATGCGAGAGAGAGGTAAAAAAATAAAGTATAAAAGTGAAATGGTAAAAAATTGAAAGTTCAAAAAAAATTTATTTAAAGGTTGAGAATAAAAGTGACTTTTGCAATTTTTAATTTCAACTAGTGCAATAGTCCTAGTTATTTCACTGATGATCCAATTCCATTCAATGCGAGAGGTAGTCAAATTAATTAATAATGGGCTAATTAATAATGGGTCATGCTAACGAGTGCCCTTATGACATTGGTTAAGAATCCAATTAAAGAAAGTTTTTATGAGAAAAAAAAAAAAAACAATTAATGTTTAACAGCTTTTTTCATTTTCCATAAAAGTAATATCAAAATTTTCTTTAATTAGATTTTTAACCAGTACTCTAAGGACACTCGTTAGCATTTTCCATTAATAATAGAAATGGGATAAGAGGTAAGAACAGTGAATCTTTCCCCGCCTTGTTAATTAAGACTCGCTTCCTTCCATCTCAAATCTCTTAATATTCACTCACCTCTCTTATGTGTATTTATTCTAGAGGCATCTAACAAAAGCATGAATGTGGTGTCGGTGCCTTAATTTGATGTTGTTGTACCTATATGTATACGTGTACCTTTTCCAGATGCATTTAATATTCTTTGATTGAAAGAAAGAGAAGGAGTATTCTTCACCCTTAATTTCTTACCGACGCCAGTCAAATATACATTCCATAAAATGATTTCAACTTGAGATTTTATTTATTTATTTTTTTTAATTCACTTCAGATTTGATCAGTGAATACGTTAATAAGATACAAAGCTTTCTACCCAAATAAATAATAAAAATGAAAAATGATACAAGGCTGAGCTGCTTGTACATTCTAAAATTCAAAGAAGTGTTCGTTTAATGGCGGCTATTGTTAATGAATTATTTTAAAAAAAATTTAACTCCTCTTTTATAAGATATATAAAAATTTGTCAAAAAATTTAGTAACCTTTTGTTTATTCATAAAATATTGTTAAAAATAGTCCATAAATCAATTCTTTTTGGACATTTATTAACTTTTTCTTTCAAAGTATATATTGGATATAGCATTAGCTAATGGTTTGAGGATGTTAAAATTAAAATTAAAAAAGAGGGAGATAGAATGATAAGCTTGTAAAATTGGCAGAGATGAAACTTGGAAACGGTAAAAGGCATCTAGTTTACAGTTATAAACAGGATTTTATTAATACGTATCCTTCATTAATTTTCATTTTTAAAAAACTTTTCTCAAAAATTAAAAAAATAATAATAAGTTTTTTAATTTTTAAAAAAATATTTTCAAAAATAGAAAGCAACCGGATCCTTATAAACAACACCGTGTTAAATGTTTGGGATCAAATCCTAGACAAGTTTAGGGGATTGGAGACTTGACTGAAATGATAGTTCAACTAAAAAAAATACTATTATAATAATATTTTGCATGAATTTAATTTGTTTTGATAGTTGACTAGATTTGGATGTGGATGTTTCAGAAAACCAAAGCAAATGTCGGACAAAAAAAGGACTCTAAAATTAAACAATAAAAGTACTCCCCCTGGTACTAGCACTTTCAAACAAACAAACCAACAAAAAAAAGGTTCTCCTACCATTCCAAATTCCCAATGGTCCGTAATTAATTAATTAATTCTTAGTCTACTTTAATGAGTGGCGAGAGCCATGGGAGGAGAGAAAGAGAGAGACAGAATTCTCTAACCTCTCACTCTTTAGGCTTTATATGTCAGTGAGTATAGGGGGTGAGCGTAAAACCCGAGAGTAAGTTCAGTGTTACAATTTTTTTTTTTAATTTTGCCACAATTTTGTTACTTGACAGTTTTTTAGTGGTGTAATCATGGACTTACGTGGACTTATCATTTTATTTCCACAATTCAAAAGTTGCCACAAAACAAAATTATGACAAAATTATGAAATATTTTGTGGTACTAAATTTACTCAAAACCCAAAACAATAGGTCAGGCAAGGAATCACTTTTAGGCTTTATATTTTAGTTCAATTTGTCAATTTTTTTTTTTAATTATTGAATAAGAGAGCAATTATTATGAATACATCCATCATAGTAATTTGAATTGGCATACATTAACAAATCCGTTTTTAGAAAAATTTATTATAAATTAAAAAAGTTGTCAAAATTTTTTCAATTTCTGATAAAATTTTTTCAAAAAATGGTATACTTTTGTATGCCTTTAGAATATGCATTAGTATAATCCTAATAATTTTAGGGTTTTTGAAAAGTCATATAAAAGTATAAGTAAATTGTATCTGTAATTGTGATATAACAGAGAGATGTCAGTGAATTCTGAAACGAAAAAAACCTACTACCCTTAAAGGCCCGGCACGAGTTTGGTTCAGTAAAATCCCCCCAAGTTCCGTAAGTTCTTTCGAAGAGTTAAGCAAATTGTTTGTTAACAATTTCATCGGGGGACAGAGGCACAAGCGCTCTTCGTCCAGCTTACTGACCATAGAACAAGGGGAGAACGAAAGCCTGCGGTCATTCATCACTCGCTTCAACAGGGAAGCCCTTAGCGTGGACGAGGTGGACGACAAGCTTCTACTGGCAGCCTTCCACAATGGGATTAATTCGGATTTATTTATCCACAAGCTATACGAGAAGGAGCCGCAAACCATGGCCGAGCTCGTCCATTCGGCTCAGAACTTCATGAACGCAGAAGATGCAATCATAGCCAAGAAGAGGAAAAGAGCTGAGAGGATGGAAGCGCACCCAGCTCGACACTCAGAACAAGCCCCTCGTCCAAAGAAGGGACGGACGGAAGATAGAAAGGAACGAGATGGCAGGAAGACAGGTCCCATGGGAAGAAGCCAGAACTATACGCCCCTGAACGCTCCACTTAATCAGGTGCTCATGCAAATCAAAGACGATCCTTCTTTAAAATGGGTCATCCATGTAGATGGATCATCTACATTATATGCTGGAGGAATAGGAGTTGTTTTGCAGTCGCCGGAAGGGGACAAATTGAAATACAAGGCCCGTCTGCAATACCAGACTACTAACAATGAAGTGGAGTATGAAGCCCTTTTAAAGGGGTTGGAACTGGCCAAATCTGTAGAAGCAGACACAATACTTGTCATGGGAGACTCTCAACTGGTCATAGGCCAAGTCAATGGAACATATGAAGCCAAGGAAGACAGAATGAAGAAGTATCTAAGGAAGGTAGTACGCCTTGTGAAGAAATTCAAAAAAGCAGATTTTGTTCAAATCCCAAGGGAAGAGAATGTGGAGGCAGATACTCTGGCGAAGGAAGCATCTGCGAATGAGGCGTTGGACGATATAGATGGTGTACACTACATGCCAAGTATAGACCTTCCAGAATTGATGCAGATAGAGGGAGAAGGAAATTGGATGACCCCAATAGTGTCCTACTTAAAGGA
Organism: Quercus lobata; assembly: GCF_001633185.2. NCBI lineage: Eukaryota > Viridiplantae > Streptophyta > Magnoliopsida > Fagales > Fagaceae > Quercus > Quercus lobata. The sequence continues at coordinate 676,359 of NC_044911.1, read as the reverse complement.
CGGAAGGCTTCCAGAAGAGAAGGACGAAGCAAGGAAGCTCAAAGTCAAGTCAGCCAGGTATGTGCTTATGGACGAGGTGTTATACAAGAGAGGTTTTTCCCAGCCTCTCTTAAGATTTTTGGCGCCGGACGAAGCAAATTACATGTTGAGGGAGGTTCACGAAGGAGCATGCGGGAACCATTCGGGAGCCAAATCACTCGTCCATAAAGTCATCCGTAGCGGATTCTATTGGCCAACCATCCAAGCTGATGCTAAAGCATATGTCAAAGTATGTGATCAATGTCAACGCTTCAGCAATATTCCCAGACAACCAGCAGAATATCTCACGCCAATGATGGCCCCTTGGCCTTTCGCGCAATGGGGACTAGACATTTTGGGGCCCTTTTCGACTGGAACTCGGCAAATGAAGTTTCTAGTGGTGGGAATAGATTACTTCACAAAATGGGTGGAAGCCGAACCCTTAGCCAAAATTACGCAGCAGAATGTCAAGAACTTCGTCTGGAAGAACATTGTATGCAGATTCGGAGTACCTAGAGTACTAGTGTCTGACAATGGACGATAGTTTGACAACACACCTTTCAGGGAATTTTGTGAACAGCTTGGAATGAAGAACCATTACTCCTCACCTTCCCACCCACAGGCCAATGGCCAGGCAGAAGTAGCAAACCGATCCTTGTTGAAGATCATCAAGACTCGGCTCGAAGGGGCAAAGGGAATATGGCCGGATGAATTACCAGGTGTTTTATGGGCTTATAGAACGACAGCGAGAACTCCAACAGGAGAAACTCCTTTTAAACTAGCCTACGGAAGCGAGGCAGTTATACCAGCAGAAGTACACATGACGAGCCACAGGGTGAGGAAGTATCAAACTGAAGAAAACGAGGAACAGCTCCGTCTTAACCTTGACCTTATGGACGAGGTCAGGATGGATGCAGAGCAGAGGACAGCAAGGTACAAAAATCTAATGGCAAGACAATATGACGCTATGGTGAAGCCTAGGCGTTTCAACATCGGGGATCTCGTCTTGAAGAAGGTTACCTTGGCAACAAGAAACCCGGCCTACGGGAAACTTGGCCCAAATTGGGAAGGACCTTATAGGGTTATCAACTGCAAAAGGCAAGGATCCTACTATTTGGAAGCTTTGGATGGGCGGAGGCTGGAACACCCTTGGAATGTTGAGCACCTCAGGAAGTACCATCAATAAGTGCTGACTCTTCACCAGTGTCCTTGGACGAGGTATCCGACGAGCAGAAGTGTTTACTACTATTAAGTGTTTTTAAGTATTTTAATAATCCCCTAGAAAGTACATTAGTGTCTTCACTTTTGTGCTATTCATGGATGAGTTGGTTTGTATTTCTAATTCAATAAGGCACTAGCTCATGAGCATGTGCCATGCCTGTGGACGAATGATTACATAAGTTTGGGTTTTCAAATATATATATTGTTTTAAAGTATATTATTGGAATCCTTATATGGTCATTTAGATTGATCCGCAAAAAAGAAAGCGAGCATGGACGAATGAAATCCTTGGACGAAAGGACATATCGTCCATGAGCTTTCCTCCAAAGGAAAGATGAAAAGGTACATCCGTCCAAAGCAAGAGACGAGATGAAACCTAAGCTGAAAATGAAGCTAAGGTCTATCCGTCCGTAACACAGGACGACATGGAACCTAACCCAAAATTGAAACTAAGGTTCATTTCATCCGTCCAGAACATAGGACGAGATGAAAAATAAGCTGAAAATAAAGCAAAGTTTCATCCGTCCAGAACATAGGACGAGATGAAAAATAAGCTGAAAATAAAGCAAAGTTTCATCCGTCCAGAACATAGGACGAGATGAAGAATAAGCTGAAAATAAAGCAAAATTTCATCCGTCCAGAAGAAAGGACGAGATGAAAAGGAAATACTCGTCTAGACCTCAAGACGAGATGAATTCCCAAAAGTGTTCGTCCAAGACGCGGACGAGCGAAGACTTCAAAACTAGCTTAACAATCCATTACATTGGACGAAAAATCGTTAAAAAAGTCTAAACATCAAGGACGACAAAATGATCGTCCATAGTTTCGGAATAACGAAAAATCTAGGCAAAAGGAACCAATTTACTTTCTTGGTGATGTAATAAAATTCACCCCCATGCCCAAGACGAGGTGAAGTAAATTCCTAGATGGACGAACCACACATTGATGAAAATAAGAATTTCATACATAAAGCTGGAAACATATATATTCAAACACAATGGAAGTAAAAGTAGAAGTATTCATTTCTTTCATGAAATTCTAAGGGTGGACGACCAACGTCCAAAAACCCCTTTAGTTTTGAATATGAAAATGTATATAAAACTCGTCCATAATCCTGGACGAGATGATTGTACTTGCATAAACTTTAAAAAAAAAGGAAGAAGTAAAAAGCCCAAAACAACAGGCACTTCTATGAAAAGGCAAATAAAAGTAAACTTTCTAAGGAAATAGATTTCACTTGGGCAAGCTCGTCTTGGGATCGTCCTGAATGACTTCAGTGTTAGCATCGTCCATGATGTTGACGTCCTCGGAACTCGTCTGCAACGCGGAACTCTCTGTAGCAAGAGGGAGCTTGAACGAGTTGAAGTCCAAATCAGGATACGCCTCCTTGGCATCAGCACGGAAGTCTTCATACCCAGCTGCATAATGACTGTCTAGACGATTCTTGTACTCGTCAGATTTCTTAAAAGCAGCTATTGCTTCCTCACGTGCCTTCTCCAAGGACGAGGTAAGCTCTGAAACTTGTCCCTCGAGATGGACGATGCGGGTATCCTTCTCTAAGTTGTCAGCTTTGAGCTCCTCTACTTCGTTCTTCAACTTCGTCTCGCTTCCCAGCAGACGATTAAAATCCTCTGTCAACCTGATGACCTCCCCCTTCTTAAGCAAAACCTCATGGCCCAGCTCCTTAGCCTTATCCTTGGCTGTCTTGGCCTCTGTAGCAAGCTCCTTGGCCTGGCAGGTCGCTGTATAAAACTTTGACATAGCCTGCATTTGGACGAAAAGGAGTTAGACATTTTATTCAAATTAAATGTTTACACACAAGGACGAGGAAGAAATTTACCTTGAAAAGGTCATGGATGCCAGAACGCTCAAACTCCTTCACTGACATGTTGTAGCATTCGTTAACCTCATGATCAGTGACGATCCCTTTGAACGTCCTCCATGCATAACCCTCGTCCAGAACCAAATTAGAGGGACGATCAGAGGATTCAGACGAGCCAGACTTCTGAGAAGTTTTGGGAGCTGGGGGAGGATCAGACGGAGCAGGATGAATCGTTTGGACGGGCTCCACGTCCACCACAGGCTCGTCCAAGTTCACTGTTGGTGGCACGAACTTGGGAACCTTTGGAAGGGAAGGCCTTTGTTTTTGCTTCTTGTGGCCACGACGACTGGGAAGGTCGTCCAGGTCCACAGTACTTGAAATTGGTTTTGACTTCCTCTTCCCAGCCTGGACGGAAGCCACTTTGACAGTAGGAGCAGCAGCATCTTCGTCCCCGCTAGCCACTGTTTTCTCTTTGTTTTCCCTCATCGTGCTTATCCCTATGACGAGAAAAATTAATTTAAAAAAAAAAAAAAAAACTGAAATAACAAAGTATAGTGGACGACACTTACTTCGACGAGTGAGCTCTTCGTGACTTAAATTCTCAGCAGTTGGGATTGGACCAAGTCCCCAAGTTGCTAGACGAGTAAAAGTAACCAAGTCGTGGAAAGTCCTTCCTGGAAAAGTGCGAACCACTTCTATCTGATCCAAGAAAAACTTATCCAAACGTGGACGAACGACAGCTGCATCACCAAGATAAATGGTTAGACGAGTGACAGATTAAAATTTGTTGAAGGACAAAAAAGATAAAATGGAAAGAAAAACATACCCTCAGGGCGAAGACGACCTAGAGGGCTGGTAAAAGGAGGGAAGGAGGGAATACCCACATCAGCTGGGTCCCCAGCCCAATTTCCAGAAATAATAAAAAATTCTTTTTTCCAAAGACGGTCAGACGAACTACGGCCCGTTATTAAACTGTAATACGAACCTCTGGACGAGAACTGGTAGAACCCAGCAGATTTTTTGATCTCTGAGGGCTTATAACAGTAAAGGAACTCGTCCACTGTAATTGGACGGTTCCCTTCCAATGCCTCACGCCATAATACTTGCATGGCAACTATCGTCCTCCAACCATTGGGATTGAGCTGGTTTGGCCCAATACCCAACCTTTGGAAGAGGTCTCTGCAGAAAGAGTTTAAGGGAAACCTAAGGCCAGCTAATAGGTAAGAAGCGTATACCCCTAAGCCTGAGGAAGGGGAACAACACCATTCTCCAGGCTGGGGTAGACGAGGGTTAAGCTCTTTAGGGATTTGGTATCTATCTACAAGAGTTTTTAACTTAGCATCGTCTAAGGTGGACGCTACCTCTGGGGCACAACTATAGATTACATCTTCGTCCTCTTCCTCGTCTTGAGGAGGACTTGATGGCTGTCTGGACGAGCTAGCCCCAGATCCAGAAGCCGCCCTACGTCGTTGTTCCTGAAATTCCTCTAAGGGAATGCCAGGAACCCCAGACGAGTAATGCTCGTCTGAGGAGTCACTACAGGACGAACTATCTACACTACCGTCACTCTCAGAAGAACCGTCCTGGTAGTCGTCTATCTCTCTCTCTAGACTAGAAGATGAAGGCATGGTTGAAATGTAGAGGACTTAAAACGAGAGCCTAAAAAGAAAAAAGGAAGAGGAAATACCTGATGAAACTAGGACGAGTGCTAGACGAGAATCTTGGACGAGTTTGCAGAAGAGAATGAGGAAAAAAGTGAGGGGCATGAAAGAGAATGCGCTATTTATAGGCCCCAGCAACAGGGTCAACGAAGCGACACTCACCACTCAGAGATTGACACGTGGTGATCTCTTTGGGAAACGGGATCGACGCGGCTGGCCAACCAACGGTTTCGTGACACGTGGCGTACGAAAAAGCGAAACTTTGTTGAAATCACGACAATGTCCTGGACGACCCTTTGGACAAAGGGGCAACTGATAGAGAAGCGGAAAATAATTCCCATCTCCAGCTCGTCCAACTGGCTCGTCCAGAGCCTACAACGCAGGATTGATCCCAGAGTTTATCCAGAAGAGGAAGAAGCGTCCATGAATAATAGCACCACTCCATAAACTGTCCTCCATGAGGCATGATCGTCCATTGGGTTCGTCCATGGACAATCGATAGATATCTTTGGACGAACCAAACCGTCCTATGCTAGACAGACGGAAGCTCAACACTTAGACTTTCAACAAACCCTTCGAATAAGTTAACTTCCATTAGCGGTTACAATTTTATATCCGTTGAGGTAGTTAACTCCGGAGTTGTTGGTTTCCACAAATCCTGGAACGGTTATTGGACAAGTAACCGTCCCAGGCTCCCTATATAAGGGACCGGTCTGAACCCGACAAAGGGAAGATTCTCACTCAGACAATTTTCCAAAATACTTGGAACTTCCTTCTCTACAAAACTAACTTCTCCATCGGAGGGGGTTCGACCGGTCTTCTCCGGTCTCCTCTTTGATTGCGTTTCCTTCCTTGCAGGCCATCAACCGTTTCGATAGCCCACCGAAGCCAGGCCATCCACCTTACTGATTCGGAGCGATATCAAGTAGTATCTTTGTATGAATAGGTAGTATCTATATATAGTTATATACGATGTCACTTTCTTGGACGTGGGAATGTCTGAGGCTAATGCAGACACACCTTAAGACAATACAACATAAAAGATTGGTAATGCCATGCAGGCATGCACAGTAGTATAAAAGTTACAAACAGAAACACCCAAATATATATTAATTACTACTTCCTCTCCCTAGCTAAGCTAGTTCTGAGCCTCTCAAAATCTCAGAGACTCACACACAATGTGACCATACACTATACTATAATATTGGGACCATTGGGAGAGAGCGACACAGAGCAGAGACGAAGAAGCTAGATTGATTAATAAAAAAAAAAGTATTGGGTAGCTAGCTCTAGCTAGGAATTAGATGGTGAAAGTGACCATTAATTAACTGCATCTGCATGCAATATCGTCTCCCCCTCTCTCTAGTCTTTGTCTTTTCGAGAGTGACTTCTCGATATTCTGACGCGCCCTTCTTCTCCTTCTCTATGTCTCCATCTTAAACGTATGCTGTGTTGTTGCTTTTGTTCTTTGGCCTTTGCTTTAACACCTGGAGGTGTTGCTCAGTGGTCACCACTGTTATCACTCATCATTGTGTGTAATCTCTTTTCCTCCAATTCTATTTCCATAGAAATTAGAATGTCATATAAACTTTAATAGAACTTGTTTCTAGTTGTTGCAGAATCAGTACCTTTTAAGCCAAATTCTCTTTTAGGTGTGACCAATGTGGTGTCTTCCCTTATCCTATGCTAGAGACTGGTGCATGATCACTATCATGTATATACATATATAAAATTTGTGTAATTTTTTAAAGACTCAAGCAAATTATGCATGTATCCTCGATTCCCTACCCTCAAATCAAAAAGATGGCGACTTGTTTTGTAGTTGTTAAGCACAAAGAATTTTTACTTTTTTGCTTGTTTCTTAATGGAATTAGGCATCTTTTGACCACTTAAATGCAACTTAGCTTAAAGCTGTCCTATCATGGTTGCACACTCTATTATATGGTTGGGGGTCCAAATTAAACAAGTCTTTGATTAAAACGTGGAACAAAACTTCATGCTTACGCTAAGTTGAGGTTAATGGTTTGGATTCATATACGACTTTGATTAGATGGATAGTTAACTATACGAAGATAATTTATTTGACAATTTCAAAAATTGACATTCATGGACTAGTACTTAGCAGCCGGGGCACTCAGAAGAAAAATGTACAGCATATCTAAAAATAACAATGATGTAAATGTCCACGAATCACAATTACAAAAGGTCAACATCAAAATTTCATTTGCTGTTGATGAATTTACGTGATGGGTATGCACCATCAAAGGCAAGTAATTAATTAAAAAAAAAAGAAGCTCCAGCAGTATATCATAGCTGATTAGGTAGTAAAAGTTCTCATATCGCTTCACATGATACTTGATAAGAGTTGAGTGATACACATGGTATTGGAGACCTCCTTTTTATTTAGCAAAAAAAAAAAAAATCCGTAATATAATAATGGTATCTTCCCTCCTCTCATGTAAAAGTGAGTCTTACTAACTATATTTATGATTGAATTCATTATTATTTGAAAAGAAGAAATACATTATTATTGTACTATTGAAATATTATATAATTATCTATCAAAAGGACAATTTTGTTTTTGTTTGTGATTTCTTTCTTTTCAACATCTTTGAACTCCAAATTGACTTTTCATTGGTGATGAGACTTTGATGACTTCAAAATTAGTGTTATGTGAGATCCATTTGTCTACATTGAAAAAGAATTGATATTTTGGTCTAATGATAAATAATAATAATTATGAAGTATACACTATCAATTAAAATTTTATCTTATTTAAAAAAAAAAAAAAAAGTTAGAACTACATGGGCAGGTTAGAAGAAAATTGTTTGACACTAATTTTTCTTAACATTATTGACTTATTGTCTTTGAGAAACCACTTTTATTTTTAATTTTCTTTTAAGAAGACTTTGAGAAACCACTTGATTGAGAATAAATCTAAAGTGGCACTATAATTTGTCTGGACGACTTATTAGGTATTAAATTCCTCAACAAAGTACAGTGATCAAATATATATATAAGAACCCAACTTTTATTTTTCCTTCTGAAAAAGAATATATGGTTTTTGACTTTTTCTGTCTTTGATGCTGACGAGGCATTTGGTTTTGACTTCATATAATTTACCTCAGTACTATGATCAATATTGATGCAACGTACATAGATTATCTCTAGAAGAAAGAAGAAGCATTGAGAAGAAAAAAGTAAATTAAATTTAAAGCAGCATCGATTCGTCAATGCTTAACTTTAGCAACGTTTCTATCTATGTTAGAAAGAGTATGAAACGAGCCAATTAAGCTGTAATTGCTTTGCCGTGTCAACCTCGTAGCTTGGAATTATGATCAGACAAATGGAAATTTCTCATTAATTAAAACGTCTCCTTCGTTAGGTTTTCTTGCGTATAGTGATGGGTCCATCTCATATATATATTTTCTTCTTTACTCCTATTTATAATTAAGTTTTCCCTCACAACCAATAATAATAGAATAAATAAAGTTGTTTGGTTGTTGAGAATAACACTTAACACAAAAAATACCATAAAGCATGTACAAGTATTTCACGACACTTTACCTTAATTAATCCATGCTAGTTGTTGTGATTACTGATTAGGCTCAGACTTTCCTTTGCCCCGACCCCAAAAAGCAAAAATATACATATCTTAAAGGGTTAGGAATTATATCTTATTTTAAATTACGTCCCATATTTGCCAATAAAAGTTCAAATTTATGCAACTATTTTTATTTTAAGTTTCGTTATTCTGAACAGTAACATACCAAGAAAAAATGGAAAGAGATGGAATTGTTGATAAAACTTTCGGTTTAACCTAGGTAAACAGTTTCTATTTTCTTGCATAGATGACCGATTTTCACTTTCTCATTTTAAGTGGAACTTTCTTTCTCCAAAACGTGCTTTCTCTCTTTATCTTATTTGTTTAATGGTGGTCAAATTGATTTATAAATAAGTTTTATGTGAAACGTAAAATTTTATCTAACATTTATCATGTTTTTCTATCCCATTACTACTTAAAATAACAAAAAAAAAAAAGGGGAAAATTTTCAAATTAAACTGATCTCATAAATTTAAAATTGATAACTAGGAGCATTCACATCCAAATATGCAAAATGCATATGGATGATACAATAGCAAAAAATCACTAAAAAGTAAAACACACTGACTTCCGGTTATACATTTCTATTCAATTTTTTACACATTGCTATATATTGTATCATCTAAATACAGATGATCACTATAGCAATATTTATAAATTAAAAAGGCATATTTTATCGAACAGGGTACAAAAGAAAGAAAGAAAAAAGATTGTTGAGAATAAATAATAAAGAAAAAGTAGTTAAATAGAGTGATAAGAGACTAAATAATGAAATATATAATGTATTGTTGAAATGGTGATGTTAAATAAATAAAGTAGTTTTTTTTTTTTTTTTTTTTAATGTGATAGAATGCATTTTTCACACATAATAGTATGTGAAAGCTCAAATCTAAATTATGCTTGAAGCCTTCTTATATAAAGCGGTATTTGTTTTACACAATATATTTTATACCCACTGTACTTTTATAACTTGAAAACATGACTTGAAATTAAGTTTTTAATTAAATCACATAAAAATTCAATTTGTAAAACAATTTCTTGCCTTTTATGTAATTTAAAGAAGAAAATGGTACGTTGGGTAAAGTGATTTAGGTGCAGATTTTGGTTTTTTCAATGCATTGCGGTAGAGTGATGTAACGGGACCAGGTAGTTGGCCTGTATGCCTACTTTAACAAAACTACCAACTCAACTACTAACTAACTCTCTGGAAGTAACATTCAATGTTTCCATATCCTCGGATTATTAATTACTGTCTCATTAAATACATAATAATGGCAAAAATATACTATGACACAATCGTTTATTGTTGTTCTGAATTTTGTAGCCACATAATAAATATTTGATCGTGGACTTGTACTATACCTCCACGCATTTGAGATCTATGAGCTAAGCAGGGCAACCAAAAATGGATCTTAATTAATTCTTGACAATGAAATCAACTTGTATAGTACTACATGTTTTAAGTAAGGTCTTCTGCCAAAAATGGTTTGTAATTAAAATATGAGAAATACTATCAAATATTCTAAAGAAATTAGTTTAAGAAGTATTTTTGTAAAAAAAAATTATGGAAAAAGAGTAAAAGCAATTAATTGTTTTGATCACTTTTTATATTTTCAATAAAAATTATGTCAAAAATTTTCTAAAATAATTTATTAACAATTGCCCTTGAAGACACCCGTTAATAGGACCCTTTAAATAAATAGGAAACTAAATTGGCATAGATTACAATATTTTGGTTGGACATTAAGGTTGCGTTTGGATTGGGATGAAAACTTCTGCGTCTGCGTTTTGTTTGGTTTTTTTTTTTTTTTTTTTTCACGCGTTTTTGAGCGTTTTGAGTGTTGCGGCTACTGTTCATGTACTGTTCAATGAACAGTAGCCGCAAACTTTGACTTTTCAAATTTTTTTGACCAATCACAGCACATCGTGTACAGTTTACGGACCCACAAATTTCACTTTTCAGCAACTTTTTCATTAAAAATGGGTCCTACGATACTATTCACACATTTAAAAATTATTTCACTACAGTGTTTTTCAGTTTTCAGTTTCAGTTTTCAGTTTTCAGCTGTATCCAAACGGACCCTAAGACTCTCTTTTCTGATTTTTAGTCATGGATTATTATGATTCAAATCCAAGAGTAATGGGGCTACTTTTTCTCTTTAAATCCTTTCCTTCTCCTCCCTTCCTTTGCTTAAGCCAGGAGTCATGGGGTTTGCTTTGTCTACATTCTTATGATCTTATCCCCCTTCACACTATTTAGTGGATCTCCTCCAATAATTTATTATATATAAAATAATATAACGTAATCGACACATTATTATAGCAAGAGTAATGTTACATATAATACAAGTTTCATTACATTGAGTGTACAAACTAATGTGTCACTGATCATAAAGAGACAATTTAAATATTGAGTTATAAGGTGGTTGAAACCTACCAATTGCATTTATTATCACATCAGTTTGTAAACTTTTTGTAATAAAACTTGTAATATTTTTAGCATTTTCCTTATAGTAATATTGCTCAAATCTCTACAATCAGGTGCATTCGAGTTAATTTAATTGATTAAATCTTTAGTCCTTGGATAAGAAGTCAATATTCAAATTCTTTCAACACAAAACTTATTTTAAAGTTTTGACATGACAAAAATAAAAATCTCTACTATCAACATAAAAAAAGGCGCATATCACTGCATTGAATATGTATGTATGGAGTAAATCAATTTAGAAAATAAAAAGTGTAACCCTTATACAATAAATTCTAAATATAAATAAATTTTTAAAGATATTTTCTCAAACCTTCATAAATACTCCGATTAGATCCTTTTGTGCACTTAATATAAATGTTGATGTGTAATGCAAGCATACAATATGAGTCTTAATTTTTTCCAGTGAAACATTAGATATTTGTGTTGCTGTAATGATTAAGGTAGAGATAATTTTGTAACAAGGTGTTTATATATTAAGATTTGACTAATGTATGCTTATATCTTAATAAATCATTTCAAGAAAATTTTTATAAAAAAAAAAAAAAAATCAAACTTATTATGTCTTGTTATTATCGGGTTATATTACCGAGTGCTCTTAGAGTATTGGTTAACAACTCATTTTAGGAAAATTTTGATACTACTTTTATGAAAAATAAAAAAAATTATTAAAACACTAATTGTTTTTTTCATAACAAAAATTTTTAAATAAATTATTAACTAATACCTTAAAAATATTCGGTAGCATTGGCCCAAAAAAAAAAAAAAAAGTAGAAGTAATACAGTACATTCATTGCAACCCATGTGAATTGGGAATATATAATATGATAATAATAAGAAGATAGAAGGTACAGTATATCGGAACCAAGATTAGACAAGTGTTGCAAAGTACATGTTTGGTGTGAAATTGGCACAAAATACATGGATACTCATTCTCATATTGATATTACTATATGCTTAAAGTAAAAAGTGTTCCTGTCTTCCTGCCATAGCCTGATAGCTTCGGCCATAAGATCAGCAACTAGTAGTAATAGTATAGGGAGTAGTAGTATTGATGATGAGAATTTCGTACTTTAATAAATTAAATAATAAATAAACAACTTCATCTTCTCAAAAAAAAAAAATAATAATAATAAATAAACAACTTCATGGATTCTGAATTGAACAGCTAAAATAATAAAGTTCAAAAGAGGAAGCTAGCTAGCACGCCATTACTTTTATCAAACAACTCGCCGACGCCCATCCTATCCCATCAACCTTCCTAAAGTCACCGACGTCTGTTCATTTTTTATTTTTTTTAATTACTGTTAAGTTTTTTAAATCTATATTATTTTTTTTCACTGTAAAATAAACCCAATTGATAGAGTAATATTTTAGTAATTTGTTATCCATTCAAATTATTCCTTAATTTTCCCCCTTTTTTTTTTATATCACTCATCCTCACCCACCCTTTCTAATCCAGAATCTTTATTAAACAAACAGATTTGATAGGATTGACCGATTGAGATGATCTAGCATTGATTCTCCAAACAAAAGAGAGAAACAGAGAGAATTTAGTAATGTTTGATAACTCTGCGTGAACTTAGATTTTGAGTTAATCATGTATGTATAGTTCAGATTTTAAAACCGGTGGACTTGACTTATGTAAAGAAGTTTGTAGAATACTAATCTAAATTGATTAGATGAATTCCACCAAAAAAATTTACCTCTATAATAACTTGTGGACAAAAATTATGTATTGAATTAAATTGCATTGACCATTACAGAGTTAAATTGATTGTCATTAGGGAGAATAACAGGTTTTGTGTTATATTCATCAATGCAATCATATATATATATATATATATTGAAATCCTAACCTCGTGATTAACTATTTATTCGCTTTTGTTATTAAATTATTATAATATATTAGTCTTATTACATATGTTTTGCATGTGCAATGAGTTTTTTTTTTTTTTTTTTTTAATTTTTATTTTGGATAAGTTTGTTTTGAAACATGAATTGGTAGGAGAGTGTTCTATTTTGTAGGCATTTTAAGTGGAGTTGGAGATATATCTTTACCAGATTCTCCTCAAGTTTTTTCCTAGTTAAACTTAAGGTTTATGGGTATTTCGAAGCTACATAAAAGTTTAGTTCAAAGAGAAAAATCCTTTTATAAATAATATAGATTATAGCAAAAAAGAAAGTTACTAATGCTAAAACAATATTTTTAAATTATTATGATTGGAGCAACATTTATTTAATTTTACTTTAAACTATTATTGCCGCTGTTTTTATACACCAATTACAATGCGATACTAAAAAAAAAAAATGTTAGACTTATAGTTTGAGATGATAAGTTGTTAATAATAGATAGTAAAATGATAATATAAGAATCAGTAAGAATTATACTAATTAAAGTGTGGATAAAAATGTTATTACCCGCAAGAAAAAAAAAAAAGAAAAAAAAAAAGAAAAGAGAGACAGGTGTGCAAAGGGAGGGTGACAAATAAGCAAAGTCCTGAAGTAAAGTAAAAGAAGGAAAGAGGCGTCGCTGGAAGGACCCTTCACTTCTTTTAGAGATAGAGAGAGAGAAATTGTGAGAATTGAGAATTCCCTTTATTTCTCAAATCGAAGAGAGAGAGAGAGAGAGAGAAAATATTAGATCTTTTTTTCTTTTTGGCTCGCTCTTTCAGAGCTGAGCTCACACACAACACAAATTTTCTCTTTTTTCTTTGGGAATTCACCCCAAAATTCTGTTTGTTTCTTGGGAAAATAAAAAAGAAAGAAAGTTCCCGACTCTCCGGGAACGGAGTTGAAAAGCTTCAGTTTTCGCTCCGTTTCCGAGAGAGATAAAGACTCTCTCTCCATCCAGCTCTCCAATTCTTGGTAGACGGTGCGTTTTGTAATTTAATGTGAGAGAGATCTAATTGCTATTGTCGGCATTGTTCTGATTTTTTTGCTTGCGTTTCTAAATTTGCACCAACTGTTACTTTCATTAACATTAACATTAACATTATTAATGTTAATTTTGTTTCAACGCTATCACTCTGTTGCATTTGTTGCAAGTGCTATTATTATTATTTTTATTCTAAATATAAATAATATTAGTAAGTATCGCTGAGTTTTTGTATGCTAATTTTGATGACTTTTCCTTTTTATTTTTTATTTTTATAATGTCTTAGAAGATTCTTAAGATAAAATTTAAGGCTTTGGTTCTCAATCTTCCGGAAATTGTTGAATCAGGAAGTAATAATCTATCAAAGGTGGTGAATTTAATATCTTATTGTTTTTTTTTTTTTTTGGGGGGGGGGGGGGGGGGGGAGAGGGGTGAAGGGGGGAATTTCGTTTCTATGGATCTATTGGATTTACAGGATGTTTTGGTGAAAAAGTTTTAGGATTTGTTTGGTTAGCGTGAAAGTTAGAGGAAAAATTCTGACTTTCTTGTGAAATGTTTGAGTTTCCCGGAAAATAATTGTTGTTTCACGGGAAAGGGGCAATTTTTGATGAATTAAGACACAGGGAAAGTGGCACGTCACAAGAAAGTTGGTTCATTCTCATCCACAAGCAAAACCCATATGTTGATTTTTTGTTGTTTAGGTTTGTATTACTGCCAATTAGCTCTTCTAGCACAAATGGCACTTTCTCCTCCCACAAGTTTGGATGGAGGTTTGAGTTTGTGGATACAAAACCCACCTAGTGAATTTTTAGCTTACCAATAAAAAAGAAGAAAGCTTGTCAACGATTATTATTTCTTCTATTTAAGTAGGAAGTTTGTTGGTCTTCTTTAAATAAAAAAAGAAAAAAGAAGTCAAATATATGTTGCGCTTGTGAGTTGTGACATACAATATATTATGGTTTCTTACATTTGGAATTTGGATACTTAGTTGCTGTTTTTTTTTTCTGTGTTCTTGACAGTGTGGAGCTGGGTTTATGTCCGTGAGCTTGCTGTGGATTTGTCTTAATCCTCTGAAGATTAGGGTTGAGACTCTAGTGGTCTGAAATGTCAGGTAAGCTTATATGCCCTGTGATTTTCAGTTTTTCACTTTCTAAGTTTGATGTTTGATTAATTGGGAATGTTAATACAAAGTAAATAACTAAAGATGATTGAATCTTTACAATAGTGGTGGGATCAGTAGTTATGCACTGTGATGTTTTCACTACTAATCTGTATTTGTCCTGTTGAAGGCCTAGAAGGTTCGGGGGCTCATGATGATATTCGAGAAAGAAAATCAGATTTTGAAAATTCTGAGGATGAGAGACGAAGATCAAAAATTGGAAACCTCAAGAAGAAGGCAATTAGTGCTTCAAATAAGTTCACTCATTCTCTTAAAAAAAGAGGGAAAAAGAAAATTGATCATCGGGTTCCACCAGTTTCAATAGAAGACGTACGGGATGCAAAGGAGGAGAGTGCTGTATGTGAATTGCGTCAAAAACTACTTGACAGGGATCTTTTGCCACCTAGGCATGATGATTATCATACTTTGTTGAGGTAAGTTGTATCTTTCAATGTATAGTTTGTCTCACCTTTTATAGGGCCAAGCAATACGTGCATTCTGAATTGTAATCCTCCTCCTTTTTATTTATTTTTTGTGTGAGCAGATTTTTGAAAGCTAGAGACTTTAACATTGAAAAAACAATCCTGATGTGGGAAGAAATGCTTATTTGGAGAAAGGAGTATGGAACGGACACCATTTTGGAGGTAATCATACTAACTTATAGTTAGTCCACAGAATTCTTTAGTGCAGTTGAAAAAAAAAAGGAACCTTCTTTTTCATTTTCTCAATATAAGCATAATATAAGGATATTGCAAACTTCTAACTATATCTGTCATTGATAAAATAAAAATTGGTGGCAAAAGAAAAAGGAAAATCATAACTTGGGAGAATAGTACAGTTGCATCTGGGTTCTACTAGTCCTCTAATAATCAGAATGCATTCTATGTCAGAACTTATTCTATCTACATTTTCTGTGATTCTGATCCTTTTTGGACTTGATCAATGTGAAGGATTTTGAATTTGAGGAGCTGGAAGAAGTCTTGCAGTATTACCCCCAAGGCTACCATGGAGTTGATAGAGAAGGCAGGCCAGTTTACATTGAGAGGCTTGGGAAAGCTCATCCGAGTAGGCTTATGCGTATCACTACAATTGATCGATACTTGAAGTACCATGTCCAAGAGTTTGAAAGAGCACTACAGGAGAAATTTCCTGCTTGTTCCATTGCAGCAAAGAGACGTATCTGTACTACAACAACGATATTGGATGTGCAAGGCTTGGTATGTAGACTTCTACTTTTGGAAAGCCTTTGGCAAATTGAAATTGGTCTGTCACAGAAAAAAAATTCAGTACAATCTTGCTAAGTTTTTAGGAATGGAAGTTTAGATTTGCTTCTTGTGTTGCATGTACCTTTAAGAGTTCAATCAGACCAGGCTTTCAGTTTTTATGCTTTATATCAGTATAATTATCAAGGTGTCTAGATCTCACTGTTAGTAGACTGGGACAAGAACAAAAGACTCGTTATGTTTAGTGATAGGAACTTTTTCTGCTAACTGCTGGTTGTTTGTGTAACCTGCAAGTGCTTATCTGCTGGATTTTAACTGTCAATTGATAATATGTTGAAAACAGGGCATTAAGAATTTCACCAGGACTGCTGCAAGTCTCTTGGCTGCGATGTCAAAAATAGACAACAGTTATTACCCTGAGGTACTGATGTTTTCCAAATGATATTTTTATTTTCCTATATTGTGTTGGTAAATAATTGTTCTCACAAATCTACAGACATTACATCGAATGTACATTGTCAATGCTGGTCCTGGCTTCAAAAAGATGCTTTGGCCTGCTGCACAGAAGTTTCTTGACGCAAAGACTATTGGAAAGATACAGGTAAAGGATATGGTTAGGCGGCCTATAATTTCTCAGAGTAATATTCCTGCAGCCTCTTCTGACTGTATTTATTTTAAAAAAATTGCAGGTTTTGGATCCCAAATCATTGTCTAAACTACTGGAAGTCATAGATTCGAGGTAATTTGTCATCTGTTTGTTCTGTCTTGTTTGAATGTCCATCTGTAACACCGGTTAATTAATTGCTTAGACACGTTTCCTTTCAGTCAGTTGCCAGATTTCTTGGGTGGTGAATGTACATGTTCCATTGAAGGAGGGTGCCTCAGATCTAATAAAGGTCCGTGGAATAATCCTGACATAATGAAGGTAAGCTTCTTGTAAGAGTGATTTTCCTTTATGTTGCCGATTTATCTTTTTTGGCCAGATGCATGTGAATTCATAGTACCTTAAGCATGAAATCTTTTTGAGGATTGAACTTTCTATTGAACTGAGTATCTGAAGATTAACATTGGTCTCCCCATGTTTAGCTTGTACATAGCGTGGATGCAACATTTGTGCGGCAAATTACCAGAGTTTCTATTGACCAGCAGAAATCTGACACTTATGATAAATTACGGCCCATGAAGGCAAGTCCTAATTTGATTGGCACAACTATGTTGATGCATTATTTGTATATCTTGTTCCTAAGTACCACGTTCCTTTTTTCTTCTAAATTCAGGGAAGATGTAGCAACACATCAACAGCAGAATCAGGGTCTGATATTGACGATCCTTGTTCCCCAGTTAGACGAAAGAGCTCTGCATTTCCTCATTTGGCCCCAGTTCATGAGGAAGTAAGTTCTAATAGCTGTGGCTCACATTGCTTGCAACAATTATTATTTGTATGCATGTAATTTGTGTGTGTAATCTACAATTGGTATGCAGGTAAAGGCATTAGATACAAATGCCTACTACAGTTGTGATGACAAGTTTTCTTTGGTTGAGCAAGTCGTGAGAAGTGATCAAGAAGAGGGATATTTTGGGGATCAATCACATAACATTGATGAAATGGATAATACTCCTCCTGTGGGAACATCAAATTTGGAAGGTACTTGTTAATGTAATTCATAATGGTACCTGTTCATATAATATACGATGACAATCATTTATTTCTCAATTTTTCTAGCATGTATTAGATCAACATATTGTTTGTGCCTTTTTTTCATCAAAATAAAAAGAATTTTTTTTTTTTTGTTTGTGGCTCATAGGGTATTGCATGAACATTGTAAAAAAATTGATTATGAGGCATGGCATTTTCTAGTATATGTTATTATTATATAGTTGTGTTTCATTATTACGCTATTATTGGAATTTATCTCTTAATTGACATCTTGTGTCAGGTACTCCAGTTGGTGGTTGGTTCAACACTGTTAAGGAAAAAGTTGAGAATAGTGATTTTCAATGTGTTGCAAGAGCACTGATATCTTTCTTCTTCAGAATAGTTGCATTTTTACGTGTTCTACGATTTGAATTTTGGAGAAGGCAGAATAATGTTCACCCATCTAATTTGACAGAACACAGCATGAATAGTCATCCACCAGCTGTTGAAGCTGCAAATGAAGAAGACCGTGTCCTTCCATGCCTAGAACGTCTTCAGAGACTAGAAAAAGCATTTGAGGAACTTAGTTGCAAACCTGCTGGAATTCCTTTGGAAAAGGAGCAAATTCTTGTAGAATCTTTGGACAGGATCAAGTCTGTTGAGGCTGACCTTGAACAAACAAAACGAGTATGATTTGTTCTATTTGATTTATTCATGTGAAAATGAAATTTTGATTGTATTGATGGTGATATATTTTGCTATCATTTGGCTACAGGTACTACATTCTACAGTGGTGAAGCAACTAGAGATTGCTGATTTGCTAGAGAAATTAAAAGAGTCTGACTGTCATGTAAGTATCAGAGCTGCATTTTTTTCCCCTGTATTAAATTCATATTCCCACCGTCAAAAAAAAAAAATCTATTCCCTTCTTGCAACATCATTATCCTGTCCTATAGGAATTGTGAGGCTTGAATCCATTGGGAGCCCTGGTGATTATCATAGTTAACTACCAATCACAGAGAGTGGATAAATACTAAGAGAGGCCTTCTTTCTGTTAACTTTTCCTTTAGATAAGAAATACATTTTTCTAACACACTTTATCAAACTTCTAGATTCTCAAAAGGCTGGATTTTGGATTAATGTACTTGGATTAATTTCTGGTGGTGACTTGGAAATATTTACCAGATATTTCATTTGATATAACAAAAAGGGTGGACTGCTAGCAAAAACTCATATTCATTTTTCTCCACTTCCCATTATCTTCTATGACAGAATTCTGCTAATATGGAATATACCATGACCTTTTCTTAAATTACGTGTAACTGCCATGGTGCACCCGAGTATAAAGCATTTTTGTTCTTGAAATTAAAATGTTAAATGCATATATTTGATTAGTTAGTTTCTCAAATAGTGATTAATTTATATTGTTGTATGCATTCAACTAGTTGTCCTCTTGTTAGGAGGAAATTTGTTTTTGCTATCATTGTGTTTCAAAATTAATAATCATATTTAAAGTTCCTTTGTTGAAACTGGTGATCCTTAATGCAGCAAAGAAGATTCTTCTGTTGAATACTTGACGATAGGAGGGGTAGAATGGGAGCTACTGGGAAGAGAGAGGAGGATGATGCAACGAGCATGCCATTCCAGGGGCATTTCTTGGCTGTGGGACATACTGGGAAGGCAATTCTTGTTTTTCTCCCCTTTTCTTTCCTATATTGAGTACTGTAGACAAAAATTTACGGTTGAGCTGCATGGGTTTGCCTCCCCCCTCTCAGCTTTTGCAAAATTGTAGAGAAAAAAAAAAAAAAAAGTTAATGAAATGGTTTACCATACGGCATATTTTTGTAACCATTCTTTCCACTCCACTGAATATACGAAATGCTCAACTGGACTTCATATGAACCTCCTTTGAAGCCATCCAAAAGGAGCTTCTTAAAAATAACAAGGTTATATTCTTCAATCTTCCATTGATAAATAGATACAGTTCCTTATTTGCCCTGAGATAGGATGAGCTACATATGGGCTTATTCAATATTTCATTTCTCTGTTTGCTGCATTTGTTAGATAGGACAAACATAAACTTTTTCACAACTTTTTGATGTTGTATGTTGTGATTGGTTTAACATCACTTTCACTTAACTACTTTATGATTCTTTTTCTCTATTCTTCTCTTCTTCTTCCTACAACCTACAAGTAAGTATTTGTTTACTCTAAATTTTTTCCATTAAATTGAATAGGTTTTGTGTATTTTTTGTCTTTTGTTTAACCTAATTTGCTTAAGTTTTATCCAATTTATATGATTATGGTTTGAGAATCAATCATTAAATATGCTTAGACATGATTTTTTAAATTATTTTGTGTTTTATGACGTGGGTTCCAATTGTGATATGTTGCTTTCATCCTCTCAATTTTGATTTAGAGAACAATCTTCTTTTTAGCTTATTATTAACCATGTCTTGATATAAATTTGATGATAAATTGTTCATAAAAAAGTTGATTTTTTTTTCCCTGATTGAAATAGCTTTGGCTAACTAACACTTTGACCTATAAAAGAAGGCAGTCTATCCATTTAGTTTTTTTATTTTATTTATCAATCATTAAATATGGTTTGACATGATTTTTATCGATCATTAAATTTTCTGATAAAGAACCATGACAAACAAGAACAAGGATACACTAAAAATATAGTGTACAAAGGAAGTATTCAATGAATTCCCAAAGATGCGAATTTCTCATTAGAGCACAATTAGTATGTTACAAAATAATAATTTTTTTTATTTAGGTGTTATCATTTTTTATTTGATAGTTATTATACCAATGCAATTTATTCTTTTTGTTATTATAATAATTATTTATTTCGTTATTGTTTATCAGATAAAATATATATTCTATAAATTTATGATAAAACCATGCAATGCGTAGGCCTTTAACTAGTTTAATATGAAAATTAAGATGGAAGAGGAAGAGTGGAAGTCGATGAAAGTTGAACAAAGTGAAACGGTAGAATTCAAGAAGATATAAAAGATAAAATTTAAAAACCTATAAAGGGAATCAAATTAAAAATTTAAAAGGACAACGATTGGAGGAGACGAAAGATTGAATTAAGAAGACAATTATTGTTGAAGATTATGAAAGGTTGGATAGGGTAAAAATTGCAAAAAAATAATAATAATAAGAAGAAGAAGAAGAAGAAATGATTTTAATTACGAGGTGCAAAAAGTGGTTTATAAAATTTATTGCAAAACTTCCATTATTATATATAGTATAAATAGGTATGTATAAACATTGTTCTTGGTTTTTAATTCTTCATTGATTTAATTGTTTAGTTAAAAATACCTAAACTAAAGTAGATGAATATGTAAAGGCATAATTATATGTAAAGGCATAATTATATGTAAAGCTAAAGCTTCCCAAGATGAATGAGTAAAGTCATCAATCTATTTATTTATATATTTAATATTGTAAAAAACAATTGAAGGATGATAAATAAATAAGAAAAAGAATGATTATGTAGTGAATAACGTGGCAAATGAGGTGACACAACAAGAGTATAGTAATATTAAATATTACACTTCAGTTTTTATATATATACAAGTTAAAGGGTCATGTGTTGCACAGTTTTATAATAAACTTATAGAATACATATTTTTTCTAATAAACAATAACGAAATAAATAATTATTATAATAACAAAAGGAATAAATTGTATTAGTATAATAACTATCAAATAAAAAATGATAACACCTAAATAAAATATTATTATTTTGTAACATACTAATTGTGCTCTAATGAGAATTTTGTATCTTTAGAAGATTGTTGAATACCTCTTTATACACTATTGTAAGGACACGATTCGTGGCGGACCGTAACAGTGTCGGGTTCGGTTCGCACGTAAAAATACCCCTAACAATATCATTTGTAGAGCGTGGGTTTGGAAGGCTAGGCCTTGGTTGACAGGCGGTGGGTTTTTCGTGGTGTTCGTACAAGTTTAAGTTTTCCTTCACCCCTGGAGTCTTTCTCCTGGAGGTAGGCTGGGAGACTCTGGTTTTTGGCCTTTTTTCCCAACCCCCTCCTTTAGGTTACTTATTTTTCCTTTTATATTTGCCTGCGTTCATTGTCCTTCGTCCACGTATAAGGTCAACCTTTCCAGGATTGATACTTGTCCCATCAGCCCATATTCAAAGTCGTTGGGGGTGGTTGTAAAAGCCAAAGAATGCGGCTCTGTCAGGTTCAAAGCATTGAATGGCAGTAAGGGCAGCTTTCCCTGGATATTCTAGATCTTTCTTCCAAGTTTCAGTCCTATACCGTTTTTACCCCTCTTTCAGGGGGGACTTTGGGTCTGCCGAGGACTGAGCTGTCCTCGGCAGTATCCATAGGCTATTTTGTCGAGCTTGGGCCATAGCCCTCCTCGGCTTGGGCCTTCGGATTCTCCCCGGGTAGATGGGCCTGGCCCATAAATCATTTGGGTCCCACAATAGTCCCTCAAAACCTGGCTGTCCAACCTCTTGGTTGGAAAGGGGGGTTTTGGTGATGCCGAACTTCTTCCTACGGCCCAATCAATTTGGCCTTTTAATAATGCTGGCGGCTCTTCATCTGTCCAAGAAATGCACCGGTCTATGAGACAGTTTTTTGATTTCGCGCTTGACGCGTTCTTGTCGTTTGGGTATCCAAGACGCGCTTTTAATGACCACTATTTACGAGACTACTTTAATTCGGCGGTTTGTTTTGATGGGGTGGAGAAACGGAACCGGCATGTTTGTGTTGGCAGATTCCTTTGGAGATCTGAACCTATTAAATGTCTCCCGCTCCACCCTCTGTATAAGAAGGAAGGGAGGAGGTTATTGTTTTTGTAAAGAATCCATTTTCATCCTTCTGAGATTTGAAACACTTGGCCTCTCCTAGGGTTCATTTTACCCACTGGTTTATAAACTAAATCATGATACACTTTACCATAACAACGAGTGATGCAGGAGCCAAACCCCTCCCATAAACGCCATGTTCCAATAAAGCTCATTATGGCTCGATCGGGACAGGGGTGGCGAAGACTCAAAATCAACCTCACCCTTCTTTCAGTCAAAATCCGAAGCAGGGATTTGTCACGTCAAACTTTCGGCGTGACTGAGTCGAGAACACCCATCATCAGTACCAACCGCTCTCCTATGAGCATACCTAGTATGGCTCTAGTGTGTTGGGAGTCAGGATCGAGGCAGGGACTAAGTGTCTCTACTTCTTCCTCTCTTCCTTCACTGGTGCTATCCTCCGTCTCCCTTTCTTAGTCTTCCCAGCACCAGATCCATCCTGGTGCTTTCACTTCTCCCTCTTTTGCTCATTTTTCTTTCTTTTCATCTCTTCTCTCTTCTTCTCCTCCTTCTTTACTCATGTCCTCCATCTTCTTCATTCATCTCCTCCATCTTCTTCATTGATTTCTTCCTTACTATTTCCTTCTCCTTCATTTTTTCCCAAAGAAGGTTCTTATCGTAATATGAGCAGTATTGAGGCAGAGATTGGAGAGACTTTGAAGACGAGTTTAAAAGACGCCTAACAGTTTACTTATCTGTACTACGGATGTAATTGTTGCTTAGGCAGTTCACATTTTGTATAGGCTCGTTTGAGCCCCTCTTTGTACGTTGTAATAATTTTTCGTATTAATAAAAATTGTTGTTATTTTATTTCGCATGTTTTGTCTCTATGCCTTTTTTTTTAAATTTACAAACGCTGCTCGGCACAATAATATAGCATCTAAATCAATGACGACTAAGACCAAAATACTTGATAATAAAAAGATGTCGCCATAACTTTAATAGAAATGCTTGGCACAATAAGGCCGACCAGTGAAAAGTAATACTTACCCCATGCTAGCCGAGGAGAAAAACGAAGGTTTGATGCCGTGTGAGGAATAACCATTTGAAGATATATCACCCACCAAATGAACAGCCTTCTTATACGACTAAATGCTGGGGCGTTCCACCACCTTCCTTACAACTTTATTAGTCTTAACCTTTTATGGTGTTTAAGCCGTGGATGAAGTGACCTGACATTTTTATCAAGTAACCCATCTTACGAAATTCAAACCTTTTCTTATCCAAGTATTTGGTTTCCCCATTGGCTTGGGTCCGAGGACCATACAAGACCTTGGTTCTGTCCAAAACTTGTAATAATTATAATTTTTGTACTTGGTTTCCCCATAGGCTTGAGTCCGAGGACCATGCAATGCCTTGGTTCTGTCCAAAACTTGTGATTTTTTCTTTTTTGTACTTGGTTTCCCCATAGGCTTGAGTCCGAGGACCATGCAAGGCCTTGGTTTTGTCCCTGGGCCCATATGCTGAACGGGCCTAGGCCGCGAATTTACTGGGCCCACAAATTGAGAGTTATTTCCGTAGTCTTTGATCCCGCGGTACTTTTTGGCATCCCAGTGTTCGAGGTGCGCCTTCTCGAGACTCCTTTAACCTCAGGGTTGCAGACGACGTTGGAAATCGAGCCAGAGACGTTTTGTCTGTAGCGTTCCTTAGGACGCTGCGTGAATTAAATGTCACCGGTTTACTTCTGGGTATAAATGGGATAGGGGATCACTTCACTTGCACATGAACTTTCCTGTTCCCTTCAGAACTATATTTCTTCCATATCCGCGATCTCTCTTTCTAGTGCCACTGCCTCAAAGCAAGATGTTTGAGGCGTGGATGGGGATGAAAGGTCTCCGCACGCTTCAGAGGCACCGAATCCTCAAGGTAATATGGTATGGACAAGGATGGCACAGATTCAAGCTAGTCCTCCGTCTTGACAGGAGGAAGATGGTACTCCTCCTTCTTTTAGTCAAAATCCGAAGCAGGTTCTGGTCATGCCAGATTTTTGGTATGTCAGAAGAAGGAATTTCCGCCATCAGCGCTGTCTGCCTTGTAGCAGGCAAATTTTTGCGGGGGCTCCCCGACTTCCGGCTCCCTGCACCTTCTCTGTAGATGGTGTTAGCCTGAGGTCAGGTTCCCTGCACCTTTTCTTAACCGGTGCAGGCCCCAAGTTGGGTTCTTTTGCTACCTGAGTTATGGGCGTGCAAAAGCATTGAGGAGGAATAAGGTCTCGAGGCAGTAGCCAACTTCTCCTCTGTGCTACCTCCTCGGCTTTATCTTCACTCTCTTGTATTTGTCGTTACTTACGTAGTTAGCTTCGATGTAGGCTTTGTTTCAGCTTTTCATTGTACACTGTACTGTTCCTTTGTCTTAATAAAATATGTGTCTATTCCTCTATACAGATCTTTCTTCTCCGTAACAACTACTTTATGCATGAATATTAAATATAAGCTTGCCCTTAATGATATTCCAGGCAGAAAAATGCCTTAACACAGATTCCTACTAGTTTAAACTTACAAATATTATCAAGCATAACAAGGTTAATCATCAATAAATTAAACTCTTGGAACTAACCGGGATAACCGCTGAGTGCTGCGCGATGCATACTAGAGCGATGTCCGAGAACGATAAACTCTAAGTCATTCGTCCGAGAGGGTAGCCGAGTAGCGAGGGGCTTTGGTTGTGCTTTTGGGTAATATGTTGCGCTGTATCACATCAACCCCTTTGATATTGGGGATCAGAGGGTAGACCGAGGAATCCACGCAATCAAGGTATTAACCCATCTGTTAACGCGGAGTTCTCTTCGGATGGATTTTGAGGTTTATGTGCCATAGTTTTTTTTTTTTAAATAGTTGGTTCCTCATCCAGGTAGTTGGTTTCCCCATAGGCTTAAGTTCGAGGACTATGTAATGCCCTGGTTCTGTCCAAAACCTAGTTTTCCTCATCCAGGCAGTTGGTTTCCCCATAGGCTTGAGTCCGAGGACTATGTAATGCCTTGGTTCTGTCCAAAACCTAGTTTTCCTCATCCAGGTAGTTGGTTTCCCCATAGGCTTGAGTCCGTGGACCATACAATGCCCTGGTTCTGTCCAAAACCTAGTTTTCCTCATCCAAGTAGTTGGTTTCCCCCTTGAGTCCGTCAAGTCCAAAACCTAGTTTTCCTCATGGTTTTCCCCATAGGCTTGAGTCGTGGACCATGCAATGCCTTGGTTCTGTCCAAAACCTAGTTTTCCTCATCCAAGTAGTTGGTTTCCCCATAGGCTTGAGTCCGTGGACCATGCAATGCCTTGGTTCTGTCCAAAACCTAGTTTTCCTCATCCAGGTAGTTGGTTTCCCCATAGGCTTGAGTCCGTGGACCATGCAATGCCTTGGTTCTGTCCAAAACCTAGTTTTCCTCATCCAAGTAGTTGGTTTCCCCATAGGCTTGAGTCCGTGGACCATGCAATGCCTTGGTTCTGTCCAAAACCTAGTTTTCCTCATCCAGGTAGTTGGTTTCCCCATAGGCTTGAGTCCGTGGACCATGCAAGGCCTTGGGTCTGTCCAAAACCTAGTTTTCCTCATCCAAGTAGTTGGTTTCCCCATAGGCTTGAGTCCGTGGACCATACAATGCCTTGGTTCTGTCCAAAACCTAGTTTTCCTCGTCCAGGTAGTTGGTTTCCCCATAGGCTTGAGTCCGTGGACCATACAATGCCCTGATTCTGTCCAAAACCTAGTTTTCTCTTTGTGTGGGATCTTGGTTTTAGGGGAGTTAGCTCCTCAACCAAGCCCCTAGAGTTTGTCCATACGATTAACGCTATCAAGTGCCTAGTTTGCTCTTTACGGGAGACCTTGGCTTTAAGGGAGTTAGCTCCTCAGCCAAGCCCCTAGTCAAGAAACGTAGCCCCTAGCAGAATTTTATACTAAAACTCTATAACCAACGGTTAGAAATAACGAAGAAACTCTATCGACCCACATCCTATACCAACACACAAGCCTTTCCCACAGACGGCGCCAATTGTAAGGACACGATTCGTGGCGGACCGTAACAGTGTCGGGTTCGGTTCGCACGTAAAAATGCCCCTAATAATATCATTTGTAGAGCGTGGGTTTGGAAGGCTAGGCCTTGGTTGACAGGCGGT
Source organism: Quercus lobata (assembly GCF_001633185.2). Classification (NCBI taxonomy): domain Eukaryota; kingdom Viridiplantae; phylum Streptophyta; class Magnoliopsida; order Fagales; family Fagaceae; genus Quercus; species Quercus lobata. The sequence continues at coordinate 649,697 of NC_044911.1, read as the reverse complement.
GGGTTTTTCGTGGTGTTCATACAAGTTTAAGTTTTCCTTCACCCCTGGAGTCTTTCTCCTGGAGGTGGGCTGGGAGGCTCTGGTTTTTGGCCTTTTTTCCCAACCCCCTCCTTTAGGTTACTTATTTTTCCTTTTATATTTGCCTGCGTTCATTGTCCTTCGTCCACGTATAGGGTCAACCTTTCCAGGATTGATACTTGTCCAATCAGCCCATATTCAAAGTCGTTGGGGGTGGTTGTAAAAGCCAAAGAATGCGGCTCTGTCAGGTTCAAAGCATTGAATGGCAGTAAGGGCAGCTTTCCCTGGATATTCTAGATCTTTCTTCCAAGTTTCAGTCCTATACCGTTTTTACCCCTCTTTCAGGGGGGACTTTGGGTCTGCCGAGGACTGAGCTGTCCTCGGCAGTATCCATAGGCTATTTTGTCGAGCTTGGGCCATAGCCCTCCTCGGCTTGGGCCTTCGGATTCTCCCTGGGTAGATGGGCCTGGCCCATAAATCATTTGGGCCCCACAACTATATTTTTAATGTATCCTTGTTCTTGTTTGTCATTGTTCTTTATTAGAAAATTTAACAATCGATAAAAGTAATGTCAAACCATATTTAACGATTGATAAAAAATAAAAATAAAAACTAAATGGACAAACTGCCTTCTTTTATAGGTCAAAGTGTACAACTCTAATAGTTAGCCAAAACTATTTCAATCAAAAAAAAAAAAAAAAAATTTATCAAGAATTGCTTAATAATAAGCTAAAAAGAATATTGTTCTCTTAAATCAAAATTGAGAGGATGAAAGCAACATATCACCATTGGAACCCATGTCATAAAACACAAAATAATTTTAAAAAATCATGTCTATGCATATTTAATGATTGATTCTCAAACCATAATCATATAAATTGGATAAAACTTAAGCAAATTAGGTTAAACAAAAAATAAATAAAAAATACACACAACCTATTCAATTTAATGGAATAAAAAATTAAAGTAAACAAATACATAAGGTTATAGGTAGAAGAAAAAAAAACCCATATGATAGGTATTCATTATGAATTATTTGATATATATATATATATATATACACACTTTAAATTAAAGAAGTTGATATAAATAAAAAGTCTAATGTTAGTCTAATTTTTAGAAATGTGAAATTGAAGTCAAGTGGAGTGTGAATAGAAAATCTAAAGAAAAAAAAAAGTAACGTTGTGTTTTGCATTTTTTTATAAACGCGATTTGGTCTCCTTTGGACCTGGTAGTTGTGATAGGTGGTGATAGAGTTTCTCTCTCAATAAAGTTCCTAGTTCTAGGATGATAGGCATTTTCAGTTGGGCATTATCTTACCGGTTGGGTTTTTCCAATTTTTTCGTTATTATCCAATTGTATTTTCAGATTAATTGTTGTGAACCGGGATGAAAAAAAGATAAATTAGTCAATTTGAGGTGATTAGTCTTTCTTTCAAAACTTGAGAGGTAATAGATTTTTTGATTTAATTTTGTGCTTAATTTTCATTATAAGTTAAAAAATGCTACGTTCATAACATTTTTACTAAGATAAAATAACAACATCAACAAATTCTAAAACTTAGAAACCAATCATATCCTAAAACATAGGAATTGATTTGTATATAAGCAAATAACAATATTAATTTACTACTACCTTATTTAGATAAAGATTTATCACTAAGCCTAAATTCAAATACTAGTAGTAATTTAAATAACAATTTATTCAGCACAAGATCTTGGTTCATAATATCATCCCCATTGTATTTAAGCAAGATAATGTTTAATAAAACAGCGGCAGAATTATACTCTAAATTTCATTTCCCTCTCTCACAATTCAGTATATTTCATTTGAGGTTAAGTTGAGGATACATCATTTGCAATACATCTAAAGAGGAAAGGTGAAGCCTTCTCTAGCGAGTTTTTCCCATTTCAGTACTTCTAGCTTCTTTTCCAAACTTGCAACAAGAAATCTATAGAAACAACATCCATAGCGTACCTCATAAGAGCATCCACAGCGGTGGAATTAAAAATTTAGCTATTTGACATCACAAAAAATTACTTTATCTATTTTACCTACTCATTTTACAAAATATCCAGCAGCAGTGAATTTATTTTAACTTTTAACACAATAAAATAATATAAACATCACAATAAAATAATATATCTACTAGAATAAAATAATATATCCACTACAATAAACAATCACAATCACCACAACCGCAACCGCTACCGCTGCTGCACCAACTCTTCCACCGCCGCCCCCTCCACTACAATGATATTTTTTTTCCACTTCAAAAAAAAAATAAAAAAAATTTGAGAAAATTTACTACTTCAATTAAATATCCCTTCTTTATTTTTTCTTTATTATTTATTATTCTCTCTTTCTCTCTCTTCCTCTCTCTTCCTCTCCGCTCTTTCTCTTTCTTTGAACCAAGATGAAAGTGATCCAACTTTCACTCTTTCTTCTCAACTCAGCAAACCCATTGCCACCTAAACCCCCACGTCACAACCCAGCCATAGCCACCTCCAAATACCCACTACCCAGCAACCATAATCACTGCCAGATACCCACTGCCCAGCCACCATGATCACAACCCATCATCGCAAATTGACTCACTGAGACCCACCAAACTCATAGCCCAGCCACCGTGATCACAACCCAAACCCCCACCGCTGTTACCAAACCCATCAAGAAAAAACCCAACAACCCAAAATTGCAAACCAATCGGTAACCCACCACCACAACTCGATCAACAAACCACCAGAGGCTCTCGCCTTCCTCACCAGTGCCGGTTTGTGGGTTGTGCCATGGGTTTGTGATCTTTCTCTCTACTCTAACCGATCTGCCATGGGTTTGTGATTTGTGATGTGGGTTTGTGTTTTGTGGTGGTTGTATGGAATTTGGACCGGCATTGCTTCGATCTTTCTCTCTACTCTATCTCTGTGGGTTTGTGTTTTATGTTTTGTGATGTGGGTTTGGTGGATCGGCATTGCTGGTAGTCCAATCCAGTGTTTTTCTGGTGGTTGGGTGTTTGATTCGGTGGGTTTTATATGGATTTTATGAGCACCACCGCCAGCGAGCTGGCCGGCGAAGCAGAGAGAAGATGAGGGATGCTTGAGAGAGAGAAAAAAAGAAAAAGAAAAAATATTATTTTAATGAGAGAGGAGAGAGAAGTTTATAAAATATATATATATATATTTTAGCTTCTTATAGCTGTGTACTATAGCAAAAAGTTAAAAAATTTTAGATATAGCTCTATTATTCAGTATCCACAGCAGTGAATCTATAATTTTAGCTATTTAGCTTCAATAAAAGTTCTTTTATCTATTTTATCTATACACATACTGCAGTAGTGGATTTATTTTAACTTTCAACACAATAAAATAATATAAACATCACAATAAAATATTATAATCACTACAATAAAATAATATATACCAATACAAAAAAAAAAAAAAAAAACCACAGCACCAACCACAACCACCCCTACCATCACACACCACCACCCCCACCAGTCCACAGCAGGAGAAAAAAAAAAAAAAATCAAATCTCCAATCTTTTTCCTCAGCCACAGCCACAACCACCACCACCACCAGTCCACAGTAGGGGAAAAAAAAAAAAACCAAAGCTTGATTGACGGAAAAACCCACAAAACCCACAACGAGGAAGGCAGCGGTGGCTTCGAGGATGAAACCCAAAGCTTGGATCGACGATCGACGATGAAACCTAGCGGCGGCTTGGGGCTTGGGGATGGACTGGGCGAGCTGGGCGATGGGGCTTGGGGAGATCGGCGATGGGGCTTGGGGTGGGTTGGCGAGCTAGGTCGACGAAACAGATCAACGATGAGGAGCTGGCCGGCGAGCTGAGGGATAAGGGAAATGAGGGAGTTGGCTGGCAAGCTAGAGAGAAAAAAAAATTGAGGAAGAAAGAAGAGAAGCCGGAGAGAGAGAGAGAGAGAGAAGGAAATGAAAAAAATAAAGAAAGCAGTATTATTTTAATCTGGGGATGAATAAAAAATTAATTTTTTTTTAGATGTCTGCTACAGTGCACATCTATCTATAGATGTGCACTGTAGCAGTTCAGCTAAAAATTATGCCTATGCCTCCACTGCTGCATGGCCGTTTTTGGTATTTTGGTGGAGCTAAAATAGCATTATAGCTATTTAGCTCCACTGCTACAAATGCTATGCATTTTTGTATTTTGGCGAAGCTAAAATAGTTATATAACTATTTAGCTTCACTACTACTAATACTCTAAGCGAGCTTAAGCCACTGGATGCTCTTATCTTTTTAGCGTTTGGACAGTACCACAATACATGTTTCACTAATTCCATATCATTCTAACATACTGTGTTGGTAGGTTGCTGTAGTAGGTAGGGCTGTAAATAAACTAAATTTGAGGTGTGGCTCGATAAAAAGCTCTCGTGTTTGTTTGTTTATAAACAAACCAAACTTGAGACTTAATTTTAGGTTTATTTAATTAATGAGCTGAGCCCAAGCAAAAAAAGTTGTTCATAAACAAGCTCGTAAACAACATGGCTCAATAAAAAGACAAGTCCATGTTTTGACTGTTTTATGGATCTGTTAATAAAACTTGATATGAGCTTGAAAAATAAACTCATATCTTACTAAATTAGTTGGAAGTTGAGAATACATGTCCAAACCAAATGAGATTGATAATATGCTTAATATGATCTTGATAATGTATTTGTGTTGAATCTTGAGCAAAAAAGCCTAATATTGAGCTTGAGATTGACTTGACTAATGAATCAAGCCAAGCCAAACTAAGTTCAAACTTTTGGATTATCTAACATGCTTAAGCTCAAACATAGTTTGTCGTTTAAGCTTAAGCCAACATTTTATATTTGTTATCAAGCCAAACTTGAACATTTAATACTCGACAAAACTTGACTTAAACTATTAGTAAATTTGGACAAAGAAGACACCATGCATCAATTCTTTCTTCCAAAAGCCTCTCTATATGTGTCAATTAAATCTGCCACTATAGAATCCTCCACGAACACCTTCCAGGGTGATCACTTTCGAATTAGAATCTATGGGCAACCATCTATCCTTTCACACTAAATTTGGATCCTATTGCCAACTCGCCACTTGGAACCTTGCTTAACAGGTCTATTGTAGCAACAATACTTCGGCAAACATAGTTTCACTTTCGCTTGCGTGAAGGAAGTGAAAGGGAAAGATTTTCTTTAAAGAGAGGAGGAATTAATAGTTGATGAGACGCCAACCTTGCTTTACTAAAAGCTTTATAAGATGGGCTTTAAATCCATGAACGCCATCCCTCCTTTTTCTTTTGATCAACACGTATAGTCTTCATTGTGTGCATGCCACTGCAAACCATTCCTTCATCTTCTTCTCCCCTATCTTCCTCTCATTAGCTCCAAATCAGCAAAGAAAATAGATGAACAAAAAAAAAAAACATCAGACCTTTTGAATCTCTTAAAAGACCCTACTGAATACCTTTTTGGGCTATCATCCTAAAAAAGGACTTTTCCTTCTACTAAGAGCAACCTAATCTAGGTACATCAATGAAGATTCTTCCCTCCAAAAGATTTCACTAAGGACCATATCATATTATTTACTTTCTTATGTTTCTGTTAATGGAAATTGTGATTTTCTTCCACACCTTTGGAGGGAAGAAAATCACAGCTTTTCCTCAATAGAATAGATATAAAAATGAACCAGACAGATAAGTAAATATATAATACACAAACATTTTAAATACATGAAACTTTTACTTGATAATTTTTATTATAATTTTTTTAAGTTGCATTTGTTTGACTCTTATAAAATTTATATATGAATTCTTCACTATGACAAAGTACAAAATAAGGGTTCGTTTGGAATTTCCATAGGAAGTAAAGCCTGTAGAACTTTAATTATAGAATTTAGTCCCTAAACTTAGAGGAAAACTAATTTTTTACTTATATTTTGATTTAAAAGTGAAATTTTAACTTCTATAAAAAGTTAATGACATTATGTCACCTACTCAAGAACTAGGGATAAGATCTGATGACATAACATATACGTTGGAGATAAATGAATAATTTTAAAAAGTAAATTAATCAATCCTTAAAACCTTTTGTAATGGAATAAAAAATTTGAAATTTGATTTACTTACACTAAAAATTAATTAGTCTTGACCTATTAATAAAAGTCAATAATAAGCGTGCTTTATAAATTGATAAAAGAAGATTAAAATGGTCATTAGTTACAAGTGATTAAAGATCATCATTTATTCATTTACCTCCAATCAAATAAATAAAAGTGAAATCAAGAAACACAAATGGCTAAAATTATATAAAAGACAAATTTATTAAACAAAAATATCGATATAAATGATAAATGAGAAGCTTACACGAAGGAGTGTAGGTGTGTGCTGACGGGGTCATTCTCCATGGACCATGAGGAAATCCAGTTTTCGCGTTTCCTGCTGTAACCCACTTCAATCAATCAAGCAATCATGTCTGACTGTCTCTGTCTTTATTAAAATATGTTTATTTATTTATTAAAACAAACTTAATAAATAACATCAACTCTGACTAATATGTGTTTGCGCGTCCCACTTTCCTCTTCATGTCTGTCTGTAAACTGCCTGTAATCTTATGTAAACTTTTTGTGTGAAACTTGAATAGCTCAAAGCCTTGAAGGAGCTAGGTAGAGTATAGTAGTTAGTTGAGTTCAATAAATAAAAGGTCTCTCTCTTTCTTCTTTTCTCTCTCTGTGTCTCACTTTCTCAAGCCCAAAGAAAATCCAAGAAAATATGGACTGGAATCGATGTTTCTGCTTCTTTTCTGCAATTCTCTTGTCCTACCTTTTGATGGGTCTTCCTGTTTCTTCTTCTTCTCCTTCTACTTTCATTTCAGGTACTTCACATTTTTCAACAGTCTTTGTTATATTTTCTGTTTTTTTTTTTTTTTTTTTTTTTTCTTTTTTTGCTAACGTTTTGTGTGTGTAATTGCAGATAGTATGTTTGAATCTCAGTCATTTACTGGCAGGAACCTTCTTCAAGCTAAAAAAGGTGCTCACTTTCACAACTGATTTCTTTATTTTGGATCAGATATTTTCTGGGTTTGTTCTTGTTTTTGTAATGCATTGGTATTGGATCTGATAGCTAAAAAGCCCCAACTTTTTGGTTTATGCCCATTTTTTAGTTTTCAATTAGATCACGTTGGATCCATCAAATCTATCTATAGGCTGATGGATTTTGCCTTTTCAGGCATACCCACTTGTAATTACTACTAGTTTTTTACTTTCATATTCCTTTCTGTTATTTTCGTTTTTTTTTTAGTTATATCTTTCTGGTTTTAAGTTATTAGTAGCATTGCAAATATGACACTGAGAAATTATTTGCTGCGAAATTAGAAACTTGTGATTAAAATAGGGAGATCTTGCCCTGAAGGCTGAAGGACTAACGAATTCAAGAGTAGAAACCTTTTTCAAGGTTCTTGCTCCATTGCCATAGCACTAAAAGAGATGATTATGAGCTTTTCTACAACTGTCAACAACATAAAATTACAACAAACTGATTGGGGTTGGATATGTATCCTAAACAGACTAATCTGGTTCAGCCACATCTGTTCTTTTTTGGGGGTTCAACATTTAAAAACATAAAACACGATTAAAAATTAAAAATTGATGTACCTTATTTTTTATGGGGCAAATTATTCCCGTATCCCCCGAAGTATGCTATTCTTTCGGTCTTGCTAGATTAGCAAAGTTATTATGGTTATACTACATTAACAGAGATATTATTGGTTTCTTTTGAAAAGGTTTTCTTCCTGAAATATTTGTGGGATATTTGCTTGTTATTTGTTCCAGAAAAAATAATTTCTCTGTTATTCATGTATAGCTTTTGTGTGAGGAAGTGATGCTGCAGTTGGGTTCATAGAGTGAAAGTTCCTTTGTTAATATCTTATATTATAGGATGCCTTCTAAGTTTTCTTCTGATAGCTTCTTGCATTTGTTTAGATTACTTGATGCCTATTGCACAAGGGTGGCATTAGAGATCATTGGAAGTGACCGGTATACCTTACTCTGCAAATAGCAGATGACTGAATGATCAGGATATGATATACAGATTAATTTTTATGTCAAATAAATTTCCACAATGGTGCTTCAGATCATTTTGAATCAAATGAGAGTGAATTAGGTGATTGACTTTGTGAATGGATATAATGAGTTTAATTATCTCTCTGATCCATTCAGGGCCATGGATTGTATATATAGCTGGCTGGTTTCTGATGTGCATATCCAAGTCTTCTTTTGCTTGTTTATGCAAAGCATCCATATTTTGTGATTTGAGAGGTGGCATATTTGAGAGAGAACTTGCCTAAGGAAAGTCACTGATGTTATCTTTAGATGGTATATTGTTTCACACTAAGGCTTTGTTTCCATCTAGGGAACGAATCATTCAGTAAGGGAAGTGAAGGAAAATTGATAAACCACTATGGAAATTTTCTTTTTCAAGGCATTATTACCTTTTCTGATTTCATAATTAATCACTTGTTCTACCCAATAGACAAAGGTAATAGAGTGGTCTGATGATATATTTACTTATGCAAAATCTGCAGCTTGCCCTGTGAACTTCGAGTTTCTGAACTACACAATCATCACAAGCAAATGCAAGGGACCCAACTACTCACCTAAATTGTGTTGTCCAGCATTCAAGGACTTTGCTTGCCCTTATGCGGATGTGATAAATGATTTGACAAATGATTGTGCCTCAACCATGTTCAGCTACATAAACCTCTATGGAAAATACCCACCTGGCCTTTTTGCCAGTGAGTGCAGGGAAGGCAAGGAGGGTCTTGCATGCCCTGCACCAGCACCATCAGTTTCAGCCAATGAAAGTGGGACTCACAACATGTATCCCTCGCCACTGCTAATGCTCACAGCCGGCTTCTTTCTGTTATTATTTAAGTCTTTATGAAGGCCAAAAGTCAACCATCTTTTTCTTTTTATTTTTCTCTATGACCTTGTGAAGATTGAAATTTTTTGATACATTAGGTTCTGGGCCTTGTTTTCCATTCTATCATCACCAGCTGGAGCTCATAAAATTTCAGTTAGGCATACCCAAAAATTAGTTTTAAGTCATTATTTATCAATTTGTACTTCGCTGCACTCAAGCTGTTGGGGTTAGGTATTGGTTGGTTGTTGTATCTTTTATTTATTGTTGATAAACTTCAATTTTTATTCATTAAAAAAAAAAACTAAACAGAACTACAGTCTTTATGTGTTTGACTATTATAAAATTTAAATATGAATTCCTCGCTGAGGCAAAGTACAACATAAGGCATTTCAAAAAATAAAAAAATAAAAAAAAGGGTACAACATAAGGGTTCGTTTGGCATTTCCATAGGAAGTAGAGCATGTAGAACTTTAGTTATAGAATTTAGTCCCCTTTTAAGTTTTTGGGCTAATTACAACTTTTACGTTTCTAGTTTAGTCAAAATTTAAGTTTTACTCGTAATTTGAAATTTAACACTTTATTCACATGAGATTAACCTAATTAAGATTTTGTAATCTACCTCTATTAAAAATGGGTTTAAATATGCATTTTTGATCCTTTTTGTCTCTCTTCACCAAAAACAAGAAAAAACATAGAAAAACAAGAGTAAATAAGACCAAAAAAGTGGTTGATAAAAACTTTTATGCAATGTTTTAGCATTTCAACCTTACATTTACACTAATTGCATCAAATTGACAGATTCTAGCAAATACCCATACTGAGAGATAGGAGGAACATAGTTCTTTATGTTGTTTTCTTCACATACGGAGTTTGGATTAGCAACTGATCCAAGGGTTTGGTTATGGTTACTTTTCTTTTGCAATTTAACTGTTTTATAAAATAATTAAGATGGAGAGACATCACTAAACAAATGATGACATATTCAAAGGTTTGATGTCACAACACACCAGATGAACATATGGGCAAAAAGAAAGTCTAAGAAAAAGAAAATCTAGAGGTAATTATAGATCAGTAAAGGATTCAATAGAGCAGGATGCCAAGAATCCTAATAGTGGAAGATCACTCAAGCGAAAAACCATAGCCAATGATGCCCACAAATCAAAATCATCCAAGGATGTAGATATGAATCTTATAAGGAATTAGCTGTAGGACCAAACTGAACAGCAGGAGGACAAGAAAGATTTTAGGAAAATTAAGAGGTCAAAGAGAATTATGTTGGAAAATCTGGTTTTGTGTTTGCATACAAAATATACAGTAGAACTAACAAATACGGATCTACTTCATTCATAAGAGATAACATGTAATCTTGAATTCTAAAACAAAAAATAGAAAGCGTATCTTGATGCAGTGAAATTCAAAACCAAGACTTGAGAATACCTCTAATCAACATTCCAATTCCACATGGTGCCCGAAAAGAGTGGTCTCTCAATCAGTCTCTATGTACGTTGATTCTTAAAGAAAGTTTTTCTTCTTCTCATTGTAGAGAAAAACTGTTTTCTTTTCTTTTTATAATACGTACATTCTAACTACCTTGGTAGTTACTTTATTTAATAACCCTTATTAAATAAAAACTGATTATCTAATTGGGTTAGTCTTTTAGGCCTACCTAATTGGGTTTTAGTTTATGGCTTGAGATGGGACCAAAGGGAACGAATAAAACTCTAACTCCAATGAGCCTTGGATTTATCTGTCAACTCTTGATAAGTCCAAAGTTGCCATTAATTATATTTAATACTACTATATAAATATAAGTGCACTCTATGCCTTATTAATAAATTATATCCCAAGACTCTAATGATATCATTTGACCATTCCATGAAATATCCATAATGAACAAAGTCATAATGAACTGTCACTTTGTAAACAATTGTTTTATCATTGAATACCCGGTTTAATCTTTTAGTTATTCATATTTATTGAAATCCGATTTCAATAAATATAAATTTTAGTAACTCCTTACTAAAGGGGGTGCCCTGAATAACCAGTTCCCATTAAACTTATCTCAATGAGATATTTCGTATCTCTAAAGAAATAGATTATGGATTCCATCTTGAGAATATGTGTTCTCTCAATGCTACGTGTGATTACCCAACATACTGAGGTTTTGACCATCAATATTAGATCTCACTCTTGATATATCAAAGTAATCTACATTTCATGATCGGGTTCCCTATTCTCTCAGGATTGAGAGTCTATGAAATTAGAAATCGTGAGATTAATTATTCAGGTGACAGTTTTTTATTGAATAATTAATCTCACAACGGTCCAATTTAATATGTCTTAACACTTAAGACACATCAACACATCAACTAAAAGTCTCCACTTCCATGATCAAGACAAGCCATCTTAGTAGATGTGTTATAGTTTTCGCAGATGAAATGTCTAATTTCATCACCGACTACGAACTATGTTTTGAGTTTACAAGGAACTTGTAATTTATATCTTTTGTGACTAAATCAAAGAAATCACATACAATGCATTTCAAGGACTATGATATTGTCACATTAGTTCATTTATAAATAATCTCATATAATTAAACAATTTAATTATTTATGACATGCCAATAAATTGGATTTTAGGGCATAAACCCCAACAAATTACTCCCACTAGTCGTATGATTCTAACATAAGAAAAATAAATCCTCCACTAAGCCTTCCTCCACCACAAAACCAAACCAAAATATCACACCTAATCTCAACAAATTCATGGCCCCAAACCCAAACCCACCATTAACAAACCTCAAACTAATTTAACAACTTCAATTGAAACCAAAACATCCACGCTAAAGACTTCCTTTAGTCAAAACTCCTGATCCTAACCCACTATTAATGAACCCCAGAAACCAAACTCAACACAAACCCTAGCCTTCTTCTCAGATCAACCATGGAGTTGCAACAAATTTGAAGTTTGAATTTTTGGGTTTGATTTAAGCTTTAGATGCTATAGCTTCGTTGGTTGCTTAGAAATGGCTGAAAGAATTTGTTTTTGTTGGATCTGATGATTCTTAACAAAAGCTTCTATGGTGGTTGTAATATTTGTTCTTAATTTTTATAAAACACTCACTTTTTGATCTTACTTTCTCTTGTTTTTCTATGTTTTTTTCTTGTTTTTTGAGGAAAGAGACATAAATGGGAGCAAAAATACATATTTAGCCCCATTTTTAACAAAGTTGGGTTACGGAACCTTAACTGAGTTAATTTTAGATGGGTAAAGTGTCAAATTTCAAATCATAGGTAGACAACTTAAATTTCGGTCAAACCATAAGTGGATAAGTTGTAATTAGCACTAAATTTTTATTTTTTTATTTTATATAAAAGCTGTAGAATTTAGTCCCTAAACTTAGAGGAAAGCCTTTTTTTTTTATACTTATATATGTCTATTTGAAAGTGAATTTTAAACTTCCATATAAAATTAATGACATCATGTCACGTACTAGAGCTGGGGATAAGATTCAATGACATAACATATAGTTTGAAGATATTTAAAAAAAAAAAAAAAAATGAAGTTAAAGTATACTAGTCAATTGGTAAAATTTCTTATAGTTGAATAAAAAATATGAAACTGAAATCAGCCTAAAAAAAAAACCTAATATGTCTTAACCTGATAGAAAGCAATCATAAATCATAAGTGTGCTTCATAAATTGATGATATTACCTACCCTAAAATAAGATTACAATGGTCATTAGTTATAAGTCATTAAAGATCATCATTTATTTATTTACCTCTGATCAAATAAGTAAAAGTTAAATCAAGAAACACAAATGGCAAAAATCAATCAATCAATATCAATATATATATATATATATATATAAAAGTAGAGACCTTATCATGTGAGAGTCTAAGGGTCTGTTTGGATTGAGTTTTTTGATAACTCAATTCTCTGTTTCCTTAACTCATAACTCAAAAATAGTGGGACCCATAGTAAAAAGGTTGTTTGGCCAAACGATAACTCTGTTTCCATAACTCTATTTCCATCACTCAATTCTCTGATTTTTGAGTTATGAGTTATGGAAACTGAAAACAACAAAAGGCTGTTTTCAGTTTCCATAACTCATAACTCAATGGCATTTCCGTAAATAAACACACATGAGGGACCCACAGCCGCAACTTTTGACCACCTTTTATTTTTTTTTATTTTTTTTTCTCTGGGTTGGCGTTGTTCTTTTTTTTCTTTTTTCTTTTTTCTGGGTTGGCGTTGTTCTTTTTTTTTTTTTTTTTTTCTTTTTCTGGGTTGGCGTTGTTCTTTTTTTTTTTTCTTTTCTGGGTTGGCTGTTCGGTTTGGTTTTTTTTTTTTTTTTTTTTTTTAATTATATATATATATATTAGCTTCGGTGAGTTGGGTACTAAAAAAAAAAAAAAAAAACTGTACTGGCTGACAGGTGTGGGAGTGATGGGACCCATGAATAGTGTGAAAAAATTGAGTGATGAAAATAAAAGTGATGTTGCCAAATGAGTGTGAAAAAATGAGTGATGAGTGATGAGTTATGAGTGATGAGTGATGAGTGATGGAAATTGAGTGACGAAAATTGAGTGATGAAAAATCTTTACCCAAACAGGCCCTAAAGTTTTGTCAAGTGGCACACTCTTTGAAAAGGAGAAGTAAATTATCACCATCTTCTCAAAATAAAAAATAAAAACTCTTCATTTTTCGAATGACTCTTTGTTTTGCTACACTTCAAGTAATAGATAGTTAATGACTCTTTCTTTTCCGAATTAACCATAGTCTCCAAAGGTTTTAATTGACCATCGTTTCTTCAGCTTCTTTGTTTTTGAATTTTCATATGTTTAGTTTTCCAATTCCCAAAGCATACCACACCATCTTTTTTTTTTTTTTTAGGAGCACACCACGCCTACTTCTCTTCGTCTGTTACAATATGCATTTTGATTTTGCTTTTGCTATGCTTATGTTGCTATTTACTAAGATTATAATTATGTGTTGTATAGTTTGCTAAAATAACATGTTGTCTTATTGTGTTCCTAGGAAAAATTATTTTCATCTCATGAAATTTGTGCTGGATCCAAGGGCAAAAGAATCTTCCCCATGTTCATTCACATGGGTTGGTAATCAACAATATTCCCCATCTTGCACATACCTGCCTAGGGTCCCTCATGGTAATTTTTTTCTCTCTCTCCCTCCGAGTATCAAGCTGTTCTTTTATTAAATGTACTTGATTCGTATGGCCTTTTGGGGAAGCATAATATTAAATTATGCATTTTACTAATTATTTGTGTCTAACATTATGGTGCCACATCTTCCAAATTTGTTTTTTTGGCGGATAGTTAATTTATTTTCTGAATTCCTCAATGTCTTTCACAATCTGCAGAGAAAGAAACATCATTGCAACTTCAATGATATCAATGTAATTATTGTTTTCCTTTCTTTTCTTTTCTTTTTTTTCCCATTTTCCGAATTTGTGTAGTTGTTAAGTTGATGTTTCGGTATTGTTATATACAACTTGATTCATATATATTATTTTTCTTGATTGATTTGATACATCCAAAAGGGAGACATTCGCAAAGGTAACATGTAATAATGTTGTTATTTGCTTGATTTTCATTTGAGTTTTATGAAGTTTTAGCCTCCACAAGAATTAACACTTGAAGACTCCGACCAAAAAAAAAAAAAAAAAAACTCTTTGACGATTGCAAAAAGATAATTGTCTAACAAAAAACCACACAATTTGAAAGATCATTTCTTTAACCTAACGAAAATACATGCACTTTAATCCTTTTATATTGTTACTAATAATTTTAATGTGTAATTTTTTGGTGGTAGAGATTAAGAAGAACCATGACATGTAGCTTGGTGGTGTTAGGACTTAGGAGAGCTCTTGAGCTAAGAAAGTTGTTTTTATCCAAAAGATTTTATTTTTATTTTTTATGGAAGAGTTTTAATACAACCTTTATGCATTTGTATATATTTTTGTGTAAGCACACACATACACGTTTATGTGTGTGAGTAGTTGTTATTATGTGATACTATTGCTACTTTTTTATTAATCTTAATTCAAATATCGCAACATACTCCAACTGATTAAAAATATATTAATTAGAGTAATCATTACTATGTTCAGATTGTAGTTTTCAATACTTGATTTATGGACAAAATTGCCAAATGCCCGTTTCGGGAAAACTAATTAGCATTTTGTCCTTCTTCCCAAACTAAATAGGGAAATGCCCCTCTTTTGGAACTCGACTTTTTCAAAATCGAGTTAAGCCCTATAATGACGTTTTTAAGGACCTATAGTGACGTTTTTAAAGACATATAGTGGCGTTTTATAACTTGATATTCATGAAATCGAGTTATAGGCAATAAAATTGCCTATAACTCGATTTCATGGATATCAAGTTATAAAACGTCACTATAGGTCCTTAAAAACGTCACTATACGGTTCCAGAAATTTTTTATTTTTTTAACTCGATTTTGAGAAAATCGAGTTTTAAAAGAGGGGCATTTCCTTAATTAGTTTGGGAAGAAGGGCAAAATGCTAATTAGTTTGGCTGAAAAGGGCAGAAGCCCATTTTGTCCCTTGATTTATGTACAATTGTACAATTTCTATATATTTTCTAACAAAAATTTGCAATTGATTATAATTGTACAAAATTAGGTATTGCAATATTTCCAAGGCCATATAAGCTACAATTTCGTTCTTATAAAGATTTGAAGAAGGATATAATGAGGTATGTTATACTAAATGATAAGTTAACTATCTTACTACACATCAGCTTGCTTGCATCTTCAAATAGGTATTTTGTTGTTGTTTTTCTCACCAATTGGTTTAGTTCTATTCTTCCTCATAATTTGTTTTTGTGCCCAACATTATCTTTTTGGTATCTAATGATGTATTATTATCTAATGGGATGGTTTCATAATAATTCTATGTTTTTTTATTGAGCATTATACTTTGATGTCATATATATCTTTTTCTTTTCTTTTCTCTTCTTTTCTTTTTCTTGATAATTCAATAATTGAGGAAGGGGGTTTTAAATCCTGTACATCACCGTTAAAAACACCGAGAGATTCTTATTAATCTAGAAAGCTCTTAGTGATGTCTATGCACATCATAATATACCCGCACATCATGCGGGCACATCGGCTAGTTATATTAAAGACTAATTTAGTAAACAAAAATATTCACATAAATGATAAATGAGAAGCTTACACCATGGAGATAGAGAGAGTGTTGGTGTGTGCTGACTGCTGACTGCTGACGGGGTCATTCTCACTCCATGAGGAAATATAGTTCTCGCGTTTCCTGCTGTAACCCACTTCAATCAATCATGCAAGACTGTCTCTGTTTTTATTAAAATATTTTTATTTATTTATTAAAACTAACTCAATAAATAACATCAACTCTGACTAATTCGTGAGAGAGAAAGAGAGATGTGAGTGAGTAATCTTCTTCCCTAATACCAAAGCTCTCTTTCTCACTCACTCACTCACTCACTTCCTCTTCAAGCTCAAAACTCTGATTAATTCTTGTTTGTGTGTGTCCTCCTTTCCTCTTCATGTCTGTCTGTAAACTGTAATCTTATGTAAACTCTTTGTCTGAAATTTGAATAGCTCAAAGCTTTTTTCTTTTGTTAGTTAAAAAGATAAATTGAAGGAATTGAAGGAGCTAGGTAGAGCAGTAGTTAGCTCAGTTGACAGTTCATTAAATAAAAGGTCTCTCTCTTTCTTCTTTTCTCTCTCTGTTTCTTTCACTTTCTCAAGCCCACAGAAAATCCAAGAAAATATGGACTGGAATCGATGTTTCTGCTTCTTCTCTGCAATCCTCTTGTCCTACCTTTTGATGGGTCTTCCTGTTTCTTCTTCTTCTCCTCCCACTTTCATTTCAGGTACTTCACATTTTTCAACAGTCTTAGTCTTTTTTGAAACATGTGATTCTCTATATTTTCTGTTTTTTTTTTTTTTTTTTTTTTGCTAACGTTTGTGTGTGTAATTGCAGATAGTATGTTTGAATCTCAGTCATTTACTGGCAGGAACCTTCTTCAAGCTAAAAAAGGTGCTAACTTTCACAACTGATTTCTTTATTTTCGATCAGATATTTTCTGGGTTTGTTCTTGTTTTGTAATGCATTGGTATTGGATCTGATAGCTAAAAAGCCCCAACTTTGGTTTATGCCCATTTTTTTAGTTTTCAATTAGACCACGTTGGATCCATCAAATCTATCTATAGGCTGATGGATTTTGCCTTTTCAGGCATACCCACTTGTAATCATTACTAGTTTATGGCTTTGAGGCTTTCAGATTCCTTTCTGTTATTTCCGTTTTTTTAGTTATATCCTTCTGGATTTTAGTTAGGAGCATTACAAATATGACACTGAGAAATTATTTGCTGCGAAATTAGAAACCTGTGATTAAAATAGGGAGATCTTGCCCTGAAGGCTGAAGGAGTAATGAATTCAAGAGTAGAAACCTTTTTCAAAGTGCTTGCCCCATTGCCATAGCACTAAAAGAGATGATTATGAGCTTTTCTACAACTGTCAAAAACATAAAATAACAACCAAATCTTATTTCCAAAATTTCAGCCGGCTATGTATCCTCAACAAACTAATTGGGGTCGGCTAGGTATCCTAAACAGACTAATCAAGTTCAGCCACATCTATTCTTTTTTGGGGGTGCAACATTTAAAAACTGTTGTGAGATTTGTGAAACAATCTGTTTACGTAAGGTTAAAGAGTAGAGAAGAGAAAATATGACACAAGGAATTTACGTGGTTTGGCAATATGCCTATATCCATGGGAGGTGATAGAATAAAGTTTGACTATAACTATGAAGATTACAACAATAGCTTGAAGACACTCTCACACAAGGATTTCTTGATGTGAACCCCGTCAAGAATAACGAGACCCAACAATGAAAGGGAACCCAAGATCGTTCTATGGACAGATTCAAATGGGAGACCTCGACCCGTTGTTTATGACAAACAAGAACCTCGGTATAAGGAAGACGCCACAAACAGTGGTGGAAACTCCGTTTGATAAGTCGAGATGAACACCACGGGAATTCCCGATAAGTTCGAGTAGTTCTTCAAAGAATCAAAGAGAATAAACCTCACAAGTTTTATCAATAATCTCTCAAAAAAGTTTACAGACTTAGATGACTATTTAAGGGCTCCTTAAAACTTGACAGATAAGAAAATATATTCTAAAATAACTCCTAATTGATACCTAACCATATAGGAATAAAGTTTGACCTAAAAAGTATTAAATGCACCTAAAAACAAGGAAATAAATCACCTAAACCTAGAATAACGTTTTTTACATAGATCCAAAATATTTCATGTCAATTCTTAGCCTTGACCGGATCCTTTTAGAACTTGAATCAAGGTGACGATTTTTTGTTGCCCACGTGGATCATGCTCAATGGGCCTCCACGAGTTTGCTTGAGCCCATAACTCTTGGATGAGTTCGTTGAATATATTCTTGAACTTCTTTGTTTGTGCTCTTGTAATTGGCCCAATTGGTACTTGAACGAGATCCTTCGAAGCGGTGCCTTGATCTCCATCATTTCTTTTAAAAATAACCAAATCCTTCAAACTATTTTATTAGTAAGGCAACGTTTCAAATTATTTTCGTTTCTAACAATTTGAGTCCAGAGGACTTGATTTTGCCATTTGAAAATACGCTTGAAAATCAAGTGTGAGACACTCGATTTTCAAACTTGAGTTTCTCACACTCGATTTCCAAGTGCATTTTCAAATGGCAAAATCGAGTCCTCTGGACTCGAATTGTTAGAAACAAAAATAGTTTGAAACGTTGCCTAACTAATAATATAGTTTCGGATTTACAGTTATTTTTTAAGAAAATCCCTCACACAAGCCCAAACCCCATATACACCCTTGGTTCTCTCACAAATAAATAGAGAACACCCTATTGTATTTAGACAAGAGTTGTAGGACACTCTAACTTCCTATCTTTGGTGCACACACACTGTAGAAGATATTTCTCTTTTGCTATCTCACATAGGAGCGCTCTTGCATCTTCTCTATTTATAGCTAGATGTTCAGCCAAAATGTCAATAGTTTCAGCACATGAAACTTATCAATTCAAAGAAGATGACCAGCATTATTGCCAACGGAGTCATCCATTTCAGCTACAAGAAGAAAGCAAGAATTTGGTTTGCATGTCAGATGTTGTTCGTTCCTTGCCTTTTTGACAATTCATGCAAGACAACATTTAATGCTTGCTTGTAATATCAATCCACCGACATTACAATTTAAGCCATTCCAACAAATCTCCACCTTGGCTTGAATTGTATCAAGCTTCACAAACGAAACTCTTCGATCGCCTCCACCTTAGCCCATACGGACTATCACAAGCCACAAACACTAGTCAAGTCCAAGCAGTGCTTGAATTTGTTTGTAGGTGCCAGCTTCGTCAATATATCGGCTGCATTCTATAAAATGTCAATCTTCTGAAGAACAATCTCTCCTGTGACAATCAACTCCCTTATCATGTGGAATCTTACATCAATGCATGATAAACCTGATGCTTTGCCAAGTAAATGGCACTCTGACTATCACAATGCAACTGAACTCCTCCTTGGTTCAAACCAAGCTCTTTGACTAGCGCTTTCAGCCACAGTGCTTCCTTTGCAACTTCAACTACCGCCATGTACTCAGCTTCTATAGTAGACATGGTGACTAGGGATTGTACTGTGGATCTCCAAAAAATGGACCCTCCTAATAGTGTGAACACATATCCTATAGTAGACCTTCTGTCATCCATATTGCCTGGATAGTTTGAATCCACATATCCTACCACTGAATTATTCCCATGTTTCCTCGCAAACAAGATCGCATATCTTGCAATTCCATTCAGGTATCTGAATATCCACTTCATTGCATTTCAATGCTCTCTACCTGGGTTTTCCATGTACTTATTGATAGTACTCACTGCATGAACCAAATCCGGCCTAGTGCAAACCATCATGTACATTAAAACCAAGCTGCACTTGCATATGGAACCTTTGACATGCCTTCAATTTCTTTTTCGTTACTTAGGAACCAACTACCAAATAATTTGAAGTGATTTGCCAGTGGGGTGCTTACGGGCTTAGCATCTTACATGTTGAATTTTTCATAAACTTTTCTGATATAGTTCTTTTGAGATAACCACAACTTTCTTGACTCCCTATCCCTGCAAATCTCCGTACCCAAAATTTTCTTAGCAATACCCAAGTCTTTCATGTCAAATTCTTTGCGCAACAAAGACTTTAGCCTGTCAACCTCACACATGCTCTTAGCAACAATTAACATATAGTAACCAAAAAAATATAAGAACCATCATCGAGCCTCCTAACATATACACAACAATCATGCTCACAACGAGTATAACCAATCTGAATCATATAGGAATCAAACCTCTTGTATCATATCTGGGAGATTGTATAAGCCATAGAGTGACTTTTTCAATTTGCAAACAAGATTCTCTGTACCTGGTTTCTTGAATCCCTCTAGTTGTTCCAAGAAGATTTCTTCCTCCAAATTCCCATGAAGGAATGCCGTCTTCACATCCAATTATTCCAATTCCAGATCTTGATGTGCTATCAAGGCCAACAGGCCCAACACTACCCTGATAGAAGTATGCCTGGCCACAGGTGAGAAAACCTCATCTAGTCAATCCCATGTCTTTGTAAATATCCCTTTGCCACCGATCTCGCTTTGAATCGTTCTCCTTCCCTTTTTGATATTGCTTCCTTCTTTCTGAAAACCCACTTGCAACCTATCGATTTCTTTCCCTTTGGAAGTTCTGACAACTCTCAAGTCTTGTTCTTATTCAAGGACTCCATCTCTTGCACCATAGTTTCCATCCACTTATCCCTTTTAGAGCTATCAATTGCTTCTTGAAAAGTGGAAGGATCCCCGCTACTGATTACTAAGCAATAAGAAGCAAGATCCTCGAAACCATACCTAACCGGTGGTCTTATGGTTATACTACATCAACAAAGATATTATTGGTTTTTTTTTTTAAAGGTTTTCCTCCTGAAATATTAGTGGGATATTTGCTTGTTGTTTGTTCCAGAAAAAATAATTTCTCTGTTATTCACGTATAGCTTTTGTGTGAGGAAGTGATGCTGCAGTTGGGTTCATAGAGTGAAGTTCATTTGTTTATATCTTATATTATAGGATGCATTCTAAGTTTTCTCCTGATAACTTCTTGCATTTGTTTAGACTACTTGATCACAAGGGTGGCATTAGAGATCATTAGAAGTGAATGGTATACCATACTCTGCAAATAGCAGATGACTGAATGATCAGGATTAGACACATTAATTTTTATGTCAAATAAATTTCCACAATGGTGCTTCAGATCATTCTGAATCAAAGGCGAGTAAATTAGGTGATTGACTTTGTGAATCCATAATGAGTTTAACCATCACTCCGATCCATTCAGACCATGGATTGTATACATACAGTTACGATGATAATATAGCTGGCTGGTTTCTGATGTGCATATCCATATCTTCTTTTGCTTGTTTATGCAAAGCATTCATCTTTTGTGACTTGAGAGGTGGCATATTTGAGAGAGAACTTGCCTAAGGAATGTCATTGATGTTATCTTTAGAACGTATATTGTTCCACACTAAGGCTTTGTTTGCATCTAGGGAACGAATCATTCAGTAAGGGAAGTGAAGGAAAATTGATAAACCACTATGGAAATTTTCTTTTTCAAGGCATTATTACTTTTCTGTTTTCATAATTAATCACTTGTTCTACCCAATATACAAAGGTAATAGAGTGGTCTGATGATATATTTACTTATGCAAAATCTGCAGCTTGCCCTGTGAGCTTCGAGTTTCTGAACTACACAATCATCACAAGCAAATGCAAAGGACCCAACTACCCACCTGATCAGTGTTGTCCAGCATTCAAGGAATTTGCTTGCCCTTATGCGGACGTGTTAAATGATTTGACAAATGATTGTGCCTCAACCATGTTCAGCTACATAAACCTCTATGGAAAATACCCACCTGGCCTTTTTGCCAGTGAGTGCAGGGAAGGCAAGGAGGGTCTTGCATGCCCTGCACTAGCACCATCAATTTCAGCCAATGAAAGTGGGTCTCACAACATGTACCCCTGCCCACTGCTAATGCTCACAGCTGGCTTCTTTCTGTTATTATTTAAGTCTTTATGAAGGCCAAAAGTCAACTATCTTTTTCTTTTTCTCTATGACCTCGTGAAGAAGATTACATTTTTTTGATACATCAGGTTCTGGGCATTGTTTTCCCTTAAATCATCACCAGCTGGAGCTGAAGCATTAGCCAGTTGCTATTTTAGCAACCCACTGGCTCAAATTGAGCTTTACCCGGGTGTGGGTTGCTAAAAAGTTGGAAGAGAGAGATAGGAAAGAAGAGAGAGAATGAGTTGGCTAGGTAGCTTATATTACTTTAATAAGTTATATGTAAAAAAATAAAAACTAGAATGTTGTGTGAAATGTAAAACAGGTTGGTAAAATAAATAAAATTGTGTTTGAGGATGTAAAATAAGTTTTTTTTTTTTTTTTTTTTTTTTTTTTTTTAAATCCCCATGCTAGTGTTAAAACTAATTTTGGGTATGCCTAACTGAAATTTATGATGTATCAATTTGTACTTTGCACTTGCAGCACCCAAGTAGTTGGGGTTAGGTATTGGTTGTTGTATCTTTGAGTATTGGTTTGTGCGTTGCGTGATACAAAAATTAATTATTAATTAAATCTCTCCAATTATATTCACTGACAGATCAATTTGTTCTTGTCATTTCCCATTTTTGTCAAACGTGTATTAGATGTGGGCCCACGATGCAGCTGTCCTCTTATCCTCTTGTGCTTGGATATAGTTTGTGTGGCTATGGATATCTTAGGGTAAAAAAATTACTAAAATCAAATATCTTAGCTGTATTATATTATATATTTCATTTCCTTGCCTCCAACTGACCAAACCTTAAAAACACTTTAAGAAATCAAGGCTACACTTTCTTGTCTGCAATGACAATAAGCTATTACTGAGCTTTGAAGTTTTATATAATTGTTTTTGGGTTCTCAAATTATGGCTGCTTTCCTCTTAGCTGCATCCTTGCCCAAACAGAGGTTTCCTACCCCATTAGTAAGGACCCCAACTAGAATTCCTGCAAGCATTCACTTGCTTCAATTGTGCCAAAACTATCAGGAAGTTAAACAATTACACACGCAGTTGGTTGTGACAGGTCTCCTTGACTGTTATCCAAATGCTGGGAGGCTCCTCGAGTCATATGTTAAAACGTCACAAATCAACTCTGCCTTATCAATCTTTCATAGACTACCTTCTCCTGATGTATTTGCCTACAACACCATGATCAGAGGCTTTACACTCTGTAAGTGCCCACATGAATCTCTCTTACTGTATAATAAGCTGTTACTAGATGGACTAACCCCAGACAATTACACTTACACCTTTGTCCTTAAAGCATGTTCCCATTTGGAAGCTCTTTCCGAAGGTAAACAAGTGCATAGCCAGATAATAAAAGCTGGAATAGCACCTGATACCCACATTCATAGCTCACTAATCCATATGTACACAAATTCAGATATCATTGCTTGTGCAGAGCGTGTTCTTGCAGAATTCTCGGAAGAGAACACGCATACCAAGAACGCTATAATCTCTGGGTACCTAAGTAAAGGTCATGTAGAAAAGGCTAGAAGAATGTTTGATACCATGGAAGCAAAAGATGTTGCATCTTGGAGTGCAATGGTTACAGGATACACCAAGAATGATATGTATTTAGAGGCTTTAGGTGTCTTTCATGAAATGATGGATTCCCAAGTGCATCCAAATGAATCAACACTTGTGAGCTCATTGTCTGCTTGTGCTCATTTGGGGGCACTGGATCAAGGAAGATGGATACATGCATATCTTGATAAAGCTGGGGTGAAGATTGGTGTTACCTTGGGTACTGCTCTCATTGATATGTATGCCAAGTGTGGTAGCATCAGATGTGGCTATGAACTCTTTCAAAAAATGCCTCAAAAAGATATAGTAACATGGGGAGTCATTATATCTGGTTTTGCCTTGCATGGACAAGCTGAAAAATGCTTTCAACTGTTTGATGAGATGGTTGCTAGTGGAACTTATCCAAATGAAGTGATCTTTGTGGCTGTATTATCTGCTTGCTCCCATGCTGGATATGTGGAGCTTGGACATCACTATTTCAATCAAATGATTCATGATTTTGGGATTAGGCCTTCGATTGAGCATTATGGATGCATGGTTGACCTCCTTGGCCGTGCTGGGCAGTTGGTAGAAGCAGAAAAGTTCATCATGTTGATGCCGGAAGAACCCAATTCAATTATATGGGGTGCATTACTTAGTGCTTGTCGAACCTATGGTGACGTAAGGAGAGGAAACCATGCTTTCAGACACCTCATTGAGCTTGAGCCACTGTCAGGTGACCGATATAAACTAGCAGGGCTCATGTTGACTAGTGCGGGTGAAAAAGCGGATGCAACCAAAATTAGAAAATTCATCAAGAAAAATGACTTGGAGACAACATGTGGTATGAGTTTTGTTGAAATAGATGGTGTTGTCCATGAGTTTGTAGCAGGTGATATAGACCATAGCAAGCTTAGAGAGATCAACAGGCTATTGAAGGGTTTGATGGCAAATTAGAAATGCCCAAGTTGAAGATGGCATCTAATTTGCCAATACTCTCGATCAGGACTCGGATGGCCAAACCTATCCACCAGTTCAGGAAAAAGAAGCAGTAACTGATTAGTAAATTCAAATAGGAAACATGAGAAAAAATAGAATCCTTCTCCATAGATTGGCATCAATGTATTCAAGTAAAATACACAATAACAGAAACTGGAATCCACTATCAATTACATCAGCTGAACAGCTTTATTCACTCTTGGTATTGATTATTCATTAACACATATAAAGTTACAGTGAATTCTTATTCAAGGATGCTTACTTTTATAAACGCATATAAAGTTACAGTGAATTCTTATTCAAGGATGCTTACTTTTATAAACGCATATAAAGTTACAGTGAATTCTTATTCAACGATGCTCACTTTTTAATATCAAGAATAAATAGGCAAGGAAGTTCATAAAAATATTCATTGCCTAAATTCTAAAACTGAAGCTAACTCACTTAACAAGAACCCCTCCCTGCTCTCTGGAGGAAACAAAGAACCAGAAGGTCCCTGGTGCAGTTGAGCGATATCTTCACCAGATAAAGTTGGCCAGGATTTCCATCAGAAATGCCTTCTAGTCATACTAAGCCAAGTAATCTGATCACCACATGAGGTTGAGTTTAGACTTCAGTCCGGACGGCTTCTTTGTCAGACACCAAGGACCAGGAAAGTTGCTTAACTGTAATTAACAAAAAGCTTAAAAATAAATAACTAACACTTGTACAAAGAGAAGCAAAAAGTGCCATGTAACTTAGAGCTACTAGTCGTCTAATAAAAGCCAGTCTGCACAAACTCAATGTCTGATCATGTATCTGAACCATGCTTTGATGTTTATGAAACTCCTATTTAACATTTCAACAGAAACTTAATTAAGCTTAAGTGAAGTAGGGAGTATTCTTTGAGGAAGACCATTATTTTGGGATTTATTGAACAGTAGAGTTGACATGCCATAATGGATGGCAAAACAAGCAATTTTTGATGTTCATTGAGGTACAGGTAGCACCAGGTAATGAGGTAGCTTACATTGCTGACGAGCTTTGCCCCAAACCATGCAGTGTCCACACCATATGGAGGAGGAATGACTCTGATTCCATTAGAAATGGATGCGGGAAGAAGTCCATGTAGTTCCTTCTCTAACCTCTCTGAACCAAAAGAATTTACAATCAAATGTATCTTGTTATATTTCTTGATTAAGTCCATAAGATTAGAAAGAGATCCATTTCATCTTTCAGAGCTTTGTTGCAAAAGAATAAAACTGTTCAAGTACCTGCCAGCCCTGGTAAACATGCAGTCCCCCCTGACAAGACTACAGTCTTGAACCAAGCATCATCGCTTGTTAATTCTGCATCATGGCAGTGGTCCATACAAAGTGCTACAGCCTGGTGCAAACCCATTGCACGCCTATACCAAGATCATATGATAGACTTAAACATACAAGGCAACAATAACTCAAGAAACAAAATATTAGGAATCCACAGCAAGGACAAACATGGACATATACAAGTGGTTAGACTGTGTTTAGCTCAATGTAGAATATTTTCTGATTGTAAAATTTTTTCAGGTGAAAATATTTTTTGGAAAGGATAATATTTTCAGTTGTATGGTTGTGTTCTGGAAAATACGCTGGAAAATGGTTTCCAATGTTTGGTTTGCACGTAAAATGGTTACCAAAAAATATGTATAATCCGGCAAATGCACCAGACATTGTCTCGGCTGGAGCTTCTTTCTCTCTGTGTTCGGGTGGCTGGAGTGAGGTGTAAAATGGTTGAAGGTCAAATAAAAGTGTAAATCAATTTACACTCCCACCCCCTCTATTTTACGGTCAATTTGACCATATTTTCTAGCCCACCCAAACACCCTGTCAAGTATAAAATATTTTCCGTATATGTTTTTCATCCGAAATAAACACAGCCTTAGACACACCTTTCCCTAATTGCCATCAACCACTGCAAAAGGTTACTAACTGAAAAGAACTGATTCTAGAAATATCAACAGAAAGTGAAACTGCTTATGCATAAAGTAAAAAACAAACTATCCGGTCTATGTATATATTAACGGAGAATTTTTGGACAACTTGTAAATGTCAGTAAGAAACACTTAAAAATGACAAAATTGTCCAGTAATTTTTAGTTTAAGAGTAAACAAATTATTCATCTTTTAAACTCCAAAAGCATTAGTCTTGAGTTTGTCCTTGGCAATAAAATAGTTTCAGGTTGTAAAGCTAGACATAAACCATGATCTGAAGAATTCACTTGGACATGCTCAGGATCAGGCCCCAACCATTTATAAAAATTGAAGTCAATTTTAGGAGCACCAAGCAGATATGCAAGATGTTATTGATATTGGCGACAGAAACATATCTTGGTTTCCAAAGAAAACATTTATATGGGAATCCTTCAGCCCACTTAGAGTGTGTTTGGCATTAGCTTTAAACTTTAGCTTTTAGTTTTTATGTATAGCTTTTTAAAGCCTCACTTTTCCCGCCTTTTATCACTTTTTCAAAAAATTTCAAGGTATAAGTATACTTTAGCACACTTTTAGTAAAAAAATTTCAGCAAAATGCTAAATAAGCTATTCCCAAATAGATACTTAATATAAATAACCAGATTGTGCTAGAAATGAACTTACACTCCTCCAATACTTGGCCAGAATAAGATCTCTCCTGTTTGAAACCGCTCTTTCGAAAGAGTAATAGGACCTTCTCCCGTAATTTCAAATGACGCTGGCATATTTTTAGATAATTCGGCCTCATAATCAGCAGCAACATAACATAGGTTCTGTGTGCTCATTCAGTCAACAAAAAAACAAAAAATTCAGTATGAATATTTCCTAGGGAAACATAATAATCACTGAAACCACAAACTTGACATGGATTCAACTTAAAAAAACAAAAAATAAAAACTATACAAATAAAATCCATAAGAAATCATTGATACTCCTATACTTTCTAATCCCTACCCTTTGAAGCCAATAACACACGTCTTAACCTTTTAAAATTGAGATATACTTGGGAACTTCCTAAATATCAAGAAACCAAGAGGATAACATAATAATAAAAGTGAATATTAGTCCATAGACTGTACATTTTGAAATAATAAGTCCTGTTTCTGTAAGCATCATGTTAAAATGGTAGCAATAACGGTGATATTTGTAGCATTTGGAAGTTTGTGATTGGAAGTGGATATGGCCATGTCAATAAGATATTTGATCGGACCAGAAGAAACTCTATTCATAGAATTTGGAATTACCAGCACTAAGCAAAAAAATTGAGACTCATAGGATCCTGCCTAACCAAAATAATAATAATAATTATTATTATTATTATTATAAATTTGAAGATTTGTCATACAACACAAAAAAAGGACGCACCTAGATTTGAAAGCAGTGCATTCAGTTCTCCAAAAATGGAAGTACATAAGTGAGGATTCCCATTATTTGGAAAGCTATTTTGATTAGCCAATTACTCTACATGCAAATTAGCCAGGACAAAAACAAACTAACCAATCTTTCATGAAACAAGAATAGAAATAAGATAACCATTCTCAAAGCACTACCTCTTTCAGTGTGCGAACAGTATACAGTGATCCGAAATTTATATTGTTCAGCTGCATCAGCTCCTTAAGGAACCCTGTAAGTTTTAATGCTCCCACTCCCACAACTTCCACACCAACCTTGCGCATTACTTTGCCATGTAAAACTGAAAAACACAGTAGCAAATGTATAATATGAAGTCCAATTAACTTTAAAGCTAAAAAGGGTTAAAATAAAAAGAAATTGAAAAGCTAAAAAAGAAGAAGTTGAGAAAGGGATTAGGTGGAAAATAGTGGGCCTACAAATTGCATTATCCAGGAAAAGAGCCATAAGCAGCAATTAAGGCTCACTTTCATAATGAAGAATACAAGAAGGCTCCAAACTAAGCTTAAAGTGCCTATTAAGGCCCAATACTACAGGACATTGCAATAAAATACTCCACATATCAATCTCAACATCATGAAGTTAATAAGACAAAAAATGAGGAAAACTTACTTGGAACAACAGATGTGACTTGAAAACCAATATTAACAACAATTCCTGAAGTTCGTCTCGCTGCATATAATGCTAATATTGCCTAAATTTTTAGAAATAGATGCATAAGATGACATAGAGATAATGAGAATAACAATGGAATTATTGTTCTTTTTCTAATTTCAAAAGATAGAAGAAATCCAGATCCAATTTACAGATCTTAAAAATACAAACACGAAGCATCCAAATCATTAGGTTAATTTGGAGTATTGGTACACGATCATATTCATGCACCATGAAGACAAAAAAATTAGCATGGGTTGTGAGTATGGACAACTGGTTTGCAGAAGCTCCCTCGTCGTGGGAAATTCTACACAAAGACAATCTGGATTGCCAAACTCTCAGGTAAGATAATGTAATTAATGCACTGAAGAGAAGTCATTAGGAGGGTTACAGAAATATAAATTTTTTTAAGTGTACGCTAAAGTTTGAATTTACAGTCAGAGATGAATGTAAAATTATGACGGGAATGTTATAATGTACTAAAGAGAAGTGATTAAGAAGTCATTGCATTATTTAAATATGGTTCAAGATGGAGTTATTTTTCAATCTTTTCAGCTGCCCATAGGAACCCATTTTCATTAGGTTTAGGTTAGATTAGTCCATGGGGGTTTCTTTTTCTCCTTGCACATCTTATGGAAAGCTACAATAACTTTTCTAGGACATTTGCAATGGCATAGACCTAAGCTTTATAGAAGTATTTACATCTCATGGATCTTCTTATTCTTCAAATCACATAACTCCTTTCAACTTGATTTAGCTTTCTATTCTAACAGTGACCGTACCAGAATTTATTTAACAGAAAAGGCTTCTAAATAAAAAGATCAACCTGATTGATGGCACAAACAGCAGGGACATTCATATCAAATAGGGCTGAGTACATGGTTTTTTTGAGCTGCCGCCTTGATGCTTTGGCAGATTCAGTATCTGGAATAACCACAGAAGAAAAAAAACACCATATTATACAAACTGAGAGACAACATATAAGTAAAATAAAATTTTATCAATCGCCATTAAGCCAAAATCTAACATTGTCGGATCTGACAAAAAGATCAACAAATGTTTTTCTTTATGCTGATATATGAATTCAACATGCGATAATGTTCTTATTATTTCCTCCCCAAAACACTTTTAAAAATGCAGATACGAGAGATGAATACTCGGAGTTATTAGACATAATTGATCAAGCATTATGTTTTCATATGACTAAAATGCAAATTACACTCTCTAAGTTTTGGGTCAATTTGAATTTGTCCTTTATGTTTAGAATTTTAGATTTTCATCTTTCATATTGTATAGCTCTTTGAATCCCATTGATTAGGTGGCTATTAAATGCCACCTCAGCTCGAAATGACATAGTTTTTATATTCAATACTATGTCATTTTCATTTTGAGCCCTATTTTAACCAAAGCAGCATACTTTTCTATCAATTCATATAATTCTCTTTTGTTTTCCCCTATTTTCCTTTACTGTCTCCTCTCTCTCTATGGCTGATTTTTTTTTTCTTCTCCACTACTTAGCTCAGCACCGAATGCATTGCAGCCACTGATAGAGTTGGAATTAGTTTTGAGAAGATCGGTGAGCTCATCCCAATCAAACCCCGTGACTCCAACTCGATTTTCAATCCCAAGAGACCTCCTCTTTAAACCCTCCATTGAGGACTAGAGCATCACAGATGTTCACATTGGCAAGGTTCACATCTAGGCTATCTCCACTGACAATTCTACCCTTGCTGCTCCACATATCCATCATGGCTTTCTGACAATGTTGTTCATACCATACCATACATGCTGTACTGGCCAGTATTTATCATACCGACCACTAAACTGGTATAAATAACATCCACGAAGCCAGTTAAAAGATGTCATACAATATGAAACAATACATGTTCAATCATGGCTTGTATATCTATAGCATAATGCTTTTTTTTTCACTACAGGGCTATGACTTCAATTGAAAAAGGTTGGGTTTCAAGTTTTGGCACAGATAATAAGCACAAGCAATGCAGGACGGAGTTATTCAGTAAGTTACTAGATAGTAGCTGACCGTCATAATGGCAGATTGGTACAGACACAACAATTGGCTGATTAGATGGTTTCACCTGCATCCTGTGAAAAATTAAAATCAGCATCTTGAACATATTAAGCACCAAGACAAAGAAGCACTAATAGATTTTATGATTGCAAATATCTTACTGTAATACAACTATAGAAGCTCAAATATGCCATGTAAATAAGTTCCAATATGTACTTCTCGTAGAAGAACTTCACTACTTGAAAACCATATGTATTCATAATATAATGATTGAGATTTTTATGAAGTTTTACTGTAGGATTCCCACATTTGCACTTGTATCTTTATTGCAAATGTAGGTGTAACAGAATATAAATTCATTGACCGGTTGGAGAGAGAGAGAGAGGTTTATATAAAAAATTTCCCAGTAATAGAGAGAGATTGAACCTGTTATAGATAGTTGCAAAAAAATGTCGAAGCCTAGAGTACATTGGAGACTCAATGTTACCAAATTCCTGCACATACAGATACAGCAAAAGAAAACTAAATTGGCAAAACAAACAGTGAAGGGGAGTCAGAAGCACACCCAACAAGCCTATAGGATTTCCCAAAATTTGCAGAATTTGTTTCTGTAATCTTCTAAAGGTTCAGTGAATCAGTTCCAATTAAAACCTTACCAAAAATGTTGCTGATTTCCCAGATGGACAAGCATACTTGCTCCAACCAAATTTGCAATAACCAGAACCACCTATGCATGAATATGTAAACAGAAAAATGAGAACATGTTTTGTAAGTCAGTCCTAAATTCCTTAATGAACACTAAAAGGATTAATAACTTGACTGAAATAACTGGTACAAGTACAACAAAAACAACAAACCTTAAACCAAAATTTTGGGGTTAGCTATGGATTCTCTCAATAGATTAGTTAGGGTTGGCCACAAGTATTCTTTTTTCTCTATTCTATTCTATCTGAAGCCATATTCTCTATTACTCCCTCAACTCGGATCAACTCACTCTTTCTTCCAGTACATCAATCGCTCTCCTCTAAACATGACTAAACTATCTCAAGCGACTTTCTCTCATCTTTTCATCAATAGGAGCTACCCTTAACTTTAAGCAGATTTCCTTATTTCAAATCCTATATTTTCATGTGTTTCCACTTATTCATCTTAATATTCTCATTTCCGCTACGCCGATCATACTACGAAAATGGCTGGTAACATTAAGAAATAAAAATAGTAATAATAACTTGATATATGAAGTGAATCTATGCTAGTGATAGATGCTCACCATCAATAATAACAGAACCTGGAACTCGCATCCGTTGACTATAAATGCGCATGAATGATAATTCTGGCATCAGAGTGGGAAATGTTCTGCAATTACAGTTCATTTTAGGAATGGGGCCACAATATTCCCATGGCAGAATGGTTAAAACTGCATATATATGCTTTTCAATAATCTGATTCACTAACTAACTATAAACCTAATATCGAATTCAATTCAATCTTCATATACAACTGAACCATAGATAACAATAGCCACTTCACCAACAGTCAAAATTCAGACTTTTCAATCAACGATGAAGAAAGTTTCCAGAATAAACATTTGTAGATTTTTAACAAAGAATACACAATTCAAAAGAGAATATATCTATTGACTTTAACCAAATAGCTGAATATTTTGC
This sequence comes from Quercus lobata, assembly GCF_001633185.2. Taxonomy (NCBI): domain Eukaryota; kingdom Viridiplantae; phylum Streptophyta; class Magnoliopsida; order Fagales; family Fagaceae; genus Quercus; species Quercus lobata. Next base: position 617,284 of record NC_044911.1, on the reverse strand, counting down.
TTGATTATCTCAGCAACCAAACAGAGTCAGTGCAAAATTGACTTCAACAACGATCAAAATTCAAAATTCTTTATAAACAAAGAAAAATTCAATGTTTTATATTCTTTTCGCTCGAATTTTTCAGCAATCAATCAGGAACAGCGCACAATTCAAATTTCTCTCTAAATTTTTGAAGAAAAAAAAAATTAAACCGAATAGCTGAGCTCCAAGAAATTCCACTGTTTAGCTCTGTTTTCTTGGCAAGCAAACAGAAGCTGAACAAAAAACCGAGAAACTTACTGAAGAGGATAACCGGATCGCAAGCTGGTCTCGGCGAAGAAAATAGCGTCCCAAGACTCATACGGGTGGTTCTGGAGGAAGGAAATCCAGAGAAGATTATCGGAGATGAGCGATTTCCAAGACTTACACACCACGCTCATTTTCACAGCGTCCTTAGCTTCAAGCTTTCTCAGTATCTGCATCAATATATCCGCCGGTAACTGATCGAACGCCCCTAGCGACGACAACGACAACAACGACGACGAGAAAATTCGGTTACGATCCGACGACGACGACGACTCCGACTCCGACTCGGACCGGTTCGAGACCGATCCCCACACTTTTCTGAGCAGCATCGCCATGAGATCGAGCGACCGAAAGCTCGGGTTGCTATCTCATCTCATGGTGTTTGTTTGTGGGGAAAATGAGAAAAATGTTTATGGAAAGAGACAATTTGAAGATTTTGTGAGACTGGTCTGGTCTGACGAGATGAGAGCTGAGTTGTGTGTGAAAATGGCGATGACATGGGTGATGGAAGATGTGACACGTGGGACGATAAGGTGCCATTGATTTCTTTTCTGCGGCTGCATGAAATTATGTAAATGTAATGAACAGATTGGTTTGGTATCGTACCATTAATATACCTTCATTTCTTCACTGTCCGCTGTTGACTTTACCATAGGCTTTTATTTACAATTTCCTTAAGTGTATTTGTTAAAATAATATTTTTTTTTTAATCTTATCTAATTTTATTTTAGAATAGAATGAAAAAAGAAAAAAAAAATGGTCCCATTTTACAAAAATTTACTTTTCTTAATAAACAATTGATAGGTTGAGAATTCATAGTCAACTCTAAAAATTTATGGTTAAGACTTGGTTGTTGTTGTTGTTGTAAAACTTATATAAAGTACCAAATCAAATTTAAATATTTGGGTGGGTTGAATTTAATTGTACTTAGAAAAGATAATAGTGTTTTCTATTTAATTGATCAATGCAAACAAATTTTTGAACTTAATTGAGAAACTTGATATATTGCGGTTAAGGTACTATAATTAAGGTTTTTTATTTATTTATTTAAATTTTAGAATTGTATCATTCCCTAAGTATAAGTCGTTCTTACATATAAAATTGTATAAAGCTGTATAAAGCTCGATAGGGAATTGTCATGCAAAAATGATATTTTGAAAGACTTAATTTATATACTAAATTAATTAATAAAAATTAGACACTTGTATTTTCTCTATAATATGCTTAAAGATTAGAATACATTAGAATACAACTACAAGGTTATGAGGATAGGGAACATTCTCTTGCATGCTGTGTTATATAATCCTGAGCACTACCTTGAGCGGTATTGGTCTAGTCCTAAAATGATGTTGTGCTTGGCATCCTCGTTCGTTAGTGGCCTGACAGGATAATAGAGTATTGATGTAACACCATCCTCTTGTGTAACTTCATGTATTTACAACCTTGGATAAAATTTGTTGATTTATTCTCAAAAAAAGGAAATTTTTTTTTTAAAAAAAAAAAGCTTGTTATGAGATGATTCTCTTAAGGCGACCTTAGTTTTGGGAGAAAATTAGATATTTTCGTTGAAAATTCTAAGAAGTGCTAATTGGGCTTTACCATTTTTGGTCTCTTGTGACCATATTAGTTGTTCTAATGTTATCTTTAATGTTTTTTTATTTTTAATGGAAGAATACTATTATTTTACACGGTGTAAGGCAATATATCTAGGTTCAATTGTCTCATAAATATGTTGTCGATATGCATGTTGTAATTTAAGTTGACCAATTGAAGCTAAAGAGATTGAAGAGTTTTGCTGGTGAAGGGATAACTTGATAGTGAATGGTCAAGGTGAGGAAAAGCTTAGAGGTGTCAATTATGGAGGTTTCAGCCGTTGGACTAGGGCAAGAAAGAGAGAAGAGAGAAGAAAGAAAAGAAATTAGACAGAAATTGAGAGAGGGAAAAGGGATTTGCAAGGGATATGAGAGAGAGAAGCTCTTGCAATGAGTAGGCTATCAGAGTCAGAGTATGGTTGGTTCCATTCAGTTGTGGGTGTTTTAAATGGATTTGGCAATGTTAGATTAATTTATACCTCTAAAATTTATATTAAAAATATGTCATCACAACATTGTGTTGGACATGAGGATAAAAGTTTACAGAGATTGGACAGGAAGACAAAAATTAGAATGCATTCAAAAATTTAGGAATTAAAAAAATCTCATAAAAGTTTAAGAATAAAAAATAAACTTAAAAAGTAGATAAAAAAACAATATTTTAGCGTAAGAGATATAACCAAATAACGAATAATGATTTTATTTTATTTGGTAGAAATAAATGAATAACTACGTCAATAATAATTCATTATAGTATTTAACTATTTTGTTAGTGCATACCAAACATGCTACACACGAACACTAATGACACTTCATGTATAGATTCATAATCAAGGGAGGCTGTTGAAGTGATGTCAACGATGGGAAAATTATTATGTATTTTTCGAGTATTTGATCTAGTGTGCTTTCTTCTCATATAGTATATATTTAATTAATGGTATGTAGCTTGAATATGAGAGAAAGAAAATCACGTCAGTGTATCTAATAGGATTTTTTTGCAATAAAATTCTAATAATTTCGTTAGTTAGTATCGTTTCTAAATTATTTAGGAAACTAACATCTCGAGTTCCATATGCTGGCAGAGTTGAGGTGGATTAAAGTCCACGTGGAACTAGAGTCTTAAAGACTCGAGTCCTTGCTCTGCACAAATAACAACCGATTCATGCAATTCAAAGAAGAAGAAAAAAAATGAGAAGAAAATGAAGGAATTAGAGAAAACCTTCGTTGCTGCCTAGGTTCAATTCGACCCGATTTCCCTCACTTGTAGCTTTCACCGCCATTGCCTGGGTTCAGTTTGTCCTACAATTTAAAATTAGTTTTCTTAAATTTAAAAATACTAATAAAAAAAATATATTCTCAACCCTTTGTGTTCCACAGTTAAAATTTTAGATAGTAACTCTTTGTGTTCTATGGTTACAATTTTAAACAGCAACTCTTTGTGTTCCACTGTTACAATCTCAAATGGCAACCCTTCAGCTTCCTAACGCCAAACTTTGGCTTTCTAACTTCTTCATCTCTTCCTTTCCTCACACTATATTAATACTGAAAAGTTGGATGATTCAGTTTAGGTATCTCTAAATCCTAGTTGCTCTTGACCTCTATTCTTATGGCTGCCTGCATAATAGTTCAACGTAAGGATTAAATTAATAGTGTTGTTCTTTTTATTGCTTTTTTTTTCTTTTTTAATTTTGTTACTACCTCTTTCATGTTGTGGGTCATATATGAGTTTTTATGTATTTAGGTTGGGTATTTGTACTGATATATGATTGTTTGTTTCTATGTTTAAAATATATTTGGTTTTTTTTTTTTAAATAAATGTTTGAGATGGTAACATTATTGGTTTATATTGTGTAATCCATGTGATAGAGTTTTAGTAGTTAAAAAAATTGAATGATAGAGTTTTAGTAGTATCTGTGCCTGCAGAAATTCAATAGAATGATGTAATCCGTGCCTACAGAAATTAAATTTTCTAAGGCATTTTAGTAGTTAGCAAATTGAATTACAGAGTTTAAAATTCAATACTATACTCAAAACATGATACTTCTCCTTTTTTCTTGGTCTCCTCATTTAAGTGAATCCCTCTTTCATCATTGAAATCGATTTAAAATTCCTTCTATTAGCTTTGATTGTACTCTTGGCTATATCATAGAAGACTTTTTTTTTTTTTAATCTTTTTATGGTAATTATCGTCATTTTTGTTGTAGTTGAATCAAAATAAGATTATGCTAGATATGCATAATTAGTAGTTGTTACATCTTCATCATTATCACAAGTTTAAGACAGAAATTACCCATATCATAGCTGTTGCGTCTTCTTCATTGGCAAACTTGATCATCTTGACAAACCTTTTATTTATCCGATTGAACCACATGTATTTATTTACTTATGGATTCTATTTGGTCATAAGATTTTTATGTCTTTTGATATAAATTAACTAGCTGGTATGCTAGCCAAATCGTTTGCTTCTTCAAATTTTTTTTAATGTTTTACTTTGCCTCCAACACTATTGTAATTGGTTGTCTCTTTAATAGCATGTTCTTTCTCCATCACTATATATATATATATATATATATATCATTTTGTAGGATCCAAGCAAGAAAGAGTTTAAGATGCTTGTTGTGTTATTCTCTCAAATTTTTTACAGCATGAACAACTTGCGGTATTGAAGTAATTTTGAATATTTTATATCAACAGTTATTTGTTAATAGGTGTTTGACAACTTTAAAATATGAAAAGTTTTAGGTTAAATGGGTAACAACTTTGATTTTGTTAATTTTTGCTATCTAAATTACTAATAGTGATTTATCATGTTAAATTGGTAGTTTATTTGTATATTAATCAGCTACAATGTTATACTATTATTTGTTTTTTCTTTCTAATTTGTGAGGCTTAAGTCAAATAATTTTGAATAAGTTCTCTGAAATCAAATTCATACAAAAGAAATTTTGTTAGAGATTTTGTAAGGCTAAGGGGAGCTTGAAGATAATATAAGTTTTGGCCTTATATAATGTACTTATATTGTGAGCTTTAGTTGCTACAAGTAGTATTGTAGTAACTTAGATATGAAACTCTAGATGTAACACAAATAGCTAAGGATAACGATATTCACTAATATTTGTCTTTTAATTTAAATGATATTTTGCATAATTGTTTTGCATTCATTAGATTTTATTTTCAGTAATTTTCCTATGCATAGCACAGGTTAGCGATTAGTAATGAATAATAGGACATATTTCAAAAGGGTAAAATTAAACTAAGTGATAGTAAATCTCCATGGACAGAATTTTCCTCCGAAATGGTTTGGCGGACAGTTCCTCCAACCCACTAAATGGCAACTCAAAAGACTATCCACACTCTTTTAGACACACTCACAATGATCTACTTAATAGTAATGTGACATGTTTAAATGACTAACAAAGTGTATTAAATCACATGATTCATTAAATCAAAGTTCATTTCATTGCATTTCCCTGCTTAGATCAAGTTCTCCCCCAAATTAACGGCTGCAATAGGTTGAATTTGCAAGGGTTTGTGGAGTTATGATCAATACCCTCCTATTAACAGGATGGCATTGTGCACATAGCATCACGTATATTATGTAAAAAATAAGTTGCCTCTCCTTCCACTCACAACAGAAGACTCCAATACATTCCCCCAGGGGTGCAAACCGTGGCCACCACAACCCCCACCCCCCCTCCCCCTCCCTAAATGCACTTAAGACGTGGAAGTACCATTCAGCTCAACTCATCCAGAGGTCAATTTATTGTATACTGGGAGTTAGTTTAGGGGTGGTTTGGATCTAGTGTCCAGTGCACTGGACCTAATCCGAACCCATTTAGTTTAGACCCCTTCTTTTCTAATTGGGAAAAAAAAAATAATAATAATAGAGCATATTTGAAGTAGGAGTGATATTGGGTCGAGTTCATTGTGACCCAAAACTCGACCCAATAGAAATCGGGCTTGGTTCTTTTCTAATTGGGAAAAAAAAAAAAAAAAAAAAATAGAGCATATTTGAAGTAGGAGTGATATTGGGTTGAGTTCATTGTGACCCAAAACTCGACCCAATAGAAATCAGGCTTGGTTGCCTGAAACCCAACCCGACTCGAAAATTCAGGTCTGTAATTAGGTCGGTTTTTCAGGTCTCAGGTTGGACAATTTTTAAATATATATATATATATATATATATATATATATTGCTAGCTGTTCATATTCCTTCACCAATCTCTTCCAAGAAGCACAATTCCTTAACGCTGAAGTACATAAACGAACATTATTGCTTTCAAAAGACATAATGACTCCAAGAAACATATTCCAAATAGGTTTCACTTAAACATTCTCTGTATTGATATATTGAAATTCCAAACAAGTGTGCCCTTTCAACATGAGCAAAAGGAGCAGAACTCACCATTTGATGAGTTCACTTTGACAGATCAAGTATAATAAAGCCGACCAGATTTATTTATTTATTTATTCTAAAGCAGACCAGATTTGATGGATATGGCCTTTTATCTTAACAAAAAAAATGTTATTAAGGTCAGGAAAATGATGTAAAGTTTCCATAACAGAACCATCATTCACATCTTCAAAGAAAACCCAAATCATCCAATATTATCAAAAAATCAATAATAAAACAACCTGAATTCATCAACCTGGATTCTATAGTTAAATATCAAAATGAAGGTCTTGAGGAGGATTTACAAGACCTTTTTCATAGGTTTGAAAAAGCAAAAGAAAAACCCAAATCATTACAAAGTATATAAGTTATGGCTCCATCCACAAGCATAAAAGAAAAGAGGCAGACATACAGGAGGTTCTTGCAATGACCACACCTGGCAAAATCTCAATCCATTAGAAACTATCCATTAACAGTGTTAATGGATTTAACAGTGAACAAATTAAGAAGAAAAATAAATTAATTTCAAAATTCACTGCCCATGGAGAAAGCAAGATCAACAGTATCTATAAAAACTAGACATTAAGAGAGAGAGAGAGAAAGAGAGAGAAATAAGAATGCTTACCACGGTGCATAGAACTCAACCAAAACATCTTTGGTTTCATCCAAAACAACCTCACCAAAATTATCAGACGTGAGCACCACTACATTGGATGGAATTGCAGCTATCTTCACGTTAGTCCCTGAAAACAATTGATCTAATTAGAAATTTCAGGTGGTTGGGTATGCACGCGTGGGAAAACATAAGAAATTTATAGTGACATTAGTTCCTGAAACTGTGACAGGGAAATTGTTAAAACCACAAAGAATGTCTAGCAATTAATGTTCTATTCTATGAGATATACTATGTCAAGTCAGAATGATCTATTGTGACACATTCTTGAAGACGTGATAGGGAAAAGAATAATAGTATAAAAATTATGTGTAGCAACCAAAGTTCTACTATACATGTTAGGGTAACACCTGAGGACTTGTTTAAAGACAATGAAGGCAAAGCATCCACAAGCATAAAAACAAGGTCTCAATTCCAAATTTTCATATGGACCAGGGCAGTTTGTTAGACATGCATTCCACAAGCAAGGGCAGTCATTTCAAAGCATACAATGTTTAAGGGGATTCCTCTCACAGCAAAACTATTAATTGAATTCAAAAAATTAATTTCAACTAATATCCAAAGATCACAAGCAGAACAGCTACCACAAAATTAAAACTATTCATTTAACAGCAACAAGATGTAATGATTGACATGAAGATTTTAGAGATACCCACCAGACTGTTTCTAACAATTTGAGACTATATCAGGCATTTACATGCAGTTATAAATCTAAAAAACTAAACTAAAAAAGAACAAATCGAAAGGTACCCGTGAGGCATGGAGTCAAAGCTTTAATCCCATTGCTTCAGCAAGCCCCCATCCAAAATAGAACCTCTCAAACCTCTTACTACCAACACTTTCAGGAACCTTGAAATACAAAAACCTGAACAAAATCAAAATGGGTCCTTAAAAAAACACAGCTCTTTAGTTAAAAACCTGAAAAAAATTGAAATGGGTCCTTAAAAAAAAACTAGTTTTGCTGCCTGTAAGTACAATTCAAGCCAAACCCACATCACAAAACACAAGAAAATCAAACCCAAACAGGATATTCACATAGAATAAAACCCAAAATCTTAAAGTATTAAAAACCCAACTAAATTAAGGGGAAAAAAAAAACCCAACAAAGAGAAGGATGACTTACACACGTAGAGATAGAACTAGGTGAGATTGAGACTTGGGAGAGTAGCTTGAGTAAGATTCACAGAGCTGAGAGAGGCTGGAGAGCTGAGGGAGAGAGACCAACAAAGAGTAGGGTTTTTTCAACAAAAAAAAAATCAGGTCCAGAAGTTTATTTACAAGAACCGATGCCGACCTGAACCCAAAAATAACCCGACATTAAGGCCTGAAACCCAACCCGAATATTCTCAGACCCGCCCAAAACCTATCGGGCCGGGTCGGGTGGGTCAGGTCCCTTGCTCAGTCCAAATTTGAAGGCAACTTTATTCAATGGACATATCTGTGTGTCTCCAATCATAACACCCAAATCATGGGTCAAGTGGCATGCAACCAAGCATATCATAGAACAAGATACAAACAAATGCATGCAACATAGAGAAAGGTAACACCAATAAAGGAAAAGTTTAAGATCTCTGTTTTCACGGGTAGTTGTTTTGTCTGTGCCTCAGCATGCTAACATGATTACCATACAAATAGAAAAGCAAGTCACTAACCATTACCAAAATACATATTGATTTCGATCTCTATCCATGGTGTGTGTCAACAAGGGTGGAACCTAGTTGCATCTATAACTTCACCAAAACTGTCAGGGAGCACATTAGCACCAACTAAGATTTCCCTAAAACAGACGTCTAGCACTTAAAAGCCAAAGAAGCCAAGTTCACTGGCTCTTTCCTTCTCAAATGTCTGAGAGTACTGATAGATGATTGTAACAGCAAGTAATATTCCAGTTCCTGAGCCAATGGCCCCCATGAAATCTGCCAGCACTGTAAGTGCACCAATGCATATTCCACCAAATGCAGCTGCAGTAGGTATGTAGCGATTCAGCTCCTTCTGTAAGTTTGAATCACGATGTCCAGGCATCACTGTTTGTTGTTCCTGCAGAACCAGTATGGAGTGTTTAGCATCATCCAAATGCATAATAATTCATAATTATAACATTTTTGGAGCACCATAGCTTAATCCTACATATCTCATCTACAATGTAATGCTAATGATCATAAAACAGCAGCAGTGCAAAAGGCATATCATCTATAAGCATGGAAAATCAAAAAGGAACTCTGAAGGTATACAAACATTTCATAAAGTTACAGCAAAAAACAGAGCATAGGTGTCTTCATATGATCACAAAACTAAGAAAACTAGGGGCATCTCATGCCTACTTAATTAATGTTACATGAGGTGTCATTACTGGTCAATAGCACTAGCAATCTATATTATTGATCAAAGAGATTGCTCTTCAAATGGTTAAAAGTAAAAATAAATGTCTTTTTTTAAGTGTGACATAAGTTTCATCTTGGAATACCTTGAGCTGTTTAGCAACATAACAGGCAGAAGACCCAGATACCTCAATCCAGGTTTTTGAGAATAGGGCACAAGCTGAAAGCATAAACACCAAATAGAATAGAGCATGGAATGGATTGGCTGCCATATCAGCCAAACTGCATAATGATAACATCAACAGAGGAAAAACCAAGGCATCAGAGAAATGGACAAAAACACAATGACTAGCTACTCCTGGTGGCCCACTCTTTTGCACTTTAATATGATAATACGATAATATATGATAAAAGAAAATACTGCATCACCTTGCTGGTGCAGTGACATAGTAAGCAAGACCACCGACTGGAATATACTGGCCACCTGAATATTCAGATTCCTTCCACTTTCCCAACAGATTTACAATGAAATTATCACTGTACTTCCTGTATAGCAACTGGATGAATTTTTTTTTAATTAAAAAAAATGTTGTCATTTCAATTTCAATTACAATGTAAAGCAAGGTGTTTGATATTCACCACTGCATAATTAACTTTAGTACCTGGGAGATGAAATAGAGATTTGACACAAGGGCAGATTGGAGAATGATAGGCATGTTGGAGGTGTAGAAAAGCTTAATTGGATACGAGCCCTGTTGTCCACAAGCATTCTTTGATCTGACAGGCAGAACTACATGGAAACCTTGGAAGTAGATGACCATAAGGAAAATCAAGACCGTGGCAAGCAAATCAGTAACATTTGGCAGGTTTTGCTGGTAAAAAGCCTCTTGAAGAGCACGAACTTTGTCAATCCTAGTGATCAGTAAAAGGAACAAAGCAATAACAGCACCTTCAAATTCAGCCCCCCAGCCACTGTTAATGGTTGTGGGGCTAAAGGCTTTCCAAATAATGTTTTCACTGCACAGTCAACCGAAAATAGAGGATTAAAACACCATAGATCATACCATTCTAAACACCATGATGAAAATCACATTTGTAGCCTACCAGATGTTGGTTGCTATGAAGAGAGAGATCCCAGATCCCAGACCCCAGACCATATCCCTTCTGGAGAAGTTCATCTAGGCATATCACAATAATTCCAGCAAAGCAAAGTTGAATAATTATAAGAATAGCATTGCCCACACCGAGTTGACCAACACTGCCGTACATCCCAGATAGGACACAGGCAACTGCAAGACCAACAGCAATCAGGATGCTAACAACTTTTGTGCCCCATTTCTGCAAAAACACGTGCCAAAGAAAGCAGGATTCATTACACTAGAAGTCACACAGCCAAATCACAATTGAAGGATAGTTGATTTTTAGAAAGTAACAAGGCAAGGATGTGCAGCTTATAATTTTATGTACATATATTTACATTTCAAATACAGAATCCAACAAGAGTTGAAATTTGCGACATTAATTTCTTGGTGGAGACAGCATCTAAATCTGAATACAAATCTCATTTTCCTTGAGAAGAGCAAAGATCCACTATTTCTTTAACTAAGAAGACAGTGGTCCCAAAAGAATCAAGGAAACGCAAGACCACAAGCATTTTGACTAATGTCACTCAGTAAATCTAAAAATTAAACAAAGACTGGACAGAAACAACCCTAATCTGCAATAATTTTTGTTTGCTAGGGAACATCATTAGACTTTAAGACTTGCCCATTAATGGTGGATACTAAAATGTTGAAGTGGTAATTGGCATAAAGAAACATTATAGCCCTCTTGTAAGTTTAATTGGCCCCCTCAGGCTTTAAATTGACAATCAAGCAACTAAATTTTTACAATTGTTTCGGGTACATTGAAACTAAGTATAGTGGATTAGTAAAGGGTTCCAATTTAAACTTAATATAGTAATTCTCAAAAATAGGGAAACATAAAGCTCTTAGAGCAAAGTTTTAATTGACTGCTACAACTTCATGCAGAAAAAACTGCTTACAATGAGAGAGAAAGAGAGAAAGAGGGAAGGGGGAAGAAGGGGGGGGGGGGGTCCTTCATAGTTTAGGGCTGGATTCTAAGTAAATACTGAATTTAAAAAAAAATTAATTACAACCCTAAACTTCCTAAATTGTTTCACTTTGCCTCCTTAGTGAGTCACTATTAACTAAAAGTAATGGAAACTCAAGTGAACTAGCCTTGAAAATTATCAGGACACTAAAAAATCTGAAACACAAACACCGAAAGGCGAAAGTATTTTAGTGCCAGAAAACCACTCACAAGAAAATGGTTTCTTTATTAAAATGTGTCTCTTTATTAAGGTTTTTTAAAGTTGCTTGGATACATATTTTGGTTGTAGAATACAATCAAATATTCATATGAAGCAAACTTGAAGTCTAAATAGGTTGTAAACACAGATTACATGAATTTCTTTTATTTTTAGTTTAATGAGACATACTAATGGTCAAAATTGCAAAAATTTAATGGCATAAGGTAGGAATTGGTGCAACTGAAAATTTAAGGTTTAAACAGCAAGGTCAAACTTTGGGGGTTTTCATGTAATTATTTCACAAAAATTTCTCAAAACTTACAAGAGGGCACGATCCTTGCAGAAACAGTTGTCCACTTCAATGAACTTGGACCCAGCCAAGAGTTGCATCACTAGCCCAGAAGTCACAATAGGTGTATTTCCAAGCTCCATCACAGTCCCACGGATTGATGCAAGAATAACACGCATCCAATAGAGGATCGGCACCCGTTGTTGAGTGTATGCCATAAAGAGGAAGCTGACGGCAAACAAGAAAGATGAAAAGTGAAATGACAGTGTAAATGACCTTCTCTCTGAAGGGAATTTTCCTGTCAGCACTCTGAACTTCTGGCAAAAATGAGAGAAACGGTCTGACCAGATGCAACACTCTAAATCCTCCTCCCATTTTTAACGGTGAAAACTAAACCAAGCACCTGCTTCCAAAGTTTACACTTTTATCATCAGTAGATCAACAATATACGTGCCGAGTAAATTGTTTAAGAACAATTTAAAGATAAGATTCAAGTTTATTAGTAACTATAAAAGGATTTTATAGAGTATGAGGTGAAACTGTTGAATAAAGTTTATCAAATTAAATGGGGAAGGACCATAAAAAAAAAAAATCTTACTAAAGCATGCACAATTCTTATTGATCACTACCATAAAAATCATCCATATAAAAATGCCTATAACATTCCAGTCTATATCTTGTAATCCATGTGCATTGCATAATAGTGGTTCATCATACTAAAGAAGAGCCTTTTGAAATTGCCTCTAGCTATGAGCAACTGACTCCACTCATCAAAACCAGTTGCCGGGGAATCCATGTGCATTCACCCTAGATAGGCTAAGCAGTTTATGCTCTTGTCCAAGAACACACGGCATAATAATTAGAACTCAATGGTCCCAAACAATCTCAAACAGTGACACCAATTCTGTTACATCTCTTAGGATTATCAACAAAGCACTCACAGACAATGACACTAATTTAGTTAATTCTCTTCCTGATTGTCATGTTCACAATCCATCAACTAGCATTTTATCTAGTCCTACACCATAAAGCCTCTTGGAACTTTGAGACCCCATTGGAGTCAACACATCATCAGCACAAAACCATACAACCATGCAATACATTAGCGAAGCCCGAGAGTAATTCAAAACCAAACAAACCAACTAATATGGGTACATATTCAAAATGAAAAATGTTGCTATCCCACATCAGCCACAAATGAGATCACATTAATTTCAGAGAATGCCATATAATTCATATATTATTATGATACAGACACATCAATTAAAGTTATAGCTCACAACGCTAGGAAAATAAAATAGATAATAAAAAAAAAAGTACTTAAATTTAAAACTGATCTAACAGTAAAAAGTATTTTTCTGAACCAAAATTTTTTTCACATCAGGTTGAATTTGCAAGGGTTTATGGAGTTCTGATCAATACCCTCCAATTAGCAGGATGGCATTGTGCACATAGCAACACGTATATTATGTAAAAAAAAAGTTGCCTCTCCTTCCGCTCATAACAAAAGACTCCAACAAATTAATGGATGAGAATATTGTCTGCGACTTACATAATATCTCATAAAATGAATGGTTAAGCTATGCTATCAAAAATCATTCATATAGTAGGAGATCTTATAACGTTATGGAATCTTCGAGTGTGATGGGAAATTATCTCATCCATGTCATCTGGAGCCCATCAGAAAAAGAAATTGCAACAACCTCCTGCCATTTCACATTATTTATGTATATCAGATCAGTAGGCATGTTGACATACTGTGAAAGTTGAATTGCCCTCATGTATTTTATACAATTTTTACAAGAATGTTCATCATCATGGCAGGAACATCAAAACAAATGGTAGACCTGCCCAAAGAAAACGTGATATTTCTAAAACATGGCAGTTCAGGAAATCCTAAAACTGACTTTGCATCCCAAATTCAGATATTGTATCTGATCTTACTTAAGGATCACGTTTTAGAAGATGGATTTTTAAGTTCAAAAGCAGCATGTAACACAATGTAGTCATGAAATTCTCTGGGATGGTCCAAACATGCCTCTTGCTCCCTGTCATTCACATCCAAAGCCTTTTCCGGCCATAAGAAAGGCCACTAAACACATCAGCATGTCACAATCAACTTATGTACCTCACAAATTCCTTTCTAATAATATTTAGTGCTGCAAAGAGGTTAGTTACATTTTAATGCAAATCAAGCTTCAGCTAAACTTTTATTTAAATAAAATAATGCATTACTTTATTGCAGATATCCAGTTAAATGCAGCAGTCTTTTTCATCTTTCAAGAAGGAAGCCAGTGGATATGCGTTTTGGAATAGAAAACTAAAGTAGAAATGAAATCCAATTATATTCATGTCCAAAACATCTTTGCCCATCTAAACTAAAGGATCATTCAGCACCAACAAAAAAAAGGGACATCTTTTGATAGGTAAGAAATGTTTTATTAAAAAAAATTCTACTTTATGTATAAAGAAAACGAAGAAGCATATAGAATTCCCGTAAAATAGGGATCATAGAACAGGGCATAATTATAAGTAATGCAAATAAGAAAAGGAAAACAAAAATCTCAGACTTGAACTCTAACCAGAAGAAGATGAAGAAGAGCCTCCAAACGCAGGAGCTGAAGAAGCACCCAAGGCACATGCTGAGCTTCCAGGACCAAAAGAGTGGGCTCCTTTCTGTGAAAAATAAAATTGAAGATTCCTGAGTTGCCCCAACAATTCCAGTTGAGGTTCCAATCAGTTATTTACACTCACAAGACTCAAGCAAGAGTATTTACTGCCTTTGCTTTCCCATTTACAAGAATATCATAAGTAATCTCATCAGGTACAAGACCTCTGTCAAGCATCTCATCATGTAGTCTAAAAGCTTCTTGCAGATTCCCATCCTTGAAGTGTCCAGCAATCAAGGTATTATAAATAAGAACACTAGGAGTCATGCTCTTCCCATCCATGTCTTCCAAAATCTTGCGTGCATTTTCTAGCTGTCCTTTGTTACATAGGCCATTTATTAGAACAGTATATGTAATGATGTCTGGCACAATACCCTTGGAAAGCATCTCCGAGTATAGATCTGATGCAAGTGGTAATTTCCCATCTTTTAATAATCCATCAATCAATGTAGTGTACGTTTGCAAATCACACGGAATTCCCTCATTAATCATTTTCTTGTGCAAGTCAAGGGCTGCTTCCACGTTATCTAGATTCCTAAAGCCACTAATCATGCTATTGTACACAACTGTATTTGGAGACAAACCGACCTCACGAAGTTCAGAAAAAAGTTCACGTGCACTTTCCATGTCTCGCCTTTTGCAAAACCCATCAATTAGAGCGCAATATGCCATGACATCCAATTCAAGACCCTTGCTTTTCATCTCATTCAGCATTTTCAGAGCAAGATCAATATTATTGCTTTTGCAAAAACCATTAATCACGCTGGTGTAAGTGACCACATTGGGGGAAATTCCACTTTCACACATCCCTCTATAAACAGACAATGCAGAATTGATGGCACCCTCCTTGACAAATCCATCTATAATGCTATTGTAAGTCAAACAGAAGGGAATGAAACCCCTCTCAACAAAGTTCTTCAACATCTCCTTTGCCTCAGATGTGCGGCCAACTTTGCACAAACCATTGATAACAGTGTTAAATGTGAAGTCTGTGGGAACAATATTTACACCCACCATTTGGTCAAACACATCAAAGCCACGTTCAGTGTCACCTTTCTTAAAATATCCATCCATTAAAACAGAATACGTTATCACATTAGGTTTTAAGCCCTTTTCTATCATCTCCAAAAATAAACTATTTGCAACATCCATATCCCCCTTTCTGCAGTGGCCAAGTATCATGTTGTTGTAAGACACTACATTAGGTTCCACACCCTTGCCAATCATTTTTTTCCATATACCTTGAGCCTCAATTACCTTACCTTTTTCAGAGAGCCATGACAAAAGCTTATTATATGTAAAAACATTCGCAATTCCACATTCAACTGCCTCATCAAACAGCTTGAATGCATTTTCCAGTGACTGAGATTTCAAGAACCCAAGTATTAAGGAATTCACATTGAAGACACTAGGCTGGATACCCTTTTCTTTCATTTGGGTGTAAAGCTCATAGGCCTTTTCCATGTTCTCATTCTTACTGCACCATTCAATCAAAATTGAGTAAGTAACCTTGTTCGGTGAAAGTCCATCCTCACCAATCTTATTGAACAAATCCAAAGCACTATCCAAATTCCCTTGCATGCAATGCCCCTTCATCAAATTCGTCGCCACAACCAAATTCATTGACTTCCCACAGCTAACCATCTCATCCTTAAGCCTCAATGCCTCTACCATATTCCCATGCTTCACACAAGTTCCTATAACACAAGTATAGGTACCCTCCGAAGGAACCCATCCCATTTCTTTCATCTCCTTCAATAACACAAAAGCCAAACTCAAATTGGGTTTCTTACAAACAGCCTGAATAACAATACTATACACTTCTGCATCAAGTTCTATCCCTTTAGCCTTGGCCTCTCTAAAATACTCCTCTGCCTTCTCAGGCTTCCCGTCCTTCAAGCACGCACGCATCATCACATGTACAGTATAGCAATCGCCACTAATTCCTCTACATACCATCTTATTGTGCAATTCATGTATTTCACCAAACATGTTTCTCCTAACCAATGCAGCCAAAAGAATATTGATATACGGTACCCAAGTAATTATATCACTCTCAATCATTCTATTATAACAAAGCACAGCATCTTCAATTCTATTAGCTCTAACATAACTATTCAACAGATAATTAAAAACACGCGAATCCAACACGAAACCAAACCTGTTGGCGCATTCGACTAAGTGATCGACAAAAACATCCGGAGCCGGAGCTGAATCCCCGAAAACACAGTCAGTAAGCAAGGTTTTAGCAAGTTTTTGAGTCTCCGGGAACCCCACCAAAATGTGAAGCAAAACACAGAAAGCATCCACGGTTTTAACAAAGCCTCGCTTTCTCTCAACCTGTTTGAAGTGATTCAAAGCTGATCTTGGGTTGTTCTTGTGGGTGAGGAGGGTGTTTATGAGATGGGTTTGAGTAAAAACTGAGTTTTGAGAAATGGGTTCGGTGAAATCTGCGTTTTCGGATTCAGACTCAAAATCGAATTCTGAAGTGATTTTCTCGGTGTTGGGATTCTCAGGAAATTGAGGTCTATTGAGAAATTGTGG
This sequence comes from Quercus lobata, assembly GCF_001633185.2. Taxonomy (NCBI): domain Eukaryota; kingdom Viridiplantae; phylum Streptophyta; class Magnoliopsida; order Fagales; family Fagaceae; genus Quercus; species Quercus lobata. The sequence goes on along the minus strand of NC_044911.1, from coordinate 600,210 downwards.
GTATGAGCAGAGAGATTTAGGGTTTAATAAAGCGCGGAGAAGAAATGGAGAAGAAGTGATTGAAGATCTCATCATCATCATTATTCTGTGTTTATAGAGAACGTTCACGAGGACAGGCATGAAACGGTGAAAGCGCAAGACTCAGACTCAGAGGCACGTAACGTAAGGCTCCGCTTGGGAGGAGGGAATGGAATGGAAAAGAAGAAAAAGAATAATTTTATAATATTCTTCTCTTCTCTTGTTTGAGAGTTTTAATGGAGGGAATGGAAAGTTCATTCCCTTATTTGGAAGTTTAAGTGAGAGGGAATGGAATGGATAGGAGGGAACACTCATTTCTCTCTATTTCATTAAAACCTCAAATTTTCATTCCCCCCGAAATTGGGAGGAATGGGAGGGAATGAAATTAGATTTAATGATTTTTTTATTAGAACTCCCAAAATATCCCTATATATTCAATCTTTTATTTTAAAATAGGGGTCTAATAGTAATATTGTCATAAAATGATTCCATTCCATTCTCTCCATGTTGCTCCCAAACAGGATTACATACATTCCATTCCTTTATTTTAAAACATCCAATCAAGGTTACTTAATTCCATTCCATTCCATTATTTTCCATTCATTTCCCTTACTTAAATACATCCCATTCCATTCCTTTCCATTCCCTTATGACCATCTCATTCCATTCAATTCCATTCCCTTATGAACTCCCAAGCGGAACCTAAGTGAGGGAAGAAAAATGATACAAACAAAACGACGTCGTTCCATTTATTTATTTTTAAAAAAATATGCTCTCTAAAACGACGTCGTTTTGGAACTAATATTAATTTTAATATTAGGTTCAAACGACGTCGTTTTAGTTAAAACCTAGTTTAAATATCTGAATCTCTTTTAATTTCTCACTCTCTCTCTCTCCCCTCAGTCGCTGCCATTGCCACCACCGTCGTCTGCCACTCGATGCCACCGTTCTCCTATCTACTCTTTGTCTGTCACAATTATTATCTTGCTTAATACCAGCTTTGTTACTATTCTTCTCCTTGCTGCTATGCTTTCTTCCAGGTTTGTGAATTTATTTATATAATGCTCAATATATACTTGTTTCTCCTTTCAATGCTTTTTAGAAAGATGGATTATTTGTTTGAAAATTTAGTATGGGTATTACAGAAATATTTTGAAAATGTTTGTTTTTGAATATTTGGGTTGTTTGATATTTCTATGTGGGTGGTTGCTTGATGATTCTAAATGTCATTTGCTTTTTTTTAAAAAAAAATTATTTGTTTTTTTTTTTTTGCACCGAATTAACCGCTATGGTCAACCGAACGTGAATACAAAATCAACCCCAACCCACCCACTCTATCTAATAGATGCTTGGGTTTAATAACAATGAAGAGTTTTGGACTTGGGGTCATTAGGTGTAAGGTCAATGAGTTCTAGTATACAATGAAATGAAATTGTGTTATTATTATTAAGATCTTAATCTTGACCTACTCAATTGTACGATAATGACCTGGTGCATGTGTTGTGTATTCAATTGTCTTTGAGAACTTGTTGATTGATAGGTTATGGATGGTTGTGGCATGTTTTGTTGATATCAATATTCACTGGAATAATTTGTTTTAGTGGACTCGTTTGAAAGGAAGCACTAGTTAAAAGGTGTGGGGTTACGATGCCCAGAAATGAGTTACTTTACAGCTGTGGCGTAGTTAAAACATGATTGATTTTTTTTTTTTTTTATCTGACAAAACGTGACTAAAGTAGACTAATCTGACTCAAAAGCTAGAAATAAGAAGAAGACAAAAAACTAAGGGAAAGTTGGTGGAAGCTTAATCATACAGAACCCAAATGGTCCATTTGATCATAGGGAAGGAAGAGGAAATTCAAATGAAATAATGTACGTTTCGTTGGTGTAAGGAGAAAGTCACATGGCGGAGACGGTAGTATCCTCTCTTATCGACAGGCTGGTTCCCTTGCTGACCCAAGAAGCAAAGCAGTTACGAGGCATTCATGGAGAAGTTGCTGACATCAAAGATGAACTGGATATCATTCAGTCCTTCCTCAAGGACGCAGATGCAAGGGCGGCAGCAGAAGAAGACAACAGTGAGGGAGTCAAAACTTGGGTGAAACAAGTACGAGAAGTAGCTATCCGAATAGACGTTGCCATCGACCAATACTTGCTTCAGGTGGCACAACATGGTCCTCATCGGCCAGGTTTTACTGGTTTTGTCCATAAAACAACTCACTCACTCAAAACTCTAAAACTCCGCCATAAGATAGCAATGAGATTCAAGAGATCAAAGCATCAGTGCAGAAAATCAAGGCAAGAAGTGAAAGATACGGCTTCCAATCCACTGGTCAAGGATCTGGCAGCAATGCTCCAAAAGCTAGGTGGTACAACCCTCGAAACGATTCTCTTTATCTAGATGATATTGACGTTGTGGGAATTGAAGTTCCTAGAGATAGATTGATTGGCTGGTTGGTAAAAGGACCGCCTCATCGCATTGTGGTTTCGGTGGTGGGCATGGGCGGATTGAGCAAGACCACTCTTGCCAAAAAAGTCTACGACCACCAAACTGTGAGAGGACACTTTGACTGCCATGCTTGGATCTCAGTGTCTCAATCATACAACATAGAAGATCTTCTAAGGAGCATGATAAAGCAATTTTGTGAGGTTAAAAAGGAGCTTCCTCCTGTGGGAGTGGACACAATGGATGAGGTGTCGTTGAACAAAAACTTAAGAGATTACTTGCAACAAAAGAGGTATGTTGTCGTATTTGATGATGTATGAAAAATAGATTTTTGAGAGCATATAAAGCACGCTTTACTTGATAATAGCAAAGGATGTAGAATAATGATCACAACACGGAAGTTGGAAGTTGTTAATTTTTGCAAAAAATCCTCACATGTCTATGATCTTCAGTTGCAACCAGTGTCTCCGGAAAAGGCATGGGAGCTCTTTTGCAAAAGAGCATTCCGATTTGACTTTGGAGGGCAATGCCCCACAGAGTTGGAGAAATTGTCTCGTGAAATTGTCAAGAAATGCCAAGGATTACCACTTGCAAATACTACTATAGGTGGTCTTTTATCAACCAAGAACAAGACCTTGTTTGAATGGAGAAACTTGCATGACAATCTTGGCTTTGAGTTAGGAAGAAATCCCTATCTTGCTGGTGTCAACAAAGTTTTATCCTTAAGTTTTGAAGACTTGCCTTACCACCTCAAATCTTGTCTCTTATACTTTGGCATGTATCCAGAGAGTTTTGGCATTCCAAGTATAAGATTGATTCGACAATGGATAGTTGAAGGTTTTGTCAACAAAATAAATGATAAAGCATTGGAAGATATCGCTCGAGAATACTTGACTGAGCTGATTAGTAGAAGCTTGGTTCAAGTATTAGAGGTTGCCTTTGGTGAAGTTGCAACGTGTCGAATCCATGATATATTGCATGAGATCATCCAACAGAAGATGGAAGATCTATGTTTTGGTCATGTTTTATCAAAAGGAGGGTCTAGTTTTGAAGGACTAACTCGACCCATATCAGTTAATAGAGCTTCGCATGGTGTATTGGAGCAATTTAAGAAATCTTTTATCCATTCTCTTTTATTCTTCAATATTAATGAATTTCCAATATCCTTCATGAGTAAATTTCTTCAAAATTTCAAGCTTGTGAAAGTATTGAATTTTAATAACAAATAAATTACATTAATTTGATTTTTAATTAAATAGTCTTTTTTAATTCAACCCAACTCAACCCCATCCCTATACCTTTTTCTTCCTCCGATCACTCAACGCAGGCCTGAGATCTCTCAATCCTTATTCTGCATTATTTTCCCTATCATTATTAAATGAAAAGTAGACATATGTATTTTCTATATAATTATTCTCGTGTATGAGAAACTTAAAAACAATTTTTTTTTTTTTTTTGAAAGGAAAGACCTTTTTTGGGTGCTAAAATCCAAAAAATAAAATGCTATTACTTTTCTTAACGAGGTTTTTTTTTTTTTTTTCAAAAGTTGTGTTGGGTGGGTGGGGGAAGACGCCCCTACTCTCATTTCTTGAAAGTTTGAAGAAGAGGATAGTAGAGGAATGAGAGAGAGGGAGAGGAGATGTGAATGATTATCATTTTCTCTCATTAAGATTTTTTTTAAATGGACAAAATTTTGCTACAAATTTGATTGACTACAACTTATCTATATATATATATATATATATATAATAATAGGTGAAATTGAGAGAAACTCAAATTAGAATTTCAAATTAGAGTTCTAATTTTGTGTCATGTGTCCTAAATTTTTGTTCTTAAAGAGTTTTATTTCTTAATTTTAGAATCAAATGTGGGACCACATTATAAATATTCATCCAAGTGAGTTATTAAGTACAAAAACCGGATTCTAAAAAAAAAGTACAAAAACTAAAGAGTCTAAAATAAATAAATCAAAAAAGTGCTTCACAATAATTTTTAAAAATACACGGATAATTTACATTTTATACGTAATAATATCCTTACAAATTTTTTTAAAGAGTTGGCAAAATATAAAAATGACTATCAATAATATTTAAATTATATATAGGAATTACATTATGCATCTTATTATATATTTTTAAGTGTATCCATGCATTTGCATGGAGTTACAAGCTAGTATTAAATAAATTAAAATGGTTACATATTTTGAAAATCCAACTATTAAATTGGATATTCTTTATGTTTTTAATATACATGTCAAATTTTGTGTCAATCAAGTGTTATTTACTATTTGATTTATAAACTTATATTTTATGCATAATTTTAGATTACAAAAATTTGAAATTTAAACATTTAATTGATAACATATCTATTGATCTTTGATTTTTTGAAAATTTTGTAAAAATGAAAGATAGTACAGTGGATGAAACTTGAAATATGAATTTATAACATGTCTTTCAGGTCTATTGAACTCACCATTTGAATGACCTTAAAGGGACTTTGTTCATGAAAGTTAACCATTAATTAACCCATAATCATGATGATACACAACATAGGTAAAATGCCAAAAAGCTATAATGCTATTTTAGCTCCACAAATATAACAAAAAGAACATGCAGCAGTGGAGACAAAGGTATAAAATTTAGCTTATTTGCTACAGTGCACATCTATCTATAGATGTGCACTGTAGCACTCATCTAAAAATATATATAATTTTTTACTCCCATTACCGAATAAAATAATCAAACTAATCTTATTTTTTTTATCCTTTTATTTCATTCCTTCACCGCCGTGCACTCTCATCTCCCTCAACCATCAAACAGACAAACACTCATCTCCCTCACCCATCTCTAGCTCGCCGGCCTCTCTCATCCCTCAGCTCGCCGGCCTCCCTCATCCCTCAGCTCGACAATGACGGCCATGGGACCCACACGGCCAGCATCGTTGCCGGATCCCCCGTGGGGAACGCTTCTCTTCTCGACTACGCTCAGGGCACGGCGCCTGGAATGGCGAGTCAGTCGCGCGTCGTAGCTTACAAAGTTTGTTGGAGCGTTGGGTGCTTCGGATTCGATATTCTTGCGGGTATGGATTAGGCCATAAGCGACGGCGTGGACGTGCTTTCGCTCTCTCTTGGCGGTGGGTCCGCTCCGTAATACAGAGACACCACCGCAATCGGAGCTTTCACGGCGGTTGAGAAGGGCATTTTCGTCTCTTGCTCTGCCGGAAACAGTGGGCCTATCAGAGCCTCATTGGCCAACGTGGCACCCTGGATCATGACCGTTGGAGCCGGTACTATAGACTGGGACTGCCAGCTCTGATGTGGGTTTTTTTTTTTTTTTTTTTTTTTTGTGCTCGTTGTGGGTTTTTTTTTTTTTTTTTTTTGCTGTGGACTGCCAGTAGTGGTGGTGGTGGTGTGGTGTTTTCCGATCTGTTGTGGGCAAGTGGGCTTGTATTTGTGTTTGTGGCAGTGGGCTTGTGCTCGTTGTGGGTTTTTTTTTTTTTTTTTTTTTTTTTTTTTTTTTTTGCTGTGGACTGCCGCCGGTGGTGATGGTGGTGGTGGTGGTGGTGGTGGTTGTGCCTGTGGTTGACGGTAGAGGTGATTGAGGTTGGTGGTGTAATATTTTTTTGTAGTGGAATATATTATTTTTTTGTAGTAGATATAATATTTTATTGTGACGTTTATATTATTTTATTATGTTGAAAGCTAAAATAGATCCACTACTGCAGCATATGTGTAGGTAAAATAGATAAAGTAACTTTTAATGGAGCTAAATTGCTAAAAATTTAGCTCCACTACTGTGGATGCACTAAGTATGGTCAATAACTATAAAGAATCGATTGAGTGGCATCAAATCTTTCTCTTTTTTTTTTTTCTTTTTTTTTTTGGAGAGATTGTGGCATCATCTTGGTGTTAGTGAATTTTGGAGATTCAATCTAGGAAATCAAATGGTGTCTTTTTCTCCTTAGGCTGTGTTTGAATCGGCTTCAAACCAATTTCAGAAATCAATTTCCGGAAAATGCGTGCGTTTGACTGTCACGGAAAACATTATTTTCAGGAAAATGATTTCCTGTTGACCGAAATTTTCAGTTTGACCACGGAAATGAATTTCTGCCTTCATTTTCACTTCAAAGGATTTCCGGAAAAAGAGAGAGAGAGAGAGAGAGAGAGAGCGCGCGCGCGCGAGAGGAGAAGACCAGTCCGAGCTCCAGTCCGCGCCGATCTCCAATCCGAGCTCCAGTCCACGCGCGCGGACCAGTCCGACGACAGCGATCGACGCTTCGCGAGATCGCGCCGTCGATCGCGATCTCGCGAAGCGTCGATCGCAATCTCGCCTTCGCGAGATCGCGTCGGATCGAGATCGCGATCGACGGCGCGATCTCGCGAAGCGTCGACCGCGAGATCGCGACGTTGATCGCGATCTCGCCTTCGCGAGATCTCGCCTTCGCGAGATCGCGCCGGCGAGATCGCGATCTCGGATCGCGATCGTGTTTTCTGGATAAACGTTTTCTGGGTTGTGGCTTGTGTCTAGATTTGTGTTTTCCTTTCTTCTTTTCCAAACACTAGAAAATATTTTCCGGAAAATTTTTTGAAATGCAACCAAACACACATAAATATTTTCCTTTTCCAGAAATTAGTATTTCTGGAAAATATGTATTTTCCGAAAAACGTTTTACGGCAACCAAACACAGCCTTAGTTTCTTTTGAAAGTTAGTGGAGCTCAAGTACGTCAATACGTCATTGTCCAAATAGGTTAGAAATCAATTGAGTAAGCACGTTATTTTAATTTTTTTAGGGTAAACCACATTCTTAGAAAAGAAATAATAAAATGAGAACAAGTTAGCCTTCAAGAATAGAAAAAGGTTATATATATAAGAAAAACACCGACGAAATTTTTGACCATAATCAGGAAAATACACGGATGAGATGCTTTTTGTTTTTTTTTTTTTTGGTTTTTGGCAAAGATAGACTGCAGCTTTACAGAGGAGCAAATCTAGAACAAAACAGCTCAAGTGGGCCACATCATTGAATACGTCAAGACTCAAGAGAGAGAAGTGATGGTTGAGAAATTGGAAGATTACAGATTACTCATGTGAGTCATGTCAAATAATCTGGAACACATGAGGATTAGGTCATTGGCTAACCAGAAAATACAGAACTTTTTGAACGTCAATGTTTTTTTCTCAAAAAAGTTATATGGGCCTTATACTAGAATTTAACTCAACTGATACCCCATAATGTTTCTAATGAATGCATTAAGGATTTCAATCCTCCACCTCAATTAATAATGTATAAAAAATAATTTTTAAGAGTTTTCATGTGTGTGATTCCCATGAAATATATTGTAAAACATAACTGATAGACTCATTATAAAAGCAAAATTGTTCTTTTCCATCTTCTTGATGTATTGTAAAAATGTTGACTTCATAAAAATATGATTGGCCTCCACTTATCAATCTTAAAAGAATAGATTCCTACCATCAAAAACAAGTATATGATCTTAAAATAGGGTTATTTAACTCATTGCGAGATAATAGTAGACTAATGAGAGAGTCCAGCTCAAAGATAACATCCTAACATCCTTTGTCCCATTTGTGTGTTTATCTTGCTCATGTTAGCAAGACTAATTATGTGGCCTATTTCACAAAGAACCCTTAATTTAAATGTATTTAGCTTGAAGAGTGTGAGAGTGCTTTTTTCTTTAGCACACAGGCCCAAGGATCCTGGGCCAAATAGTTGTGTTTTTGGTGGACTGGGCTTGGTTCACCGCAGCTAAATGGGGGCTGATTACGAACCAAGTTGTGCGCAAGTCACATAAATCTCCTCAAGGCAAAAATGCGATTCCTCCTCAGGCGTACTGTCGTGGGATCACGGGACGTACTGTCGTGGGATCCCGGGGCGTATGAGGCCTGTAAGAACCCAGAATCTCTGGTTCTCTACACTATACAATCTTTATACATATATGTAAGTGAATTTCATGAGAATGATTCAGCCACGAGGATCCTGGTCCCAATTCTCACAGACTTATGCTTTTGCACAAGACTTGTGGGATTTGGAACTCAAGTCCGAGTGGCTTTGCTTGGGCAGGGACTCAGCTTTACAAGCAAGAATATATATGTATTGAGCAGCAAGAAGCAGTAAAGAAATATGCAAAGTAATTGTTAGAAATTCTCAAATCAATATGAGATATTTCATTATTTTTCTTGATTGTGGATTACAAATGTGCTCACTAAGACGTGATACAAGGTTCAAATAAGCTCAAAAATTACAGACTTTGATGGCTATTCAAGCCTCTAAGACTTGCAAAGTTTGAATCCTTTTGAATCCAAGTATGTGCTATAGTGGCTGTTTCTGGGATACCGGGAGACATTCCTCTGTTTTTCTTAAATTTTACAGAGTTCTAATGACTCTGTTATGATATTCTTCCTACTGAAAATCCTCTGCCTTCAACATGGGTTTTCTCTTCCTTTTATAGCGTGCTTTCTAGGGCTCTGAGGTACTAGTGATTTCTCTCTTTTGCCCCTCAGAGCTCGTGCTGTGTCATTTTCTTATGGGCTGGTCTCTTCCCTTTTTTCTCATGGTTTTCATCTTTCATTGCTGTTTCTCTAAAAGTCATTTGCTGACTTTCCATTCCGGGACGTCCTCAGCAATTAGCCTTCAATCTCTCTTCTTTCAAGTTTTCTCATTTTTCAGAATTGGCTGTCGGTGTTATTTCCTTTTTGTCGTTATTCCCAAATAGTTGGAATCTTTTACTGCTGGGTTGAAAGTTCTCTTCCAGTTGCTTCTTCGTATGATTTTCTCATTCTTGGTTCCTTGTGATACAGCTCATTTGTTCATGAATGTTTGCTTTATACTTTCTGATTCTTTGCTGCACCAGTGGGTACTTGAGAAGGACATCTCTGTTCTTCATTTCTTGTATTTCGTGGTACCTTTCTTGAGTTGTCTCAATTCTACAGTAGCTGTCCTGCATTACCTGAGGATCCCGGGCCTCTGAGGATCTCGGGCCTTTGGCAGCCTCTAGGTATCCCGGCCCAGTTCTTTCACTGAATTTTGCAGGACTTTTTGATGACCTTTTTGCTGGAAATCTGAATATAAATTGGGCCTTAATGTTGATTCTTCTTGCTACTTGAATTGGGCCTTCTTTACTTTTTCATGGAATGGGCATTCTTGTGAAATTTTGGCCTTCAACATTAGCCCCCCGAGCTCGTGGGTTACCTGTAGCCCACGCGCGAGAAAATAAATTGTTTTTGGACACTTTTCTGGTTTGTAGAATCAATGTGTAGATCAAATAATTCTTTGAGGGAAACTCCAAAGGAATTGCTACATTTCCTTCATGGGATGTACTAACACGTTGCAAAAGATTAGAATTCACCTTCTGTAGATTGGTATTCAATAAATCAACTTTGTCAAACTATCAATAATATATGCAGATATATATGTATAACCAAATTATATTGGTATTGCATTTGATACTAAGAGTATATTTCTAGCACTAACGTTTTTTTGCTAGCAATTCTAGGATATGCTTTTTTTTTTTTTGAAAGTAGCATACAAAAATCATGTTGAATGCATATTAAATCTTAATATAAGATAGCACAGCTTTGTCAACAAGATTTTGTTTGTTTTACAAAATAGATTAAATGAGGGGAGCCCCCATGAACTTTGCCAAAGATATTCTATGCATTGTAGTACATGCTTGCTATGGCTAAGGTGAATAACACCAAGATGTTTGCCCCATGGGATTTTTAGTCCATGAATAGTGACTTACCAATGGGACCATGATATCATAAATCATTGAATCATAAAAATATACTGATTTAGAGTCTAATCGAGGTTAGCTATTCTTCTCAAAATGTATTAAGAGATAGAAACTTCCCTGAGGACATGACTTAGAAGGCTTAGGAACATCTCCACGCCTTGCTTTAGCTAAAGACCTTGCTCTTCTGGTGGATGCTCTTGATCTTTGCCTCATTCTTTTTCCAAATTGTGAGAGATTATATAATATTTCAGATTGCAGCAGATTATTCACATACCATGCCACCAATTATATTGTTGTTTGAATTGCTATATTCCATATAGTTCATAAGCCAAAGAAAATAACAGTGGCTGAACTTATGTACAGTAAAGTTCGCACTAGACTTCTTAATTTTCATCAAGTAAAAGATATATCTAAGGAAAATTTATAATCTTGTTTTAGCCCCCAGTGTATGCACTGGAAAAGCCAATTGCCAAATAAGATATGGCAATAAAAATTACTTCATGTATATGAAACCATGTGAGGATCTCAACCACACAAGAATTTCGAATTTGATTTTCGATAATTGGTCAAGTAAGAAGACCAAAAATTTTTAGAATTTTTCGTTTTAATCCATATGAATAAAATATTAGTGCATGGGTGATACCTCTTGCACAACATTTTGCAGTGTTTCGATATATTCAAACATGGTATTAATGAGTGGGCTTACCGAAAGGGTACCTTTCTTTTGTTGAGTTGAAATACCTCCAAGCCTTTGGTGAGTTTGCGCCTTGTTGGAGGAGGGAAATGTCGCTAGCTGGTTTGCAATGTCATTGACTAATCTCTTTGTATAGAGACTTGCAAAAGTATCCATGCTTGTGCGACTTCGAGTGATGTACTCTTAGAATTTTTTTTTTTTAAGTTACGCCTTCCTTGCTTCTTTAGGCTCTCTTGAACCAATTCCTTTCAAGGAGGTCAATCTTGTGCACTTTACACACCCACTTTTGGGTTTTCATACCCACTCAAGGCTCTTTCTCTTTGTACCCCTCGTTGGGCTTTGCTTACAATTTGCATCCTTTGCTAGGACATGCTACGGCTTGTACCTATTACTGGTACGTGTTACAGTTTGTACCCATTGCTGGTACATGCTAAAGTTGTAGTCATGACTGGGATATGCTTACAATCTGCACTTTTACCTATTGCTGGTACATGCTACAGCTTGTACCCATAAACTTTTGCTTTTGACCATTTTCTTGGTTGTAGTTGGAAACTTTTGCTCTTGTCCAATTTCAAGGCCATGTATTTAGAAAAATGGTTCTAGGCCAAGTTTTGGGCTAGATACATGGAAAGTTTGCTCTTACCAAGTCCTAGCCATGTTACTTGGAAAAATCTGTTTTTGGTTAAGTCCTGGGCTAGGTACATGGAAAATTTTCCCTTTCCCAAGTCCTAGGCCATGCCACTTGGAAAAAAAATCTGTTTTGGTCAAGTCCTGGGCTAGGTACATGGAAAAGTTTCCCTTTCCCAAGTCCTAGGCCATGCCACTTGGAAAATTTCTTTTTTTTTTTTATCAAGTCCTGAGCTAGGTACATGGAAAATTTGCCCTTTCCCAAGTCCTAGGCCATGCTACTTGGAAAATTTCTGCTTTGATCAAGTCCTGGGCTAGGTACATGGAAAATTTGCCTTTTCCCAAGTCCTAGGCCATGTTACTTGGAAAAAAATTCTATTCTGCTCAAGTTCTGGGCTAGGTACATGGAGAATTTGCCTTTTCCCAAGTCCTAGGCCATGCCACTTGGAAAAAATCTGTTTTGATCAAGTCCTGGGCTAGGTACATGAAAAAGTTTCCCTTTCCCAAGTCCTAGGCCATGCCACTTGGAAAAAATCTGTTTTGATCAAGTCCTGGGCTAGGTACATGGAAAAGTTTCCCTTTCCCAAGTCCTAGGCCATGCCACTTGGAAAATTTCTTTTTTTTTTTTGATCAAGTCCTGAGCTAGGTACATGGAAAATTTGCCCTTTCCCAAGTCCTAGGCCATGCTACTTGGAAAATTTCTGTTCATGACCATTGAATTTTTCAATCTTCAGGAAAAGTTCCTTCGTAGCCCTTCATTTTCAAGTGGGCTTACTGAACTGATTTCCTTTCTTCTCTTTAAAGGGATGAGGATTTGTTTTCTTCTTCGAGAATCTTCTAAAATATCCTTTCTTGGCTGTGAACAAATTCTTTATCGAAAGAATCTTCTTTTGTGAGTCATCTAAGGTTGCTTTCAATGGTAGATTGATGGCCAGGAGCTCCACCAAGATGATTCTGTCATGGTGTTTTCTTCAAGTGGGGGATCTTCGTACGGGGATCCTGGAAGAGGATGACTTCCTCTAGGCATGCTCGTTGAAGACTTTCTTCACACACCTCATAGTCTGTTACTTTACAAGGATCTCTACCGCTTCTACTTTTTAGAGATCTTCTCACTTAATAGGCATTTCTCATCTTCAGGGAACTGGGTCAGTGAGTTTATTACAGCTTAGCTCTTGATAGCTCTGGGGATCCTTCAGACCTATGTTGTATTGGGAAATTAATATTAACCACCGGGCTACTCTTCAAGATTGTAGGAGTTGATTGAGGAGGGCTTTTATTGGATGAGAGCTTGTCACCAATAGGATTTGGTGGGATGAAAAGTAATGATTCAGTTGTTGAGATGCATAACTGCCATACACGCCTTTTCTATGTTGGGATACCTCATTTCAGTGTCCTTCAATGCTTTGTATGCTTGGGATCAAGATCCCAGGTACAATAATAGTGATTTTGCCATGGATAGTACCCATATGGTAGGCAAATGACTCATGATTTGTTGAAATTTTATGAAAGACATTTGGTTGCCCAACTCCCCATATGAAAATATTCCCCTTCTTCAACAGTTTGGATAGTCCACTAATGACCAAGGTTGGTCTTGGTGTGAACTTCCTAATGTAAGAAACTCTTTCTAAGAAGCTCTTTGAGTTCCCTGGTCGTGGTATGCCTCTTCATGGTTGATATTGTTGTTGCCTTAGTTGGATCTATAAGGAGATCGATGTTAGGCAAAGGAAATTTATCCTTTGGACGTGCCTTATTTAATTTGAAGGAGTTCACGCCAATAAATCTTCATATTTTTTCAATAGCTCAACCAGTTGCTCTCTTTTTTTCTGTACTGACTGCTGATTAGGATGGGCTCTGGGTTCCTTGCGTCAGCCCCCAAGTTCACCTCTTCTAGTTTTTCCTTTGGTAGGATTTATGTCTTCCTTTTCATATCTGTAAGTTTCTCCAGGATCTTCGTAAACAGTATATTAGCCTTCCTCATCCTTTCTTTTTCTGTCCAAGGGATCCCTTAAACCGTGGGCATTGCTTCCTTCTTCTAGGATGGGAACCCCTCGGGATCCTGGAGATGGAAAATTCTGACTCATCGTATCCCCAGGTTCCTCCAGGATCTCTTCCTGGGCTATCATGTAAGATGGTGGTCCGAGATCCTCTTGTAGGCTACATTCAGGTTCCGCGTGCCTTCATAAGCAATATTCTGCTTTCCCTCCAGGTTTCTTCTTCTTCTGTGATAGGAACCCCCGAGATCCCAAATATGGGAGCTCCCCGGGATCCTAGCAATGAGATATTCTTCAGCTGGAGCAGATTCATCATAAAGTATATTTTCCACAAAGTTTACTTTGTGCTGGATGAAATGACTGAGATTGGCAATGACTTTTGTGGTCTTCCCATTCAATCCCTCTTTCGCGTACTAATGATACGTTGAGAGGATTAGGCAATAGTTGTGATGTCATGGTTGGCCGTTAGAGCTAGTTGTAGGTGTCTTCCAGTGGTCTCTGTATCTCCTCCAAATCTTGTTATTTCCATAGGTGAGCCCAATTATTGAGCTGTAAGAAATGATAGATGTATTGTATAGTTGTTGAGCTTTCAATAATGTTGATTTTGCTACTGACTTGCAATATAGTGTTTCTATTGATTTTCTTCAAAATATATTTAAGGTCCACTGCATAATAGGCTTTAGCCCCCAAGACATGAGGCGATTGTTGAATCATGCTTGATCCACCTTCTCTTGATGCTATTATGGAACTTCTATCCATTTTCCGGATGCCTCCATTTTTTTTTACAACCATTTTACTTTGCTGGATTCGTGGAAATACTTCGACTTTGCTGGAACTAATGATCTTTTAGGCTTTGCTGAAATTGAAGGTGTACTTAGCCTTGCTGGAATTAAGGATCTCCTCAGCTTTGTTGGGATCAAGGATCTCCCAGGCTTTACTTTGTTGGAGTTAAGGATCTCTTAGACTTTGCTGGAATTAAGGATGTACTCAGCCTTGCTGGAATAAAGGATCTCCTCAGCTTTGTTGGGATCAAGGATCTCCTCAGCTTTGTTGGGATCAAGGATCTCCCAAGCTTTGCTTTCCTGGAGTCAAGGATCTCTTGGACTTTGCTGGAATTAAGGATGTGCTCAGCCTTGCTGGAATAAAGGATCTCCTCAGCTTTGTTGGAACCAAGGATTTCTTAGGCTTTGCTGGGATCAAGGATCTCCCAGGATTTGCTTTCCTGGAGTCAAGGATCTCTTGGACTTTGCTGGAATTAATAATGTACTCAGCCTTGCTGGAATAAAGGATCTCCTCAGCTTTGTTGGAACCAAGGATTTCTTAGCTTTGCTGGGATCAAGGATCTCCCAGGCTTTGCTTTCCTAGAGTCAAGGATCTCTTGGACTTTGCTGGAATTAAGATGTACTCAGCCTTGCTGGAATAAAGGATCTCCTCAGCTTTGTTGGAACCAAGGATTTCTTAGGCTTTGCTGGGATCAAGGATCTCCCAGGCTTTGCTTTCCTGGAGTCAAGGATCTCTTGGACTTTGCTGAATTAAGATGTACTCAGCCTTGCTGGAATAAAGGATCTCCTCAGCTTTGTTGGGATCAAGGATCTCCTCAGCTTTGTTGGGATCAAGGATCTCCCAAGCTTTGCTTTCCTGGAGTCAAGGATCTCCTGGACTTTGCTGGAATTAAGGATGTGCTCAGCCTTGCTGGAATAAAGGATCTCCTCAGCTTTGTTGGAACCAAGGAGCTTTGTTGGGATCAAGGATCTCCCTTTGCTTTCCTGGAGTCAAGGATCTCCTGGACTTTGCTGGAATTAAGGATGTTCAGCCTGGAATAAAGGATCTCCTCAGCTTTGTTGGGATCAAGGAGCTCAAGGAGGCTTTGCTGGGATCAAGGATCTCCCAGGCTTTGCTTTCCTGGAGTCAAGGATCTCCTGGACTTTGCTAACCTGCAGCATATGATATTATTATCAAGTTGCTGCAAAATTATTTAGCCCCACAACGTGAGGAAATTGCTTTGCTATGTAATTTACATTTCATCAAATCTCTTTGATTCACTTATTTCTCTTTTTTTTTTTTTTTCAAAACTGCTTCTTATTTCTTAATATGTGAATCTGCCTTTTTCTTTGATATATTGTCTTTTCTTTCCTATGACTCTTTTCTTTCCTGAGTCCTGGACCATGGTTTCTATAGGCTTCATTGTAAATTCTGGTCCAGGTACCCGGTAACCTGTCAAAGTTCATGAACTGGGACCGTATCTCAAAAAAAAAATATACATAGGAAAGGATACCAGTGTACCCAGTTCAATACTTGCATAAAACAATATCATGAATTTTTTTTTTAAAGAAAGAATACATTAGCCCCCAAATGTGGGGCCATTTCTCTATTATGTATCTCATACAATCTTCATTTCATCAATATATTTTATTTGTTCACTTCTCCATTTTTCTTTAAAGCAATGAGACAATATTATAATTGTTTAAATATTACTACATGACCCCCTGTTTTTCTTTTAAAAAGCAGGGCAATGATCTATTATGTTCAAATTGTAAAGCAGAGAAAATAATAACGCATAAAACTTATCTTGTGTTCGGAAATTCCCCAAAATTCCATATAGAGTCTCTCGGTAGAACGTTCGTTGGAGGAACCCACACTTTTGGGATCTTGATGTTGAATGCACTAAGAGGAACTTTCCTTCCTCTAGGTGTTTCCTAGCTTTGGAGCCATGCTTGCGAAGGGACTACTTTTTCCCTCTCCTTTCTCCCAGTCCCCAGCGGAGTCGCCAAAATGTGAGAGTGCTTTTTTCTTTAGCACACAGGCCCAAGGATCCTGGGCCAAATAGTTGTGTTTTTGGTGGACTGGGCTTGGTTCACCGCAGCTAAATGGGGGCTGATTACGAACCAAGTTGTGCGCAAGTCACATAAATCTCCTCAAGGCAAAAATGCGATTCCTCCGTGGGATCACGGGACGTACTGTCGTGGGATCACGGGACGTACTGTCGTGGGATCCCGGGGCGTATGAGGCCTGTAAGAACCCAGAATCTCTGGTTCTCTACACTATACAATCTTTATACATATATGTAAGTGAATTTCATGAGAATGATTCAGCCACGAGGATCCTGGTCCCAATTCTCACAGACTTATGCTTTTGCACAAGACTTGTGGGATTTGGAACTCAAGTCCGAGTGGCTTTGCTTGGGCAGGGACTCAGCTTTACAAGCAAGAATATATATGTATTGAGCAGCAAGAAGCAGTAAAGAAATATGCAAAGTAATTGTTAGAAATTCTCAAATCAATATGAGATATTTCATTATTTTTCTTGATTGTGGATTACAAATGTGCTCACTAAGACGTGATACAAGGTTCAAATAAGCTCAAAAATTACAGACTTTGATGGCTATTCAAGCCTCTAAGACTTGCAAAGTTTGAATCCTTTTGAATCCAAGTATGTGCTATAGTGGCTGTTTCTGGGATACCGGGAGACATTCCTCTGTTTTTCTTAAATTTTACAGAGTTCTAATGACTCTGTTTTTATATTCTTTCTACTGAAAATCCTCCCCCTTCAACATGGGTTTTCTCTTCCTTTTATAGCGTGCTTTCTAGGGCTCTGAGGTACTAGTGATTTCTCTCTTTTGCCCCTCAGAGCTCGTGCTGTGTCATTTTCTTATGGGCTGGTCTCTTCCCTTTTTTCTCATGGTTTTCATCTTTCATTGCTGTTTCTCTAAAAGTCATTTGCTGACTTTCCATTCCGGGACGTCCTCAGCAATTAGCCTTCAATCTCTCTTCTTTCAAATTTTCTCATTTTTCAGAATTGGCTGTCGGTGTTATTTCCTTTTTGTCGTTATTCCCAAATAGTTGGAATCTTTTACTGCTGGGTTGAAAGTTCTCTTCCAGTTGCTTCTTCGTATGATTTTCTCATTCTTGGTTCCTTGTGATACAGCTCATTTGTTCATGAATGTTTGCTTTATACTTTCTGATTCTTTGCTGCACCAGTGGGTACTTGAGAAGGACATCTCTGTTCTTCATTTCTTGTATTTCGTGGTACCTTTCTTGAGTTGTCTCAATTTTACAGTAGCTGTCCTGCATTACCTGAGGATCCCGGGCCTCTGAGGATCTCGGGCCTCTGGCAGCCTCTGGGTATCCCGGCCCAGTTCTTTCACTGAATTTTGCTGGACTTTTTGATGACCTTTTTGCTGGAAATCTGAATATAAATTGAGCCTTAATGTTGATTCTTCTTGCTACTTGAATTGGGCCTTCTTTACTTTTTCATGGAATGGGCATTCTTGTGAAATTTTGGCCTTCAACAAAGAGGTTTCAAAATTTTGGGAACTTTTGAATACATGTGATGTTATACAAATTTTTATAAATATGATGTTGTACAATGTTAATCAAATAAATTTTATATCTTTTATTTTCTTTAAAAAAAAAAAAAAACTCTAAGGCTAGTAAAATTGATGTGTTTTTATCATATAATTTATTAATTAATAAAATAATTAATCAATTTTAAGTGAAATTCTATTAATCTGTCTTGTTTTAGAAGAAGCAAAATGAAGAGTTACATAAAATAATTAATGTAACCATAACAAATCCTTCTAAATGTTAATGTTTTGCTAAGTTACTTAAGAAAAGAGAAACAAAAAATAATTTCAACTACTATGATAGACAGTAATAAATTATCAATGAACCAATCCTCTTTAATAGAATTCACTCAGCTCTAGCTATTTAAACATTGAATATTTTTAATGGATTACCTTTTTATATTGCATTGTAATGGTTGTGTAGTGTTAATATATTAATACTATTGTTATGTTTTAGTGTAGATGGCAGAAAAGTTATTCATTTTTCTCATCCATTCCGGCAAAATAATTAAACATGGCGAAAATGGGGTTTATTACGAAGGACCACCTCCTTCTATGCTTCCATTAAGTATGGTGTTACATTTGAAGATCTATACGATGAAGTAGCATTCACACTTCATATAAACAGAGAATATTCAAAACTAACTATTTGGTATAGATTTCCTTTTTAATGTCATCCATATCTTGTGACTTACCAACAAGTTTTTGTAGAAGATGATAATGGTGTCAATGCAATATTCGATATGTTAAACCGCTAATATGGATTTGTAGATGCAAAGCTATATGTAGGTGTAGAGCCCATAAGAAGCCACCGAGATATTTTTCCCATTCGATATGCCAACGAAGGATCGAGTGCATCGTTTAGTTATTCACATGGCGGACACTTCCATGATCCATATGCAACTCATACTGGTCATTATTCTGAAGATGCGGCTCATTCCTCAATCAACATTGGTGGTGCTAACTGTTGGGGCATTTTAATATTAAATAATTAAAATGAATAAATGTTACAACATAAATGTAAAATGTGGGAGTGAATATGGAAGATGGGGAGTTGTGAAAATATTTAATCCCACATTGAAAATGAGAGAGACTATTTTATACTTTTTAATTGTGGTGATTAATGGGCTAATATGAATTGTCTCAGATATTGGGCTAGATACGTGCGCAAGGAGGAGATGAAGAGTGGATACTCTTAAAGTGACCCCGTTTGGTACACCCACTCAAACACTTATTTTTAGTTTTTAAACAATATTATATGTATTTTCATACACTTTTTTACTTACACATATTTTCACACATATTATACTAAATACCTCTTAAATTTTTTTATTTCACACTCTTTTTGATGATTGGTCTGTCCTTAATTTTTCTTTTTTTAATTTGTTAGAAAAAGTGAAAAACCATCTGAGATGTGATTTTGACATAATACCATAGGCATTGAAATGCCATTGAAATAACCTTTTTTTAAATTATTTTTTATTTTTTTATGTACCATTTTAATTTAAAATTGTAGCAAACTAACAAGTAATAATCGAGTGCAACAGGCTAGCTTTTTAGAAAGCTCTAAGTGACATTATAGCCTGTGCTTTCTCTGTATTGCTATTTGCTGCTTCTACTATTTTCAATTAGTCATTTTGGCTCACAAAAATAAGGGTCATTACAGAATTTAGAACTAATCAACACATTAATAACTAGTAAATGCTAATATTATTAAATTATGTATTTGTTTGGATACGCGTTGCGTTTGTGCCTATGCGTTTCTTGCATTTTTACCTCTTTCTATTTTAATTTTTTTTTTGCTGCCGCACTCATTTCAGGATACAATGGCTACTGTTTATAAACAGTAATCATAACTTTCAACCCATAAATTTTAATTTTTTCATTAAAAATAGATCACACAACATTATTCATACATTTAAAAATTATATTACTCCGATATTTTCACTAAAAAAAAAGAGAGACTTTTATTCTGTATTTTGTAGATCTTGAAAATTTGGATTTTACCAACTTTAACCAAAAGACTCCATTCAGCGGACCAAAAACAAGCTCGCAATCCCAAATTGACAGCCAGCATTGCCCGGCTCCATACCAGACGGCACGTGCTATTGATTTTGAAATTAAAAGCTTAGCAGGACAAGTTGATGTTTGTAGATCTCAAGGCAATTGACTCTGAGACGTAAGGTCTGTGTAATTAATTCCTTAGAGCATTTTCAGCCGCCTCTTTAAATTTTTGTCTAATTTTTGCCTGTTTAAAAAATGAACAGTGATATTTAGTTTTTAACTACTCACTTTTTCAAATACACTTTTCAACAGATTCTCTATCCCATTCTCTATTTCATTTAAATATTATTTCATCATTTATTATTTATTCTTTTTTTAACAACTATATTTTTCAATAAGAATTGCTATATTCATAATATTTTACACAATACGTTCACAACAAAATTTATGTGGAAAGTTATTACTAGTTCTAATTTAAACCCATCACTAAAATTATTTTTTTAACCACCAATATTAACTAATAAAAACTTATTACTTAAAATTTATTGAGAAAATATTATAGTAGTATTTTTCAATTAGGATTTTTTATTTTTCCTTTATCTCATTTTTTTTCTCCACACGTTTCTTTTCTTTTCTTTTCTTTTTTCCTCTTTTTTTTCTCCTCCACACCTTTCCCTTATCTCTATCTTCAATTTTTCTTTTTTCTTTTGTTCTCTGGCACTTCCTCTGAGCTCCTTCACTTTACTTTTTTTCTTTTCTTCTCTTCGTCTACTCCACTGGTGTTCTCTTCACTTTTCTTTTTTCTTTTTTCTTTTCTTCTCTTCGTCTACTCTACAGCATTCAAGAAGCTCTCTCTTTCTTTTCTTTTTCTTGTTTTTCTCCTCCACACAAGTGTTCAGCCCATCTTCTTTTATTTTATTTTTCACCTCAAGAACTTTCCAACAACCTCACATTTGCTTCACATCAGAGAAAATAGAGAGAGAGAGAGAGAGAGAGAGAGAGAGAGAGAGAGAGAGAGAGAGAGAGAAAGACTGGGTCAGATTGTCCGCCGCCCCACCGCCGGTGGAGATCGGCGTTCACCATGCAGCACTACCACGTCTGCCGCCCCACCACCGCTCGTCCTCCTCCCCACCAACATGCTGGGTCAGATCGGTTTGTTTTGTTTTTTTTTTTTTTTTTTTTCATATTTGCTTGTTCTGATTCAACTTTATTTTAAGAATTGGAATTTGCTTTTATGGTTATGGTTTGATTAATTTTAAGATTATGTTTTTGAGTTTGTATTTTGATTATGCTTGAGTTAAGAGATGTTTGAGAGAAAGATGGATGAGTTTGTAGCCGTTGTGTTTGTAGCCGTGAGAAGAGAGATAAAGGGAGGAAAGAGAAAAAATTATTTTTTTAATTCATCCGGTATTATTTTAATGAGAAATAATATTTGCAAAAACTACAGTGATTGCTACAGTACTCTCCAGATCTGGAGAGTTACTGTAGCAAATCTAAAAAAAATTTAGAGATGGAGAGGCTGTTGGACTTCATTAACTGGGAGGGCTTTGTGTGTCTCTATTGAGAACATGAACTGCTTAGAAGATCTATTTGTAAGTTCAATCAACGAAGATGAGGTCATCGATTTACAGCTCATTTCATCTCCTCCTAAATGTCTTCAATTCCTCCGCATACAAGGGCGTTTAGCCAAGTTGCCTGACTGGATTTCAGAACTTCAACACCTAGTCTCATTAATGATTTTTTGGACAAGGTTGAGTGATGATCCACTCAAAGCATTTCAAAATCTACCTAATCTAGCGAAGCTCAAACTGGGGATAAAAGCATACAATGGAGAGCAATTGCACATTGGGAAAGGAGGATTTCCAAAACTCAAGGAGCTAGGGCTCACAGATTTGTCTGAATTGAATTCATTGAATATAGAAAAAGAAGCGTTCCCCCTTCTTGAAAAATTGTATATTTGTGATTGTCCACAACTGAAGGAGGTACCGTCTGGTTTCCAACACCTCAGAAACCTTAAAGAACTGATTATTACAGATATGCCCACAGAATTCGAAAAAAGTTTGGATCCAGAGCAAGGGTCACATTATTGGATCATTCAGCATGTACCATCCATCTTTCTCCTTCACAAGGTTCGCAAAGGTATTTATGGCTATGAGCGGCGCAATCTCCGTTCTAAGGATTTGGAGAGGTCAAGAGGTCAAACAATCAACCAAGATGATGACAACAAAAACAATATTAGTGGCGATGACATCAGCGCTTCAGTTGAGAAAGGTTAGTAATTTTTAGCATTTTGGTGAGATTTTTATGCTACTGCTGCTTTTATTTATTTTTTTAAATAAAAATATTGGGAATAATGCTTTGAGTCGTATTGTATCTCAATCTAAATGTGATGGTTCTCTTGTCATTTTAGAAATTGTTACTATATTTCATCTTTTATTGCTTTTAGAATCTGAATTTTCATATTATTTTCGAATTGCACGAGATCTATGAAAAATTTTAATTAGCATGTAGAGGTTTTATTGAAGAGGCAGTACCAAACATACATAAAAACTTGTTTTATTGAATCATTTATTTTTAAGATTTTCGTTTTTTTAATTTTTGTAAAGATACATTTCTTTGGTCACATTAACGCCTTCAATTACTAATTAAACTTTTTTTCATTCGTGTAGGTAAGCAAGCAATTTCTACGTAGTGATGCCAATTGGAATTTGTTTGAATCTCTTTGCATTGGATCATTCTCATGTGCACCTTAGTTTTGGAATTGTTGGGCTTTATCTACCGACTTGAGCAGAGAGTGGAGACATAAATGTTGCTATTGGTTGGATTTATGTTCTGACAATCAGCCCAGAAGATTTGTGGCTTTTGAATTTTATTTAATTTTTTCAAATGCTTGTTATTGTGTCTTTGGTACTGCTAGTTGTTTTACCCCAAGTAAGTGGTTGTCTTTGACATAATTAAGTACTGCTTTGTTAATTTTTTCCCTACTGCTGTGATCATTTTGTAACTCTTCATATGTCCTGTGAAAGGATATGAACCTCTTTGAATTATGTTCTTTCTGGTTTGATATCCCTCAATTATAAGATATTGCTTCTATCTCTTCGATCAAGTTTAGGATGGTCCGATTTTACTAGGTCCAAGTCCAGAGTTCAGTGCTATGAGTCGTACTGTATCTCAATCTAAATGTGATGGTTCTCTTGTCATTTTAGAAATTGTTACTATCTACTAGCCTCTAATCACACACCAAAAAAAAAAAAAAAAAAAAAAGAGAAAAGAAAAGAATACATGAGGTGAGTTTTGTAGATAGGAGGAGTTTTAAAACTAACAAAAGAGTGATCCTATTTTGTAGAGAGTTAGAGAATAGAAGTGAGAATTTAAATTAACGTAAAAGTAGGAGTTTATTGTTTAAAATCCATTCAAACAGGACTGCAAAGTTACGAAGAAAGGGAGCTCATATTATGAGTTCAGGCGGAATTCAAGATCTGCGAAACCAACCATTCCTCATTTTCAGGTCAGGTGAATGAAAGTTATTTTAATAACCTGGAGGCTATTTTTTCCCTTTTCATCTTGAATTCAGTGAATTTTTAGCAATCTTGGCTGACATGAAACTGATTTGCACCACCTTATTGATCCTCTTATTTGTGTAATTTGCTCAAATGAATTAATATCAGCTCTTTGAGTAACAATTTTGGTCACATATATTTGATAAAATGGGTTAGTTGAATTGCTGTGTTGATATGGACACCAGACACGGATATAACAAAACACAAACACACAGGCATGGGACTTTCTGTAAAATAAGACTTGTGTTATGATTGGCTGACCTACATTTTTATTGTTTGGTGATGCAGTCGAGGAACTTGGTTTGGGCTACCTCAAAGCATGATGTCTACCTTCTGTCTCATTTTTCTGTCATCCATTGGTCCTCCTTAAATTGCACCAGGCAAGAAGTTCTCAATGTCTCAGGGCATGTTGCACCATCGGAGGTGGGTGTTTGGGATATGATATTTGGTTTGAAAAACAGCCTTGGTTTTGTACCTTTAATGTAATTAATGTCCATCTTTTGATCTTGAATTATGCTCTTCCATGAAATCTATCTATCTATTTTCTCCCACAGAAACTTCCTGGAAATCTGTTGGAGGGATTTACTCAGACTCAAGTGAGTTCTTTTTCTGTAAAAGAGAAGCTACTAGTTTCTGGAGGATATGAAGGTGAACTTATTTGTAAGGTAAGTTTCATAGTATTCTATGTGTGTTTGTATTGATAGATAAGGTTGAGTTTTTGGATCCAAGGGGAGGGCGAGTGAGAGATTTGAATTAGTGATCATTTGCTTCATGAGGCATGGTCCTTAGCAATTTTGCTATCCTTGAGGTGTCTTCTGTAAATTTTTTCTTAAATGGTAGTCAGAGTCTAAGAGATATTACAGACTGATTAAACATTGCAACTGCAGTAGCAGCCAACCAATGTACATGGCGACAGCACATACTTGGCTCTTGCTAGTTTCTTGTGCAATATCAATTTTTTTTATTGGCATTACTTGGAGTGACCTAGCAATCAAGCTGTCCTTAATGCAATACTGGTACAAGATGAAGAAAACTTCTACAATTTGAGAATGAACTGAGATCTCTTGCTAGGCATTTTGCTAAATGCTATCATCCAGCCACTCTATCCCTTTAAGAGTTATCAAGTTGCGCATTATGAATATATTGTAAAACATTAAGGCTAATTGTTCTCCTCTTTTATTTTATTTTTCTCAAATTTGCAGCATTTGGATCAGCCTGGAGTTAGTTTTTGTTCCAGGACGACTTCTGATGACAATGCTAGCACCAATTCTGTTGAGATTTATGTCAGCTCCAGGTATTTTTTTTACCCCTTGTCTTGGTGGTGGGACTGTGAACTTCCAAAACAAACCTAATTGAACTTGTCTTCTTCAATTTCAGTGGTGCATTTCACTTTACAGCTTCAAATAATGATTGTGGAGTTAGAGACTTTGATATGGAGAAATTTCAACTTTCTAAGCACTTCCAATTTCCATGGCCAGTGAATGTGAGCCCCTTAGATTGTATTTTCTGGCTATTTATATCAAGAAATGGACACTTGGTGATTCTTGGTTGTATATGCATAGATAGCATGGGTAGCAAGTTTTACAAGCTTTAAATCATATCTCATGACATACGTGCATATGATGATAGTTTCAATTACATTTCAAATGATGCTAAAATTTTACATTTGCCTGCAATGTGGAACCTTGGGGGTGCAACTTGATATTTCAGTGCACTCTTCAGGTCGTAGACTGAGATATGTACCAGTACGAATGTAAGTATACGGTTTTATTTATAAGAAAAAGGGTAACAAAGTACTTTTATGTCATGACTTGTCCAATTAATGGAATATTGAAACAAAAAATAGTGGATGGAGGGAATGTATTGGGATATCTGTCTTGGCAACAATGGTATGAGTTGTAAAAATGAGAATACTTTGACAAGGCTCAATTGATAGAGTCATATCACATCATCTTGATTGCCTGACCATTTAATGAATTTTTATAATTATTTGGTAGTTATTTGGCTATGCTCCCGTACTCTAGTAATTTTGTTGGACAAGAAGATAATTGTGTAACAATAAAATACTAATTCCTGAGACATACATAGCATAGCCCAAAAAATGATATACTCCACCAAAATCTAAAAGTTCCAAACACTTCTCTCTCTCTCTCTCTCTCTCTCTCTCTCTCTAGCTAGTGAGGCGGCTGAGACCAGAGAGTTTCACGAGCCACAGAGATAGAGAAAGACATGGCTAATGATCCCATAAATAGATTTGGGCTTTATGGTGGAAATTATTAATGTAATAGTGGGCGTTATGGTTAATGTAATAGTGGGCTCTATGGTGAAATATTTTCTTTTTAGTCCTATTTTAAAATTATAGGAGAAATTCAGAAAAAAAAATGGTAATGACATGATTACTGATGTGGCTTAACGAGAATGTAGCAACATTAAATGCTATGCTTCAACTTTTAAATATAACTAGTCGCTAATCCGTGCGATGTACGGGAAAATTCAGAAAAATGTTCAAGAAATTCATTTTTTTTTTAATTCATCTTCCTCTAGATTGATGAAAGCTATAAGATTAATTCCTAATATTCATATACTTAAACAGCAAGTTTAAATGGTTAAATGTTGTAAGTTTGATGAATCCATAATCATAACCTATAAAAATACTTCATTCCAGACTTACAAAAGTAAATGTATGAATCTTTACTCTTCCTTTGGCAAGCATAATTATTTTCCAATTAAATCTCCTTTCAAATAGTGTTTCTCAGTATTGGTACATTTTGTAGTTGGAAAAGAGATATACAAGGCTAATGTTTAGCTCATATTGCAAAGTTACATGCTACTTATAATTTGCTTCTAAATATTTGAAGAGTGATCTATTTAATGAGGCATGTTATATAAACTAATTCATTAAAAAAAATGTCAAATGTTTATTGATATTCAATTGGTTGAAAACACAATCGATGCAATCTAACAAATTTCCACTTTGAATTCATTAAATTTTATTAAAATGTAAAACCCCATTTAAGACTAACAAGTATTTGCTAAACTATCTAGCCATGCGACTATATATGTTGATAGTGTTGTCTCAAAAAAAAAAAAAATTTGATAGTGTATATATTTTTATTTGGAAATATTTCCTATGCTTTTTTTTTATATGGGCCTTGCAAATATATATATATATTTTTTTACTGAAATGATAGAAGCCTTGCAAATATATTGAACAACTTGGGTCTGGCTTCTGGGCTTGGCCTTGCCCAAATTACTCACTGCCCATTAGATAAGTTAGATTAACTAACTAATTAACTTAAATTAATTAAGTTAAACAGAAACTAATTGAAAAAAAGAAAAGAAAATAAAAACCCTACCCTTATCCTACCACACGTATTCACTGTCACTCTCACTGCCTCCACTCCACCCACTCACAGCCTCCACTCCACACGAATCTGCCTCTGTTGCCGCCTCCACATGCCGCCCTTCACACGCGGCTTGATCTTTTCATTCTCACGGTGACCCTCTCTCTTTTTTGTATTTTGGGTTTTTGTTTAAAACTGAATCAATGCTATTTTTTGTGAATCTGTGACTGTGATGTTGAGTTGTTATTTTCTTATTGAAAATTCGATAACCCAGTGGGATGTTGAGTTGTTATAATTTTCTTATCTTTTTCATCTCTGTTTTTATGCTTCGTACAGTGTTAGTAACCTCATCTATTCAAGTTTTTGAGAGAGAAAGAAAGAGAGTAGAAAAAAGTTTTAGGAAAGTGGATTTGATCTACACGAGTAAGAAGATAGGCTACATATATGGCAGAGGCAGCGATATCCGCTCTTACTGAGAAGCTCATTTCCTTGTTGAGCGAAGAAGCAACACTGTTACGAGACATCCATGAAGAAGTAGCTGACATCAAAGATGAACTGGAGAGCATTCAGTCCTTCCTTAAGGATGCAGATGCAAGGGCCGCAGCAGAGGAGGACATGAGCGAGGGCGTCAAAACCTCCATAAATCTGCTCGCTTCATTTCAATGTTAAAACCTCGCCACGAAACAGCCACTAAGATTCAGAAGATCAAAGCATCAGTGGAGAAAATCAAGGCAAGAAGTGAAAGATACGACTTCCAATCCACTGGTCAAGGATCAAGCAGTGGTCCTCGGAATGTTAGGTGGCAGGACCCTCGAATGGCTTCTCTTTTTCTTGAAGATGTTGATGTTGTGGGCATTGAATCTCCTAAAGATGAATTAATCGGTTGGCTCATAGAAGAACACTCTTACCGTACTGTAGTTTCGGTGGTGGGAATGGGGGGACTGGGCAAGACCACTCTTGCCAAGAAAGTCTATGATCACCATATGATGAGAGAACACTTTGATTGTCATGCTTGGATCTCAGTGTCTCAGTCATACAACATGATGGATCTAGTAAGGAGCATGGTAAAGCAATTTTGCGAGGCAAGAAAGGAATTTCCTCCTGAGGGAATTGACTCAGCAGACAAGATGTCACTAATTAGCAAAGCAAGAGAATATTTACAAGAAAAAAGGTATGTAGTTGTATTTGACGATGTTTGGGAAGTTGATTTTTGGGGGGAGATAGAACATGCTTTACCTGTTAATACAAAAGTTCCAAGGATTTTGATCACAACACGGAAGTTGGATGTTGCTAATTTTTGCAAAAAATCTACACGTGTTAAAGTTCACAACTTGCAACCACTACTACCTAATAAGGCATGGGAGCTATTTTGCAAAAGGGCGTTCCAATTTGAACTTGGAGGACACTGTCCCCCAATGTTGGAGAAATTATCTCATGACATTCTTGAGAAGTGTGAAGGATTACCGCTTGCCATTGTTGCTATAGGCGGTCTTTTGTCAACCAAGGAAAAAAACTCTCTTTGAATGGCAAAAATTGCATGATAGCCTTGGCTTTGAGTTAGGAATAAATCCTCACCTTGCAGGTGTTAGTAAAATTCTATCCCTAAGTTTTGAAGACCTGCCTTACAACCTTAAATCTTGCTTCTTATATCTTGGTATGTATCCAGAGGACTACTCTATAAGACGCGGAAGATTGATTCGACAATGGATAGCCGAAGGTTTTGTGAAAGAAAAGGAGGGTAAAACATTAGAGGAGGTTGCACAAGAATACTTGACTGAATTAATCCATAGAAGCTTGGTTCAAGTATCAGATGTCGATTTGGATGGAAAAGTTACACAATGCCGACTCCATGATCTTTTTCGTGAGATTGTCCTTCAAAAGATGAAAGATTTGAGTTTTTGTCATGTTTTGTCAAAACAAGGGTCAAAATTTGAAGGACCAACTCGACGTATGTCAGTAGATGGAGTTTCATATAGTGTATTGAAGGGATTTGAGGACGCTCACATTCATTCTCTTTTATTTTTCAATATTAATGAATTTCCAATATCCTTCATGAGTAAATTTCTTCAAAATTTCAAGCTCGTGAAAGTATTGGATTTTGAAAATACTCCACTAGATCATCTTCCTGAAGAGGTGGGGAATTTATTTCACTTAAGGTATTTAAACTTGGATAATACAAAAGTGAAGACACTCCCAAACTCCATCGGAAAGTTGCAGAATCTAGAGACTTTAACAATGTGGCAAACCGCAATACAGGAGATACCAGTTACAATCAACATACTTCATAAGCTACGTTGTCTTGTAGTCCAATATTTTGATGAAAAGATGGAAATGAGTCTTAATATTATAAGAGGAGTTAAATTACATTGGAGTATTGGATGCTTAAAGGCACTGACAGAGCTACAATACGTGGACGCAAATTATGGAGGGGTCAAATTGATTGAAGAGTTGGGGAAGTTGAGTCAATTGACGGATCTTGCCTTGGTAAACCTAACAAGGGAAACTGGGAGGGCTTTGTGTGTCTCTATTGAGAACATGAAGTGCTTAAAAGATCTATTTGTAAGTTCGATCGATGAAGATGAGGTCATCGATTTACAACCCATTTCATCTCCTCCTAAATGTCTTCAATTCCTCCGCATAGAAGGGCGTTTAGCCAAGTTGCCTGACTGGATTTCAGAACTTCAACACCTAGTCTCATTAAAGATTTATTGGACAAGGTTGAGCGATGATCCACTCAAAGCATTTCAAAATCTACCTAATCTAGCGGAGCTCGTACTGGGGATAAAAGCATACAATGGAGAGCAATTGCACATTGGGAAAGGAGGATTTCCAAAACTCAAGGAGCTACAGCTCAGAGATTTGTCTGAATTGAATTCATTGAATGTAGAAAAAGAAGCGTTCCCCTTGCTTGAAAAATTGCATATTGGGGATTGTCCACAACTGAAGGAGGTACCGTCTGGTTTCCAACACCTCAGAAACCTTAAAGAATTGATTATTACATTATTGGATCCAGAGCAAGGGTCACATTATTGGATCATTCAGCATGTACCATCCATCTTACTCAGTCACAAGGTTCGCGAAGGTATTGATGGCTATGAGAGGCGCAATCTCCGTTCTAAGGATTTGGAGAGGTCAAGAGGTAAAACAATCAACCAAGATGATGATAACAAAAAGAATATTAGTGGCGATGACATCAGCGCTTCAGTTGAGAAAGGTTAGTAAAATAAGTTTTTAACGTTTTGGTGAGATTTATGCTACTGCTGCTTTTATTTATTTTTTAAATAAAAATATTGGGAACAATGCTTTGAGTCGTATTGTATCTCAATCTAAATGCGATGGTTCTCTTGTCATTTTAGAAATTGTTACTATATATTTCATCTTTTATTGGCAGTTAAGAGTCAGTTCTATGGATTTCACATCTAGGTTCAACTGTCTTACCATTTCTTTTATTTTCAACTTTAATGAAGTGCAATTTTGTATTATTTCAAAAAGAAAAACAAGCTCCATCTAACCTACAATTTCAGAAAGGTCAATTTCTTTTCTTTCACTTGTTTTTTAGTTCTTCTTTTCTTATTTTATTTGTTAAGATCATGGGCTTTTGTTTTTTTGATCTCTGTGTATTTTTTGTTGATCTTATTTGATGCTGTTGATGAAGATTGCTTCTTGTTGTGCACTGTTTTCTGAATCCTCGGTTTGTGTCTAATTTAATGTAAATTGTTGTCTTTGATTTACCGGGGAAAGATATCCAGGGGATCCCTTGGGATAGGCTTAGTATCACTAGGGAGAAATACCGGCAAACCAGGCTACAAGAATACAGGAACTATGAAAACATCCCTCATTCCGGAGAGGGGTCTCAGAAGGTAATTTTTTTTTTTTTTTTTTTTTTTGTGGGGGGTCATTTTTATATATCAAATTATTATATGACTATGTTGATAATTGTAAGTTAACTGAAGATCAATAAGGTCATTTTTCCTTTCGTTTAAAATCCATTCAAATAGGATTGCAAAGTTACGAAGAAAGGGAGCTCATATTATGAGTTCAGGCGGAATTCAAGATCTGTGAAACCAACCATTCTTCATTTTCAGGTCAGGTGAATGAAAGTTATTGTAATAACCTGGAGGCTATTTTTTCCCTTTTCATCTTGAATTCAGTGATTTTTTTGCAATCTTGGCTGACATGAAACTGATTTGCGCCACCTTATTGATCCTCTTATTTGTGTAATTTGCTCAAATGAATTAATATCAGCTCTTTGAGTAACAATTTTGGTCACATATATTTGATAAAATGGGTTAGTTGAATTGCTGTGTTGATATGGACACCAGACACGGATATAACAAAACACAAACACACAGGCATGGAACTTTCTGTAAAATAAGAATGGTGGTATGATTGGCTGACCTACATTTTTATTGTTTGGTGATGCAGTTGAGGAACTTGGTTTGGGCTACCTCAAAGCATGATGTCTACCTTATGTTTCATTTTTCTGTCATCCATTGGTCCTCCTTAAATTGCACCAGGCAAGAAGTTCTCAATGTCTCAGGGCATGTTGCACCATCGGAGGTGGGTGTTTGGGATATGATATTTGGTTTGAAAAACAGCCTTGGTTTTGTATCTTTAATGTAATTAATGTCCATCTTTTGATCTTGAATTATGCTCTTCCATGAAATCTATCTATCTATTTTCTCCCACAGAAACTTCCTGGAAGTCTGTTGGAGGGATTTACTCAGACTCAAATGAGTTCTCTTTCTGTAAAAGAGAAGCTACTAGTTGCTGGAGGATTGGAAGGAGAACTTATTTGTAAGGTAAGTTTCATAGTATTCTGTGTGTGTTTGTATTGATAGATAAGTTGAGTTTTTGGATCCAAGGGGAGGGCAAATTGGAGATTTGAATTAGTGATCATTCGCTTCATGAGGCATGGTCCTTAGCAATTTTGCTATCCTTGAGGTGTCTTCTGTAAATTTTTTCTTAAATGGTAGTCAGAGTCTAAGAGATATTACAGACTGATTAAACATTGCAGCTGCAGTAGCAGCCAACCAATGTACGTGGTGACAGCACATACTTGGCTCTTGCTAGTTTCTTGTGCAATATCAATTTTTTTTATTGGCATTCCTTGGAGTGACCTAGCAATCAAGCTGTCCTTAATGGAATACTGGTACAAGATGACGAAAACTTCTACAATTTGAGAATGAACTGAGATCTCTCACTAGGCATTTTGCTAAATGCTATCATCCAGCCACTCTATCCCTTTAGGAGTTATCAAGTTGCATTATGAATATATCGTAAAACATTAAGGCTAAATGTTCTCCTCTCTTACTTTATTTTTCTCTAATTTGCAGCATCTGGATCGGCCTGGAGTTAGTTTTTGTTCCAGGACAACTTCTGATGGCAATGCTTGTTCCAGGACAACTTCTGATGGCAATGCTATCACCAATGCTGTTGAGATTTATGTCAGCTCCAGGTATATTTTTACCGCTTGTCTTGGTGGTGGGACTGTGAACTTCCAAAACAAACCTAATTGAACTTGTCTTCTTCAATTTCAGTGGTGCATTTCACTTTACAGCTTCAAACAATGATTGTGGAGTTAGAGACTTTGATATGGAGAAATTTCAACTTTCTAAGCACTTCCAATTTCCATGGCCAGTGAATGTGAGCCCCTTAGATTGTATTTTCTGGCTATTTATATCAAGAAATGGACACTTGGTGATTCTTGGTTGTATATGCATAGATAGCATGGGTAGCAAGTTTTACAAGCTTCAAATCTTATCTCATGACATATGTGCAGATGATGATAGTTTCAATTACATTTCAAATGATGCTAAAATTTTACATTTGCCTGAAATGTGGAACCATGGGGGTGCAACTTGATATTTCAGTGCACTCTTCAGGTCGTAGACTGAGATATGTACTAGTACAAATGTAAGTATACAGTTTTATTTATAAGAAAAAGGTAACAAAGTACTTTTATGTCATGACTTGTCCAATTAATGGAATATTGAAACAAAAAATAGTGGATGGAGGGAATGTATTGGGATATCTGTCTTGGCAACAGCGGTTTGAGTTGTAAAATGAGAATGTTTTGACAAGGCTCAATTGATAGTCATATCACATCATTTTGATTGCCTGACCATTTAATGAATTTTTATAATCATTTGGTAGTTATTTGGCTATGTTCCCGTACTCTAGTAATTTTGTTGGACAAGAAGATAATTGTGTAAAATGATGACGTGTTCTTTGAGTCATGGTTGAGATGGTTGTGGTTTAAGATGCATTATATCTCCTTTACTGTTTACAAGTATTAATAGTTTGGATTACATGCAGAGGTTTATGAATGTGAGACATAGTATGTATATCTTTGTTAGTCTTGGACATTGTAGATTATGGCCAAATTGCAAATTATAATGGCTAGTTCACTGTTCACATCACAAAGTAACAAGTGGATGATGCACTAGATTGTTTTTACATGCTCTAGTCTGACATTTGCAGCATACTTCTGTGAGTCCTGATGGTAAACTTCTTACAATTGTGGGAGACAACCCAGAAGGTATGCTGGTGGATTCCCAAACTGGAAAGGTACTCAAATTTGTTTTCAATCGTTTGTCAGCTAGACTTTATAAGTATTATACATCTAGAGCTGCTGCTTTAATGGCTAAGCATGTGTAATTTGAATTTTGATTGTTGTAGACGGTGATGACCTTGTGTGGACACTTGGATTTCTCATTTGCATCAGCATGGCACCCTGATAATGTCACTCTCGCGACTGGAAATCAAGACAAAACCTGTCGGGTTTGGGATGTTCGAAATTTGTCCAAGTCAGTTGCTGTTCTGAAGGGCAACATTGGAGCAATTCGTTCTATCCGCTATTCTTCTGATGGTCAGTATATGGCAATGGCAGAGGCTGCTGACTTTGTTCATGTCTATGATGCAAAAAATGGATATGAGAAGGAACAGGAGATTGATTTCTTTGGAGAAATAGCAGGCATATCATTTAGTCCAGACGCTGAGTCAGAGTCTCTTTTTATTGGAGTGTGGGATCGTACATATGCTAGTCTCCTTGAGTATGGCCGATGCTC
Source organism: Quercus lobata (assembly GCF_001633185.2). Classification (NCBI taxonomy): domain Eukaryota; kingdom Viridiplantae; phylum Streptophyta; class Magnoliopsida; order Fagales; family Fagaceae; genus Quercus; species Quercus lobata. The sequence goes on along the minus strand of NC_044911.1, from coordinate 566,360 downwards.
CCTTGTTGCAGGAAATTCTACATATTAGAGATACATTAACTCATTAGAATAGGCAAAGCCAAGTCTCCTTCTTCTACCTACAAGTAAATGATTTGGTTTAGCCCATTCTAATTAGCTAATGTATCTCTAACACTACATAACAATAATCTGGATCCTCTAGGCGGAAGGTATTTTCTAAAATGTAATATGGTAGAACTAAAATGTATTTCTATATAGAAAATTCCGATTGGTATGATGTTAAAACTTTTACTTAAAAGTGATTATGTTGAATGGAATTGCATTACATTATTGGATAATTCATTTCTTTATTATGTAATTAATATTATTTTTATTTTTAATAATGGCTATAGCACAAAAATAACATATTAGCTTGAGCTTTAAATTAATGTTAATATAAAACAATAAAATACCCTCTCGCTGATAAATTTGGAAATATATATATTTTTGTAATTTTTAATAACAAATAAATTATATTAATTTGATTTTTAATTAAATAGTCTTTTTTTCATTCAACCCAACTCCACCCCATCCCCGTACCTTTTTCTTCCTCCGATCACTCTACGCAGGCCTAAGATCTCCTCCAATGTGAGAAAGCTAGTCACGTCAGGGCATGCTGAAAGGGAAATGGATGTTGAAGAGGTTGAAAGAAAATTGAGGAGCCAGAAACAACCATTATTTTTGTGTTGTCATCTCAATCCTTCTTCTGCATTTTTTTCCCTATCATTATTAAATGAAAAGTAGACATACGTATTTTCTATATAATTATTCTTGTGTGTGAGAAACTTAAAAACACTTTTTTTTTTTTTGGTTGAAAGGAAAGACCTTTTTTGGGTGCTAAAATCCAAAAAATAAAATGCAATTACTTTTCTTAAGGATTTTTTTTTTTCTTCAAAAGTTGTGATGGGTGGGTGGGGGAAGACACCCCCACTACTCTCATTTCTTGAAAGTTTGAAGAAGAGGATAGCAGAGGAATGAGGATAGTAGAGGAATGAGAGGGAGGGAGAGGAGATGTGAATGATTATCATTTTCTCTTATTAAGATTTTTAAAAATGGACAAAGTTTTGCTACAAATTTGGTTGACTACAACATATATATATATATATATATATCTCTATATATATAATAATAGGTGAAGTTGAGAGAAACTCAAATTAGAATTCCAAATTTGAGTTCCAATTTTGCGGCATGTGTCATAAACTTTTATTCTTAAAGAGTTTTATTTCTTAATTTTAGAATTAAATGTGGGACTACATTATAAATATTCATCCAAGTGAATTATTAAGTATAAAAACTAAAAAGTTTAGAATAAATGAATTGTAAAAAAAAAAAAAAAAAGTGCTTTACAATAATTAAAAAAAATACATGGACAATTTACATTTTATACCTAATAATATCCTTACAATTTTTTTTAAAGAGTTGACAAAATATAAAAATGACTATCAATAATATTTAAATCATATATATAGGAATTATATTATGCATCTTATTGTATATTTTTAAGTAATGCATGGAGTTACAAGCTAGTTGTGGGGCCCAACAATTCGTGGACCAGGCCCATTTATCCTTAGAGCGTCCGAAGGCCCAATTCGAGGAGAGCTGTGGCCCAAGCTCTACAACGCAGAGCACAAAACAATTTTTGGGAAACAGCCGAGGACAGTTTAGTCCTCGGCAGATCCATAATCCCACCAGAATAAAGGGGCAAAACTGGTATAGGGACGAATTAGTAAGGAAATCCAGAATATCTTGGGGAAGTTATCCATACTACCCTTCTAGATAAGGCCCGACGCCTGACAGAGCCGTACTCTGCAGCTTTATCAAACCATCCCCAATAATTCCGGGATTGGACTGATGGGACAAATGTCAGTGTTCGTAAAGATTGACCCTACACGTGGACGAAGGGCAATGAATGCAAGCTAGTATAAAATAAGGAAGTAAGTAGATCTGAGGGGGGCCCCCTTTTTCCACCTCCGAAAAAAGAGAGACGACATGGGAAAATATCTCAGGAACACCGAACTTCATGGAAGAAAGTCCGTCGTTGGGCAACCGAGAGAAGACCTCAACAGGTCCTCGGATCAACTCCGAGGAGCTCCATCTCACGGGGTACGACGCCTCAGGGCTTAAATGTTCATACCCAATCCCCTTTTTCTACGTAGATTCCTCTAAAGCCATGACCGGACAACGCCACTTGACCAACGGCTAGCTTTTCAAGCCTACTCTCTACAAATCATATTGTGAGGGATCTTTCGTACGTGAGCCCAACATCCTTATTGGGCCGCCAGAGAATTGTGTCCTTACACTAGTATTAAATAAATTAAAATGACTATATATTTTGAAAATTTAACTGTTAAATTGGATATTTTTTATGTTTTTAATACGCATGTCAAATTTTGTGTCAATCAAGTGTTATTTATTATTCGATTCATAAACTTATATTTTATGCATAATTTTAGACTGTAAAGACTTGAAATTTAAATATTTAATTGATAACATATCTATTGATCTTTGATTTTTTGAAAATTTTGTAAAAATGAAGGATAGTATAGTGGATGAAACTTGAAATATGAATTTATAACATATCTTTCAGGTCTATTGAACTCACCATTTGAATGACCTTAAAGGGACTTTGTTCAAGAAAGTTAGCCATTAATTAACCCATAATCATGATGATACACAACATAGGTAAAATGCAAAATTTTCTATAGAAGTATGGTCAATAACTATAAAGAATCGATCGAGTGACATCAAATTTTTATTTTTATTTTTTATTTTTTGGAGAGATTGTGGCATCATCTTGGTGTTAGTGAATTTTGGAGATTCATTAGCCGTTTGGATCCGACTTATTGGCGTCTGTGTTTAGCACTTGTGCGTTTTCTTTTCTATTTTTTTTTTTTTTTTTTTTTTTTTTTTTTTTAAATTCGCAACTTTTGACTATTCTCTCATAAACAGTGCATCCTATTTACTGTTCACGGTTTCTCAAAAAAAAAAAAAATTTACTATTCACGGGTCCCACAAACTTCATTTTTCAACAATTTTTTCATTAAAAATGGGTTCCACAACATTATTCACACATTTAAAAATTATTTTGTTACAATATTTTCAGTTTTTAATTTTTAATTTTTAGTAAAAATAAGTTGTATCCAAACAAACTTTTCAGAAAATCAAATAGTGTCTTTTGAAAGTTAGTGGAGCTCAAGTACGTCAATACGTCATTGTCCAAATAGGTTAGAAATCAATTGAGTAAGCACGTTATTTTAATTTTTTTTTTTTTTTTAGGGTAAACCACATTCTTAGAAAAGAAATAATAAAATGAGAACAAGTTGGCCTTCAAGAATAGAAAAAGGTTATATATATAATATAAGAAAAACACCGACGAAATTTTTGACCATAATCAGTAAAATACACGGATGAGATGCCTTTTGTTTTTTTTTTGGTTTTTGGCAAAGATAGACCGTGGCTTTACAGAGGAGAAAATCTAGAACAAAACAGCTCAAGTGGGCCACATCATTGAATACGTCAAGACTCAAGAGAGAGAAGTGATGGTTGAGAAATTGGAAGATTACAGATTACTCATGTGAGTCATGTCAAATGGTCTGGAACACAGGACAGGACAGGTCATTGGCTAAGCAGAAAATACAGAACTTTATTGAACGTCAATGTTTTTTTCTCAAAAAAGTTATATGGGCCTTATACTAGAATTTAACTCAACTGATACCCTACCCCCCACAATGTTTTTAAGGAATGCATTCAGGATTTCAATCTTCCACCTCAATTAATGATGTATAAAAAATAATTTTGAGAGTTTTCATGTGTGTGATTCCCATGAAATATACTGTAAAACATAACTGATAGACTCATTATAAAAGTAAAATTGTTCTTTTCGATCTTCTTGATGTATTGTTAATTGGTTTATAAAAATGTTGACTTCATAGAAATATGATTGACCTCAACTTATTCATCTTAAAAAAGTAGATTCTTACCATCAAAAACAAGTATATGATCCTAAAATAGAGTTTCTTAACTCATTGCGAGATAATAATAGACTAAAGAGAGAGTCCAGCTCAAAGATAACATCCTAACATCCTTTGTCCCATATGTGTGTTTATCTTGCTCATGTTAGCAAGACTAATTATGTGGCCTATTTGACAAAGAACCCTTAATTTAAATGTATTTAGCTTGAAGAGGTTTAAAAATTTTGGGAACTTTTGAATACATGTGATGTTATACAAATTTTTATAAATATGATGTTGTACAATGTTAATCAAATAAATTTTATATCTTTTATTTTCTTAAAAAAAAAATCTCTATGGCTAGTAAAATTAATTTGTTTTTATCATATAATTTATTAATTAATAAAATAATTAATCTATTTTAAGTGAAATTCTATTATAACTTAAAAGTGCCTCACTAATTAATAACATTATATATATATATGGTAGGTATAGAATAGTTAGTCACCTTTTATCAAAAGAAGAAAAGAAAATCATAGTTAGTAAAAAATTGTGCACATTAAAATATTAAAAAAAAAGAAAGGAAAAAACCTACCTGTCCTTTTCATTTCCTCAACACTCACATTGATTCAGAAAACCAGTGGATAAAGATAAAGCGAAAGACACCCACCTTCTCTCTCTCTTCCTTGCTCTCTCCTCCTCCCCCTCGCGATCCAATACCCCCAAAACAATTTTTATATATTAATTTTTCCAATTTGGGTTTCCGCAAAAATTAAATAATATATATAAAAAAAATAAAGCTTTTGTTATAATATATATACATAATAAATTAATCTTGCTGACGAGGATGCTTTTCATTTTGTGAGAGTTTGGGATTTCCAGATCCATATAGCTTTCTCTAACCCTCAATCTCAAAAAGGTATTTTTCATTTCTTTTATTTTTTTTATTTTATTTTTAATATAATTTTTGTTTTTTTAGGATCATGGGGTTTTGTTGTTTGATCTCTGTTGATCTTATTTGATTCTGTTTATGAAGATTGATTTTTTGCACTGTTTTCTGAATCCTGGGTTTGCGTCTGTTTTTAATGTAAATTGTTTTCTTTGATTTGCTATATTCATTATGCCTTATTTGATTCTGAGTTGTTGTAGTTGTTTTTTTTTTTAAATTTTTTTTTATAATTTATTTTAATATCTAATTAAATTAGGGTTTGGTTGATTTGGTAATTAAAAGTTGGGATTAAGTATGGGATCATGATTGTTTGCATGTGGGATATGCAATTTTCAGAAAGTGAAGAATTTTGTTTGTTGAGCTATGGTTAATTCTTGTGCACAAATTTTGGTTTATGCCCAGATAGTCATTTTCAGTTTATGTTAGCTATTTTTGTTTGTTGAAGGTGGAAAGGCCATTGCCCAGTGGTACTCATGCCAAATCATGCTTTTTTGTGTCTTTATATATATATATATATATATATATATATATTTGTATACTGAAAGTATAGCAGAATAGTTAATCTTTTATCTCTCCTGAACGATTATATAATTATATAAAAAAAAACCCTGAATGATTATATCATAATTGGATTAGCAATAACATGAGAAATGATTAGGATATAGAAGATAATGTTGGTGCAAGCTCCTATGTTAATATGAATTGTATATATGAATATTAATGTTAGAGGTGTTTATACTCTTGTGGATTGCTGTTTGTATTGTGACAATGGTTTGCTATGACTTTAACCCTTGCAAAGCTTGAGAAGCATGGCCAAATGTTCGATGGTTTCAGTTAATTGCATTTTGCCAATGATGTTGACTCATTATTTTTTTGATTAGTATGTAATGTAATTTTATTAAAAATAAAATATGCTTTATGTTCATGATGATGAACACAAAGTGTCAACAAAGTACAAAAAACTTAAAAAGGAAAATCTAAGAGAAACTTGAAACTCTAAAATAGAAGAGCAATGTGTGAAACCCCAAGTCCGGGACCAATCAAAAAGAGTACAAGAAAACAAAGTTTTCAATTGATCCAAGTAGCTCTCCAACTCTTCAAAAGTATGTCTATTCTGCTCCTTCCAAACAAGCCACATCAAACAAGCTGGAACCATGTTCCAAATATCCGAGCCGTGTTTACTAAAGTAATTTCTCCAGCTAAATGGCATAACCTACCGAATCCCAAAACATTTGAAGCACATCTCCCCACAAAGCAGAAGCAGTATCAGTAGATTAAAAGGTCATCCACCGTTTCCCCATTGCTTTAGCATAGACAACACCAATTAACCAATGACAAACCCTTCTTTTTGAGGTTATCCAAAGTAAGAATCTTTCCCAATGCTGCTGTCCACAAAAAGAACGACACCCTCTTGGGAACCTTGATGAACCAAATACCTTTGCAAGGGAAAGGAACAATAGTAGCACCCTGAATCTCTCTGTAAAAAGACTGGGTATAAAAAATGCCATTCCCCTTAAGACACCATCTCATCTTATTCACCCCTCCCCCCTAGGAACCCAAGAATAAATGAAATCAAAGAAAGAGAAAACAACATCCATCTCCCAATCATGAAAGGCCCTGTGAAACCTCAGGTTCCAATTTCTTGCCTCCCCATCTGGTTGAGAGTCCAACACATCAGAAATAATAACATCCTTCTCCGCTGAACACTCAAACAGATTAGGGAATAGTAATTTTAGTGGGAGGTCCCCAGCCCAATGAACATGCCAAAACTGTATATGGTTGCCCTCTCCAACATTGAAAAGCCACATGCAAAGAGAATATGTTCCAACCTTCCCGTACACTCCGCCATAAGCTACACCCATGAGTTCCCCTGCCAACTTTAGTACACCAACCCCCCCTATCCTCCCCATATTTAGAGACGTTCACTTGCCGCCACAAATGGGAAACTTCATGCCCAAACCGACATAGCCACTTACCAAGCAAAGCTTGGTTAAAATGCACAAATTTCCTAATCCCCAAACCCCTTCTCTCAATATGTAAACAAACCTTATCCCAAGCCACCAAGGAATATTTGAACTCCTCCTCTGACTCCTTTCCAATTTATCAGCCAGAGACTTAGGAATGGTGAATGAGGATAAAATGTATGCAGGAAGGTTTGAGAGAGTGGACTCTAATAATATAAGTCTACCCCCCTTAGACGGTAAAGTCTCTTCCAGCTCGACAATTTTTGTTCCACCTTCTCCAAGTTAGGATTCCAAATCAAGATTGCCTTATAGCGTGCACCTAAAGGCATTCCCTAATATGTCATTAGAAAACTACCAATTTTGCAGCAGGGAATATTAGCTAGTGCAACCAAATTACTCGCTTCCCCAACCAGAACTAATTCGCTTTTTCCTACATTAACTTTTTTTTTTTTTTTTTGGATAGGTAATAAGATATATTGATTAAAAAAGGAACACTGTAGTGCACAGGGAGTGAACAAGGGATAAGAAATCAAATACAAAAATTGCAAGTGTCTAGGAAATCAATAAAAGAAGGGAATGATTGATTTTGCAAAGCAAACAACCAATCCCTTAAAGTTCTAAAAAAGAGTAGCTTGGGGTCTGAAATAGATCTCTCAATATCTTCAAAACATCTACTATTTCTCTCCCTCCAAAGACACCACAATAAGCAATGATATTGTGTGTTTGCAAGAGACCAAACTAGAGTGGATTACTAGAGGTATTTTTCGAAGTATATAGAGTTGTCCATATGTAGATTGGTTGTACCTGGGCTTAGATGGTGCTTCTGGAGGTATTTTATTGATGTGGGATAGACGGGTTGTGGAAAAGGTGGAGCAAGCAGTGGGGCATTTTTCGGTTTCATGCAAGTTTAAAAATGTAGGCAACCAATTTAAGTGGGCTTTTACAGGCGTATATGGGCCAAATTTGAACAAAAGGCGTAGGTTGATGTGGGAGGAGCTAACCGGGCTGATCAGTTGGTGGGATTTGCCTTGGTGCCTCAGAGGGGACTTTAATATAATCCGTTTCCCATCAGAGCGATTGGGGGCTGCTAGCTTCTCCCGGGCTATGTATGGATTTTCTGACTTTGTTTCTTTGCATGGGTTGATGGATATTCATATGGAAGGGGGCCTTTATACCTGGTCCAATACTTCCTCAGCTTCTTGGCTAGACCGGTTCCTTTTCTCCCCACTTTTGGTAGATCACTTCACTTAGTTCTCCCAAAAAAGGATGTCTAGAATACTTTCTGACCATTTTCCTATTTTGTTGGAGGGTGGGAGTCAACGAAGAGGTACAATTCCTTTCCATTTTGAAAATATGTGGTTGAGGGTGGATAATTTTGTCGACAAAGTGAAGAAGTGGTGGGCATCCTATTTGTTCCAAGCAGTGTAGTCAAAGGCGAGCCGGGCGCTCGCCTAGGAGCCCGGGCGAGGCGAGGCGCCACTAAGGTGCCTCAAAGGCTCTTAAGGCGAGGCGCCACTAAGGCGCCTCAAAGGCTCTAAGGCGAGGCGCCTTTAGTGAGGCGCTCGCCTTTAGAGCCTAGGCGAGCAAGGCGAGCGCCTTAAGCCATGAAAAAGGCGCTAAGGCGAGAGCCTCAAGTTTTTTTTTTTTTAATTTTTTTTTTATAGATGTTTGTTGTGAAACCTATTGTTAGTTAAATTAATTTACAAATTTGTTTTGTAAGACTTATTGTTATATAGAAGCTTATTGTAAAACGTATTGTTAGAACTAACTAATAGAGCCTAAATCATGTTAATCCTATATTGAAATAATTTGATAGACCTAATTTCTTCATGCTACACATTGAAAAACACTTCATTATAATATACACTTCATTATAATATTATAATGCACTAGGTACATATGATTTAAGTTCTATATGTATAATAAATATATTAAGAATTTGGCGCCTCGCTTTACTCGGGCTAGCGCCTTTTTGTCGCCTCACGCCTCGGGCGATACAAGGCCTTGGCGCCTTAAGGTCGCCTTTCGCCTTTGACTACGTTGGTTCCAAGGAACCCCAAGTTTTATTCTTTCTAAGAAGTTGGCTGCCTTGAAGTTGGATTTAAAAAAGTGGAATGAGACTGAGTTTGGCAATATCCTACATTAACTTTCAAACCAATAAGAGCTTCAAAACAGATAAAACCAGTCTAATATATAACAAATGTACGCTAGGGGCATCACAAAATAGAATGGTGTCATCTGCTATGTGAAATACTCACCCCCTCAGAATTATTAAGCCCCACATGAAAGCCATGAATGAAACCTTTCTCGGTTTTCTTCAATAGTCTACTACACTTCCATGACCAACAGAAATAAGAGAGGCAACAAAGGATCTCCGTGTCTCAAACCATTAGAGCTGCCAAAAGAGTTAGCAGGAAAGCCATTAACCAGAACAAAAAATCTAGCAGTGGATACACAAAAATTCATCGAGCTCCTCCATCTCTCCCTGAAACCCATCATTTCCAACAGATAAAAACAACGTATGTTAACTCACATGATCATAAGCCTTTTCTCTATCCAGTTTACAGATCATGCCCGGAATACGACTTTTCAATTTGCTACCTAAGCACTCGTTAGCAATAAGAACTGAATCCAAAATCTGCTGTCCAGCAACAAAAGAATTTTGAGATTCAAAACTGAGATTGTCCAAGACCGCCCACAATCTGTTAGCCAACAACTTATACACACTTCCTACTAGGCTAATAGGCCAGAAGTCCTTGATATTCACAGCATTATGCTTCTTTGGAATCATTGCAAGGAAGGAGGCATTAAGCGATTTATTAAAAACACAATGTCTTTGGAAGTCAGCAAAGAAAGCCAAAACATCCCATTCCACCACCCTCCAGCACTTTTGAAAAAATGCCATAGTGAAACCATCTGGGCTAGTGTTTTATCACCCTCCATCTCGTTCAATACCATAATGATCTCCTCCTTAGAAAACTCTCTCTCTCTCTCTCTCTCTCCAGAATTTGCTTCTCATGAATACAAGCAAAATCCAACCTGACAATTCTCATTATTATATCACTATTTACATAAATCACCCGAGTTAACAATTGAAGAAGTTTTTAATACGTTGCAAACTTTTATCATCAATGACGTGAATAATTTGTTTATGGAATAAGTGACTTTATATGAATATCCATTGTGATGGTCTGATCTTGATACTTGTTGTGACATGTAAATATAACAGAAAAAGTTATAGATGAGTTCACCTGAATAGTGGTGACACTCCAAAATATTGCAGTCCTGCAATCCTTATATGATCCATATTAGTTAATAAATAGATGATAAGTGCAATACTTAAAACCCTTTTGCAAATACAGTGGTTTAACTTGTAATTAGATTTCACTGTCTATTGCTACACATTTTGGGCTCAAGTGTGATCTTCTTGTCTTTGCTGATGATTTACTATTGGAGTAGGTGTGAAATTGTTAGAAAGAACATGTCCCAATACCAAGGGGATGATGCTGAATACATGGCGGATGAATATGAAATGGAAGATGTAGATGATGAGATGGATGATGAGTTTCGTGGTCGAGACATGGCTGGCTCAGAGTCTGATGTTGATGAATACGACCACGGGGTTTGTGTTTCTATTCATATCCCTTGTGAGATCACATATATGTATAGCTTAAATGAATTTAAGTATGGTCATGTTGCCATATGTTAGTGTAGAATATATATTTCTTTTTAATTATTTTGGTTTTTGTTGGGTAAAAGTATATTATGAAAGTGAAGTAGCCTTTTCTTAGGCTAATGAGTACATGGAATAACTTTCTGTCTCTGGTGCAGAATAGCAAAGCAGCTGATACTACTGCTGCTCAAGCTAGAAGTGGAAAAGATATCCAGGGAATCCCTTGGGATAGGCTTAGCATCACTAGGGAGAAATACCGGCAAACTAGGCTTGAACAATACAAGAACTATGAAAACATCCCTCAGTCTGGAGAGGGGTCTGGGAAGGTAAATTTTTTGGGGTGATTTTCATTTTTATAGATCAACTTATTATATGACTGGGTTGATAATTGTAATTAAACCAAGTAAATTGATTTATCAAAAAAAAAAAAAAAAAAAAAAATTAAACCAAGTAAATTGACAAAATTATCCTTTTTCTTTATTTATTTTATATTCTTTTTCCCTATTGTTTAAAATCCATTTTAAACAGGATTGCAAAGTTACAAAGAAAGGGGGTTCATATTATGAGTTCAGGCGGAATTCAAGATCTGTGAAATCAACCATTCTTCATTTTCAGGTCAGGTGAATGAAAATTATTGTAATAACCTGTAGGCTATTGTTTCCCTTGTCGTTGTGAGTTCAGTGATTCTTTTTTGCGATTCTGGCTGTCATAAAACTGTTTTGCCTCACCTTATTGATCCTTTTATTACTGTAATTTGTTTGAATGAATTAATCTCATCTCTTTGAGTAACAATTCTTTGTCACACATTTGATAAAACGGGTTACTTGAATTGATGTGCTGCATGGACACCAGACACGGATTAAACACACACAGACACATAGGCATAACACTTTCTGGAAAATAAGACTTTTGGTATGATTGGCCAACCTACATTTTTATTGTTTGGTGATGCAGTTGAGGAACTTGGTTTGGGCTACCTCAAAGCATGATGTCTACCTTATGTCTCATTTTACTGTCGTCCATTGGTCCTCCTTAAATTGCAGCAAGCAAGAAGTTCTCAATGTCTCAGGGCATGTTGCGCCATCGGAGGTGGGTCTGGGATATGATATTTGGTTTGAAAAACAACCTTGGTTTTGTATATATTTAATGTACTTAATGTTCTTCTTTTTATCTTGAATTATGCTCTTCCATGAAATCTATCTAATCTATTTTCTCCCACAGAAACATCCTGGAAGTTTGTTGGAGGGATTTACCCAGACTCAAGTGAGTACTCTCTCTGTAAAAGATAAGCTACTAGTTGCTGGAGGATTCCAAGGAGAACTTATTTGTAAGGTAAGTTTCATATTATTCTGTGTGTGTGTGTGTGAACTTATTTGTAAGGTAAGTTTCATATTATTCTGTGTGTGTGTGTGTGTGTGTGTGTGTAGATAGATGAGTTTTTGGCTCCAAGGGGAGGGGGAACGGGAGATTTGAACTAGTGACCCTTCGCTTCATGAGGCATGGTCCTCAGCAATTGTGCTATCCTTGACTTAAAAGGCAGTCAGAGATATTACAGACTGAATAAGCATTGCCGCTGCAGTTGCAGTCAACCAATGTACATGGTGACTGCAATTACTTGGCTTTGGATGGTTACTTGTGCAGTAACAATTTTTTTTATTGGCATTCCTTGGAGTGACCTAGTAATCAAGCCGTCCTTAAATAGAATACTGATACAATACGAAGAAAACTTCTAAATTTTGAGAATGGAATAAGGTTTTCCATTAGGCTTTTGATAACCGCTATTATCCAGCCACTCTATCCCTTTTAAGAGTTATTATGTTGCAATATGAACATATCATAAAACATCGGGCTAAATGTAATTCTCTTTTATTTTCTTTTTCACTGGATTACAGCATCTGGATCGGCCTGGAGTTAGTTTTTGTTCCAGGACAACTTATGATGATAATGCTATCACCAATGCTGTCGAGATTTACGTCAGCGCCAGGTATTTATTTGCCCCTTGTCTTGGTGGTGGAACTGTGAACTTCCAAAATAAACCTAATTGAACTTGTCTTCTTCAATTTCAGTGGTGCAGTTCACTTTACAGCTTCAAATAATGATTGTGGAGTTAGAGACTTTGATATGGAGAAATTTCAACTTACTAAGCACTTCCGGTATCCTTGGCCAGTGAATGTGAGCCCCCTATATTGTATTTTCTGGCTATTTATATCAATAGTTGGACAATTTTGTAAATCTTGGTTGTAAATGTATTGATGACATGGGTACCAAGTTTTACATGCTTCACATCATATCTCATGACATGCATGCAGATCATGTTTACCTACAACGTGGAGCCATGGATTGCAATTTAATATTCAGTATACTCTTTGGGTCATGGATTGAGATATGTACTTCGAATATAAGTATATAGTTTACTTATTAAGAAAAAAATAAGTACTTTTATGTCATGACTTGTCCAATCAATGGAATATTGAAACAAAAAATAGTGGATGGAGGGAATGTATTGGGATATCTGTCTTGGCAACAATGGTTTGACTTGTAATGATGAGAATATTTTGCCAAGGCTCAATTGATAGAATCATATCACATCATTTTGTTTGCCTGGCCATTTCATGCGTTTTTGTTTAACACATAATCCTTTGGTAGTTATTTGGCTATGTTGCCAATAGTCTTATAACTCAATTGGCACCTCCTTGTGTTTCTAAGAGGGGACATCTAGGGTTTAAATCCCCGGCCCCCAACTACTAAATTATAAAAAAAAAAAAAGAAGGTATTTGGCTATGTTCCTATACTTCTTGTAATTCTGCTGGACAAGATGATAATTGTGTAAAGTGATGACCAACTCTTTGGGGCATGGTTGAGATGGTTGTGGTTAAGACGCGTTATATCTCCTTTTCTTTTTACCAGTATTAGTAGTTTGGATTGCATGCAGAGGTTTATGAATATGAGACATGGCAAATTATATTATTATTATTAGTCTTGGCTCCATTGGGCCACATTTGACTGGGAGAGCCAAACACCTTGATGTTGCTAGATCATGGCTGAATTGCAAACTATTGCTACTTCATGTCTCTAAGTAAAAAAGTGAATGCTCCAGATTGTTGTTACATGCTTTTGTCTGCTACTTGCAGCATACTTCTCTGAGTCCTGACGGTAAACTTCTTACAATTGTGGGAGACAACCCAGACGGTATGCTGGTGGATTCCCAAACTGGAAAGGTACTCTTTGTTTTTAATTTTTTGTCAGCTAGACTTGTTAATATCCATCTGTCGCTGCTTTGATGGCTAAGCATGTGTAATTTGAATTTTGATTCTTGTAGACGGTCATGTCCTTGTGTGGGCACTTGGATTTCTCGTTTGCATCAGCATGGCACCCTAATGGTGTCACTTTTGCAACTGGAAACCAGGACAAAACCTGCCGGGTTTGGGATGTCCGAAATTTATCCAAGTCAGTCGCTGTTCTGAAGGGCAACCTTGGGGCCATTCGATCAATACGCTATACTTCTGATGGTCAGTATATGGCAATGGCAGAGCCTGCTGACTTTGTTCATGTCTATGATGCAAAAAATGGATATGAGAAGGAACAGGAGATTGATTTCTTTGGCGAAATATCTGGCGTATCATTCAGTCCAGACACAGAATCTCTTTTTATCGGAGTGTGGGATCGTACATATGGTAGCCTCCTTGAGTATGGTAGATGCCGGAACTACTCATACCTTGATTCTCTAATTTGAGTTGAATGTGAAACCTGCAAATAAGTGTGTTGGTGTCGCTGATTACTTTTCAGCAAAATTGAAAAATCTAGTATCATATCATGCAGTTGGAAAAGGGAGTAGTTGTATATTTTTTATGTTGTGCAATGTAGCAAAGTCGTTCTCTTTTGGTGTAAGTCTGGATTTTCATCATAAAGTGTGTAAAAGGGAGGGAATGTAAAGAAGGCTAGAAGGCAACGATTGTGGCAACAAGGGAAAAGAAAACCAGTGTCTTAGGGTAGATGGCTGGGTACTATCCTTCATGTATGTTAGAAATTTACTTTATGAGAACCGAGCTTTGTGGTGCTTACCAAAGATGTGGGCTGCTTTCTTTCTCATCATCCCAAATGTTGGTTCTTTCATCTCCCAATTCTGACTTCAGTATAGCACAGTGTGTACCCAATCTTGTGGTGCTTACAAAAGATGTGGGCTATTTTCTTTCTCATCATCCCAAATGTTGGTCCTTCATCTCCCAATTCTGACTTTCAATATAATAGCTCAGTGTTCCCCATCTTGAAGTAGGTTCGCTTAGACCAGCTGAATTCCTTTTGAAGGAGCTCGGCTTTACTAACCTATTTTATATCTTGGTCTCTTGTTTTGTATGGATATATGGTTTAGAAATATTTCCTTTTCTCTATGATGAGCTATTATATTGGTTTGAATCATCCAGCTGCATTATGATGCTAAATGACCGTTCTTCTTATGTTCTTAAGTGTACATGTGAACTTTTTTGTAAAAATGTATTTGTTAAAGCAAATGGAGCGTGAATATCTTCGATTCTGTGCATATACATTGAATGGAACCATTTTCACAATGTCAATGAAAATAAGTTATTCCAAAAGTGGAGACAATGCATTTACGTTCACTAAATAGAACTTTTGAGTTTAAAAGTGAAGTATAATTAGAGTTGTGAATACAAGCATGTGAATTGTTAACTGCTTAAAAAGGTTACTATTTTGTTTGGAATTAGTAAACAATAGCAATGTAGGGAAAGTTACAAAAGATTTATGGCAAAATGTTTGGTGATAAATTTAGAGGACTAAAGTGAAGTGGTTGAAACAGTATAATCAAAGTCACAAGAAAGGCGGTTTGCATGATGAATTGATAAAAGAGTGTTTTGGTCTTAGTCTAGTTTATAGGTGCACCTTGAGTTGTTAGTGCCAATAATAGATAATAATGCATTGTTTGTGTGAAAGCAAGATTGGTATACAACATCTGGTGGGCCATGATTTAGCTATGCATTTATTTATTTATTTAGCAAATAGCGGTGCATCAAATGGTGTAGATGCAGAGATAATCGAAAATAAAAAAAGAACTCAACAATACAAATAGAATTAGAAGATGCACAGTGGATTAGATAAATGTGAGCAGCAAATTAAGCATCACATAGCAGGAGAGACACAATTGACTATATGCATTAAGAAATCCAAGAATCTGGACATCTAATCAGCGAACACAAATAGAATTAATGACAATGGAGAATTAATGATACACCCACTACCCTCAAATCTAATTAACTTGAAAATAATTTTAGTGACTTCCTTTTTTTTTTTTTTTTTTGAAAGAACATCATGAAATTTCATTAAGGAAATTAGCCGTAATCAGTTGAAAGTACAGATTGGAGGTGTGGAGGAACATCTTCCATTTACACCATATAACCTCTAATATGTCTAGCATGTTAGCTAGGTTGTGAGCAACATAATTACCAAGTCTATGAACATGAGAAAAGGAAATACAGCAGCTGATTTATATGGTGGCTTTAGCCGAGGCAAGAATATGACCAAAAGGGGAGAAAGAAACATCCTCGCTTATGAGGCTCTTAATCACAATCTCAGAATCACCTTCTAGGATAAAAGATGACAAGCCAAGTTCAAAAGCAAAAGAGATAGCTCTTGCCGCTGCCAAGGCTTCAAAAATATCCAAAGAATATAGGAGATGCACCAGTTCAGAGAGGGAAGCTATGGCCTGTCCCAGCGAGTTGCGAATCATATTGCCCAGGCCAGCTTTTTCGATATCCTTAAAAGTTGCTCCATGGAAGTTTACTTCTGAGTGTATCTACAGGTGGGGGATTCCATCTGACCCGAGGTTGAACACGAGTCGAGGACTGAGGAGTTGAAACATGATTTGCTCGGTGAAACTCCATGAGTGCTTGCTGGGCATTCTAAGCGACTTGGTTGGCGGGGTAGTCCTTGTTGGTGGTTCTGAGCTGGTTCCGACGATACCATACAGACCAGAGGATCATTGCCAGCAAGTTTACATTCTTCCCTTCTTCATGAGCAAATATGATGAGGTCTGAAACTGTTTGGAAGCTTCGGCCATGGTGAAACTAAAATTTAGGAAAAGAATCCCAAACTGTCAAGATTGCCGAGCACTTCCAAAGAGCATGCAATACACTCTCCACACTCAAATTACAATGGTCGCAGGTATCATCATGGAGGATTTTCCTTCTCATCATATTTTCTTTACCGGGATTGCCTCTTTACAAGATCGCCATAGGAAATTCTTGACCTTATTTGGGACTGACAAACCCCAAATAATTTTCCAAACTCCTCCATCTTAAGTCGGGTTGGCATTGATGGGTTGGACTGCATTTTCGTTGGTAAGTAAATCATAGCCAGATTTCACTAAATAAAAACCAGAAGATGTGTATGGCCATACTAGCTTGTCCTCAATATAGGTGCGATATAAAGGAATACTCGTTATTAATTCGACCTCTTGAGAGCTAAATAAACCTTGTAGCAAATCTGAATCCCATTGTTTAGAGACCGGGTCTATGAGATCATATACTTTTATTTCCTCAAACCCAATCACAGGAGAGGATAATATTCTTGGTTGCTCCAAGGAGGGAAGCCGGGCATCATTCCAAACCCCGATAAACTTTCCACTACCCACTCTCCATCTCGCATGGTTCAAAAGGACATCACGGCCCTTTAAAACAACTCTCTGAATAAACCACAGCTTTGATAAGAATTTCTCTCCCTGCATAAACCATAACTTTTCAATCTCCAAGCATAAACCTACCGGCAATTTGAAACAACTCATGGTATATGTTGGGATGACTTAGACCATAGCTTTGATAAGCACTTCTCTCCCTACTTGGGACAATAGTTTTTCTTTCCACTCTTATATTTTCTTTCACACCCTCTCATTTATGAGTCCAAATCTTCTGTCTCACTTTTTTTTTATCCACTCTATACTCCACTAATAAAAACATGCCACATGTTCACCTAATTAATTAAATACTATCATTACTGACTTATTAATACTATTGTTATTAATTAATAGTAGTATTTAATTAATTAGGTGAACATGTAGCAAGTTTTTATTGGTGGAATGGAGTGGAGCAGGAAAAGTGGGACAGAAGATTTGGATTCCTTATTTATATAATTAAAACTGGCTTTCTTGTTTATCACTACAAGAGATGGCAACCCCAAATATTATTCATACTGTTAAATCTCTGAAACCCCCAAAGCAAGCTTGACATGATCTCTTATCGCTTTAGAGGTGCACTTGCTGAAGAATATAGTAGTTTTGCTTTTGTTGATTTGTTGACTCAAGCATTGAGCATAAGTATCCAGGATGTCTAGGATTTTTTGGCACTTCTGTATGGTAGCCCTGCAAAACAAAAGCCTATCATTTGCAAAAGTAGGTGTGTCAGGCAAGGGTTATTTCTACAGAGAGAATAACCCCTAATGTCACCATTGGCTGCTGCATTGCTGATGAGACCATGCAAACCTTCTGTGCATAGCAGGAAGAGAAAGGAAGATAAAAGGTCGCCCTGTCTAATGCCTTTGGATGGATGTATCATGCCTTTTGGCTTCCCATTGACAAGAACTAAGTAAGAAACAGTTGTCACACACAACATGATAAGTTTTATCCATTGGACATTGAATCCAAATTTTGCCATGACCACTTTGAGATATGGCCACTCAACCCTATCATAGACTTTACTCATATCGAGTTTTATAGCCATGAAGTCATCTTTTCCTTTGTGTTTTTGCATACTATGGAGAGATTCAAAAGCTACTAAAATATTATTAGAAATAAGGCGACTTTTAGTGAAAGCACTTTGGTGCTTTGTGATAATTTTTGGAAGGATTATTTTTAACCTATTTGCCAAGACTTTAGAAAAAATCTTATACAAAACATTACACAGGCTTATGGGTTTGAATTCAAATGCATATTCAGGTTTTTCTTTTTTGGAATAAGGGTAATGAAAATATGATTTAGGTGTTCAGGTAAAGAGGCAGAATTTAGGAATTTAGGAATTGTTTTAGTTACATCATTACCAGTTAAATTCCAAAAATTTTGATAGAAAAGAGGGGGCATACCATTCGGGCTTGAGGCTTTTAGAACGGCCATCTATTTTAGGGCAGCTACTTAAACTTCCTAAGCCAAGAAATCTACCGAGAGCTGAGAATTCATTTCTACACTAATGATGGGATTGATAGAATTGATTGTTGCATTTGGGTTTTGGTTGTGGGTCAAAGTAAAGAGCTCTTGAAAATAATATATTAAGCACTTGTCCACATCCTTAGGATTTGATCTTTATTGACTAGATGTATCTTAGATTTTTAGGATTGAATTTTTTCATTTCCGTTGCGTGGCTCTGCTATGAAAAAATTTGGAATTCTTGTCCCCATTTGTTGGCCATAGGACCTTAGCCCACTGGAACCACAACCGGTTCTCTTTATCAATCAGGTCATTGATCTCCTGTTTCAAAGCCTGTATTCTAAAATTGATCCCAGTTCTCATTGCTTCTTCCTCAACTTTCTTCAAAGAAGCTTTTTTTTTTTTTTTTTTCTTTTCTAACTCCTTTCAAAAATTCCTAAAGTGATCCTGATTCCATTTGCTCAAATCCTTACCCGACTTGAAAATTTTCTTCATTACCTCCACAGATGGATCATCAGCACCTTGAGGACCACACGACTTCAACAATTTCAGCACAACTCGGATCAGATAGCCACATCTCTTCAAATTAGAATGGCTTTACAGTATAAGGGAGCTCCAAACCATCTGGTACAATCCAAAGTGGATTGTGATTAGAGGTGACTGAAGATAAATGGTGAACTTTTGTACCTGCAAATTTCATCAGCCAATCATTGTTAGCAAAACCACGACCAAGTCTCTCCTAAATTGAGCGTCCATCTGCAAATTTTTTTTGCCATGTGTATTGTGGCCCAACAAACCCAAGATAGCTGCATCTAAGTTTGACTTCTATTGTTGCCTCCCAATTTTTCAGAGCTTTTCAATAATTCGTTGAAGTCTCTTGTACAAAGCCATGGTAAGCTAAATCTATTGTTCAAGTGGCAGAGCATATTCCAAGATTCTAACTGCTTGTGTGCCATTGGTTCACAGTAAAAGCCCATCAATCTCCATGTATCTTCCTTTCCTTTGTTGATAATGGCATCAATATGGTTTTTGGAGAAAGTTTCTACAATCAAATCAATCGAGTTTAGCTAGTATAAGGCCAACCCTCCTCCTTTGTTATTTCTCTCCACAAAAAATAAATTTTCGAAGTCCAAGTTTCCTTTAGCCTAGCTTCAGCTGCCCAAGTTTCAAATAAAAACACAGTGGAGGGATCTTTTTCTCGAATCACTACTTCAAGCTCCTTCTTTGTACATTGGTTCCCAAGCCCATGAAGGTTCCAAAAAAAAAAAAAAAAACTCATTGATGTTGGCAGGGCTGCATCGAAGCTTCTACCATTGAATTTTCCTGGCCATTCCTTGTAAAGACCTGGCACTTTTTGTTTGGTAATTCAGGTTGAGCCTCCTCTTCATCTCTAGTTCTTTTCCTCGAAAAAATGGTTTTCATATGGGACTCAGTAGGGTTGAGAATGGAAGACACAAACACAGACACAAACAAATCTGGTTCTTCCTCGCCAAGTGGTTCTCCCTTAAGAACCGAACGTTGTCCCTTGCTGACTATACGGTCTCTTTCGCCATTTTCACGATCACCCTCACCATTGTCACCTGGCAGTTCACCCTCAGGATCACCATTAAACAACGAGTAAGTGTTTGAATTTGTAGTTAATCAATGAGTATGTGTAATAATAAATTTGTGATAATTTGTTTTGATTTTAACTCTCAAACTTTTGAACCAATTAGGAATCCAAAATCTCCGACGGTGGACTTAGTGGGAGAAGACTTAGAGGTAGAGGAACAAGAAGGGACAGAGGGAGAGCAAGAGCCTACAAATGAGGACTTGGATACAAGTAGAAAAAGAAAGACTACCTCAGATGTTTGGTCTCACTTTACAAGGAAGAAAGTTGAAGGAAAAATTAAAGCCCAATGCCATCATCGTAACAAACTTTACTTGGGTGAGTCTAGCCAAGGTACAACTCATTTACGTAATCATTTAGCAAGATGTCCACGGATGAAATTTAAAGATATAAGGGATATGAGACAACAAGTCTTGATCAAACAACAAAATAAGGTGAATGGAACCATGAGTTTAGGTAGTTATCAATTTGATCAAGTTAGAGTTAGGAATAAGCTTGCTCGTATGGTCATCCTACATGAATATCCTCTTTCAATGGTTGACCATATTGGGTTTAAAGAATTTGTGGCCGATCTTAAACCTATGTTTAAACTTGTCACAAGAAATACTTTGAAGAGTGACATTCTTAAGATCTATGATAATGAGAGGGAGAAAGCTTTGAAGATGACAGACAAGAATGGAAGTAGGATGGCCATTACAACCGATATGTGGACTTCAAGTAACAAAAAGAGAGGGTTTATGGTCATTACCGCTCATTTCATTGATCATACTTGGATGTTGCAAAGCCGGGTTCTAAGGTAATTTTTTTTATCTATAAATTGAATGTTAAAGACTTTACATTTAGAATGTTTATTGAGTTATGTTAAAATTATTCATATTATTTTTCTAGGTTTGTTTATGTTCCTTCTCCACACACAAAAGAAGTTCTTGCTGAAGTTCTTGTTGATTGTTTTTTAGAGTGGAACATTGATAGTAAGTTTTCTACAATTACTGTTGATAATTGTAGTATTAATGATGCCATGATTAGACTTCTTTTGAATAAGCTTGATACTAGTTCTCTTATGTTGGATGGGTCTATGTTGTATATGAGGTGTGCTGCACATATTTTGAATTTGATTGTTCAAGATGGGTTGTCTCTTATTGGTGATGGTATTGAGAGAATTCGTGATAGTGTGATTTATTGGACTGGATCACCAAAAAGAAGGCAAAAATTTGAAGAAAATGCACGTCAATTGCGTGTTCAATGCACCAAAGAGTTAGTCTTAGATTGTAAAACTCGTTGGAATTCAACTTACTTAATGCTTTCTACTGCATTGATTTATAAAGATGTTTTCTCACGTTTGCCTAAACGTGAAATATCTTATACTTGTTTACTATATGATTATGATTGGGAGTTAGCCAAAGATATTTGTGGGAGGTTGGAGTTTTTTCATAGTGCGACTGAGTTTTTCTCTGGTCGTAAGTATCCCACAACTAATATGTATTTTAATGTGGTGTGTGAGTTGAAAATTGCATTGAATGAATGGAGTGTGTTTTCAAATGAGATGATAAGTGCGATGGCAAAAAGCATGCTTGCTAAGTTTAATTCTTATTGGGCTAATGTTAGTGTTGTTATGGCTATTGCTGCTATCTTAGATCCAAGATATAAGATGAAGTTATTAGAATTTTATTATCCTAACATTTATGGTGATAATTCTAATTTGGAGATTGAAAAAATTAAGAATCTTTGTTATGATTTGCTTGATGAGTATGGAGATATAAATGAGTCCTCTATAGATAATGAAGGAAGTTCTCATATTCCTGCTAGTACTTCAAGCCCTGTGGTACAAATGAAATTTAGGTTGAGTGGGGCAATGTCATCTTTTGATGAGTTTGTGAATAATAGTTCAAGTAGTTTAAAGAAACATGGGAGTGCTAGAATGAAATTTGATCATTTCATTGATGAGGGAGTGTTGAAGAGGAGTGAAGATTTTGATATTTTGGGATGGTGGAAAAGTAATGGTTTAAAGTATCCTACTTTTCAAAGGATTGCAAGTGATATTTTAGCCATTCTTGTTACACCGTAGTAGGCTACATCCCAAGACTATAAAGGCAATGATGTGTGCTCAGAATTGGTTATGAAGTGAAATCAACGGTTAGTAATTGTCTAATTTCTATTTATAAAATTAAAATTGTAGTTTTATATTTGCTAGTTACAATTTGAAATTTCATTCTTTAATTCATTGTTGTTGTAGGTTCTTCAACTATGTCTGGAGATTGTACACTTCAATCAATTCTTGATGATAGGGAGCCTAATGAAGAGGATGGGAGTTGTGTCACAATTATGGATGATTAGACATTTTGTATTAATTTAGTAGCCTTTTTAATTTCTTAAACTTGTTGGATTAATTTGTTGGTTTGTAATTATTTTAAACCTTTTTAGCATTTTGTAATTTTTTAGCCTTTTTAATTTGTTGATTTGTGGAGGATAAGACATTTTGTAATTTCTCACACTTGTAGGATTTGTTTTGTAACTTTTTATTTTTGAATTTCTTGAACTTGTTGGACTTTTGATACTTAGTTCTTGGACTTATTGGATTTATTTTATTTTTATGTTTAGTTGGTAATTTTAGTTATGATTTATTGATTTATAGATGTATTGGTGTTTGGTGATTTATTGATTTATAGTTATGATTT
Source organism: Quercus lobata (assembly GCF_001633185.2). Taxonomy (NCBI): domain Eukaryota; kingdom Viridiplantae; phylum Streptophyta; class Magnoliopsida; order Fagales; family Fagaceae; genus Quercus; species Quercus lobata. The sequence goes on along the minus strand of NC_044911.1, from coordinate 543,400 downwards.
ATTGGCTGCCCAATGAATGGGTTTGAATTGGCTGCCTAATAATGCCTTGAATGGGCTTGAATTGGCTGCCTAATAATGCCTTGGATGGGCTTAAATTGGCTACCCAATGCATGGGCCTCAATCTGGCAAAAAACAACTCAATGGGCTTAAAAAAAAAAAAAAATCAGTTGGGCCAGATTTGGGCCCAACAGGTTAAACGGGGCCCGCGGGGCCCGGCGGGGGGGGGGGGTCTGGGCCCCGAAAAAAAAACCCGATTAATATTAGGGCCGGGTCAGGGTTTTGGGTCTTGGCCCGTGGGTCGGGCCCGGGTATGCAAAAACCCGGCCCGAACTCGACCCGTTGCCATCCCTAAATATTTTTCCACTTACGTGGGGCTTGAGGATCCATGAGTGAGCAATCTTGAAAGTTGTCAAGATTTTTACCTAAAATTTCTCCATTAAGCTCCATAGTAATTGGCCGTGTATCAGTTACTGATTTGGAGATGTTATTGGTGTCAAACCCCTTAATGGACAAATCAATAACATTTAATTGTGATTCAAAATCTTGAGACCTGTTATGGGAAGTTTGGAAATTTGTGATCGCATTTGTTACCTAATTAATATTAGTAACATCTTTAGCCACACTTTGCGCAATAATTGCCAAGAAATTTGGGGTTGTAGAGTTTGAAAGGCTGAGTTAGCAGTAGTAACGTCTCCAGTTTAAGGATGGACTGGAAACTCATCGGAAGCTTGAAATTGTTGCGCATTGGCATGAGCATGAGGACTATTTGAGGCTGAGTTCACTAGTTGAAAGCGGCCATAACCATCTCCTGTACCCAAGACAGTGATGAAGGAGACCTTCCCAAGGTTGTAGGGTAGGGCCCGAAGCCAAGCATCGTATCCATGTTGTTCCAGGTTAAGAGTTCCATTGTTGGCTAGCTAAGTATCACACTTTTTATCTACATGGGAGACCCTACCACACCAGTAGCAGAAGTTTGGAAGTTTTTCATAATTAAAGGAGATCTAGATGACATCGTTGGCGTTGATAGCAATCTTTGCCCCTACACAGAGGTTTTGAAACATCAACCTTCATTTTGACTCACAGAAATCTCCCTTGACCATCTCCTTTAGGTGTTCAGATGGAGATACAGTGCCTATGGTTTCCCCAATTTCAATCGCTGTCTCAAGATCAAGCATACTCATAAGCAATCCATGCACTTGTACCCAAATTATATTTGTAAACCTCAAATTTCTCATAGGAATTGAGAAATCATATTGTTGAAAAATGACCACGTGCTTATCAAAAGACCATGGCTCTGTTGCTAGGACCTGTTCTATAGCAGTTTCAAGCTCGAACACAAAGGAGAATGTGATCACCAGCCTCTCTGAATTTGAAATCTTTTCGAGCCCTCCAAAGTGGCTTGAAAATTCTACCAATAGCTTCTACATTGAGGGCTTTTCTTGTCATAAATTTTGCTGCAAGTTCATGTTCCCAACTATTAGATTCTTGGATTTCTTTAGATTGATCTTGGCTTCTTCTATATCAGTGAAGGAGAGTTTTTTCCAATATTTTAGCACGTCTTCCATGGTGCACAGGTAGAAGACACACGATACTTGATTGGAAAAGAAAAGACGGATTGACAAAGAAAATTGATGACTAAATTGACAGTGTTTCCCACCTCAATAAGGAAAAAAACCAACAAGCCCTACCAATAACCTTGTTATTAAAGGGAGCAAATTGTCATTCCAAAGAAGATAACATATGTTCTACTTTCTAGTTTCTTAGTAGAGAGACCATAGAGAGAGAGAAAAAAAGGGGGAGTAGTTAAATCCTAATCTTCGTGCATGCTTTCTCACATTTGATTTGAGAGCATTTTAGTGACTTGAACCCAAAAAATTGTAGTACCCTAATTTTATTCAGTATACTTTTCTCCATTATGCAATTAAAGTTATTTCCTTAATGCATTGCTTAGTTAAATTTTGAGAAGCATGGACATGGATGCGTTAGGGACAATTCTACATATGTATATCCCCATTTTGTTAGGAATTATTTTTAATTGATTTTTTTTAATTTTATAAATATTTTAAAATTTTTTTATAGTTGTTAGGTTTGATCTAATTTTTCAAGAATTGAGATGTCTAGTGTTTTTCGTGTTAATGTCTGTATCCATGCTTAGAGCATTTGCATCAGCTAGTGCAAAATTTTTTGTCTATTTTAATTAGCATAATTAGCACTTGTACCAGACTGATGCAAATGCTTCATACATCAGAATATCTATTTTACATTACATTTCATTAAAATATTAATTTTTTAAATTGTTTCTCTTTCTTCACATACAACAAGTCAACAACCATCATCCACTTTTTTCCATCATCCTCATGATATGTAAAGAAATAATAAAAAAGTAAATGTAAAAAGAATAGTGTCAATATAAATTTACAAGCTTGTTACAGTAACTGTGTAAATTTACAGTAACATTGTAAATTTACACAATTATACACTCACTAAGAGCATCCACATCAGTGCTTCTAAAATACAAAAAGTGACAAAATTTACACAATTTTCCTCTAAAACTACCCACATCAGTGTGTGTTATAATGTGTATATTTACGCATTTGCTACAGTAACTGTATATATTTGCATGGTTACTGAAGTTATGTATAATGATTCTTTATTATTATTATTTTTATCTCTCCTTTGTCAAACTACGTTATCCCTAACATTCGCAACAACCTAGCAAAACATAAGAAGAAGAAGGAAGAAGTCGATGATAACCACCCAACCACCAATGCAGTAGCACTACCATCACCACCGCACTTACCACTAACACAAATCATTTGAACAGTTGATAATCCACCACAAAGTTGACTCAAAATCAACGGAAAATTAAACCAAAATCAACACAAGCAATTAGAAAACCCAACTTAAAATCAAGCCAAACCCACTGGAAAACCCAACCCAAAATCAATTAAAACTCACTAGGAAACCCAACTCAAAATCAATTCAAACCCACCAAAAAACCATACCAAACCAAAATCAAAACCAAACCCAACAGAAAACCCACGTGAAAAAACCAACGAGGCAGTTGCTATCGCCGATCTGCTGCCACTGATCTATTGCCGCTCTGCCACCGAATCTGTCGCCGTGTGTGAGTGTTTGAGAGAGGAAGATAGTTGAGGGAGGATTGAGAGAGATACTTTTGGAATTGAAATTTGAGAGTGAGAGATACAATTCAGATGAAAAGAGAGAAATATAAATGAAATAGAGATATTAATAAATATTAATAATAAAAAAGAATAAATAATATTATTTAAATAGAGTAAATTGTAAAATAGATAAACTGATGTATGTGTTTTGAAAAAGTGGTATTGTAAAATAAAAAAAGTAGTTTTTTAGTGTAAAATAGACGGAAAATTAGCACTCACACCAGATTGATGGGAATACTCCTCAAATCATATTATCTATTTTACATTATATTTCATTAAAATATTAATTTTTAAAATTGTTTCACTTTCTTCACATACAATAAGTCAACAACCACCATTCACTCTTTTCCATCATTCTCGTGATATGTAAATAAATAATAAAAAAATTAAATGCGAAATGAATAATGTCAATATAAATTTACAAGTCTTTTTTTTTTTAGGAATAAATTTACAAGTTTGTTACAGTAACCATATAAATTTACATAATTATTATAAACTTATTAATATAGGTTAAATGAATAGTGTCTATTATGCACGTGTGAGCGCTTAAATATTCAAACAACACAGTATCACATCCAATAAAGAACCGATACCAGTAATAATGCTACGGAAAAAAGAAAAAGAAAAAGTTAAAGTAATAATGCTAATGCTACGGAAAAATTAAAAAAAAAAAAAATCCGTTCAAATTGAGGGAAAATTAGCACTCACACCATATTGATGGGAATACTCCTCAAATCATATTATCTATTTTACATTATGTTTCATTAAAATATTAATTTTTAAAATTGTTTCACTTTCTTCACATACAATAAGTCAACAACCACCATTCACTCTTTTCCATCATTCTCGTGATATGTAAATAAATAATAAAAAAATTAAATGCGAAATGAATAATGTCAATATAAATTTACAAGTCTTTTTTTTTTTAGGAATAAATTTACAAGTTTGTTACAGTAACCATATAAATTTACATAATTATTATAAACTTATTAATATAGGTCAAATGAATAGTGTCTATTATGCACGTGTGAGCGCTTAAATATTCAAACAACACAGTATCACATCCAATAAAGAACCGCTACCAGTAATAATGCTACGGAAAAAAGAAAAAGAAAAAGTTAAAGTAATAATGCTAATGCTACGGAAAAATTAAAAAAAAAAAAAAAATCCGTTCAAATTGAGGGGATTGAACCCGACGTGAATCGAACACGCAACCTTCTGATCTGGAGTCAGACGCGCTACCATTGCGCCACGGATCCTTTGCTATCAGAGCTTTGCAATAAATATATAACATGCTCACATTTAGTTTACTCTGCCAAAAGTTCTACAATACCGACTGAAAGAAAGAAAAAATCTCTAATCCATAAGTAGCCAATCAATGAAGTCCAACTCACCTTCCAAAATCCTCTCTCTCTTGATTCCCATCCTCACAATCTCTCCTACTTCCTCATGTCCACCACAATTGAACTACATGATCCTAATTCTTAAACCACACTTGACACTACTACTACTACTTCTACTGGTCTAGCACACAATCTCATCTTCAATTTCTCATAATAATCTTAGCATATCTAGACCTCCCCAAATTAAACACACAAATGGCAGCCTCTTCCTCCACCTTGTTCTCCACCCCAACCTTCTCACCTACCCTCCAAAGGCACCACAATTCCCACCTCTCTCCATCCAACATATCCTTCCAAGGCCTCAAGCCCCTCATCACAAGGCTCCCAAAAACCAAGTCAAGCACAAAAGTCGTTACCACCACACCCAAAAGAAATGTTGTGAAGGCAGAGCTGAGTACACCCCTTGTGATAAGCTTGAGCACAGGGCTATCACTCTTCTTAGGAAGGTTTGTGTTCTTCAACTTCCAAAGAGAGAACGTGGCCAAACAAGTGCCTGAGCAAAACGGTGTGACCCACTTCGAAGCTGGTGACACTCGTGCTAAAGAGTACGTTAGCCTCCTCAAATCCAATGACCCAGTTGGGTTTAACATCGTGGATGTCTTGGCTTGGGGTTCTATTGGTCACATAGTTGCTTATTATATCTTGGCCACCACTAGCAACGGCTATGATCCCAAGTTCTTTGACTGAAGAATTTTGTCATTTTTCTATCTCTAGCTATGTGCCTGTGCCACTGCCACCCTTTTGTTGATTTCTGTTTTAATCGGTCTGTAACTTTGGAATTTGTATAGTGTATGTTTTTTAGTTGGGGAGGCTATTTAATTTCTTTGTTATGTTGTTTTTAGTTTCATTTTCATGTATGCTTTTATATTTTGGTTTGCATGGAGGAGATTATTGGATAAGGGTTGTGCTTTCTCTTTACTGATGGTATTTTATGTCATCTTTTACCTACTTGCTATATATATAGTTGATCTCTTATCAAGAATAAAATTTCAAAATGTAGAGCATCATCTAGGGTTTATCTGAGCTTTAGATCATAAATTCACAAGAGAGGAACGCAATCTTCCCTTTGAAGAAAATAACACAGGGCAGAGAGGCTCTCCCTCACCCTGTGCCTTGTGTGGCTTTGGATCGATCTATATTTCGCTAGTTAACCAGTAACCACGGATACTTCAAAATGGTAGGTATAGCCGTGTCATACACATGTTTGGGATTTTTTAGAAAATAACTACAAAACCCAAACAATATCATTAGTTAGGAAACGTTTCAAACTAATTTGCTTTCTAACAATTCGAGTTCAGAGGACTCGATTTATGGTTTAGTGGTCAAAAATCGAGCTCAAAGGAGTCGCTTTACCTTAATGGAAATCGACCTCACAGGACTCGCTTTACGTTTATGGAAATTGAGCTCAAAGCACTCGATTTCAGTTAACTTACACGGATTTTTTTTTCTTTGTTCTTCCTTTCCTTTTTTTCTCCAAATGCCGTCCCACTCTCCACTTCCAAGCCCCAAAACCCATGAACAAATCAAATCCAAAACAAATCAAACCCACTCTCCATAAAAATCTACGCATCGCCTGAAGCTTTCGCCGCTTGGGTTTGGTCAGATCGGCGCCTGGGTTGCTGGATTTTTGCATCGTTGTGGCGGCGAGACATGTCTGATCTCTGCGTTTTGCCTTGCCTGAAGCTTTCGCCGCCTGGGTTTGGTCAGATCGGCGCTGGGTTGCTGGGTTTTTGCATCGTCGCGGCGGCGAGACACGTCCGATCTGACCAAACCCAGGCGTTGCTTCTTTCTTCTTCGTTTTGAACTCTCTGGGTTGCTGGGTTCTCACCGTCTCTGCGTTACTAAATCGAGTCCATTGGGCTCGGTTTCCATGAACAAAAACCGAATCTAGTAGACTCGATTTCTTTGCTTAGAAACCGAGTCCATTGCACTCGATTTCTGGCCTAGGTGGTTGATTTGGTTGAAGCAGAAATCGAGTCCACTGAACTCGAATTGTTACAAAGCAAATTAGTTTGAAATGTTTCCTAACTAATGATATTGTTTGGGTTTTGTAGTTATTTTCTAAAAAAATCCCACATGTTTAACTCAGACACGTAGGGACACTCCTGTGTTCGAGGAAAATATAGTATTATGTTTATTTGAAAAAATTCATTTGATTTTAGATACTCGTTTCAGAAGACTTTAATGGTCATTTTTATTTAAAAATTTATAATAAAATATGCCCAAAAAAAAGTCTTTAAAATATACTATTTCTTAATTTTGATATTGTACCTAAAAAATATACATAAGATTTTTGATAGATGTCTAGTATTGCCTTATTCTTAGGGGTGGCAAAATATGCCCAAACCCATATGCCCGTCCAAACTCACCTACTCTAATTAAACCCAAACCCACCAAATTATTAATTGGGTTAAATGAGCATCAACCCAATTAAACCCGGTAATTATTGGGTTTTAACTAAAAATCCATTGAGCCCCATTTAACCCAAAGACAATATACCCAAATTCAACCTAGTCCTTCCCTAATAAATAAAAAAAAAAAAAAAAAAAACTAGCCCTCAGACGTTTCATTTTCCCTCATTTTCTCAGCCTCCTATCACATTTTAATTGGAAACACAACAGCTTCAAAGCTTCAGAGTTCACCTGAGGTGGTCTCATCATCATCCTCTGCACTCGTCTAATCATTAGAGCCATCACAACCATCATCGTCGACTTGTCGTCATCAACATCAACGGCCGCAGTGGCGGAGGACCTTGTAGTAGCGATGAAGGATGGAGGCGGAGGTGGAGGCGAAGGCGGCAGAGCGCAAGAGATGGTAGTTATAGACCGAACAGGGGAGTACTCGGCAATATGCAAATTGGGTTTCTTGTCTCAAAACGACTCCATTTTGATCGCCGATGATATCTTAATCCTTCATGAATCCGAAGACATTGGACCATCCACCCTTTTTGTGTATTCCCTATGCTCCACGTTGGGTTTGAAGCTTGCATCTTCGTTGAATTGTCATGGAATTTGGTGATGGAGAAGGGTGTAATGTGTGGAAATTGTTTTGTTTGCTGGGAAAATTATGAAAGGGTAAAGAAAAGTTGTTTGGTTACTAGGAAAGTAACGGTTGTTTGGCTGGTGGAATTTATGTAGTTGATTATTTTTGGGGAAAAAATGTATGAAAATTTGTTGGATTTAAAAAATAAATAAAAATAAAAACTCAATAGTTTTTTATTTATTTATTTCTTTGATTTGGGGTAAGATTTTTTAGGGTTTTTTTTTTTTTTTTTTTTTTTTTTTTTTTCTTATTTTTGGTAGATTTCAACTATTTGGTAGGTGGGAAAGTACAAGAAATTTGTTTAATATTTTTAGAGTACTTTGGTCATTTTCACTTTAGTGGCATTTTGGTGATTTTGGTAATTGGGTAATTGGGTGGGTTGGGGTTTACCCATAATAATTGGGTTGGGTTGGATTTGAGTTAGAAGTAATTAGTTAAATGAGTTTTAATGGGTAAATGAGTTTTATATATCCAACCTAATTATGCCCACCTCAAACCCACCTAAACCCATCCATTTGACATCCCTACTTATTCTTTATTTTTATCTGTGCCCGTATCCTAATTACATTAGGGAGTCTCCCTCAGTCTCCCAGCTTGCCCTCTTGACTTCATACAGCTTTGGGTTCAAACATCAAATTGCTTATTTACACTTGAAATGGATTAATGCAGTGAAAGGGAATTTCTCAAATTTTCATATAATGATATGCCAAGTAACATATAAGAAAAACTCTTGTGAGCAACCCACGATTAAAACACAATTTCTTTTTTGCTTTTGAGAATATATATATATATATATATATAAACTATTTAAAATGCAATATATTAAATATACAAAACATTTGTTTATTATTATTGTATAGGACATGGTCCTAGACCCATTGGGCCTTGGCCCAAACAAACTCTAGGAATATCGCCGAGCCCAAGTCTAATGGCAAGCCCATTTTGTTTTGGATGCATGAAAGACAAGCCCATACCGATCAGGTACGACTTGGTCGGGGATACATTTACTCGGAACAGCCCATGATCTTGGCAGCTTGGTATAGTCTTGGGGAGTATTGCTACCGAGCAATCTTTTAGAGGCTGGAACCAGTTCCAACGCTATTACCACTGTTTCCAATGAAGCATATTCCTTGGCAACAATGATTAAATCGGACCCCAACCACACAAGTGAGGCCAGAACTCAATCATGAACACCCCACCATCCTTAAGCTATAAATAGTAGGAGTGAGTAGAGAGAAAGGGGTTGTTGATGCTGCGTAGAAAATAGAGAGTATAAGAGAGAGAAAAAGAGTATTATCAAAAGAGAGAAGCTTGAAGAGGGGAAGGGAGAAATTATTGAGGGCTGACGGTGCAACTAAGATACTTGGTAAGGAGCTGCCATTAATATGAAACACAACCCACTATACAAATAAATTGTGAGCTCAACGCTAAGCCTTGTCCATTAAGGAGATTTTGGGTACGCACAATTATTATTATCATTTTTTGAACAAGTTTGGTAATGCCTCAATTAATAGAATATTATCAAACAAATCCTGCCAAACGGATAGGTAAATATCTTAAACAACAAAAAGAATGAGAGATTTACTTACTTCTAAATGATTCAATTTGAGAGTGAACAATTTAGACCTGGTTTAATAGCTTATGTCAATTTTAAATTAATTCTAGAAATTAAGCCTAGTTATTAATGTGATTAACCGATTGACATATACATTGATATATAAACATAACAATCCCAATTTTGCGCCTATAAGAATACCGAAGTGTTTATGGAGAGAAAAGCTTGAGAATCGGTGGGGAAAAAATCTACAAGGTCTATAGCACCAAACAATCCACTAGTCAAGAATAGTTGTAATCCATCATTTACAAAACTTTCCAAGTTAAGTAATGACTTAGTACTTGAGTGATCTATAGCTCCTGCTAGCAACCAATTCCTCAATCATTTCTTCTCAATTATCACAGGATCCGCAAGTTGAGCTATCAACCACACGATCAGGTCTTCTTGATCGTTTATAAAAAAATTAAAAAAAAAAAAAAAAAAGTCTTCTTGATCACTTCAAGGTCCCTTGAAGATTTGAGATTGTTTTCCAATGATTCTCAAGCACCAAACAATACCAAGAACTCTGAAGGTTTCTTTGTGTGTGATTGTTTTAATCTCCTCTCCTCTCAAAGTAATCGACAATTAGAGAGGTAGAAGATAGAGAGAATGAGAAGGTTTTAGTTCTAGGACTTAAGGTCTCTCTCTCACTCTGCAATATGGGAATTAGGATTTTGAATTTTGTGAGAAATGAGAGATATATAAGGCTAAGGGTTGGTATGGTAGAGAAATTCATAACTGAATTCTCTCAGGTCATTTTCACCACAAAATTTCAAACGTTCGCTTTACATAATGAATTTACGTTGAGCAAAATTTTGTAGCCTGCAACTTTAGATATCTGTACTTGACCTCTTCATCCCATTAAAAATTAAAACCCACAGCAGTACAAAATTACAATGTAGAATTGAAATCCGAGTTACATTTTTAATTGGCACTGAAAATGCCAAAATACTAAGGGTCCTATTAAATTACAAAATTACTACAATGGGAATATGTTAATATTCCCAATTGAACTCTAAGTGAAAAAAAAAAAAAAAAAAAAAAAAAAAAAAAAAAAAACTCTAAGTAAATATTAGAGAAATAACTACTAAAAATCCTTATTTATTATGTTATGTCTACACCTAGACCCTAGAAATAAAAATAACCGAAGTTGATTTGTCCGAGAGATCGAATCCCTTTTAATCCAATTCTCTCAATTTTTAGTAAGGTTCTTTATATATAAATTCTTTGGTATTATTTCTACTAAACTTGCTCTTAAAGTTGTGGAACTTTTCCTACCATTTTAATTTAAAAAAATTTCTTCGAAAAAAATACTAATTAATTTTTTTTAACAGGTTGAAGATATCTTCCTTACCACTTGCACAAATTCTTAAAAAAATTATCTTATTTTCCTATCTAGCTCGTTTTTATCAAGCCACTTCATTGCCAATTTTTATTTTGTAAAAGTTTGTACATCAGTACACGTATCTTTTTTTTTTTTTTTTTTTTTGGAGGTAAACACAAAGCCTTATAGAAATAAGACAAGTATGATTCAACCAAGGCCGAGAAATGCTTATGACAATGACAGTTATGACAATATGACCTACCTACTAGCTACTAATGAACCTCAGCGGCATGGGCGAGACATGGAAAAAAAAATATAAATAGAAACCAAATTATACCATGATACAATGTGTTCTAAATTCTTTGCTCAAACAATTTTACCATGATACAATGTGTTTTTTCAACCTTTTAAAGCAACCAAATTAAAAAATAAAAATAAATAAATAAACCAAACAAAATGGCATATGAAAACAATTTCATTGTCAGAGATAGACACTTCAAACATAAAACAATGTCGTTGCCACTTAACTAAACGATGTTGTAATACATAACAAGTTGCATAATTTTGAAGATGTTTGATACATAAATGCCGGTATTCGTTAACACAAAATGCATTGTTTCACACAATAGAATTTGTTAGCCTTATGCAACGGCTTTGTACACATGTTGACAACTTATTTAACAGATATATTAGTTGTTAGTTTGTTAGAGTTTGCTGCCTAATTATGATTATCAGACTTTGTTATGTAAAATAGAGAGTAAATCTCATTAGTTAAGTAAGATTTGTAAAATCTCATTTTCATTTTTCAAGTAAGAAAATTTTAGTTTTTCCAAAAGTTGGATTTTCTTTTTTGACTATACCAATACCATTAAGTTATCAATTGGAACCTAATATATCTTCACTCTTGATTTTTGTGATAAAGTTTCTCCAAAAAAAAAAAAAAAAAGAAAGACTTTTGCGATAAAAAGTGAAATAGAGCTTTGAATTTATCTTAACTTAAACTTAAAAATTAAAAATTAAATCTTGATCTTAAAACCTTTTTTTTTCTTTGCTTGAATTGATCTTAAAACTTAAAAGTACTTCAAATGTCCTTAACCAAATTTATCTAGGTAAAACCCCCTCTAACATAGTGGTGCCTAATTCACAATTCAAAAAAAGAAAAAGAAAAAAAAAAGAGAGAGCAAATAATTCAAACAGAGAGAAGAGTTCTTTTTATCTGTCAGACCAAGCAATTAATTAATTGATCCATACGTGTCATTTCTGTGAAGGATCAGGATCTTGCTAATCTTCTTACTGTCATTTCACTTTTATGCTTATTCTACTTGAAATCCAACACGTCTTCCTTATTTTTGCCCGGTCCAAAATTGGGTCCGTCTGGTAGGGTATTTTAAGAATATTTTTTAAGCATTTTAAATATATTTATATTTTTTTTACACATTTTTTAACTTACATATATTAAAAACATTCAAATATTATTATTTAAACTTTTCTTCCAAACACCACCTTGGTTTCTTAAAAAAAAAATCCAGAATTCTTTATTCTCTTTATTTTGGCAACCATATAAAATATAATATTAATTTTTTGATAGAATAATAATAATAATTAGCTCAATATAAAAAAGTCACCATCTTTACTTACTTTACCCTTCTTAAGCCAATCTGTTCTTCCTTATTTTACACCCAACATCAACAAGACAACAACAATTAAAAAAAACAAAAAAAGAAGACTTTGGTTTTATCATCATAGTATATATATATACATAGTCGTATAATAATCTAATATTGTTATCTATTTTTGATAAGCTGGTAATTGGTATGTTCAGGTAGGAGTAGAAAATCCATCTTTTGATTCTTTTACCTATATCTCTGTGACCAAAAATGTCGACCCATTATCACCATGTGTCCGAGGACCCAACTACACCAACACCAACAACAAGTACTGAGAACCCTTCAGTTATTTCAGCTCAGCTTCAACAACAACAACTCCAACAACAACAACAGCCTCTCACTGAGAGTTCAAATGGGCAATTATCAGTCACCACAGCCACAAAGTCTTATCCTTTAGCCACGGCTTCCTATGAGGAAGTGGCTCAAAGTTTGGACCTTTTCTGGGAAAAGCTCCAAGCTTTTCACCAATCCTTTGGAACCAAATTCGTGTAAGTTTGTTTCTCTGTATACCCTTTTAACTGATTTGTGTCCTGCTTTTGTTTATTTTCTCAGATGGGTTCTTGTTTTTTTGTTTTCTGGTTCAGTTAATGAACTGGGTTCTTGTGCTTTTGCTATTTAGTTTCAATTTTTTAATGACATATGTTTTAAGCTCATTGTGCCCTCTTATCATGTTGCCATGATCTATTTGTATATGTTGGATTCTCATTCCTTTTAAAAAAAAAAAATGGCCCTTGATGTTGAAGTACAGTGTATATAAGATCTAACAGTACTAAAATTTTCAAGTTGTTTAGTGACTATAAGTATGTTGCCCTTTCCTGTGTCTAATATTTTCAAGATCTGTGTTTGAACAAGCATCATTTTCTGTTAGGCCATGTAATAATGATCTTTTATTGTATTAAAATTTTCCAGTTCTTTAGTGAACAAAATATGTTGCCCTTTCCTCTTATCTCCAACTTTTGAAGATTTGTGATTGGACAAGCATCACAATTAAGATATATTTTGTTTTTGAAATTACTGGGAATTAACTCAAGGAACTAGTTAAGATTTAATTAATTTATATATATATATATTGTACCAGCATCTTGGATATGGCTAATGTAATTTTGATATTGCATAGGAAATTAGGACCAATGGCTTTCTCTCTCTTTCATATGTTTGAAATTTTTGTAAAAATACTACTCTTGAAAAATATTCATGCCATGTTGTGCCAATCTTTACATTGCTCTGAGTTATCATCATAGTTACAGATGAGCAAATTCAGAAATCAATATAAAGCTCTGTATGGAGTCCTATATCTTCTTTGTGGATTGTGTTAAAGACCTCTCTAGTTTAGTAGTTGCTGAATAATTTGGTCCTTTAAAATTCTATTCTTTTTCTGAAAAGAGAAAAAACCAGTTTTATTGGAGTGGTTGATGCTGCTTACAGTGGGACTGCCCTTTGATGAGTGGTTTATTCTTTTTTGTTAATTTTTTTTCCCTGCCCTTTTATAGCACAAGTTCTGGAACATTGTTAGAAATTGATGATTTCACAACATGGCGAAGAAATGGTTAATTCTTTTGTTGTATCTCTTACTACAGCTTCTTGGTGTTATTCTCTGGGCATAAACCACCAAAAGCTATGTACAACTGTTAGTGAAATGGTGGAAAATGGTCTTGTAATTTTCCATTGAAGAAAGATATATAAAAGAAGAAGTGTTTTTCATGAGCTTTAATACGTGAATCCACAATAGGTTACAAATTATGGGCTACTAAATATTTGCTTCTATAAGAACGTGATTAGGTGAATGATATTTCTACCTTCATTCTTTAAATGAAGTAAAGGACCTACCACGATTGGCTATTAGATATAATCATATAAAGCTAGTTGAGTTTGGAAAACTCTTACTGTTCCTGGATTGTTTGGTCTACTGATGAACATAATTAAATAGGTATTGGTTTTATTATACTCTTCTGTGATGATTCTATTATGTGTTGTAAACCTCTCCCCACCTGCTAGCGGCATATCCTGTTTCCTTTCTGTACGCTTGCCTAACCTTCTAGGAACACATTGTAGAGTGTAGGAAATATAGAAAATGGATTGGGAAGTGATTGATGTGCTTCTATGCCTTTTGCTTGTATAGGGTTCCTACCGTAGGAGGAAAGGGGTTAGATCTATATCGCCTCTTTGTTGAAGTCACATCTCGTGGTGGCCTTGAAAAGGTATATTTCCTTTTTTCCTGTGTTGTAATCAGATTCTGTTTGCAATATTAAATTTGAGACAAAACTGGTGTCAAAAAAATGTTCAGTGTTCAAAACCTTATATTTCATTGATTTGATCACAGTACGCTGTCAAGCGTGGTTTTCTTCTGATAATACCTTAACTGACTTCCTTTTTGTGTTTCTCAAAAAAAAAAAGGACTTCCTTTTTGTTATTTTTATATTTTCCTTTCAAAAGAAATTTAAATGTGATGAAGGGGGCTATGCTTACTGCTGACTGTGATGCTGGGATGACTTGAAACTTTAACCTTGTCCCAATCAAAATCCTAAGTCAGTATACAGATTTTTGGATGGGTGCAACTTGATCCATATCATAGTTTATTAATATTGAGGATATTTTACATTCATATTTTCTTTTTTCCGAGATCTTTTTTTTTTTTTTTTAATATATAAATTTTAAATACTCTTGAACTTGTTGCAGGTAATTAGAGATCGTAAATGGAAAGAAGTAATTGTTGCATTCAATTTCCCATCAACAATCACCAGCGCATCATTTGTCTTACGCAAGTACTATCTATCGTTGCTTTATCACTTTGAGCAGGTCTACTACTTCCACAAGAAAGTCCCTCCAAACTCAGTGTCTGGTAATAGGCATGATTCCTGATTTATCAAATTAAGTTGCTTCAAGTTTTTCATATGGGTTAGGTAATTATTTTCATTATTTTATGCTTTCAGATCCTGTAAGCAGAAACCTGGTCAATGGCTCAGCTACACTTGAGGAAGGTGCTGCTAGGAACGAGTTGCCAGGTCAGGACAAGTATACCTTCCAATTTCTGGTGTTTGGCTCTATTGTGTTGGTTATGATTATATCACTAATATTCATATTTGTCTTTGTTGAGGTTCTCTTCTAAATAGCGTATTTAAATTCTTACTTCTGACACTAGTTATAAAGGATTAAATTAGTACAGTTTGTTCTTTTGCCTTCTCTAGGAGCTTGTTGATGCCATATTTGTTGGTGGTTATATTCAATCTTATTCAGATATGTTTCAAAACATAATTGTGACATTAAATTTAGCAGGTCTCACAATGCTGAAATTTTTTTAATGATTGATTTTGAATCATGAGATCTGACAATGCTATTTCTAAGTGTTGTACAACTTTTGCATTGAAAAATTTATGATGAATTTAATTAGATGGCCTAATATATTTGATGAAATGGCCTTTGGCATTGATTTTAGTGTGTGCGGCACTGCTGGGCATGTTTCATGGTCAAGTTACAAGGCTCAAATTCAAATCACTCCTTTTCTGTAATTTTCCTCTCATGTCTGCAAGTCCAGATTACACTTTGGAGTGTAATAGTTTTTTAGATTTCCTTTTATTTGCAAAGTTTAGAATTTCTTTGGAGAACCTTTTAAGCTTTGAAGTAGAATTTCTTTTTTTTATCATTTCAAGTTATATAGTTGAGTACAGAAACTCATTATTGGTGATTGAGCTTGTACAATGCCCCTTTGCATTAACGTCATCAAATTGTAATTAAGAAAGTTAATCAGCTGTAGAAATTTTAATAGGGAAGCTGTCTGTGAAATTTGTAAACTTGCTCTGAGAAGTTTTTACATTTGTTAACACCCTGCATCACGATTCCCATTTTGAGTATTATGCCTATGTGATATAGCTTCTCAAGTGGTTGGTTATATGTTAGCATGTGTTGCTGCAATAAAGATCTATGCTGTTTATCTTATATGCAGCTTCTCCAATACTATCACCTGGCTGTTCTGTGACTGGAACAATTGATGGAAAATTTGACAGTGGATATCTGGTTACTGTAAACCTGGGTACTGATCAACTGAAAGGTGTCTTGTACCATATTCCTCTTAATGTTTCTAAGAGTTCTTATTCTTTGACCAAGCCTACTCGCCGGAGCCGAAAGAGATCCAGGTTGGCCTTACGTGATCCCTCACGGCCCAAATCAAACAGGAGTGGTTACAATTTCTTTTTTGCTGAGCATTATGCCAGGCTAAAGCCTTTATACTACGGGCAAGAGAAAGCCATTAGCAAGAAGATTGGGCTCCTTTGGACCAATCTCACAGAAGCTGAAAAACAGGTACATATCGTTTTTTCGTCTCGCTCTCTCTCTTTTGACTATACTGATGTCTGACTTGCTGGATGGATTTGTTAATAATTAGGGACATGTCTATAGGTTAGTATACAACATTGGTAAAAGTTTTACACGCATGCTGCATGCTCTCGTTTTAGCATGTCATTCCATGATAATTTTTGATAAAATGTATGTTTTGTGACTTGAGAATTTTTATCTCTCTCGATATGTCTACTAAAACATTTTAGTTGCTACCATGCAGGTTTACCAGGAGAAAGGGTTGAGAGACAAGGAGAGATACAGGACAGAAATGTTGGAGTACAAATCTTCCTACGATTCAACACCTCATTAGTCTCCATCTTAGGTCATTTTACCACCCATTTTTTAGGACTGCATTCTCCTCTCAGCTTGTGTTGTTGTAGTCGTTTGTTAATCTTTTCCAATTTCCCTCTATATTTCTTTACAAAGACTACCCCACAGTATACACCTTTCAAAACCGTGGGAGATCAAAGAGGGAAGCTCTGTAACATAACTAGCAATATTTATCATAAATTTTGATTTGGTGGAACACAATTTTCATCACCCTACTTGGTTTGGAATTGCTACTAGCAAAAGAATTTTGTTAAACGTTTAAAGATTGGAACTTCACATCTGTAGTTCCACAACACTTAACTCGAACCCATCTAGACCCCTTCACATCTTTCTCACTGCAATCTTTGCTTCTCTTTTGTACCTAATTCTCCAATTCAATCACGGAAGAAAGTCAATCTAATAACAGTTGTACTTAGTCACAACTCACTAGTGTAATAATCCAAGGAGAAAGTATCTCTTATAACAGTTAAACTATCAAGCCAACCCAATGAGTGGCTCAATTTTATACTCCTGTCATAATTGAGTCCAACTTCTGATAGGGTATTCGCTCGTTAAATTGTTAACATGGATGACCTGGTACAATTGTTACAAGAGATATATTCTCCAAGCAGACCCTTAACCCTTCTTTTCCTTGAAATCATTGTGGTTTGGCAGCCAGCTACAGCTTCATAAAGATAGTACCTTGCTGCATCAACCAAATATGTTGTGTTTCCTTGGGCATTTTTGTTCTCAAAATGTGATTTTTATTAACACAAGAGTGGAGGTGGAGCTTTCTGTATGATTACCCAAATGAATGTCTGTCTTCTAAAGGTGTCGTCTCGTCACTCTTTATGGCTCCTAGTCTTTGGAGTTGGACCCAAAAAGGCAGCTCTTAACTGTTTTTGTTGCCTTCTGGGAAGGTGTCATTCTGTCTGCAAAATTCACAACATCCCGTTTGTCTTTGTTCAGAGTATTTTGGACCTATTGTACCAATAAACCATTTTTATATGGTAACTGGACCGTCCGTTAGCAATTATCAAATGTTCTATACGACCAATGTTATTATAATAAGATGCCAATGGCTCTGTGGGATTGCCTGATTTTCCGAGAAACAGAATATGGGTTTAAATTTTCTATCTTCACTTTATCAAAGTGGGTAGTCGTAGCTAGTGTATAAAACTTTAATTTTTGTACAATTTTAAAGAGATGATTGGTTGGTAATTTTATTTACAATCTTTTTTAAGAATTTGATTATCACTTATTGTATTATTTTTTAACTTAATAATTCTTATTATAATAAGATGGAAGCATCTACAAAAATGAGGTAAATTTTGGAATATATTTTTTAATCAAATCAATCAATTAATAATAATACAAATGGTTATGTATTTACTATTTACAATGACAACATATGAGATATACAAAATAAGCATGTACATTTTGTACAACATTGTAATCTAGGAGTTTACACCTGTATCCCATTAGAATTAAATGTCCACTTCTATTATGGAAAAGATGACTAAGTAAAGATCTCTGATTTTGACATTTTATTTATGTAGCTAAACACTTCAATTTTGAAAAATTCTTAATGTTCTTACTTTCTTTTGAAATTACGCTAACATTTTCCCTTTTTTTTTTTTTTTCACCGTGATGAAGGAGTAATTTTGGGACCATACCAAATTAGTCGGCCAAAAATTGATCAGTATAAGTAAGAATCCAGATACAGATCCTTACGTTCCCTCTGATGTAATTAGTAGTTCTACGAAATGGAAACTTTTTATTTTGTACACGGATCGATTGGACTGAGTATTGAATTAAACTTCTCTAATTTCATAAATTTCTTCTATTTAATATTATGAAAAGAAAATGTAATGCAAAACAAATGCTTTCTACAAAAGTATTATACAAACATGGCGTGAGCGTGAATATATTATTTATGCTTTGAGTAATATATCACCCCACCTCGTGTAATTGATTTACCAACAAAATGTTTTTAAAGATTCGTTTTCTTTTTTTTTTTTTTTTTTGCCTACTAATTATTACAACAAGCGGGAGATTGGTACACAAGCTTTTCATAATATCCTCATTGAGTTTGACAAATTGGTATTTTACTATTTTACATTGCATATATCGCTATATTTTCTCTTTCTTTCTTTTTTTTCTTTTTTATAAATATTTTAACGAACTTTGATCATATGGTAAAGTTTTCAAAAAAATAGAAGAACAAGAAGATTATATGGCTAAGGTACTTGAATTGTCCGGTGAAATTGTGAAGAGACATATAGTGCGTTGTTTACAGTAGTTGTGGTCACAAAATTGTAACTTATGTTGTGATGTTTTTAATGAAAATGTATACGTTTAATTCTCATTCTTCCCTCTATATTGTTGTAACCAAATCATTAAAAAAAAAAAATGGAAACTAAAAAACTGTTATGTATATTTATATCCAGTTGTTTCTCAGAAAAAAAAAAAAAAAAAACGTTTGGATAGGTTTTACGAGTAATTCCATTTCACTTATCTCCTTGACATAAAATAATACCAAGCTGCAGTGCTGTTTCATAAGAATTAAAGGCCATCAAAATTTCGGTGGGCATATAAACCAAAAAAGAAAGAAAGAAGGTTCTTACATATATAAGAACTTCTCTTTGTTGGGGGCAAATAGTGACGGCTCCAGAAATTTTTCTTAGGGTGTTCCTTAAGAAGCATAAATTATACAATCTAATAAAAAGAAAAATTCATATATTAACAACAACAACAACAATAAAAAAACACGCAAATACATAATGTTTACAATTGCTTTCTACAAGTTTTCATATTTTGAAATCAGTGTATGATAGTTTCATTATCAATACTATAAGCTACATCTCTTTTAATGTACAAAACCAAACAATCGTTCATCTACTAAATGTAGAACAAATTATGAAGCAAAATTTATTTTTATTGGCATAAAAAAAATCTAAGGATATTCCCAAATTTTGTTTAAAGGGTAAACAAATAATTTTTTTTAAATTATTTTATATATATATATATATATATAATCAGATAAGGGTGGTCCTGGGACCACCTTGGCCTTAAGGTGGCGCCGCCCCTGGGGGCGAAAAAAAAAAAAAGGGGGGGGGGTACTACCCCACCGTCAATCACTCCCTGATTTTATAAAAGTTGTATAATAGTGGGGTAAAATGTCCAAACTCAGTTGTTAGCCATCTAATCGCCTTCATCCATGTTTTTTTTTTTTTTTTGATGGGAAAGACAAAAACTTTATTAATAATGAGAAGAGAAAAACATAGCATCCTGAAAAACAAATGAGTCAATAAAAGGGGGACATTCCTCTATCCATGTCATAAAATTAGAAACACCTTTAGCATCATGAGCTAAGGTGTGTGCCGGTTTATTTGCTTGCTGCCTCACGTGTTGGATTTGAGTCACTGTCGGCACCCTTCTTCGGCCATCATCCATGTTAATATTAAAATGAAGATAAAAATATGTCAACGTTGAAGGTTGTAGACAAGACGGTTTTAGTGAGGGCTCGCGGCGTTTAGGTTTAGTGGCGTTTTTCCATGAATTAAACTAAGCAGTTGTGTTGATCAATATATACAACAAGCAATGATATCTCTTTTCTAAATAGATTAAATTGAACTAAGAGTCTTGTAACTCTTTTTTGAGAGAAAAACACATGCAAGTGAGAGGTAAATGGCTTCTAACATAAAGGCACACCACAAATTCCATTTAAAAGTCATGATAACTTTTAAAGAATGATGGAATCATAGTTTTAAAAGCCAGAACGGTCAAAGAATTGGAATTAGGTCCGGTCTGATTCCTGAATTTTACTAGGTTATTACTGGTTTCCAGTTTATTACTGGACCAAACTATGGTCCAATTCTCATTTAATCCAGCCAATCTAGTTTTTAAAACCATGGGTGGAGTAAGTTATATTACACATAATACACTCTTTTAAGAAATGTGTGACAATTACACATTCCATATTTTTATTATTTAGAAACTCAATGGGTACGTTTTGATGTTTCTAATGGAGATTGTGGGAGGGGAGGAATCGAGTATGGAATAGGAATTGTGGGCCCGGCCCAAGGAGGAAAAAAGGGCCACACGCGCGTCTGATCTTGGCCTAACTTGCGGGCCTAAGCTCAAGGAGGAAAGATAAAGAGGCCGACCCCCCGAGGATCCCGAGGAGCAAGCATCCCTTGAGAATTCTCAAGCAAGCCGTTGGTTCTACAAGATAAGAAATCGAGAGAGGAGGAAGAGACAAGTGAGCAAAGAACAGAGGAAATATCTAGATAAAGTAGTCATCATCTCTACATTTAATGCACTGTAACAACTCAGGTGGCCACATTAATGAAGGAGTGATCCCTGAACAATGGTCTTACAGCTTGCTACACAGTTTACCACCTTCAGCACAGTCTTGATGGGACAAGCATCCAAAGGAAGGAACCTGGCTGTACAAGTGGAGGGTTAGGATGCAATTATAAGGACTATATAAAGGAAATGAATTCCTCCAAGAAAGGGGATGAAACCTAAAAGAAAAGGACAGAAACTGAAGAACAAGACTTTGTATTAAACACTTAAACATTTTTTATGTATATCACCTTGTTGAGGTTTAAAAAGGATCATAGTGAAGGAGGCCCAAAAGAATGAGTCAGGCCCAAAAGGAAAAAATCAAGCTAAGTCTAAAGTAGCAGATGCAGAGGAACCACGAAGGAATAAAAAGGCCCATGAGACTTGAAGCCCAGACGAAGAAGCATCCAAAAGAAAAAAAAGAAAACCACGGTAAGGGATAAGAAGTCAGGATCCTCAGCAACCATCAAGAGGCGCGGATCCTTTCAGGTACAAAGACAAAGGGAGACTAGGACAGCTTGAAAGAAAAAGACAGAAGAAGAAAATAAGAAACAAAAGCAAAAGAACACAACTGCCAGTAGAACCCAGCGACCTCTCATGGCACAGACAGAAAAAAATCTCGGGGAACCAGAATAGGGAAGCACAAAAAAAAGAATGATAACAAGCGGCTTTCAAGTTGGCAGAACAGGATTCTGTCCAGATGGGAAAGAAAAGGGAAAAGTGGAAACTGCCAAAAAATGGTGATGCCGAGAAGGGCATACCTCAGCACACCCCAAAAAAGGTGGCCAACCAGGAACTTTCAAAAGAATTAAAGTTGAAAGAAGGAAAGAATGAGAAAAATGGGAAATGGGACTTACCGAGTGATAGGCACGGAACAAGCTCTGTTCGCAAGAAGGCAAAACAGGGGAACCAACGGTTCCCCGGGAAGACCAGAACTCCATTATAAAAGGAAGGGATGGGTTGCAAAGAAAAAGCAGCGAAAAAGAGAGAAAAAAGAAGAGATTTTCTAGAGAAAAAACTATTAGTAAATCTGTGGTGAAGAGAAAGAAAACACTAAGGGAAAACGAATATTGCTTCCTAGTATCCTGTAAAAGCCACTATTGCACATACTCGGATTCAAAGAGAATCAAACTTTGCAAATTTTGAAGGCTGAAATAGCCACTCAAGACTGTAATTTTTGAGCTTGATTGAACTTTGTATCACGTCCTAGTGAGTTTTCTGTAACTTAACAGACAACGTATTAATGGAATATGCCTCATTAATCCCAGGATCCCCTTAGCATTAATTTTGTACCACTTTGCTAATCCTGCTTCTTTCCTTTTGAATTTACCTTGTTGTTTTTGGCATTCTTCAATACGAATATCCTTGCTTGGCATTTTTTTTTTTTATTGTCAGGAGCATCCCCTGTATATCACTTGATTCTTAAACAGCTTGTTAGCTGCGGTGAGTCAAGGCCCAGTTCACCAAACCTTTTATTTAGGCTCGAGATCCTTGGGCCTAAGTGTCACAGAAAAGGGCACTCTCACACACCTCCTCAGCCAAACCCGAGTAAGTGTTATTTCTCTACTGTTGTGTTTCTTTAGTTATCTTTAATGCACTAACTCCATTGACCCTATAGCAGAATCATAATTACGCACCAAAGTTGACCTTGCAAACCCATACTCTAACAAATTAATTGCATTGGGCCTAAAGAATTTGATTCCACTACTCTAAGTGGGCTTTGCATTTTTTGGGCTCTTACAGAGATGTAATTCAATGCTCAATGTAATGATATAGTTGAATTTAATTGGAAAATCTTTGATACTGCGCATAGAGAATTATACCTAAGTTTTCTTAATAATTAGAACCGGTGTTCAAATCATCTGCTCCTTTTAAGGGGATAAAAAATTAAAGGAGTAATTGCATTTTTTTTTCATCATAAACTATACCCCAAATTACATTTTATACCATAAAATTTTAGAATGCATGGTTAACACCCTAAACTATAACTCGTGTTATATTTTGCACTCCACCATCAATTCTACTATTATCTTGGACAGATAACCAAAGCTTAAGGGTGTAAAGTATAATTGAGAGTATAATTTAGACTTTATAGTGATAAAATATAATTTCTCCTTTGTTTTGAAGAGACTGCCAAGAGAGCCAGTTAGGTCCTTTTACGTGTTGTATCATCCAAAATAACGACAGTGTGCAAAGTGTAACACATGTTATAGTTTAGGGTGTTAATCGTGCATTTTGAAAAATTAAAATGTAAAATGTATTTGAGATATAGTTTAGGGTGGTCAAGTGTAATTTTTCAAAAATTAGAAATCCTTAGAGAGAGAGAGAGAGAGAGAGAGAGAGAGAGAGAGAGAGAGAGAGAGAGCCTAACGTTTAAGAGCAATGTCTTAAATTCTTAATAATGCCTAACGTTTAAGAGCAATGTCTTAAATTCTTAATAATGTTGTTCTTGAATATTGGCAGGCATTTAACTGATTCTGTAGTATGAGTATACGTTAGCAATTGTTGTGATGAGTGGTAGGACTTTATAATGCTTTCAACATTGGATTGATATAAACATTTTTCGCAATTAATCTACGTAGTCTTTCTTTTGATTGTGAAATTAGATTCTTTACAAAAAGAAAATTCATCTTTTTCTACAGTCTAATAGTTTAAGACTTGTTGAGTAAGGTCCGACTAGTAATGTAAATGGACAACTGAGTTTTTGTTTTCATTTTTATTTCTTGGTTGTCCAATCTTATTAATTCGATTGGAATTATAAGTAGTGAAAGGTGTTTAATGACTCGATTGAGCCGGCAAAGAATGATGACATCATAAACTAGGTTGATTTTCCTTCTCAATTTTATTTTCATTCTTATCAACAGTTTCATGGACAACAACTCATAATTTGATATGGAATTTCTTCTTATCCAATAATCTGATATGTAACTTCTTATCTAATAAAAATGTATTTGAATACATGCAACTTTCACAAAGAAAGATAATTATTACTTATCCAATAACAATATGTAGCAACATCTATAAGGGTTTTTAGTTGTCTTTACCTCTTATTTAAAATAAATAATTTGCTTATTAATAGAGAATATTATTTAATGGCAGCATGCCAAAGTTCAGAATATAATAAAGGATTATAAAAGTTCTATGACAATATCCTTATTTTTGTTGTAATTGAAAAAAAAAAGGCATGGTTTGAGTCTTGAAATAAGTAGCATGCTTTTATAAACACATATCTCAATAAATAAATAAATAAATAAAAGGGTAAGAAGGTCTTATTATTGTTATATATAAGACAAAATAGAAACTAAATTTAATATATTTCATTCACTCAGAATCTAAAAGGTAGAAACGTGGTGAAGTCATCTTAATAAATAGATGGCATGATAAGCTAAGATGTATTTCATCTGGTACCATTCTCATTTTTTTGTTTTGTCAATGACCTGTCTTTTTTAGGAGTCATGAAATTTTACACTCAGACATTACATGAAATTAAAAAAAAATGGTACTATTTATTATCCCAAACCGATAATAGATATTTACGTTTTTTTTTGAGAAACAATAATAGATATTTACGTGATGTGTCACTGTAAATAAATATATTTCATGCATATATATGACCAAATTAATAAGGGTTTGCTAAGATTTTTTTTTTTTCCTTTGTGATATTTGCAAAGTCTTTCTTTTAGACTATTCGTTTGGACTTTGGATAATGTTTAACTAATTGTTAAGTGTTGATCCTATAAAAAAAAAAAAAAAAAATTGTAAAAGTGTTGAACTTGTTAATATCTATCAATTAGATGATGATGTACCTAGGATAGGAAAATGCACAACACAATGTTGTCAAAATAAAACAAAAATGCATCCTTAGACTCTTGGGGGCAAAATTGGAAAATGAAGAATGAGAGAGAGAGAGAGAGAGGTTGAAAAGGTTAAGAAATAGTAGCGTGTGAATCAAGTAGCATATATAATAAAGATAAAGACTAAAGAGGCTGTGGAAATTTCCTTCCTTTGTACAGTTGTTTGTTAGTATTTGTTAATAGCGAAATTAGAGGGGAATTAAAATGGATAGTAATGAATAGAGATACCGATAAGCACGGGTTTTATTAAAACACCAATCGCCTTTTATAGAAGAGAATACAATTCCGACTCCTTATTTTTCTCCTCCAATTTCAATCCCAACGCTACATGCCTATATGCTACTACTATAACCTAACAAAATAAACCTTCAGAAAATATATATATATATAATTAAGTTTTTCTTTTCTTCAGAAAATCAAGGGTATTTAATGCGTATATTTGCGGATGGAGATTCTAGGTACTTGCCGTAGTTCTCAAGTAAAATCAAAATCAAAATAAAAGGTAAAATAAATGTTTTTTTTTTTTTTTTTTCATAATTTTCACAATCACTTTTTATGGTTTATTACCCATCACAAAAAGTTCTGTCATAGACCTATTGAAAAAAATAAACAAACTCTTTTCTTAACAAAATTTCTTTTATGCACTAATCATATATAACTAAATATTTGATAATAAAAAATGAAGAAAAATATATTCTCCATACATATTGAAAAAAGAAATAAGGAGTAAGGAGGTAGGAGCTAAGTAATAGGAGAAAGTGGCAGCAGTAGTAGGAGAGTGAAGGGGTGGTGGAGGTGCGAATAAGTGTGACTCATAATAATAATAATAATAATAATAGTCATACAAAGAGGCAAAAGTCGAGAGAGGGTTTTGGTTTGGGGGTATATAGGAAGGAAGGAGTATTTATTTATGGGAGGTGGGGGTGATTCTGAAAGAACGGAATAAGAGGCAAAGCGACGAGGAACGTGCTGCTGTGCTGAGTCTGCTGACATTCACTCACACTCACACTCACACTCACACTCACACTCACAATACAAAACAATACTGTCTCTCATTCTTTTTTTCCAACTTCAATACTTTTAACCAAACCCTTCCATTCCCTTCCCGTCTTTCTCTCTTCTTCTTCTTTCTGTGTTTTCTCTCCTCTTTTCTTTTCTTTTTTTGATAATTCCCCTACCAATACCAAATTGATATTTTGAGCTGAATTTCTTATTTTTCTGATTTGTGAGCTCGATTTCCTTAGGTGGGTCCTCGGATCCTTCTAGGAAAACCAAAACCCTTTAACCAAAAAAAAAAAAAAAAAAAAAAAAGGAAGAAAAGAAAGTCGGTTTTCTTTTGGGGGGTTACTTAAGCTATCCCAATCCTTCTTCATCTGAATTGTTTATGTTTTTCTACTTCTTCTTGGAGTCGTACCCTGGGAGTACCCTTTTTTCAATAGTCTCTCCCCCTTTTTTTTATTTTTTGTTATCACACCATCACCATCACTATCCCAACACCACTCAGAGAGAGAGAGAGAGAGAAAGCTCAGCTGGGTCTTGTGCATATCATTCTTTTGTTGAGCTAATGGATGATAATCAAGAAAGTCAGATTCACGGTGATGATCTGGAGAAAGACGACGTGGGCACAGCAAGGGTTTTGAAGGAGGAGGAGGAGGAGGAGGTTGAGAAGAACGATAATAAGGTTTCGGCTGAGAAAAACGGGAGGCTTTGCTTCAAGCTCCTCAAGCTCAAGCATCCAAATACTGAGTCTTTTTTACAACAACATCCTGCTCCAAAAGAAGAGTTGTTGGTGTCGTCTCCGTCTCCTACTACTCGTATCTGCAATATTTGTAACAGAGGCTTTGGCTCTGGTAAAGCCCTTGGTGGTCACATGAGAATGCATGTTCAAGCCAGAAACAAAGAGCTCCTTGAAAAGTTGAATAATGCAACCACCACTAATACTAATACTACTCGTGATATTATTGCCAAGACCCAAGAAAGCTTTTCTATTACGGAAGAAGGTGAACCCACTTGCTACGTTTGTAAGAAGACCTTCTTGTCCATGAAGTCCTTGTTTGGCCACATGAGATCTCACCCTGAAAGGGATTGGAGGGGAATTCAACCACCAACTACTCCAACTGACCACAAACATTACAACAATTGCAGCTCCTCATCTACACTATCTGATGAAAAGCTTGATACTTTCCCTGCAATCACTGCAACGTCGGAGGTTTTTGTCGATTTATCAGAGTCTTTATCGAGTTGGAGGGTGACCGGTAAGAGAGGCCGGAAAAGCACTGATTCAGCTAATGATTCTGGTCTTCCGCTTGATATAGATCATGCGGATGCTGTGTTTGGTCTTATGACGCTGGCTTATGTTGATCCTAGGCAAGCATCTAATATGTCCTGCAATTCAATGATGGACGCAAGGAAGAAGCTAAGGATTGATGAAGGTCGAAGCAGCAGCCGTGAAGTTCTACCCAATACGATTGAGGCCAAAGGGAAAGGAAAGCCGCCTGTGGTAGAAGAAACTGCTCTAGAGGTACCACTGAATATGAAATGGAATTTATTTGGGTATGAAGAA
The DNA here is from genome assembly GCF_001633185.2 of Quercus lobata. Classification (NCBI taxonomy): domain Eukaryota; kingdom Viridiplantae; phylum Streptophyta; class Magnoliopsida; order Fagales; family Fagaceae; genus Quercus; species Quercus lobata. The sequence continues at coordinate 515,777 of NC_044911.1, read as the reverse complement.
GAATCGCCTAGAGAATACTATAGACACAACTCTAATGACAGTAGTGAGCTTGATTCTGCTGATAAAACTGTGGGGGAGACGATGATGATGAGCAATAAGAGGAAAACAAGGAAGGTTAAATTAGTAGAGTTGGAAGCACTTGGTGGTGATCAAAGTCATCATAAACAAGTTGATTCTGTGACACCCAATCGATACATATGCAGTCTTTGTAATAGATCATTCCCAACCCACCAAGCTTTGGGTGGTCATAGGTCCAGCCACAACAAAGTGATGAAGTACATACAACAACAGACTTTGGATGAATCTGTGTCAGCAGATGACTCAACTGCTGAGAATTATGGACATTATGCCAACCCCACTACTACTACTCAAATGGATGAAGAAGCTGTACTAGGACCAACCACACACCAATGCAAGATTTGTGACAGAACCTTCCCAACCGGTCAGGCGCTAGGGGGTCACAAGAGGTGTCATTGGAATGGCACTGTGGAAATGCAATCCAGTCAAGTCACATCCCCGGAAGGAGAAGCCAAAGCTCAATCCAGTCAAGCAACATCTCCAGGAGAAGCTAGTCAGACTGGTAGAAGGAATTTGGAATTTGATCTCAATGAGCTACCAGCTATGGAGGTTGAAGAAGGTATCGTTGAGTCAATCTATATGGCTGCAGCCTGAACATGCAACAGCAGCAGCTTCTGGTTATGATTCTTCCTCTAACAATTCATTTAGCTAGTCAAAACAATTTCAGTCAATGATCATTTTAGGAACCTAGTTGCAGATATGGGTCAGAAGCTCAATTTTTTGGCTTTCTGGTAGTTCTGTTAATTTTTTTAGTCCGTTTCTTGTTAGGCTCTAGTTAACTTTCATTAATCAAAACAGTTGCAGAGGAACCCTCTTGGTTCTTTCATGTTTTCTCTAGTGGGGTCTTTAAGAGCTTGTCATTTTGTGCTTATTTTCTTCGTGTAAAAGCAGGCTTGCTCATAGGAAGGATCCAAAAGTGCTTTGTGTCTTTCTTTCTGATGGTGAAAATGTAAAGAATATGCATGACATTAGTTAACTTGATTATTTTTGGATATTTCTCTCCAATTTTTTACTCATTATTATTTATCTCTTGGTATTCAACTATTCATCACTTTGTTCTATTTAATTCTTTGATTATCAATTGGCTCGAATGCTAGCTTGAATATGGATTTTTGAGTGCCAAAAGGCATTCTAACTTCTATAGAAATTTGTCTTCTAAAATATATTTGCGTGTTACTGTGATGACTTGTTTATTGGAAGATGTGAGGCCAAGAAAATAGCACTAAAAGTAGTGGAGGTCCAGAACAGAAAGCGCCATTTTGCTGGATTGAGAAAAAGAAACAAGTTTAAAAAGTCAAGAGACTTCTCTACCCCAAGAGAAACCTCACCCTGTGACTTAACTTGCAAGAATAAACACCTTTTTCTTTATGAATTTCATCCTATATGAGAAAAACATGGGAGTTTCTCAAAGCAACTTGTTTGGGAGTTTGGAACTTTTGCGTCTTCATCTTCCACAAAGACCACTTGTGGGGTCATTTGAAAGGGTCCTGCTAGACTGATAAAGATGTATAGGATCGTCTTATTTGTTATGATACTTAAGAAACTATGGCCTACTCTAAATAATTACTTAGAAAAACACAACTGCTTAATTAAGTATATCCTTATCACCCTTTAGCATTTAGGTTCCTCTTCACCTCAAGCTAGCTTGGTCTCTCTCTGCTCAATTCTGTCATTTATGACTGGGTCAGCAAATCAATAACATAGAGATCAGTACTGGGGTCACAAGGCGGCTAGATTCAGATTCAATGATTAAGTTCCCAAAGTGAGTGGTCTATTGACTTGTATACACCGAAATCATCAATTGAATGGTAGGAGACTAGGAGTAATACTAATTGTTATATGACTAAATACATATGTACATACATACATAAAAATGTAATGTCGTATTAAGATCCTTTTTTCATTTGTTTTTTTTAACAACAGAGATCATTTTGAGAGGAAGAATTAGTTTTTTATAATTAGTTATTAAGATATTTTTTTTCTTTTGTTTTTTAAAAATAGAGATATACATGGGATATTTTTTGGGTACATTGTATCACATCATATACTATATAATGAAAGTTAAGTTTAGAAACTCTAATTGCATTGCATCAAGTGGATATCATATTTAATTGTCAAATGATTGCACCATATATTAGAGATGAAACACAATCTAAATTCAAATTAATTTTTAATTATTGTCTAATTTTGCACCATGTGCCCTTTAAAAAAAATTTGATGCCAATTGACCTCACTCATAATACTCAAAGCAAAAGCCAGGACAACATCAAACACCAATACCCTTCTTTTTGCATTAAAAAAATGGTGGAGTTAACGAGCAGAGGAGATACTACAAGACAAAGAATAGCAAAGAAACCATGTACATCTAAACCCTTCTTTTCTTTTTGCATATATTATCATTATTTTTCTTTGCACAGAGGGACAAACACCTCATGTCTCACAATTCACACGCAATAAAAATGCTCAAAGATCCACACACGTCACAAAAAATTACAATTAATTTTTATCACTTATTCTAATTTGTTTTTAGGTGTTTTGTTTAATGCAATTCTGTGATTTCTTTTTTAGGAATTAAAAGATTATTTTTCAAAATATATTTCTCTTGGAATTGGAGGACTTGGGAAGATGTTTCAATTTGTTTTTCTTTTGATAACAAGAAACAGTGTAACATTTTTGTGACACCAACAAGACTTGGAAATTCAAAGGAGACTAACAACCACAAGGATGACAAGTCTTTAAATATTTACAATGAATTGAACCCTCCTCATTTACTATTACTGTGTTTATAGATATGAAAATAACATGTGTGGGAAAAATAAATAGGTAAACTAATATTATATGAGGTAGTACATAGTCTCAACTTATAGAAGAAAATGATAGCTCACCTGTTTTCTTGATACATTCTCGTGATCAAGTGAAAGCAGCACTTTCTATACAATCATTTTCACTTTGTTATGTACATTACCACCTCTCTCACGCCATATTCTTAACTCCCGGATAGTACTGTGCTTCATGCTCATTCAAGTTTTTGTCTTCATGGCTTCATGCCTTTATGGGCTTTGTACCTAATAGAAAATCCTTCTTGATTATTTATTTAATGCAAAAATTCTGCTTCATGTTCATGAAATTCATTTTATGTACAGTGTGATATTAATGTAATATTGCAGGAGGTACATTTTTTTTTTTTTTACATCGTATCATTGAAGCTTGATCTTCTTGGGGCTGATTCAATTCTTTTGAAAAGCAATGAGTACAGTTTCCATGTGCACATTACATATTCGAAACAATTTATATTATTTCACATTTAACAAAACTGAATTATTAATATTTATAAAAAAAACAATATATAAAAAATAAAAAGCTGAGGAAATGAAAAAGACATGCTGCCTGGAAAGTCAAGTGTGCCGTATTGTTAAGTCATATATCATTTGCACAATTAATTGGCATCACCATAAAATGTAAAGCACGATCAAATTGTATTTATTATTTCCATTAATTATATATAATTCTTGAATTAGGGTAGAAGGCAAAACAAAAGCATTGATCCCTCTCAATGAAATTATCTACTCTTGTATACTTTTCCATCTATCACTCATCTTCTGACATGTAATACATTAACCTTTACACACCTAATGAAAAAAATTGGTGTATTGGAGATGTCAATAATTTGGCTATGCCTTAAACTACAATTAAGAAGATCATAACAAAAATTGGACATGTCATATATATTATGGCTTTCAAATAATTAAATTTGAATATATGATCATTTGGTAACACAGATACATGTGATTGTTTATACTCCAATATGGTAAAAGTAATTTCATATTTTCTTTCAATGAATTCCCCTTTTACCAAAAAAAGAAAAGAAAGTAATTTCATATATACACACTCAAACAGCTATTTCTCTTTAAACTAAAATATAGTATTACTATTTCCAGATGTACACACTAATTAACTATCACGAATTCATGACGAATCACAAGTTCCCTCTGACATGGAATCAAATTCCTTAACCTATATCCAAAAAAAAAACCTTAACCTTTAATAATAAGTAAATGGTTAATTAGAAGGTGGCAGTCATGGCTGAGATTGTGACATGAGATAACCAAACGTAATATGACAAACTCTTATTTCTATATAGAGATTTGTCCAAATTTTGTATTTTATGTGCCATTTGGACTTGTTAAGGTTTTTTTTTTTTTTTTTCCTCATTTGATTTGGCTTAAGAGTCTAATTAAACTGATAGTCTGAAACATGTGTGATGTTTATTTGGATTTTCTGAAATTTCATGGCTTGATTTTTTACTTTCTTATCATGGTTCTCTAATAAATAACCACTAGGTTGTAATATGTATTTGCACATAAACACATTCAATTATAGTGACAATGATGATGTATTATGTTAAATATTAGCATTGATACACCATGTTGAATATGCTAGTATAAATGCGGAAGCGAAAGCATAAAGTATAAAACACAATAACACACGAGAGTTACGTGGTTCAGCCTAACAGCCTACATCCACGGAGGAAATCCTAAAGGGCTACATCAATAATATATTATAGTGTAATACAAATTCTGTGTTACAATGAATTATAACATGTGTATATATAGTAGACTAAATCCTAGACTAATAGAATTCTAGTACAAGTAGGAGACTTGGCTTGCACACAAAGTAGAATTAGGGTTGGGCTTATGCTAATGGGCTAATATATTTCTAATACCCCCTCTCAAACTCAAGATGGAAGTTTGATAAAATCTTGAGATTTGATAAGGTTGAGAAGATCCTTTGAATGCAATTTGGCTCTGTGACGGTAGTTTGAGGAAGGCAATGGTCTTGTAGTGTTGATGCGACTTCTAACGGCGGCTTGACTATATCGGAGAGTTTTGACGGTAGTAGTAGGAAGCCAAAGAAGATGAACGCAGCGAAGAAAAACACTGAGGAAGACAAAGATTGCTCTTAAATATACCGTAAGGACAGAAAATCATAGCCACAAGAAAGAATCGAAGTTCATACAATAAGACTTACAAGCCCCCACGCTCGACTTCTTATTGCTACCAACCAGTAGAACTTATTGACACGACCACGTGCAAACTCCGAATCCACGGACTCCTTTCTTTGGCCTTTGCAAAACACAAACACCCCCGTTTGTAACTTTGAGATCCCACTCAAAGGTTTAGCAACACAAACTCTCCTGTTTGTGACTCCAAGACCACTCTTGAAGGTTTAGATCATCAACACCTTTGATGACTAGAGAAGACAGCAACTTCTACAATACCGGATCTTCTAATACTTTTAATTGAGATATTTAAGATTCAAAATTTGCCACCTACCATTATAAATTATAATGGCAAAACGGGCGGGTCGGGTTGGGTGGGGTTCGGGTCGGGTCAATCGGGTCACGAGTCAAAAACGGGTCATTTTAAGCGGGTTGAAAACGGGTTCGGGTCAATCGGGTTGCAAGTCGGGTCGGGTTGGGTCGGGTCGGGTTGACCAGTATTTTTCACATGAATTTTTTTTTTTTTTTAATTTTTATAAAGAAAACAATATGTATTTGCCATTTGTATAGTTATGCAACATATTACTTAATGTAAAATGCATTATTTTGAATTCACTACTTATATCAAGAATAAACTCAGTTAAACTTATTAATACTTATTCAATAATTTTAAAATTATACAAATCCTAACATTGCTACCTAAAACAAAACAACACAAAGATAAGTAAAACAAATATACAAGTTTTATTTTTACACAATATCAACATTCCAAAAAAAAAAAAAATTACAAATGACTTATTGGATAACTCATTTGATAAATAATAAAAACATATAAGAAAGTTACAATTTTAAAAATTAATTTTATAATCTATTATCAATTGTGGTTGACACTTTATTTCAATTTGAGATATACATTAAAGTTTGATTGCTTATTTATTTATACCTAGACTCTTTTATGAAGATCATATCATTGTTAAGCAGCACACACTCTAGGAAATATCATAATTTATTTTGAAAAGCCGTTTATTTTGAATATAAATTGTTAAAAAATAGATTTAAGCATTCATAATTTATGCTAATTTGATATTTTGGCTTTACTACTTTCACACTTGTGAATGTGTCTCACACATATCTACAATTTTAAATTTGTTTTTAACTTTACTGTAACCAGATTATCTTGGCATGTACTTTGCTATTTGATATCTAAAAATCTTTACTCATTACAGAATGCTCAACCATTTATTTTTCAATTAATTTGCATGCAGTTATGTAAATGTATCAATTGTTTCCTTAAAGTTCACAATAAACAATTAAACCAATATTTTCTTAATTTCACTATTTTTTTTACCAAAAAAATAAGTTTTAAAAAAATGGTTCGGGTTCGGGTCAGGTTGCGGGTCGGGTCGGGTTGACCCGCAAAAAACACAAGTCGGGTCACGGGTTAACCCGTTTTTTGCTTCGGGTAAAAAAAATCGGGTTCTGGTCGGGTATTTTTCGAGTCGGGTCGGGTCGGGTCAGAAAATTCTGACCTGTTTTGCCATGCCTAATTATAATTTATAACTATCAAATTTATAAAACTCTTTCGTATCATTACAAGGTGTGAGCATAGATAATAATAATAAGGGAAAAACCAATTTCACACGGTTTATGTGCAATACACACTGCCCTAATAATATAACAAAGACTCCACGTACAATTTGTGTGTGTGTGTGTGTGTCCATTGAGATTTGAGATATTGACGTGTTGGGCAGGCAGAGGTAATGGGGAAATGGTCAATCCTAACGACCATGTCAGTTGCAAATCTTTCAGTTGGTGGGCTTAGTGATGCAACATTGGGGGCCCACCTTTGGGTCTTCATTCTTTTATGTGGTTGACTCTCAGGAATCGGGAGCATCTTGATCAATATTTCGATATTTCTAATAGAATAGTATTGGGCCTTAGACCAAACCAAAATTTAAAGATTCAGATCCCATTACTTCTCAGACTTAGAATATAATAGGCTAATGATGGGACTTTTCATTTGTAAACCCCACCCCCCACCCCCTTAGAATATAATAGGCTAATGATGGGACTTTTCATTTGTAAACCCCACCCCCCACCCCCCCCCCCCCCCCCCCAAAAAAAAAAAAATCATTTCAATTTGAGAATTTTTTTTTAATGAGAAAAAAAAAAAAGCATGTATTAAGAACTAAGAAGTAAGGCTTACAGTAAGCGTACAAGAAAAAACATAGCTTGTGAAAAGTGAAAACCCAGAAATATAATACACTTAAAATGGGTAGAAGCATTTGCAATCCTAATCAAACTCTAAAATGCTTCTTTGTTTTTGTCTAGGAATATTAAGTGTTTCTTAACAAATAAAATATCATCAATGATGATGGGTCTTAGCTTTTTGCTAGAATACTGACTATATATCCTTTTTAATGGCATCTAATGCATATCTTTGAATCACCTTCAACAAACAATCAATCTGCTCAAATAATAATAACAACTTTTGACTATAGCTCTGCAGGGTTGAATTTTGGAATGATTTCTACTAGTCCCAAGACAACTTACCCTTGCCACTCTCTTTAAAGTTACTTAAAACTATTAACCCATTTGCACTGCTGTTTAGGTGAGTCATTTTTGCTATCATTCTGCATGATTGACATATAAGGTTTTTACAAGTAAAGAGTTCCTAAAAACTTGATTATTTCTTGGTTTTGGTTTAAAAACTTCAGATCCAAGGAATCCAGTAATCTTCCAAAACATCAATCTCATATTCTGTCCCCAAAAAAAGAAAAAAAAGCAACCTTATTAGTTATTACTCCCAGATTTGCGCCACGGATGACAAATGATTATTAGATTCACCAGGAGAATAGTTGAAATGGTCTTCCCAACTAATAAAATGATGCTACTTATGCAAATGTGTGAATCAGCTTCCTATTCAGTACAATAAATAAAAAATAAAAAATCATTAAATGATATCACATTTGCATAAATAACAACATTTTATTGATTAGGAGGACCACTTTAGCAATCTTCTAATGGACTTAATAATTTGTCCATGGGTGGAGCTTCCATGGCTCGACATGTGATTAAATATTGTATTTGTTGATAATGATTTGGATAATTGATTATAACTTGCATATCTCACTAGTTTGAGAAAAATATAATGTAATAATATTTTATTTTGTAAAAACTTAGATACAATTTCATGACATCTTTTTATTTTTATTTTTTTTTTTATATTTCATCGTACATACTTGGTGCGATGGTTACTTTGAGTGTGAGAGGCAAAAGTCGAAACTCAAGTCTTTAGAGAAAATTTTAAACATATATACACAGATTAGGATGGATTAGAATTTCTAATTAGAAAAAAAAAAAAAAAAAAACTTAATTTTAGTAAATTATGGCAGGACCTTGAAAATAAAAATAAAAAGGGTAAATTTCACAAACACACCTGAGGTTTGGATTAATACCGATCAAGTCTATAACTTTTAAAATTTGTCCATCCCAATCCATAAACTTAGACGGCGTTGCAAGCCGTTAGTTCCTTTTTACTTTTCTTCTCTATCTCACCTCTCATCTCTAATTTCTATTTTCTTTCTTTCTTCTTCACGGTGGCGCTCGGTGTGGGTATCCTTATTTCTCCTTTCCCTTCGTGCTGGGTTCACTTTGCAGATTTCTCTTCTCTCTTCGCCTTTGCAGTGATGCTGTAGCCATGGGTTCGCCGTGGTTTGTGGGTTTCAGTTAGGATCGGTGTTAGAGGATTTCGGTTTTGTTGTCCATCGGCTTTGGAGGTTTATGGGTTTTGGTTTGAATTACTAATTCTGGGTTTTGGTTTGAATCACTGATTCTAGGTTTATTGGTGATTTGCGGATGGTTACAAATTTCTGGGTTTGTGTACTGATGCCGATGCTGTTGTGCTAAGTATGCATGTTGTTGCTGTTGAGGCACAGACTAAATTTCATGATGAATATACGTTGCTTTCAAAGGAGCTTCTCTGCTGCTTCTCTGGCCCCAGTACAGCTTCCATCTCCAATGTATGACACACTTTATGCCCTTTACTTTTATACACTATGTACCATTTCGTTAACTCCGCCTTGTCTCTCTGCTTGCTGTTGAATATTTTGTTCACAACCAGTCCCAAGCCCGGAAAAAAGAGTAGGATTGATGTCCAATGTAAAAAATTTAGTTACTCTATTATGAATGGATCCACTACAGATACACATTGGGCCTTCCCTACTATGTGGAAAAGAATGCAACTAGTCTGTTGAAGGTCCATTGCCGACCCCAGAATTTTGGGACTAAGTCTCGGTTGTTTTGTACCATTTCATTATTGGGGATACATTTGAACATAGGCTTTATCAGTATTCTATGAGGCTTGATTGACTCTGTTATGCATATGTTCTATTGTTTGGATATGTCTTTCTAAACTTTATTATCTACATCAATAATGTGAAAACATTTTTTTGTTTTTTTTTTAGGTTTCTAGGGAAACCCATTTATGGTATATATTACCTAATGAGGTGAAGAATGCAAGCCTTCTTAATCAATATTTGGAAATTCTATCACCATGTGAGAAAGAAAATGTTTTCCGTATGCGTGGAGATCAGCTCCAAAGAAGAGCCCTGCTTGCCCGTGCATTGGTTCGCACTACCATTGCAAGATGTAGGTCCTTGTTTTGCTTAATACTTTTATCATTCATTCTTCTTGTTAAATTTCATTTAATAATTCTTACATTTAGGTTGTCGCCATTGAGGTCAAATATGGTGAAGTGTTTCTTACATGTAAATTGTAGAGCCCACGGTTTTGTTGTATTTGTTGTGGTACACAACAAATTGTTTATTTCAACATTGGTCTAGATTAGTTGTACTGACAGGCAAATTTTTTAGTCTGAATGTGGCACAAAGTGGATGGCAACCTAGGCTTTGCTTTATAAAGATTTTGAGCTATATACATGTATGTACAAAGCTTTTTTAGTTATTTAAATGCTATCCACGTCCTTTTGTTTCATTACTTGACTATCTACTCTTTTGACATAAGAAGCATTCTTGTTTCCAATTTTGTAGAATATGTTGCATAGAGAGATTGGTGTATATTTAAACAAATTTTGTTTGTTACTAGATCATACAAATAGTCAAGTTGAACCAAGATCCTTGAAGTTTAACAAGAATATATATGGGAAGCCTGAGGTGAGTTTGTTTTTTGACCATTGATGTACAATAAGACTTTGTTCTCTACTTTTTTTTTTGTACCTTCCTTGCTTTTCGTTATTAGCATATCTCTTTAAAGTTCATTTGTTTTCTCATATTTGTTTCTGATAGCATATGTGAATAGGTAGAGTGGCAAGATGTTGATGGCTCACACATACCACCATTGCATTTCAACATTTCACACACTTCTTCTATGATAGCTTGTGGAGTGACTGTGAATTCAGCAGTAAGTTTTCTGTATATTCATGGGCCACTTATAACTTCTTCATGTGTGATCGTTATATTCTGTTTTGATTTTGTTTGATGTATTTATTGAATTATCTATTGTGTTGAAGAAACGGCAAATTTAAGCTGACATGATTTGCTTTTCCTATTGTAGATTGGTATTGATGTGGAAGAGAAGCAACGGAAGTTGAAGAATAATATCTTAGCATTTGCTCGAAGGTACTTTTCTCCTTATGAAGTGGGACTTTTAACTGCCATTTCAGACCCTGAATTTCAGCGTCAGGAGTTTATAAAATTATGGACTCTCAAGGTGAGTTAGGTTGTGTGAATATTGATATGCATCAAGTACCTTCAGTTCATTGTTGTAGATGGGTGAAAATCTAATAAATCCTAATAATTAGTTTCATGGTAGCTTCTGCAACAAATGCATTGTATGTTATAAAGTTTGGTAGCAGTCAATTTTGTTTACATTGCTAGAAGACCATTCCATCTTCAAGCAGTAATTCTAGTGATATGTCTTTTCATTAAGGAAAAAAAAACAGTAGATCTAGTAGAAAAATTAATATGTTCTTAACTTGTTAGGAAGTTTTACTCTATTATAGACAGTTCAATGTAGGGCAGCAGAAGTTTCACCTTTAAAGGAACTAGGATTGAGTACCTATATTCTTTATAAAAATAAAAAGTAGAAACAACACTTGAGTCGTGACACGCTTGAAATATATTTCAAATTTCTTTGGATTTCATAAAGATGTAGGTGGATAAATTCTTTTGGAAATTTTGTCTATTTATCATTGTCATCATTTGTGATCATCATCATCTTCTTCTTCTTCTTTCACAAGCATATGCCTGTGTTTCATTATGTTGGGCTCCGATATGTTGGCCTGTCCAGCTTGATTACCAGGTTTTCTTTGTATGTGACTAAACTATATGAATTATTCTTTCTATGTATTTAGTTAAAAAATAAAACCAATAGATATCAGACAAAAGAAAGAAGAGTCTAAAAGATTGTCCTAGAATTTACATGCTTTTTAGGAAATAATGCAAAGCAGTATGGATTTGAACAGTTGGATATACTGGAGTATGCATACACTTCTACATGAACTCAGGAAATCAAAACGATAGGATGATTGAGCTTTGCAGCCAATGAGCACTTGCTCAAAGGGCACCTCCTCATAGGTTAAAGACTGATTGGGTGTGTGTAAAATACCACCAAAAATGAAAAAAAGAATGATTGAGCTTTGAGAGTTGAATGTAATGTTTCTCTTCATGAAACTGTTTTATTAATGTTATGGATCACACTTTCAAGAGGCATATGTGAAAGCATTGGGGAGGGGCTTCTCAGCTGCACCTTTTAAAACCTTTACCATTCGATTTAGGACTGCTACAGGTGGACATCTTTCTGAGTATAGAGATTCTGAGGTATCTGACTGAACTTAAGACAAGCTTAATTGAAAGTTTTCAAAGCATTCAAAGATAGTATTCTACTCAATAGGAAATTCAATCTGAACTTTTTTTACATAAGACGTGGTGGTGGCTTTGAGATTGTTTAGGTAGATGTTGAGATATTATTGTAGGATATGTCATTCCTTTCATCCTTATCGATTGAGTGCTTCATACAATTATTAATTTTCTTCTCCCCCGCTCCCCCCACCCCCCCCTACTCCTACAAACACATACATTTTTAGATATTGGGAAGTAAATTCTCATAAAATGTTATATGAAACAGAAATTGCATAAACATTTTTTCCTCAAAGAAGTTTCTGAAATCTCTTGCGGTTTTTATTATGCTGTCAGGCATTTGATGTAGTTGTTGATTCTTTTGATGATCCCAAGAACCTGACAAGCAATTGGCAATTTGCTCTCATAGAATTGGCTGGTTCTCATTATGCTGCTGTTTGCATTGAAGGGGATAGAACCACTGAAGGTAAGAATCTGAGTTTTCTGAGTAATATAAAATAACTTGCAAGTGTGGGTACATTTTTATATCTTGCTATTTGCAGGCAATGGGACCCGCCCAATGAAATTGACAGTGCGGAGAACCATTCCATTTGTTGAAGATGAATGTGTTTCTGGAACTGATGCTGTGGTAGCAATAGTTGGCTTAACTTAAGAATCATAAATGATTAATGGTTTTCATTGTGAACTCAGCTCTCCGACCTTTCCAAATTGTGTTTTTTAAGCAATTGGAGAGTATAACTTAACAGTATTATTATTTACTATCAGCAATGCACCTCTGCTTTGCCTGTAGAATGGATATCAGATTTTGCAAAAAAAAAATTGTCTATTGTATATTCATTTTAAATTTAAAGACCAATTCCTTGCATCAACTCTGAAATTTTTGTCTATGCAGAAATAAAATATTTTTATGTTGGTACCTTTTAATTATCAGTTATCCATGCCTATTAACTACTTTAATTGAAAAAAAAAAAAAAAAGGATTGCAGCATGAGCTGTCTTCTCTATATGCCATCGTAGTTAACCATTGTAGTAGTCCTTTTTGTGGCTAAAGTGGGTTGGACTGCGTCCTGCAGTATTGGGCCGAATGTTCTGAGTAAGGGAGTTGAGACTGGTCCAACTGTAACTCAACTTGGTCCGGCTTGTGCACAAACTATGCCCCGTCTGCCGGGAGCATGCTTACGACGGGCGGAACTGTTTCAAATGAATTGTGGCAGGCAGACATGATAATAATAATAAAATCAAATATTTTGAGATCTTTATTAAGGCGAACAGATAAACTTTTCTTAAGAACAAAAGATAATCACAGTCTTAGCAACAATCATTTTATAAGAAAAGTAAAGGAGATCGAATGGGTAGTCTGTGAGTTGATTGAGAGAGTAAATAAATTAGATCAAGTCTAATCCACAGGACCAGAACTAGAGAGGGAAAAACACCTCTTCTCAAAGTGAATAATCTCTCAAGGTGATCCTGCCGTAGAAATTAATCACTTTGAGGCAAGTGGACTTGAATGGTTGGTACCCAAGAACACCTTTCATTTCCGGCAGAGAGCAAGATTTTGAGAGGGAGAGAGGGAATCAATCTATTGGTGCATGCCTGCCGTTCTAACTCTCTATCTTTTCTTCTCCATCTTCTCTAATACTCCTCTTCTTCTTTTTTATCTTTTTTTTCTTTCTTAATCATTATTTCTAGGGATAATTACAGTAAACCCACCTGTGGTTAGGCCCGTTTACATTGTGCCTACCCGTGGTTCAAAACTTATCACTTTACCCACCTGAGGTGCTTTCCGTTAGGGATCTATTACCCACCTCTCCGTTTGCCGTTAGAAAAACACATTTTTAAAGAAAAACAAACATAACAAAGATAAAAAAGTTAGGACTTTTTATTACTTAAGAACTTCTTTGAGAACAAAACACAGGAATAGCACAGATCAAATGCTATTCCTGATTAAAAGTGATTTCATTGAGCATTTGTTTCTTTATTTTTGTTTTTTTTATAGATCTCTCCAACTTTTATTCAAACCAAACCAAACCCAAAAAAAAAAAAAAAATTCCAAATCCTAGAAAACAAATTACCAGAAATATATTTTGCTGTTGATCCTTGTCCTCCATTCTCTGCAACCAATCACAAAAAAAATTCATACATATAAATATAGTTGTTGGAGATTGTGGATTCCTGCGAGTTCGGTATGTGCTAGTAATGGGGTCGCCGATCTCGCGAGCTCCAGTCCGACGACCGCGATCGACGCTTCGCGAGATTGCGCCGTCGATCGCGATCTCGCAATCCGTTCGCGAGATCGCGCCGGCGAGATCGCAATCTCGGATCGCGATCGTTGATGATTTTTTTCTGGGTTGTGGCTTGTGTTTTTCTGGATTTGTGTTTTCCTTCTTCTTTTCCAAACACCAGAAAATATTGGGTTTTCCACGTTTGGGTTCTTTTGTGAATTCTTTTGTGAATAAACCCTTTTGTGAATTCTTTTTTGGGTTCTGTAATTGCTTCCTAATCCACGTTTCAATGGGTTTTCCAAGTGTGGAGCATGTAATTGGATTGTTAGGAACTATTTGATGAAGTCTTTATTGAAGGAATTGTCCTATACTCCCACCTCTGCGTCATCCTCCTGATTAAAAGGGATTTCATTGAGCATTTGATCTGTGCTATTCCTGTGTTTTGTTCTTATAGAAGTTCTTAAGAAATAAAAACCCTACTTTTTGATCTTTGTTATGTTTGTTTTTCTCTAAAAATGTGTTTTTCTAACGGCAAACCAAGAGGTGGGCAAAGTGATAAGTTTTGACTAAGTCCATTCCTCCCCCTTTTTTGTCGTCCCTTCTTTAGGCGTAGGTATTTGCGTCTCCCCTTTGCTGCAATTCCCTTCAGTATGTATGTCTTTTTCGGTATCTTGCAGAGACTTTTAAAGGGCCAGGGATCGTAGCAGACGTTGATATGCCTCCAGCCACTAATCCTGCCACACCTATAGCACCTGTTTCTGCCATTCCATAGTGCCCGTTTTGCCATACCTTCTGTACCTGTTTCTGCCGTACCTTCTGTTCCTATTTCTGCCGTACCTTCCCTTCAATATGTATGTCTTTTTCCGTATCTTGCAGAAACTTTTGAAGGGCCAGAAGTCATAGCAGACGTTGATATGCCTCCAGCCATTGATTCTGCCACACCCATAGCACCTCTTTCTACCATTCCCATAGTGCCCGTTTCTGTCATACCTTCTGTACCTGTTTCTGCCGTACCTTTTGTTCCTATTTCTGCTGTACCCACAACTTCCATTTTCACGGGTCTTGGTGAGTTTCTCGGCTCCTTCCTTATTTTCTTTCGTGCAAGTTTATTGCTCCTAACTTATGGTTTCTCATCTCATACTCTTTGTTAGGTCCGTTGCCTACTGTCCCTTCTTAGTTTGATGTGGGCAGTAGTTCTGCCATGATTCCAGACCCCGTGGGTGAGGCCGCAGCCTTTTTTGTACATTTTGATTAGCCCAAGATTAACGACCTCGATCCTGCAGACTTCTAGGCTTCCAGTCCTCCTTACGTGGATTTCTATGGCTTCAGGGTTCCCTAGGATTGCGTTTCTCACTTAGAGGCAGTTTTCAGTAGCCGGGGAGACTTTATGCAAGGATTCCGTCTTGGTCGTTCTGCCAGGGAGCATTTCTTGAAATTGCTGGGAAGCGTAATGAATGATATTGAACATAACTTTGTTGATATTGTCTCTTCAAAGAGGATCCTGCAATGGAAGACTGCAATTCAGGAGCTGATGAGTGTGGGTTTTGCTGTGGAGTTCATTCTAGATCATCTCCGTGAGATTGCCCGAGCCTTTTTCATGAGAAAGGTTTAGCCTGTTGTAGACGCTTTTGACACACGAATTGAGATTTTGAAGAAGGAGGTGGCAGATTTGGAAGGTTGTCGCGAGCGTCTTCTTGCTAGCATTGGTGGGTCTAGTCGCTTTGGAGACCAGCCTTTTATCTCTAGACTTCATTGATGTAGTTTCCCCTTTTTTTTGTTCTTTTCCTTCTTTTACTACCCTGCCTTAGTACACTTTATCTACATGCTTCTCTTTTACAGCAGTTATTTAGCTAATTTGGCATAGTTGCTACATTTTGGGTTTGTAACTCTTAAAATGCTACACTTGTTTGCTATTTATGCTATTACCTTATGACATGGAATGCTTTTTTATAATACTTCATGTCCTTTTCATTGTGTACTCATAAAATTTTGTTACAAAACTTGTCTGTGACATGGTCCCTTGAAGGGAAAAAAAGAACAAAAGGTAAACCTTGAACTCATTGAATGAAAGGGACAACTACATAACCTTAACTTGGGCATAATAACGCTTCAGCCATTTCCCATTAATGGGATCCATTAGGTCCTTGCCATCCATCTGGGCTAGACGATAATATCCACTCGGGTGTGTCTCTCTTATCACAAGGGGTCCCTCCCATTTTGGTGCAAATTTAGATGGTCCTGCCATACCTCGCTTGACATAGTCTGCCACTTTCAGCACAAGTTGTCCTTCTGCGAACACCCTCTCTTTAGTCATCCTGCCATAGGCAGTCATCTTTTGTCTGTATCTGCGGCTACACTTTTAGGCTTCCTCCCTTCATTCATCAAGTCCTTCTAGATCTTCACACATTTCTGCCGCAAAGGCTTCTCCCTCTCTTTCCTTCCCCTGCATCTGCATAACTCTCAAAGATGGAGTCATCACTTCTACCGGGCTTACTACCTCTGTCCTATATACCAAGGAAAATGGTGAAAATCTTGTGGCAGACTTTGGTGATTTTTTATAAGCCCAAAGGGCGTCTGGCAGGTGTGTTGCCCATCCCCCTATGTACTCTTAGCTCATTTTACTGATGATCTTTATGAGAACCTTGTTTGTCACTTCTGCTTGCCCATTTCCTTAAGGGTAATAAGGTGATGAACGATGATGTTTGACTTGGTAGAACTCCAGCATTTTCCTTACATCACTGTTGACAAATAGTGTGCCATTATCACTGATAATCCTGTGGGGCACTCCAAACCTCACAATTATGTTTTCCTTGATGAAATTTGCCACTGCTCCTCTTGTGGCTTTTCGCAGTGGCACTGCCTCTGCCCACTTAGTGAAGTATTCTGTAGCTATTAGTATCCATATGTATCCACATGATGGTGAGTTAACTGTCCTACCAAATCGAGCCCCCAAGTGTGGAAGGGCCATGGGATGACCATGCTATGTAAGGTCTGCGGGTGAGTGTGAATCAAGTTAGCTTGCACTTGGCAACTGTGACTTTTCTTCACAAATTCTGCCGTATCCTTGGTCAGGTCCAATTGCAACTCAACTTGGCCCGGCTTGTGCATAAACTATGCCTCGTCTGCCGAAAGCACGCTTATGGCGGGCAGAACTGTTTCAAATGAATTGCGGCAGGCAGACATGATAATAATAATAATAAAATCAAATATTTTGAGATCTTTATTAAGGTGAACAGATAAACCTTTCTTAAGAACAAAAGATAATCACAGTCTTGGCAATAATCATTTTATAAGAAAAGTAAAGGGGATTGAGTGGGTAGTCTGTGAGTTGATTGAGAAAGTAAATAAATTAGATCAAGTCTGATCCGCAGGACCAGAACCAGAAAGGAAAGAACACCTCTTCTCGAAGTGAATAATCTCTCAGGGTGATCCTGCCGTAGAAATTAATCACTTTGAGGCAAGTGGACCTAAATGGTTGGTACCCAAGAACACCTTTCATTTCCAGCAGAGAGTAAGATTTTGAAAGGGAGATAGGAAATCAACCTATTGGTGCATGCCTGTCGTTCTAACTCTCTATCTTTTCTTCTCCATCTTCCCTAATATTCCTATTTTTTTCTTTCTTAATCCTTGTTTCTATTTCCTGACTTTCAAGTTTTCAATACTGTGGTGCTTACTGTTGTTGTTGTGTCGTCATTCTTGTACACGGCAAGGGCCTCTTTATAGTGCCAATCGTGACCGGATTTTACTATTCTAGCCTTTAATCACCTTTGTTTGGTCTAGGTGTACCTGCCGACCACCACTGGTCCAACTGTGTGTCACTCCCCATCGCCAGAAAAAAGAAATCTATTTTGTTTGTTTGTCTGCCGTGACACCCTTTCTTGCTACGGTGTGGGTGCCTTCTCTTTCCCTATCCCTCATGGCATGCACCTAGTGGTTCCAACTCAGCTATACCCGTTTGAGTGGTATGTCATCTCAGCAGGACACTTCCCCCAAAAGAGCCTTAGTAGGAACCTCAAAAATAGGGTTTCTCCTCTCCCCACCACCAAACCATGCCCTCTTACCTCTGACCCATGACCTTACCGTGTCCTGTATTGGCTAGGTATAGGCTAGTGAGGTCTGGGCCTTGCGCGTGCCTCTTTTCCATGTATGTCCAAAATCTGCTTGTTGCTCATGTGTCTGCCGTGGTTGATCTGCACAGTCTACCATCCATTCTTGACCATTTTCTGGTTTCTCTTTCCTTTATAGCTTGTCCTTTTCTTGGCTGGGCCTTGCTTGATGGTGGGCTTTGCTTTTTCTTCAGCCCACCCTTCTTCCTGCTACTATCTTCTGCCATACCACTTTATCATTCCTGCTGCGAAACTGTTTTGTTTCAATCTGGCTGGGCCTCTTTGGGCCTGCCATTTATTCTTTCCCTAATGGCCCAGCAAGACCATTGGTTCTTGTGTTACATTACTAGCGGGCTCCTATGTCCCATTTGTTTTCCCTTGGGCGTCCCGGGCCCGTTTGCTTTCCTTGGGCTTCCTCGGCCATTTTCCTAACTTTGCATTACCATGGGTTTTTATTGAATTCTTTGGACTTCCCCGGTCCAATTACGTTATTCCTCATCCTTAGGGTTCATGGGCTTGCCATCAACCCCTTACTTTCTTTTATTTTCATTACTTTGGGCCTACCGCGGTCCATTCTCACTTTTTCACATCATATACTGCCCATGGTTTGCTTTTTCTCTCTTTCTGGGCTCCTTTAAGCCCATTTACCTCTTCAAGACTCATTTGTTTATCTCATGGGCTTGTGATCCATTATTTCTGCCACTTGGGCTTAATGGGTTTTCTATCTGTTTGCCAACTCCTTTCTGTTCGTGTTGTTGGGCTTCTCCCTTCTTCTTGGGCTTCCGAAATGGCCATCAACAACCATCACTCATAGAGCATAGAGGATTGGGAAACATCAAACATGGTAAAATAAGGTGCTTCATTGATGATTACAACACCTGAATCTTTCCCACAACATTTAAAGAACATTAGGGGACTTGACTTCTAGTACGAAATGAACCAATGGCATCCGTGATGTGCGGTATTATGTAGCTTGAGCTAACGTCATTATACAAGTTAGGATAGCCACTTGTGGCTCTTGCAACCCCTGAAGCTATGCTTTGCCTTATGTTGCAGGAATTTTTATTATTAGTATTATTTATTTTCAATTAAAAAAGAAAAGAAAAGAAAAGAATATTCTGTTAGAGATTGGAGAGGATATGGTTTACCTATCATATTTATACAAATAACAAGTAGTGTGTTTCTTGAAACGTTTGGAAAACTTTAAGGGGTTGGTATAATTTGTCCTATTATAATTAACGCATAGAAGGCCAAGGAAGATACAAAGGAGTATCATTTTAATTTTTACCGACTTCATGTTCCATCACCGCGTGCATGAGAAGAAAGACGTGGACCCAACATTTCATTCCCTTGCAGCACGGAAAAATATACCGCCATAAATAATCACCAACTTTTTCTCCAAAAAAAAAAAAAAAAAAACTCAACATATCTTCACTTTGTACTTTCCTTCTATTTCTGCAACACATGCATCTCTCCACACACAAACATGCAAGCACACATGATGCCCTGCCTTCCATTAATACACACACATATTTACAAACAGAGATCCATTCCAGCCAGCTGAATATTAGTATCGAATTTGTATGGAAGTTGTAATTTTGTGATGCTCTTCCCAACAAAAAATTAGTATAATAAGAGCATCTGCTTCAGTCCATGTATAATCTTGCAAAATACAAAAAACAGCTCTTTATACACATTTTGACCAAAAAATGCTCTACATCAGTGCTTCTAAAATTGTGTAAAAATGTGTATATCTCTACACGAGCTACAGCAACCGTGTAAATATACACGGTTACTGTAGCTCGTCAATTTATTATTTTATTAATTTTCCGTTCGCTCCCTTTTTTCTCTCTCTTCTCCGTGCTCAACAAACTCAGTAACTTCTTCTCTCCTCATCTTCTTTTTCCTTAGATGCACACAAACACACCCACACATAAACACATCCACACAGAAAAATCAACACAGAGATACACTTGCTCGAGAAAAAAAAAAAAAAAAAAAAAAAACAGAGATACCCAAACACACCCACACACAAACAAACCCAAACAAACAAACAACAAAGAGACAGATCGATGCTTATCGGAATGATCGGTGCTTGACTGGAACGATCGGAGCTGTTGATCGATGCAACTGTGGATCGGAGCAGCTGTGGATTGGTGCTTGTGATCGAGAGGGAGAGAGATGGGTATAGAGAGATAGACCGAGAGGGAGAGAGATGGGTGTAGAGAGAGAGCAACAAATCAGAAAAAATGGATAGAGAGAGAGCACGCATATAAAAAGGGATTAGTTGAGAGAAATAATAAAATAATTGAGAAAATTGATTATTTAAATGAAAGAGGTGAGAGAATAGATTAACTAATGTGGATGTTTTGTAAAAGTGGATGTGTAAAATAAAAAAAAGTAGGTTTTTTCGTGTAAAATAAACAAAAAATTTAAACGAGCTGATGTGGTTACTCTAAAGAGTTACAAAATGTGCATAATTTGACATTAAACCATTCGTACAACCGCACCTACCCCAACTCAACAGAGGATGAAAAAGTTTGCACAACAACAATTAACCTTAACATTCAAATATTTGCTCTAGTGATTTTCAGATTACACAAAAAGGAAAAAGAAAAAAGACCTACTGTTCAGACTTATGTGGGTACAACCACCCCAGAACGAGGCGAAAACTGCAATACAAAAAGCCAAAACATCGTAACAAGCAATATCAACTGTACGAAAAAACACGATGTAACCTTATACATCCTCCCCTGCATCTTCAAAACCTCTTCAGCTCCTACGATATCTCCACAACATTCCTCTAACGCCACTGCTTGTTTTTGAAGCATTGTGGCCTTGCTTTCTGCTTCTCCAAGCTTGTTCAGAACCTGTGCTTGCTCTCCAGCCAGAGTTTTTTGTTCTTCTATGATTGTGAACTGATCACTCGCAGCAACCTTCATTTTCTGTATTGTCTTTGATATTGCCAGATACTCAACCTCAGCTTCAATCTTTTGCTTGAAGAGACCCTCAAGCTCAGTCTGTGTCTCTCTGCATTTTTCCTCCTGGGTGCTTCCTGATTCCTCCCTTGGTGACTTGCTATTGTTTATAGTGGCTTCGAGTTCAGTTATCCTGGAGTCCTTTGCCTCAAGCATAGTCCTTGCCTCCTCCAATTTGCTTTCAAAAAGTTTTACATTCTTTGTCAAGCTTAATACTTGGGCTTCCAAGGAAGTCAAAGCAGTTTGTCTAGTCTTTTCAGATCCCAGCTGGTTGGATGAGTTTGGTATGTAGTTCTCTGGATCAGTAATAGTGAAATCTGCTGGTATGCTACTTCCCTTGTTTGAAACGTCAGTGGGTGATGTAGGTATGTTTCCGATCTCCCTGAAATTCTGAACTTCTGCAAGAGTACAACACAAACCCGTTTAAACTTAAAATCTTCAATTTGCAACAGAACAGCCATTGCCTAAATTTTCATTAAGAACCATTTCACAGATAACAGGCACAAGGAACTTCAGCAGAAAACATGATGTGATTTCAAACAAATAATGAGGCACAAATTACAAAGTTTTCAAAAATATATTCCCAGGTCATGGCCTCTACAAATTAAATCCTATGCCCACCATTCACTTCATATCAGAAATGTATTGATGGCTAAAGATTTGGGCTTAGCAGAAAGAAATAGTGAACCCCATAGCGAATGAGGTGCAGGACCTTTCTCTCAATAGTGCTCTTGAGGGCCCACTATTCCCTATTCCTTCTCCCTATGGATAAGCAAGGCCCCTGTAGCATGGATCCACCACTTGAAAAATTAATTAGTAGATTGGCTAGAAAAATCCATGGTCAATACTCATGGGATGGGATCAGAACCCCAGTAAAAGCTAGTATACCAAGTATGTGAAAGAAAATCTGACCTTTCCTTCTTTAAATATCATGCAGTATTAGTATATCTAATTATTCTAACCTTCAAAAAATTTATTTGCTTCTTCTAATCTTCCCCTTTCTCTTCTTTCCTTACCCAAATTCCTGTGATATTCTCCTCCACTCCTTCACTCATCCATTTCCTCTTGCATCTATCTCCTCCTTGTGCACTAAGCACGAAGCTTAAATTCCTTGCAATGGCCATTTGCCTATGATTGGAGCCCCAATGCAAATCACTTATTTTGGTACCAGAGCCGCAACTTACATCAACTTAGTAAAAAAAAAAGTCCAAATATCATATCAAGCCACCAATCTATACTCTTCACAAAACCCTTTAAAAATTCCCTCTTGCTCAGGGATGTCTTCCCTATTTTCTCCCCCAATTTCTCCCCGCAAAACCAAGAGTCAGCCTAAACCACAATCCAGCCAATCACCACCACATAATATAAATCTAATCCCTTTTATCACTGGGCCCACATACATCAAATAACAACCTGAGCCCGAATATACACCAAATTCTTAGTAACCTGAATTTAACACAAATTTGAAGTCTTTCACAAATCATTGCCACCTTCTCAATAAAACCAGAATCTTTCATCCAAAGCAAATCTTGACAAGCCCCCCATATCTAGCTCTGGCATCCAACATCTACTACAACTTCCAAATGCCCATTTATGTCATTTGTAAATCAAACATCCTCTTTTGTAGTTTCCAGGAGGGACTAAACAAAAGGTCTCTATTAGAGGGCAAATAGTGATCACAAATTCCATTGTAAAAATTTTACTATGGTTTAACCATGAAGTCTACCATCCATCCAAGTTCACTCTCTGCCCTTCCTAACAATTTAATGCAATTTGCCTAACTATATATGTAGTCCAAAGACATTTTTGCCTCCCATCCAACTGATCACCACCTGTCAATCTACTCTAATCCTCCCTCAGAGTTAGTTGCAAACAACTAAATCCCTTCTCATGCAACAAAAAGAACTTGGGCATATGTTCAATTGAATTCCCCAAACATATGAGTTCTACACTAAATTGATCCCCCAGAATTTGTTATACAGACAAACCAAACAAGGTGGATAGGATAAGCTTTTTGCAGATTTGAAAAGAGATGCAACCATGATCACATATAATACATACTCTAGCATGATCTGTTACGAAATGATAACAATTTTTTTTCCCTGTATCAAAATTTTCATAGCTCACTTCTATTGCAAACCACAGTAAATGAGTAGAAAAGAAACTTTGTAAAAAAAAAAAAAACCTGTGGTACAATATATGTTAGGCAACTTCAGCTGGGATCATCAAAACTAAGAGTGACCAAACCAATATAAACATGAACTCATAGGACACTGTATATGATTGCAAGGGCAAGGTAATCATTGTACATTAGTAAGGCATACAAAGCATTGTAATACTGCTTATCAAAGTTGTCAACTTGTCATAAGAAGAGAAAACAAACCTTTTTCCAGAGCTTCTTGCACAGACTGGAGGCTAAAGATAGATTCAACAAAAGCATCTTGATCTGTGAAGGACCGATGGTTCTCACTTTTTTCTTCCTTAGCCTCCCAAGATGAGTGTGCAGCTAAATCATCTTGTTGAATTTCCTGATTAAACTGTTGCTCACTTGGGAGAGCTTCATCACTATTTTCCCCATCATAATTCATTGACCTTCCACTTTGTTTTCCGTTACTAGTCACACCCTGCACAAAGACAAAATTGGAGCTTCTTGAGTCAGATTCCATGCTGGAATGAGAGTTTTCCTTCTCAATTTTGACCCTTTCTCCTCGAGCCTTCTTACTGCCTTCAATCCGTCCCTTTCCTTGCTGACTCTTTTGAGGTGAATTACCTGAACTCTTCCCACTAATATTCTTCATCCTATTCTTCTCCCGTGGATGTCCCAACACTGCAGGCAGATCATACTTCATCTTCGGAACACTAGCTGCTGTGGAAGACTTGCTACTCCGATCCTCACTGTTCTCCGAATCTGTACCTGCAGCAAAAGCAGCCCCAGCTGCAAACCTAGAATCTGAAGTAGAACCATGGGTTGCAAACCCGTGAGTTCTAAATACATTTGCAGATCCTACTGAACCCTCACTATTTTGCTTGATCTCAATAGGGATATGCTGAGCTTTAGTAGGATTCGCAGCACCAGACAAACCCCGCTTCAAAATTTTACCAGTATCTATACTTGGACTTACATCCTTAGCAAACTCTCTCCTAATTCTCCTCCATTTCTTCAAGCCATATCCTTTTGTTGTGGGAGGTGACCCCCCACCAGGAGATTTAGCATCTAGTGGAGGTGAATCCACAGGTTGTTCACTTTCAAAATATTTCCCTTCTGTATCTATTACCAATGTATTATTAGCACTAGAATTTTCACCAGAAACCAACTTATCAATCTCATTAGGACAAGACCCATTATTATTTATCTCATTGTCATCATCATGGGGCATTATTTCTCGGGTTACTTCATTATCTTCCACAGATTCAAGAACTGAACTTTCACTCTCCAAATCCATAACAAATAATCAACCCACCAAAATTCAGTCAGATCAAGATCAATCAAGAAGAACAACTTTCATTCCATCTCATGGTCCAAGTCTAGAAAAGTTTAACCGAAAAAATAAAGAAAAAAAAGAGAAAGATCAACTACTATTATAACCAAATTTGAGATGAAAAATAATAAAATTCCAATCCAAAATTAACTGGGTATAAGTTAATTTATTAATTTAAGCACAATTAAAAGTGGAAAAAGGAATAATTGGATTCAAAGCTAACAACTTTATGATGAAACTCTGAAACTGTACATTCAATTGACATGAATGAAATGGGTAATTGAATTGAATTGAAATGAAAGAATCTAAGAGAGAGAGAGAATAATGAGAAGGTACGTACCATAATATTATGACTGTCCCCCATAAATGAAGGATTCGTAAGAAAGAGGATAGAGAGAAATCCGAGGACATGGATTGGAAACCCTAAAGTTTGGTTGGATTTGCAGTTTTATAGCATTTGAAGTTATTGACAATATTCTAACATTTATTACAACAACAAAAAAAGATAATTATTACTATTTTTTTTGTTGTTGTAAGAAAAAAATGAACGTGGTAGACATGTAGTGGGCCACATTAACGTCCTCGTATGTGTATGTGGGGACAATACTGACCATTCCACCTGGAACACGACCACATATGACAAGGTCAGATCCAACTACTTCTCAATTTTACCAAATCACCCTCCATCTCCATCTCCATCTCCATCCCTATTACATTTATAGCTACGTTTATAGCTATATATACGAGACATTTTATCAAAAATATATATATATACATATGTATAAAAAGGAATTTCATTTTTTAATTTTAAAATAGGATAGGAGGCCCATCATTCATGGTTGTCTTCTATTTTTTCACTTCATGGGCCTGCTTCTGTGGTTTAGGTATTGTCACTTGGAAGAGGAACTCAATTTCATTCTCAATTTTGGACAATACCTTAGAATGAGCACTGAATACTCCAATTGATTTTTGCTTTTCTAATTCTATCTGCCCAACTTTTTTTTTTTCTTATGATGAAATTTATGTGCCCGACTTGATGATAAAGACATGTGGATAGATTATCTAATTAATTAAATGCAACTTGAGAATAATGCTTGTCTTGATTCTTTTTTAATATATAATTAGTGTAGAGGATTCTTTTTTACGTTTCTTTTTTTAAGAAGGAAGTCGGGCTTGACGCTCCGCAGAATGAGTTTCAAAGTACCATTATGCCACTGTCAGGTTGTGCGCAAACGCTGAGTCCAAGTCCAAGGGAAAGACGCTGCAAAGTGGACTTATCCTCTGTTTCTGCTGCAGAAGGAACTTTTCTCCAGTTTCTGCCACAAAAGAAACTTTTCTTCAATTTCTGCTGCAAGACTAACTTTTCTGCTATGTAGCAAAACTTTCTACTGTGCAATAAAGTTTCCTGCTGTGCAGTAAAGCTTTCTGCTGTGCATTTGAAGTTGTCTGCTGTGCTTTAAAGCTGTTTGCTGTGCTTTAAAGCCTTCTGCCATGTAGTAAAACCTTTTACAATGTGAATGACTACTCTTCGTTTTTACCGCAGAAATACTTTTCTACTTCATGCACAGAAACAAATCTAAAACCCAAAGAAAATACCCATCAAAATAAATGTTAATTTAAATGGGTTAGCATATTCTCAAATATATATATACATATATGAGTATATATACTCATACGTATTCACATATACATATATAAAATATATTTTGCAGAAAATGAGGAACAAGATATATGTATATATACTTATAACAAGATAATGATTAGTTTGTGTCAAAAGTAAAACTAATAATAACAAATAAAGAAGAAAGCTTAAGCAGAAAAGTTTTAGTTAGTATAATAGCTAACATGGTACATATAGTGAAAATGTGTTACAACGGAATAACTAGTACAAAAAGTAAAGATACCACAGCAGGACAACTGATGCAGCAAGCATGATAAAAAGGTGCTTCGGCAGAATGATTAAATACAACAGATATAATTTATAATAAGAGAAATCAAATATATTTGTAATTGAAATCAAATATATTTGTAATCAAAATCAAGTATTGAATTTTCCCATAGGATAAGTAAACCAAGAAAGAACCCAAACCCCAACTTAAACAACCTTGTCATAGGCTTTTGCCATCAAAGTTGTGCATTTTGGAGAATAGGCCTAAATGGCTACTAGCTATTACTTTTAGGGACATCAAAGATTGGGTTTGCTAAGAGGGAGGGAAAAGATGGTCTATTGATGCATGCCCTTATTCCTACCGTATTTTCTCTCTTTGTTTTACCACTTTCTTTCTTTCTCTTCATTCTTTTTTTTTTTACTTTTGGTTTCTTACTACTCTCCTACCGTGGGTTGTTCCCCCTTTTTGGTCTTTCTTTTTCCTGGGTCCTTTTCTCTAGGTGCTTACTACTCTCTTACCATGGGTTTCCCCCCTTAAGTGCTTCCCCCCCGTTGGGTCTCTCTCTTTCGATGTTTTTCTCTCTTCCCTGTTTTTCCTTTTTCTTTCCTCTGCCATGGTTACCTCTTCCTTTTATAGCAAACTGATTCGGTGGGATTTCTCCCTTTTACCCCTAGGACTTCACCAACTGTTTTTGGTTTGTTATGGGCATCCCTTCAAGATTACCCACCCACTCATTGGTTGCCCTTGCCATTACTTAGTACATGTTTGCTGCACCACTACTCATTCCACGACAAAATTCCATTTTGTTTGTTCCTGTTGTATACCTCTACCTCTAGGTAACTAACCAATGAGGATTGGGCTATCTCACTACCTAGCTCTATGGCATGCATCAGATGGTCCCAACCATTTATTACTTCTTTTGGGTAAGATACCATCCCAGCAAGATATATTTCCAAACGAAGTCACGGCAGGAAACCAAATATAGACCCCTTCCCCCCCCCCACCACCAAACCACACCCTCTGAATCCCCTTGACCGTAGGCCCACCTCCCTTGTATTGGCTAGGTACAGGTTAGTGGTGCCCCGGCCCTTCTGTGTTTTTCTCCCACGCCATTTCTGCCGTAGCAAATTAGCTTTATTTTGTTCTGCTGCGTGGATGTATTATTTCTTTACGCGTTTCCTGCTGTGTTTTGTCATTTCCTTTAGTTTGACTCTTCCTTCACGCGTTTCCTGCTGCTAACACTCCTGCTGTTCCTTGTTTCTTTCACCGTGCTTTTTCATATAAGTTTTCACGTCTATCTTTTATACAAAAGGATTTGGGCCTTTGTGGGCCAATTTGTTTTTATCTGCCAAAGCCATTCTGCAAGATAACTGTATTCTGCGGCAGATCTATATTTTGCGGTAGATTTGCATTCTGTTGCAGATCGCTTTCCCTTGCATTTCTTTCTTTAGACCTCTCTAGTTCTTTGGTGTTCTTTGTGGGCCTTTGGGCCTTGCTTTTCATTGGGCTTTCTTGCACATGGGCTTTTGGATATGGATTTGTAAAAATGGGCATCAACAATTAGTCTTAGACTCGTGCAATGGATTAGCTAATTAATTAAATGCAACTTGGGAAAAATGTTTGTCTTGATTCTTTTTTTAATATATAACTAGTCGCAAACTCACACGATGCGTAAGAATAAATATTATTTTGTATTGTAATATAGTGTATATTTTTTCTTTAAAATTTTTTTTAAGATAATTTGTTTTCTCTAAAAATTAAACAATTTTTTTTTTTGACCAAAGGTGATAAAAATTAAACAATTTCTATTTGGTCCAATCAGGTCTACTTCAGTCCAATTTCGTCCACTCAATCCAATTTGGTCCACTCGGTCAATTTTGATCCACCTTCAATCCATTTTAGACTAATTGGGCTTTAAATTAATTTTTTTCGTATGTTTTCTTTTCAAGTTTAGCTCTAAAATTCTTTTTTTTTTCCCCTTAATTTTTGGGTTAAAAAGTATGAAATTTTATTATATCTGAGCTAAACTCTTTAGTTTTGAGTTAACAAATACAAAGAAAATAATAAAATAGAGATTCAAAATTAGAAATATGAGCCCTAAAAATGCAATAAAAATGATAAATATTCAAACAGTCTTATTTGGTCCACATTGGTTCTATTCGGTCCATTATGTCCTCTTCAGTCCAATTTGGTCCTATTCGGTCCATCCTGTCCACTAAAGTTCTATTCGGTTTGATTCAGTTCATTCAGTCTTATTCAGTTTGCTTCGGTCCATTCAATCAACATTGGCCCTATTTGGTCCACATTGGTGATATTCAGCCCACTTCGGTCCATTCAGTCCACTTTAGTCATATTCGGTCCATTTTGTCTACTTTGGTTCTATTTGGTCTTATTTGGTCCAGTCTGTCCACTTCAGTCCTATTAGGTCCAATTGGTCGACTTTATTCCTATTCAGTCCATTTTGTCCACTTTGATTCTATTTGGTCCATTCTGTCTATCTCGGTCCTATTCAGTCCAACTTGTTCCTATTTGGTCCTATTCTGTTAATTTGGTCCATTCAAATCACTTTGATTCATTTTGGTTCATTTCAATTTATTTTTATGCACTTACATAATGAGAAAATACATGTTCGGGTTCAAAACACCTAATCTTAAGTATAAAATTTATTGTTTTTACACTTTTATTAAACTATATTAATGTAGCATTTCAATCCACTTCGATACGGATAAATTTAAGTAAAAATATTTCTAAACATAAAAACTATGAATATACAAATGTAATCTTTAGGGCAATTATTCATTGTTTTAACGTCGTTACTTTTAAATGAATTGCATATAGTTGATTGCACATTTAAACCAAATAAATAAATATGTATGTATGTATGTATATTTAAATAAATTATTCAACCCATCAAAAAAAAAAATTTATTCAAATTATTCATTCTCTCAATAGAGATTATCATGATAATCAAAACTCATCAAATTTATATTGAATATGTATAATTTATCTCTAAATTTTATTAGAGAGAGAGTACTTGTGTTTGGGAACTAAAAAATACAACACCAAAACATATGAACCCAAAATATAATTTTAAAAATCACAACGATTAATCAATATAAAGCAGAGTTGCAAGAAAAAATAAAAAACCACAAAAAATAAAATAACCACTTTTCAAAAAAGAATGTGAGAGAGAATAGTAAGAAATTTATAGAAAATAATATAAGAAGAAAAAAGGTAAAAATAAAATTGTGGGGCCCAATAATTTGTGGCTCTGGCCCATTTATTCATTGGGGCCCAAGGCCCGAGCCGAGGAAGGTTATGGTCCAGGATCGGTAATACAAGTACAAAATAATCTTGGGACACAGCCGAGGACGATTCAGTCCTCAGCATGTCCGAGGTCTCACTGGGAGGAAGGGCAAAAATGGTATAGGAACAGTTTGGAAAAAATCTAAAATATCTAGGTCAATAGAGAATGATACGCTGGAAAGTATAACAACCAGGGAAAGCTGCCCTTACTGCCATTCAATACTTTGCACCTGACAGAGCCATACTCTCCAGCTTTTACAACCACCCCCAACCACTCTGGATAGGGGCTGATGGGACAAGTATCAATCTTGGAAAAGTCAATCCTACACGTGGACGAAGAATAAGGAACACATGCTAGTATAAAAGGAAAAGAAAGCAATCCAGAAAAGTGGCTGGGAAAAATGGCCAAAAACCAGAGCCTCCTAGCCCGCCTCCAGGAGAAAGACTTTCAGGGCGAACACGATTTAAATCATGTATTAACACCACGAAAAACCCACCGTCTGGTGACTAAGGCCTAGCCTTTCAAACCCACGCTCTATAAATGATATTGTTTTAGTCTTTTTACGTGCGAACCCAACACTATTATGGGTCGTTACAAATCGTGTCCTTACAAAAACATATAGTAATAAACACCAAATTATCCAAATCATATTATGTTATGTAATAAAATAACATTATATTCTTATATACTATCTTTATAATGCAATATAATAACATCTTTGAAATCAAAAAGAATAAAAAAGATAACAACTTAAAAACACAAAACTTAATACATCAACCCAAATTAGAGTTCCAAATAATAAAAAAATTCACCAACCTAAAGTAGAGATGCAAGAAAAATATATATAAAAAAATCCACAAAAAATGAAGGAAAAAAAATGAGAGAGAGAGAAAGAGAGAGAAATTACAATTTGTGTGTGGAAAATGAGAGAGTGAAATAACCTTTTGTATGTGAAAAAACTATGAATAAAATGGAAAAAAGAATTGTAAATTTATAGTAAGAGGAGTGGAATAAGAAAAGTAAAAAAATAAAGAAAGATAAAGGGGTAGAGGAAAAGTGATATTAAGGTAGATAGTAGTGGGAAAATTAAAAAGTAAAAAGTGAGGGAAAAAGTTAGAGAAAGTATAACAAAAAGTTGGGAAATTAGTAAGAAAAAAAAAAGAATTAAAAAAAATAGAGAGAATGTTGAAAATTGGTGGATGATGTGGCTGTTGATGTGGTTCAACCGGAGCATAGCAAGAATAAATACTATATTTCAGCTTACAGAGATATATAGATTTAGAAGGAAGTGATGTCCTAACTTTTGGCTAAATTATTTCACTCCTTATAAATGAGAGACTCCAAAAATCTTATTGATTGATAGTGTAGTGGATGAAACTTAGAATTCCAGAATTACAACACATCCTTAAAATCTATTGAGTTCTCACTATTCACCAGTCACCAGCAACGAGCGAGTCTTACTAAATAAATTTATGATGAAACCTATTATTCATATGAGATGAAGAAGTATTATTTATGCAGTATTGAATAATTTTATTTTAGTAAAATTGCATAAAAATGGTTCAAAGTTTAAGCTATATTTTAGAATAGGTGTCAAGTTTTTAATTTTTTCAATTAAAGTCTTAAACTAATGAAGCCACCTCAATTAGAAACCCTTGTTCATTTATGTTATTCTAGGAAGTAGCAGAACAAAAAAGGGGAAAGTGTAAATAAAATTGTTTGTTTTCACCGAGGTAAGCAATTTCAATTTTATAACAATCACTTTCTCATTTTTAGCGAAAACTTTTTCTCTCACACAATGGAGTTTTCTTTCTCTATCCACTCTGTTTTTCTTTGCTTGGTTAAAGTTAGTAAATAGCAGAGATAGAGAAAGACTTCAAATTGAATGATTTCATAATTTTGGATCTACATTTGATAAAATAAAAATCCTAAGACCTAAATTGAAACAAGGGAGGTACTCTGAAGTCTGAACCCGTTTTTTTTTTTTTTTTTTTTTTTACGTAATCTCTCCTTTTTCTTTTTAACACTTCTGGGCCAAATCGAAAATCTTTTTTACATGAATGATTGGCAACAATAATATTGGACATTCCAGAAGCACTCAATTCCAAGAAAACTCCGTAACCATGACCTTTCATGTGATGATGATCGGCATGTTTCTTGTTGTTCTACTTATCAATATGCCACCGAATTAACAGGTTGTCACTAAAATTGTGACACTTACTAATAAGGGTCCCAAAGACTTTGCCTATATAGGTTAGACAATAGATATGACATTGATTGTCAATTTGTACACAACAACAACGACGGGGCATGTGTTCCAATTTCCAAACCACCATAATGGCATTCATAAATTCACAGGAACCTACCCTTGAGACTTGAGAGCCATTCTCATTACTCTTGAGTCAGAAGTCAGGTCGCCATTCACCAAAATCGCCCTCACTAAAGGGAAAGTTCATGTTGGACCTAAGAAGGATCGATTGGATTCCCAAAAATCCAATTAGAAGAGTTAATACACCTCTCCGGCTTAATCCAAACTCAAAGGTCATTAAGACCTTTTTTTTTCCTCTTTTTTTTTTTTTTTTTTTTTTTTTTTTTGGTGATAATGCAATAATTACAATGGGGGAGGAGGCATTTGAATTTGGATGTTTCTAAGGAAGTGTCAGTTTTTTTTTTGGTAATCAAGGAAGTGAGAATTGTGCTATAAGACTCCCAGTCAACACTAGGTAATTATTGTAATAATGTTATAAGCAAAATAGTAAATACAAGTGAATACGGATTTTTTTTTTTTTTTTTTTAATATAGATGTTCCAAAATAGTATATGTATATACTTGTTTACCAAAAAGTGCATTCTTCCATTCAGAAAAAATATAAAATTGTTGATGACAATTGATGCTAGAGATTTTACATATTTTATCACATAGGCTTTACAAATTGAGTACTTGTTTTTTTGAGAAGAAATTGATTACTTTTAAACAATACAAAAAGACTAATTAAAATTTTTTATTTATTATGTTATTGATGTGATACCAATCACATTAATTATCATGTTAATTTTTAAGTTTATAAAAAAATGTATATTACTTCTTGCATTTCTATCTATGACATAATAAAATTTAATTTGGTTATTTCAAAATGGATGGACATGCTTTTAGAAACTTCACAATAAAGGAAAAAGATGTTATAGTGAATGTAATATAAAATCTTAAACTAAAAAAGAAGAAGAGAAGAGGAAAACACCTGTTCAAGTTATGGATTGTGAGATGTGATGCACTCATGCACACATATGTTTATGTTATGGGTTTATATTACGTTTTTGTATGTTACGGTGGTGGAGGGGCATTTAAGGGTCCCATTCTCTCCCAGTGGCAGTGGCAGTCGCTGCGGCTGCAAAAAGCAAACAAATTATCTGTAATTCATCACAACAAACCAACAATGAATTGGACATTAGGATCCCTCAACTCCCTTTAACTGGTCTTGCACTTTCTCATAACCTATCCAAAAATCACTATGAGTTTGAGCACCCGATTCTAAATTATCGTCCATTTTTTTTCTTGGAAATCAACCAATACAGAAAAAAAAAGCCCATGTACATTGTCCAAGCTTGTAAAACTTGCCTCGTAACATGCATGTACAAGTAGCAATCCGAGAGCAAAAGCCTTGCCTATGCATCCAATTAATTATAGTAGGCTTTGTTTGTTCATCCTTCAAGTATGTTTTTACACTTCTGGTCTGAAAGAATGAAAGTGTGGTTATATTATAAACTCCTAAATTTCTATTTAAGAGAGAGAGAGAGGGGTAAGTTTGTATATCCAGTTATTGATGATGTACCCCAATTAATTAATCCGCCTATTTTAAAAGTTGTGTTACTGTATAATGGTGAGTGGCTTAGTGATATTGTCTAATTCTCTGAAAAGTAGTGCTATGGGTATACTAGCACAATATTTTTATAATAAAACCTAAGTAACAAGTTTATTATTAACAATTTGCTACTGAGACTTTGTTGTGAAAATATTGTCCCCACAGCTTTTTTTTTTTTTTTTCTCTCCCAATAGAGATAATACATCTATGTCCCATATGCCGCCACCTGCCAACCAAATTATTTGTTTGCCGGTGATACCCACTTCACTAGTAAGCTCATTAGAAAAATCAAAGAGCACATGCAAAAAGAATAATGTGAATATGTGGCAATTAAAGAAGCTGCAGACTCATCTGCCTATTTAAATTATGCATAATATGCAGTATATGGTTTCCACACAATGCTGGTGCTGGTGGGACTATAAGAATTCTATCCGATTAATTGAATATTAGTTAAAAATGCAGTAGCTAGCTAGTTCATTAGCATTATGGCCTTTCCTAGGACTTTTCCCTGCCAATGATGTTACATTAAATTGGAGATTCCACAGTTACGTAATGTCACCTTTATTAAATTAGTGCTTGCCTCTTTATCTCTTTCTCCATCATTTTTCTCCCTGAAAACATTAATATGATACTAGTTTGTAATACTGTAATAAGCAGTAGAGCAGGGGCGGAGCCAGAAATTTTGGTTTGGGGGGGCCAAGTTGTGATGTTAATATATTTGTTAATCTAGACAAACTTCTACACACATATATAAAAATTAATTTACTAAGAGAATTTATCATCTTCTAAGTTTTAATGAGCATACAAAAGTCATGTATTTTTTCTATTAGACATGTACAAAAATTTATCATTTTTTACATAGTTCAATTTGTTAAACCTTTTAAATTATATGATTTTAATATAATTTCTCTTTCTTTTAAGAACAACATTGAAATGACTCAAAATTTGGAGGGGTCAACTTCAATTTGTACATGCTACATTTTTTTAAATGTAAATAATATAAATACTATAAAATAATTTTTTAAAACTTTTGGGGGGCCTTGGCCCCCCCAGCCTTGTGTGTGGCTCCGCCACTGTAGGGGATGATTGTATTGGTGGAGCAGACACTTTTGGTTTTGATTGAAGCAGCTTTTGCTAGTTGAAGCTGTGTGAAGTTTAAAATCAATTGAAAGTTGCACAGATTGACAGATAAGTGTGCATATATTAATTATTTAATATTGAACAACATTTAGATACTGTACTTATGTGCTTATGTGCTGTTCCTTAGGTTTTTTTCTTAAGATTCTGTCATGTGAATTTTTTCTCATGAGATGGAAGTGTATACTTTAGTTAAATAGTCACATGGCTCAATCTTAAGTGAGGAACCTAAAAAACAGTACCTAAAATATCATACCTAAATTTTGCCTTTTAATATAATTGCAAAAGATAAGATAAACAAAAGAAAGAGGAAGAATTTTTTGACGGAAAGTTAGTAATATGTTTTAAGGAGGAGGATGAGGGAAGACAGGGACATTGGCCCCAGGGTGATCATCGAGGATTGCGACATTATCTAACTCACCACTGCTTTCCAGATTAGCTTAACCATTACAAAACAAGCCAATAAGATATTTGTATTTCCTTAGTTTACTGAGCTTATATAAAATAGTAAATTGGAAAAAAAAAAGAGTACAATTATATATATTTTCTTAAAAAAATAGTTTATATATATATATAGAAGCCAAATAAGCTGAATAAACTAAAAATAAGTTGCGTTAAAGGAACCCCAAGCTATGTAAATAATTAACAGACAACCTGAAGCCATTTTAAAAATTTTGAAGGAACCAAAAAAGATGGGAAGAGGAAGAAGAACATCATGATGTGTTTGTAAATACTAAATAGAGGTGGTGGAATTCCATAAAAAGTATTTGGAATTGGATAGGGTAGATTTTGAGTTCAAGATGAGGCACATGGAGTGAGATAATATGGACAATAGAACTTGAAATGATGTTCAGATTCAAACAAAACACGTGTAACAAACTCTATCACCTTCACTTAAACATGTCCCTAATTTCTCTCTCTATTTTTTTGACTTAAAATTTGTTTAAAACTTAACCATAAGATAAGAATACCCGTTAGCCCCAACAGCGGCTAAAAAGCAATTCCATCAAATCTTTTAAGAATTTAAGCATTTAGCATCTCAAAAAACCACCTTATCAATTTTAACAACTCATTTTATAATATACCTAATATTAAAGGTTTTATTTTTTTACCATTTAATTTAAAATAATATAAACTACTCATTAAAATAATAAAGAACTACACAAACCACCTTTTCCACCACAAGTATTAAAATAATAATATTTTTTTTTAAGATTGGAGCTATAGTAAGCTTTCAAAGATGAAAAGCTCACTGTAACAGTGGAGCTCAGTCATTATTTTTTCAAGTTTAACATATTTGTTGTAGTTTGCTTTTTGATGCTTTTTACAAACTTGATGTTAAAATTTAATATTTATAGCATTTAGCATTCCTAATAAGAATGCTCTTGTAACTAAAATTATAGCATAGTGAGTGAGTTCTACTAATTTACAAACTTAAAACAGAAAATAATAATAATAATAATTGTAATCTGCTCAGTCTTTTTAGAAAGCTAATATTCTCCTTGTTTATAATATCGATAGTAATTGTGTAGTCTTTATTCAGAAAAATAAAAATGTAAAATGTTCAGTCTTCAGTTGGACTGGTCTTTGGCTCAATTTCCGGTGCAAATAATTAAAATATGTCAGATGACTACACAATGTACAAATACAGAGCGAAAAACCTGACTTTGCACATTATACAATACAATAGATAGATACATGATAGATCTTGTTTTTTTAAAATTTCTAATGCAATAATATGAAACTGAAACCTTACTACTATAAAACACATTACCAACAAAGCTCTGAGTTATGGTTCCCCTCCCAATGCCCTTTTCTCTGAGTCCTTTCTGACCAATCTTTGGCTTCTGTGTCAAGTGAGAACCCATGTTAGATTTAGATTTGAGAGAAATTAAAATGTACAACACATAAAACAAAAAGAAATTGCCCGAGCCCAAGACATTATTAAATTGATACTATTGAAATACTACATCATTAACACTTATCAACTCCTTTTTAAGCATTTCTTCAATATAATATGTTCAAAACATCACAGATCCAACCCATTATTCAAATTCCCAGCCTCAGTACACCTTTTATTTTAGAGAGAGAGAGATATGGGTTCTCAGGAGTTGCAGCAAAGGAGGGCCTCCCTCTTAGCCTCAAGTGAAACAAAGAAAGGTAAATTCAATGACACCTCTATAGTTTCATGATGCTTTCTCTTTTGTTTTTTTTGCTTTATTTTGGTTTCTGACACTTACATTCATTTCATAATTATTGTAAAGATCAAAGAAAGAACTTATCTTGTTTTCCATATTCTTTGTATCTAATGCTCATATACGGCCTCCATTTGTCTCAGGGCCTAAACTTGAATGCTTCCTGTCTACACAGAGTAATTATTAGATGCCAATAGAAGATTATATGAATCTTAATGTTCTGTCCTACTGAGTTATTACTGTTCTTGGTCAAATCTACTCCAGCTGCAGAAGTAAAAAAAAGGCTCTAGTTCTGACCATAGAGAGGCCCACAAGAGGAAGTGATATATCACATGCAAATTTCTCCTGTTTGAGTTTTTATTTACTGTTTCATTCATCTTCTGACAGTATCTGCCAGCATAATTTGGAGCAAAAGAATCCACAGCGAATGGTCAGGTCAGTTGGTCAGGTCTTTGGTTCTTTCTCAGCTGAAAATGGATCTTAATGAAAAACCAGTGATGATATCATGCTAAAGTCTATGCCAATATTCAAGTACAAAGAAGAAAGTAGTGCAGTAGTACTAATGTGTAGCAGTGAAATCAAATAACGTTGTGTGAAAGTTTGAAACTTTGTTCACCTCCCCAAAGTGAGATCCATCTACAACAGCAAAAACATAAAAGAGTACAAATGGAAGAGGTGGCATCAAAATCTACCAAACTTGCTCAACAAACCCCAGATGTCTCAATGACTATAGTCACAAGCACCATGATTTCCAGTGGCCTTACCATCAAGATAGCAAGTTGTTCAGGTAAAACAAGAGAGACTTTGACTACTACTCCCTCTCCCTCTGGCTCCAGTTCAGATTTGCCATCTCCAAATATAAAGAATTCAATAGAATCATCCCCATACAACTCTCCCTCTCTTATTTCCCCACCTTCATCAGCATTTGTTTCAGCCTTGCAATCACCTTATATATCTCCAAGGGCCATGATTATGAATCCAAAACCCCAAGAAAACCCAACTCCCCAAGACAACAACCCAACTCCCCTTACACTTTCATCACCACTAATCTCACAGTCAGATGACATTCCAAGCAGTTCCTACACACCCCCATCTGACCAATATGAATTTTCAGATGACCCAGCTGACTCAAAGCTCAAATTTTTGACCTGTGACCCTGCAGCTCCTCCACGCATCTCATTTTCTTTCCCAGTTCCTCGGATATCCTTTGCCAAAGGACAAGTCTCTCCTGCTTCCAATGCCAAACTCAGGAGCTGTGATGTTTATGTTGGTTTTCATGGTCAAAATCCAAACTTGGTGCGTTTCTCTAAGTGGGTTAAGTCTGAGCTTGAGCTTCAGGGAATTGCTTGCTTTGTTGCAGACAGAGCAAAATACTCTGATACTCAAAGCCATGAGATTGCTGACCGAGTTATCTGCTCTGCCACTTATGGGGTTGTGATTGTTACTAATTCCAGCTTTCTTAACCATCTCAGTTTGGAAGAGATCAGGTTCTTTGCTCAGAAGAAGAACCTTATCCCACTCTTCTTTGACACTGGCCCTGCTGAGATTGTGGGCCTTCTCAACTGCAATTCCATTGATAAAGAATGTAAAGAGGCAATTGATGGACTTATCAAGTCCAACGAATTCAAGCTGGAAGCCAGTGAGGGTAACTGGAGAAGCTGTGTCTCTAAAGCTGCTGCTATTTTAAGAGCAAAGCTTGGTAGAAAGAGTGTGGCTGAGAGAGATGTAGTAGTAGAAGGATTTGAAGAGCTACCCTTTTCAAGAAACAGGTTTTTTGTTGGAAGAGACGAGGAGATTTCAGAGATTGAAACTCTCTTATTTGGATGTGGGGAGTGTCAGGAGCAAGATTGTTCTTTGCAGGCCATCAAAAGAAGTGAAGCCAGTGGCCAATCTGAAGGCCTGGCAGATGAGGAAAGTGATGTGGCTATAAGTAGAGGAGGGAGGTATATTAGTTTGGAGATGGGAAAGAGCAAAGAACCAACTTTAGAGGCTTGGGTTGAACCGGTTTTAGGAAGGAATTCATTCAAGAGGTCTAATAATAAGTACAAAAAGTCCAAGAGTGGGAACTACAAGAGCTTAGGCAGCAATGTAATTTGCATAAATGGGGTTGCTGGCATTGGCAAAACTGAGCTTGCACTGGAATTTGCTTATAGGTATTCACAGAGGTATAAGATGGTTTTGTGGGTAGGTGGGGAAGCTAGATACTTTAGGCAAAACATATTGAATCTGTCTCTCAATCTAGGATTGGATGTAAGTGCTGATGTTGAAAAGGAAAGGGGGCGCATTAGGAGCTTTGAGGAACAAGAATTTGAAGCTTTTAAGAGAGTCAAGAGGGAGCTATTCCGGGACATGCCATACTTACTGATTATTGATAATCTTGAGACTGAGAAAGAGTGGTGGGAAGGGAAGGATTTGCATGATTTGATCCCAAGGAACACTGGAGGGTCCCATGTGATTATTACAACGAGGCTATCCAAGGTGATGAATTTTGATGCAATGCAGCTTTTACCATTGCCTTTGTCTGATGCAATGGTTTTGATAAGAGGAAGAAGGAAGAAAGACTATCCAGCTGATGAATTAGAGTTTCTGGGGAAATTTGATGAGAAATTGGGAAGGTTGAGCTTTGGCTTGTGGTTGATTGGTTCACTACTGTCTGAGCTTGCAATTGGTCCTGCTACTCTTTTTGAAGCTATAAACCAGGTGCAACTCAATGAAGGTTCTCCTTGCTCTAATATAAGCATCACTGAGGAACAGTATTGTAAGAACAATCCTTTCCTCATGAAGGCACTACACTTCTGCTTTGCAGTCTTACAGCAAACTAATGGTAGAAGGAATCTTCTTGCCTCA
The DNA here is from genome assembly GCF_001633185.2 of Quercus lobata. Lineage (NCBI taxonomy): Eukaryota > Viridiplantae > Streptophyta > Magnoliopsida > Fagales > Fagaceae > Quercus > Quercus lobata. The sequence goes on along the minus strand of NC_044911.1, from coordinate 475,804 downwards.
AGAATGTTTCTAGTTGGTGGTTGGTTTGCCCCGGCACCCATTTCATCGAGTTTATTAGCAACTGCTGCTAAGAATATGCCTGCCTTAGGAAACCGGTTGAAGAAGTGGACCAGCTGTCTGGCTCTCACATTTGGTTGCTGCACTGGTTGTTTAGCATCACAAACTTGGAATAGTGAAGAAGATTCAGCCCTCATTTTGGTTAAATTGGGACTAGCACGAAGAGCCAACAAACAGTCTGGATGTTGGATCCAAATCCATCCCATAACACAGGTATTTGCAAAAAGAAAAGAAGGTTTACAAGCTGCCAAGGCCACAGTTCAAAGTATGAGGAGAGCAGGCAATCCATTGATAAACTCGGATCATTTATGGGCTTCTGCTTTCCTTGTCTTTGGATTCAAATCTGAACCCCCACTGGTCCAATTAAAGGCAATCGACATGGTTTTCTACATCAAAAGAACAGCACTCCCTCTTGCAATTCACGCCTTCACAACTTTCTCAAGATGTAACTCAGCATTGGAGCTATTAAAGGTGTGCACAAATGTACTTGAAGAAGTAGAGAAATCGTTTGTATCTCAAATACAAGATTGGTGTCATGGCTCACTTTGTTGGAAGAACAAGTTGCAAGGTAGTCAAAGGGTGGATGAATATGTGTGGCAGGATGTGACATTGTTGAAGGCTACATTACTTGAGACTAGAGCGAAGTTGCTGTTGAGAGGTGGACATTTTGACAGTGGTGAAGACCTATGCAGGACTTGTATTAGTATCAGAACAGTGATGCTTGGACATAACCATGCCCAAACCTTGGCGGCTCAAGACACTTTAGCCAAGTTAGTGAGGATGAGGAGCAAAATATGATGTACTCTTCCATCAAAACAATGAATTCTATGTTTTGGGGAACTCAGTTTTGTTTACATTGTAATCATGTCTTAGTTAGATGTATAATTACCAAATTTTCTTATAAATTTCTTTTAGCATTGTCCATTCAAATGACCCTTGCAATGAAACTAGTAAAATCAAAGATTATGAATATGCTTATACTTTATAAATTATAATCATTCTTCTAAGTATCAATTAGAATGTATATTATGTTAATGCCTTGTAAGGAGGTGTTATAGTTGTAGAGATAATGAAAGGAAAAGAGAAAGAATAATGAATATTTTGAATTAAACCTTGGTAATTTTTTCAATTAACTTAGAAGGCCTTTGATTAATTAAGGATGCCAAGTTCCCACACAATGTGCAATGTATTTTGTTAGTTTTCTCCAATATTTCAATAATTTTATTTCTAAAAAAAATTAATATTTAGTATTCTATTTTCTAAACAAAGCATAAAGACAATAAGAGAGGTGTAATAATTTGATCATATTATATGTGTTTACAAATTTGAAAATTGCATGATATTGTGACTGATAAAAATAAGCTAGTTTCATGCCTACTAAAAAAATGCAAATATCATTTTGATAAATAAAAATATCCTTCAATAAATAAAACTAATGTGAACCACGCCACATCAACACTTTATAAAAAATTTGCAAAATTGTTTGTGTTTCTAACATTACTCTTCTTCTAAATATGGTAAGAAGAATCCATGGATTGAGAAAATATGAGTTTTTTTTTAGTGGTTCAGCAAAAGGGAGAAAATACTAAAATAGAATAGTGTGGGGCCCAAATGATTTATGGGCCAGGCCCATCTACCCGGGGAGAATCCAAAGGCCCAAGCCAAGGAGGGCTATGACCCAAGCTCGACAAGATAGCCTATGGATACCGCCGAGGGCAGTTCAGTCCTCGGTAGACCTAAAGTCCCCCCAAAAAGAGGGGTAAAAACGGTATAGGACTGAAACTTGGAAGAAAGATCTAAAATATCCAGGGAAAGCTGCCCTTACTGCCATTCAATACTCTTAACCTGACATAGCCGCGTTCTGTGGCTTTTACAACCACCCCCAACGACTTTGGGTATGGGCTGATGGGACAAATATCAGCCTTGGAAATGTTGACCCTATACGTGGACGAAGGACAGTGAACACAGGCGAGTATAAAAGGAAAAATCAGTAACCTAGAGAAGGGGCTGGGAAAAATGGCCAAAAACCAGAGCCTCCCAGCCCACCTCCAGGAGAAAGACTCCATGGGTGAAGATAACCTAGACATGCACGAATACCACGAAAAACCCACCGCCTGGCGATCAAGGCCTAGCCTTTTAAACCCACGCTCTACAAATGATATTGTTTGGGCCTTTTTACGTGGCGCGAACCCGATACTGTTACGGTCCGTCGCGAATTGTGTCCTTAAAATTGGCGCCGTCTGTGGGAAAGGCTTGTGTGTTGATATAGGAGGTGGGTCGATAGCGTTTCTTTGTTATTTCTAACCGTTGGTTATAGAGTTCTAGTATAAAGTTCTGCTAGGGGTTACGTTTCTTGACTAGGGGCTTGGCTGAGGAGCTAACTCCCTTAAAGCCAAGGTCCCCCGTAAAGAGCAAACTAGGCACTTGGTAGCGTTAATCGTATGGATAAACTCTAGGGGCTTGGCTGAGGAGCTAACTCCCCTAAAGCCAAGATCCCACACAAAGAGAAAACTAGGTTTTGGACAGAACCAAGGCATTGCATAGTCCTTGGACTCAAGCCTATGGGAAAACCAACTACTTGGATGAGGAAAACTAGGTTTTGGACAGAACCAAGGCATTGCATAGTCCTCGGACTCAAGCCTATGGGAAAACCAACTACCTAGATGAGGAAAACTAGGTTTTGGACAGAACCAAGGCATTGCATAGTCCTCGGACTCAAGCCTATGGGAAAACCAACTATCTGGATGAGGAAAACTAGGTTTTGGACAGAACCAAGGCATTGCATAGTCCTCGGACTCAAGCCTATGGGGAAACCAACTATTTAAAAAAAAAAATAAAAAAAACTATGGCACATAAACCTCAAAATCCATCCGAAGAGAACTCCTCGTTAACAGTTGGGTTAATCCCTTAATTGCACGGATTCCCCGGTCTACTTTCGGATCCCCAGTACCAAAGGGGTTGATGCGATACGGTGCAATATATTACCCAAAAGCACAATCAAAGTCCCTCGCTACTCGGTTACCCTCTCGGACGACTTATTTAGAGTTTATCGTTCTCGGACATTGGTCTAGCATGCATTGCACAGCACTCAGCGGTTATCCCGGTTAGTTCCAAGAGTTTAATTTATTGAGGATTACCCTTGTTATACTTGATAATATTTGTGAGTTTAAACCAGTAGGAATCTGTGTTAAGGCATTTTTCTGCCCGGAATATCATTAAGGGCAAGCTTACATTTAATATTCATGCACCAAGTAGTTGTTGCAGAGAAGAAAAGTATGTATAAAGAAATAAACACATCTTTTATTAAGACAAAGGAACAGTACAGTGTACAATGAAAAGCTGAAACAAGCTTACATTAAAGCTAACTACGTAAATAAAGAAAAATACAAGAAAATGAACATAAAGCCGAGGAGGTGGCACAGAGGAGAGGTTGGCTACTGCTTCGAGACCTTATTCCTCCTCAATGCTTTTGCACGCCCATAACTCAGGCAGCAAAAGAACCCAACTTGAGCCTCACACCGCTGAAGGAAAGGTGCAGGGAGCCGGAAGTTAAGGAGCCTTCACCAAAAATTTGCCTACAACAAAGCAGAGGCGCTGATGGCGGAGAATCTTTCTTCTGACACACCAAAATTCTGGCATGAACAGAACCTGCTTCAGATTTTGACTAAAAGGGGGAGAAACACCCTTTCCCCTCCGTCGAAACGGAATGTTCCCTTGAATTTACGCCTCCTTTGCCCGTACCTCACTACTTTGAGTCTCAGGAGGACATGGCGCCTCCGTGGCGGATAGAGTTCCTTTTCCCCAACCCTCGCCTCAAACATGATATACTAAGGGAGGAAACTGAAGGATTTGCACGCAGGTAAGGCAACTTTCTCTCCTATTTATTTAAAAAGATAAGGTGGTGGCATTTAATTCACGCAGCGTCCCAAGGAACGCTACAGACAAAATGTCTCCGGCTCGATTTCCTACGCCATCTGCAACCATGAGATTAAAGGAGTCTCGTGAAGGCGCACCTCGAACACTGGGACGCCAAAAAGTACCGCGTGACCAAAGACTACGGAAATACCTCTTAATTTGTGGGCCCAGTAAACTTGCGGCCCAGGCCCGTTTTGCATGGGGGCCCAGGGACAGAACCAAGGCATTGCATAGTCCTCGGACTCAAGCCTATGGGAAAACCAACTACCTGGATGAGGAAAACTAAGTTTTGGACAGAACCAAGGCCTTGCATGGTCCTCGGACCCAAGCCTATGGGGAAACCAAGTACAAAAAAGAAAAAATTACAAGTTTTGGACAGAACCAAGGCCTTGTATGGTCCTCGGACTCAAGCCTATGGGGAAACCAAGTAAAAAAAAAAGAAAGAAAAATTACAAGTTTTATAACTGCTCGGATGGGAAAAGTCCCCGGCTCAGATACTGTAAAATGTTAAGGCCAATAAAAGTGTTAAGATGATGGTGGGGCACTCCACTATTCGGTAGCCTAAGGGGGCTGTTCATTTTTGCGGGTGATATGTCTTCGAACGATTACTTCCTACACCGCATAAAGCATCCAGTTCTAATTTCGGCATTTTTTCGGGCAATTACCGTTATTCATAGGTACGCATTGCTAGTTCAAGCAATTCTATTAAAGTTGTGGTGACTTCTTTTTATTAGCAAGTATTTTGGCCTTAGTTGTCATCGATTCAAATGCTATATTATTGTGCTGAGTAGCGTTTGCAAATTTGTAAAAACATAGAGACAGAGCATGCGAAGTAAAATAACAACAATTTTTATTAATATGAAAAATTATTACAACGTACAAAGAGGGGCTCAAACAAGCCTATACAAAAGATGAGCTGCCGAAGCAACCCTAACATTCGCAGTACAGATAAGTAAACAGCCAGGTGTCTTTTAAACTCGTCTTCAAAGTCTCTCCAATTTCTGTCTCAGTATTGCTCATATCGAAAGAAGAACCTTCTTTGGAAAAAGATGAAGGAGAAGGAAGAAGAATTTGAAGGAGAAGGAAGAAGAAGATGGAGGAGATGAATGAAGAAGATGGAGGACATGAGTAAAGAAGGAGGAGAAGAAGAGAGAAGAGATGAAAAGAAAGAAAAAGGAGCAAAAGAGGGAGAAAGAAAAGCACCAGGATGGAACTGGTGCTGGGAAGACTAAGAAAGGGAGGCAAAATGAGGCGCCAGTGAACGAAGAGAGGAAGAAGCAGGAGCACTTAGTCCCTGCCTCGATCCTGACTCCCAACACACTAGAGCCATATTAGGTATGCTCATGAGAGCGCGGTTGGTACTGATGATGGGTGTTCTCGACTCAGTCACGCCGAAAGTTTGACGTGACGAGTCCCTGCTTCGGATTTTGGCTGAAAGGAAGGTAAGACGAATCTTAAGCCTCTGCCATCCTTGCCCTGACCGAGCCATTTCGAGCTTTATTAGAACATGACGCTTTGAGGAGGGGAAGAGCAAAACGGAAGGCATTAAATTCGTTCAGGTTTCCAAAAGAATCTGAAAACGAAAATGTGTCTGTTCCATTTCTCCGCCTCGTCAGACGAACCGTCGAATGTAAATGAGTCTCGTAAAGGGAAGTCATTAAAAGCGTGTTTTGAATAATCAAACGACGAGAACGCGTCAGGAGTAAAATCAAAAAACGCCTCGTAGATCAGTATATTTCTTGGACAGACGGAAAACCGTCAGCATTAATGAAGGGTCGAATTAAAGGAGCCATCATAAAAGCTCGGCATTACCAAAACCCCCTTTCCAACTAAGAGGTTGGACAGCCGGGTTTTGAGGGGCTATTGTGGGGCCCAAATGATTTATGAGCCAGGCCCATCTACCCGGGGAGAATCCAAAGGCCCAAGCCAAGAAGGGTTATGGCTCAAGCTCGACAAGATAGCATATGGATACCGCCGAGGGCAGTTCAGTCCTCGGCAGACCCAAAGTCCCCCCAGAAAGAGGGGTAAAAATGGTATAGGACTGAAACTTGGAAGAAATATCTAAAATATCCAGGGAAAGCTGCCCTTACTGCCATTCAATACTCTTAACCTGACATAGCCACGTTCTTTGGCTTTTACAACCACCCCCAACGACTTTGGGTATGGGCTGATGGGACAAATATCAGCCTTGGAAATGTTGACCCTATACGTGGACGAAGGACAGTGAACACAGGCGAGTATAAAAGGAAAAATCAGTAACCTAGAGAGGGGGCTGGGAAAAATGGCCAAAAACCAGAGCCTCCCAGCCCACCTCCAGGAGAAAGACTCCATGGGTGAAGATAACCTAGACACGCACGAATACCACGAAAAACCCACCGCCTGGCGATCAAGGCCTAACCTTTTAAACCCACGCTCTACAAATGATATTGTTTGGGCCTTTTTACGTGACGCGAACCCGATACTATTACGGTCCGTCGCGAATCGTGTCCTTACAAATAGAATTTCATAATTTATAGTAATAAATAAGAGAGAACACTAAAACATGCTATATTAATTAAGTAAGATGACCACGATGCACCCTTGACACGATGGTTACTCTATAAATATAAGTGCTTGTAGGGTGTGGGGAGTAATGACCGGAGTTCAAGTCTCCAGAAGTGAGTTTTACATACATATATACTTAGATTAGACTAGAAAAAAAAATTTCTTGTATAATTTTTTTTTTTTAATTTAACTAAGATGGTGTTTTTTGAATTGTTAAATTGCTTAGAGATCTACATTAGATAACATGCGTAACTTTTGTAAAATTACACTAGGGGTACATTTGATACACTAAATGGAGATTACGATATGAATTGTAATCTTTATTACTTGTAATAAAGTGTGTTGTAATGTAATAACTAAACATATTCATTAGTTTGGTTGTGAGTTATAATATTAGAATGAAACTTAACATTTATTTTAGAAAATATCTTACTCATACAATTATATCTCCTTAAAAATTGTTATTTTTAAATTTAAGAGAGATATGTGTTATTTTTTATGATTTTTATTTTTATAATTGTTAGATGTATATAGAAAGTTTGTTTATTTGGAAATATATTAAGTTTTGAAATTATTGCACTTACTAAGGAATAGCTAATACAAAATTTTAAAGAAAAATAGTTATTCCTCATTTTGAAGAATAACTATTCATAAGGAATGACTATTCTCTATAATAAAAATATAAACAAACTAAAAAATAACTAAACCATAGGAATAACTATTACACTACAGCGCCTATTACAGTCTACCAAACATGCCCTAGGTATATTCTTGATTGTGTGTTATTAATTTTTTTTTTCTTTTGTTGGACCTTGTTTCTAAGGTAGCAAAAGTAACTAAATTTGTGCAAGAATGTTATGTTTGTAATCAATTTTTTATCATATAAATATTTGAAAATTGTTATCAAAATTTCATTATTATACTAATAATTAATGAATCACTTAAAATAATTAATATAAAAATATATATATTACCATATAAATCTTAGAAAACTGATAACAAAATTTTATTATACTTAAATAATTAATGAACTACTTAAAATAATTAATATAAAGAAATATTTCTTTATCATATTAATTATATTTATTGAATAAGATTGTAATTTTAGACTACAACTAATTTTGTAGTTAAAATTTATAAAAAAAGAGAAAAAAAAAAACAGCGGTCGTTTTGGGGTGTTTGTTTGTTTAAACTTTCAACTTTCAACCTTCAAGAATTAGAAAACACGCACGTGCAAATTATGAAGATAGAAAACGACTGCCGTTGACTACGACCAAGATGTTGGTAATGGACCTAATGGTATTGTCGTGGTTGTTGTTGTGGTGGTCCATGAAAAATGTTTAGGCTTTTAACCCACTACCAGAAGGACTGGTTGGTTTAGTTTTCTTAATGGTGCTAATTGGGCTCCGACTTTCTATTATTAGGGCCTGTGGATGCTCTCCAATTAAACTGTCTTTATCTTATGGGCTACTTAGTACAAACTTTCAAATACAAATTGACCGTTGTTGGGACCCATAGCCTACAATTTAGGACACGGTTATCTTATTCCTAGCTAGCTATACATGCAAATGCAATGAACGTACATGAACCTCTTCTTTCTTTTTCTTTATTCGAAATACATGCAATGAACCTACCTGGGTCCTGCCATCCTGGGGATCAATCAGATTCAGAAGGAACATGAAAACCTGGCTAACAATCACAAAGTCAAAAAACTACTAAATGTAGCTCATTGTTGATATATAGCACCACTCATTTTCTCTACAACAAATACAAAAACCACCATTGAGTTTTGAGTTAAGACTACTGCATGCTACTAAGATTTTTTTTAAATATTCATTAATCATTATACTCCTTATGCACAACCAATACTTCATACTATTTGAAAGTTCCTGCTACCTATTATAATTAAGTATGGTTATAAAATAAGACGAATCGAATCGAGCATTAAAAATTTAGACTTATCCATTCAATTTATATAATAATAAAAAATACTACATGTTAAAGAAAAAAAATTATCCAAATTTATAGTCTTTAGGGATGTATTTAAATCCAACATTGTTCACTATTGGTTACAATATACATGAGTGAGTCAGTGACTAATACAACTTAGTACCAAAGAAGTCGTTATACAACTATTAATTTTGCTTTAGGATCTTCTCAAGAAAAGAAAGAAAGAAAGACTTTGCTTTTGGTTTCTCCTAGAATATTAACACTTCCCCAATGTTCAGAACATCTGCCTTGAATTCATATAGGTAAAATAATTTTCTTTTCCCACTATAAAAAGTTTCAAATTCAGAGAATATTGGATGTTTTGCAACCAGTGGTACGTACATATTGTTGTGGACACGGAAATATGCCAAATAAAATGTAATTTGTACGCATAATCTTTCCTAGGGGCAGAAGGGAAGAAATGGGAGGGGAATATGGCTGTAAATAAACTGAATTATTTATAAAAAATTTGGACTCTACTATGAGAGAATCATGTTTATGTTTGTTTATTTAACAAATGAGCCAAATTAAAGTTTAAATTAGGCTAAATTATTAAACAAGCCTAGCTTAAACATAATAATGTATTCATGAACAAACTAGCGAGTATGGGGCTTGATTAAAGTTTGTATAATATTATATATTTATGTGTATAAATGTCTAAAACATACTTATATAGGCTTGAGATTAAATTATGTAGTTTTGTAAATAAGTTATAAGATATCAAATTATTATTTGTAATTTTTTGATAATATAAATAGTCTATTTTGTAATAAAATTATATATATAATTTTACCAATACATTTTATTAAGTTTATAAACAAAAATAATTCTATCTAATTAATTCAAAAATTATAATTTCAACTATAATTTAGTTATTAATTATTAACACATATTTGTGAAAGGGTAAAAAAAAATTAGTCTTAGCATTTATTATACACTAGTGTGTAGCCCCGTGTATATGCACATGTACAATTGAAAATAATCATAATTATACAATTCAAATTATACATTTTTTTTTAGAAGATGTTCAAATTATACATGATATTAGCTTACACTTTTTATAAACCATAAATTTATAAACTCAACCTACCTGAGAGAATGTTGTATTGTCAAGAGTTCTCCACTTCCACAATTTAAAGAAAAAAAAAAAGAGTTGTGTTCACAAATAAAAACATTTCACACGTTTAAATTTCTAGTTCAAAAGATATAACAATGACTTGGGAGTATGGTGTTCAAATTTTGCATGGTAGGGAATTGGGATTCGGAGAATTCCAATATCGAAAAGATACAATGCTTTACCTACCCAGTGCAGTAGTACCCAATAGTCACTACATTCTACAGCTACTATGACTCTTGAGACTTGAGTGTTGGTAAATTCAGAGAGGTAATGCGTAATGGTAATTAGGTGATCTGGAAAGGAAGAATCTTGAATTCTGGCTATGAATTAGCGTAAAAAGCACAGATCAATTGAGTATTGATGATAGGATTGATGATAAGACCCCAACAGCAACACATATATATTGTTTATCCAAATCTCCTTCTCTTTATTTATTCCCGGTTTTAGAAAAGTTGTACTAAAATGTTTAATTATATATATACATGTATGGAATGGTGGAGCAGTTTTTGCCATTATGTTAAAAGGGACCAATTTTCCATTCATGTGAGGGGATCGATGTTATAGCTATATACATACATATATATATATATATATATATATATAAAGTGACTAAAATTATATTATTATTATTATTATTATTATTATTATGGGGGGAGCTAGGTCTGTCTGTACACTTTAGTATTATAGCAAGTGTAACTAATTAAGGGACTGGTCAATGTAATCATAATTATTATAAGAGGCTTATTATGATATGAGAGAGAACAAATACTTCTTCCCCACTTTTTTCATTACAAGTAAAAAACTTTTGAAAGGGTCCAAAGAATAAAGTGAAGAAGAGAGAAGAAAGGACAAGAGGTGGCCCACATTTGCACAATTAATTAGAGAATTCGTTTTTGTAAAATTTAAATAAATAAATAAGTAAAAAAAGAGTGCTTTGAATTTGAAGTGTCCAGCTTTCACCATGCAAAATGTACATCCCCCCACGTTCCATCCATTTTGCCTAATTCTTTCTTTATTTATTATTTAACAAATAAATAATAAATAAATAAAATTTGCTTTAATTATGGTTATTAAGAAAGTTTGTTTTTATAATCAAGCAATAATTAGAGTAGACTAGAGAGCGCATGCAGCAAAATAGGGAGTGGCAGTAGTAGTATAGTTAATCAAAAAGATATTGCCTTTGCCAACCTAACTGCCATTTTGTATTTCTTTTTGTTGTTTTTTCTATTTGTTTTATTTTGTTTTGTTTTGTACCTAAGCTTCTTTTTGAGTACTCTTTGTCTTTGACCATTCTTTATCTCTCTCTCTCTCTCTCTCTCATATCACTGCTTTCTTTAACGGCTATATAATATATATGATATCTCATGGTCAGCCAGACGTCCATGCATGCTACCTTCTGATGAGTTCTGAACACACACGCATATATATGTATATATATGGCTAGCCTTTCTTCTTCTTCTTCTTCTTCTTCTTTGCATTCTAAGATCCAACCAAATCGATCATTCACAAATAAACGAGTACAAAAAGAAAAAAACTCTGGTAGAAGTAAAAACTACAGAGAAACTCTTCAACGAGTTTTGGGTTCCTAATGGGGTCCTTCTTCCCGATGCATTTGTCTTTGCAGACCCCACATTACATTCTCGGTCTGCACTATATATACACACACATATATTATGGTGGAGCCTCTCATATATGATATTTCTCTCAGCACAAATAACGAGACACATAAAATATCAAAGAAAACTAACAAGAAGAAGAAGAAGAAGAAAAAAAAAAAGAAAAAAAAAGATCATTATAGACTATATATGGCAGTCCATTATGACTGTACGTGCATAATCTGCATGTATTTATATATATGGCTCACGAATTTATCTACTCCCTTCAATTGTGAACGTTGTATATATTTTCTTCTTTCTTTCATTTTTCATTTTTCATTTTCTTTTCTTACTAAATATATATAGTTACATATTTTGTTTTGACTGCATGATGTTAATTATATATAGCATGATCTTATGTGTGAATAAAATAGCATGCCCAAAAGCTAATTATATAAATTTATATAACATGATCTTATGTGTATATCTAAACTAAAGCACCAGCTGCTTGTACTAGAAATACAATCATCCTTGTCACTAATCAGTACTGTCGAGAACCATGCATGACACTGACCCTTGTTTGTGAAAGTGCTATATCATCACCGATCACTAGAGCCAGATCACTAGACCCATTAATCCATTTATTCTAGGAAACAGCTAGCTACCAAGGTGATTTCAACAACACAACTAAAACACTGATACACCCCACTAACACAAGCTGAATTAAAACAACTGTAAATCTGACATGTTAAAGAACTAAAGATATCAGCATTCTTCTCATCAACTTGATATTAATTTAGGTTTACCAAGATGAGAGGTCAGAATTAACTTCCACATTCAGAATCTTTCTTATGTGTTGTTAACCCCCATCATTCTAGTTGAATTTTACTGCTTTGTTATGTGAACAAATACAAAGAAAAAGATTCTGAATTGCCTCTAACATCCAAAGGTAAATATTTGTAGATGATGATTGATTTTGAAGACCAATAAAAGTATTGCTATAAAATTAGAAGGTTAGAACACATTAAAGAGAAAGAAGCAGCTCTAACAAAATAAAATTAACAAAAAACAGACATAATACATTTCCTCAAAAGGAACGCTCAACTCCATTGACTTCAAGCTAAGGTTCCTTGTCAACTATTATTCATGGATTGCTTATACATTTTCTAGTCTCTGGGTAGCTTTAAGATTTGCCTAAGCAAGAAGCCTCATAAGCTGTGTAATATTTGGACCTGACACACAGTACACTAAAATATATACGAACTCAAGCTGAGAGATTTCAACAGCTAAACTTGTGCAGGTACCATCCTTGATTTGATCAACCACCTTTATTTTTGTTATCCCCAAAAGTTTCAGCCAATCAGTAATCTATGAGCAGCTCAAGATTTCATTATAAGATTGAAGCAAAACCTGCTATCATGACCAGGTATGAAAATGCCCCACCACAAACAAAAAATCGCCAACTATGACAAGCTTGGAGAATTATATAGTGCAGACCTCAGATGACCCGTTGAAGGAGATGCAGAAAAAAAAGGGCCTCGTTGCAGCACCCCAGAACCTTCTGAAGTACAACTCCACCTAGCAGGACTTGCATTAGCTCCTCTGGAGGGGATTGCATGAGAGGTGGCATTATGCACCACTGGTAATTCATTGAGAAGAGAAGGGTCCTGCGACTGATAATAAGAGAATGGATTCGGATGCCTTAAGTTATAGTTTGGAACCACTGGAATTGCAATGCCTGCAGATGAAGTAACCTGCCTTTCCCTCAACCCTCCAGGATACTTGGAGACATCAGTGGCCAAATCGGCTTCACTATCCGGAATGTCATCAAGGATGATAATTTCTTTATTGGCATTGGCAACAGAATGGGCAATCATCTGCTGGCAGTGATCAGGAGGAACTGTTATAAATTTCTCTATATTGTATGTGGATGCTCCAACTGGTCTGCTCTTGGATTTATTTTGTTGAGCTGCTGCCACGGTACTGTGATGACCTTTATACTCATGAGGCTCCATGGAAGCAATGAAACCACCATCCTTACAGTGGTCCGGAAACAAGCCTGCTGGTCCTCGTGCAAACGTTTGTGGTGTTTTCAGCGTAGTCTGGCTTCTAAAACTGTTTGGCAACCTTCCATCAAAACATTGCCCCGCCAAATTATGTGGATCCTGACCTACTTGAGGGACCATATGATGATAGGAATGGTAGACCTGATTTTGCATATTTACAGGAGAGACATCAGAAAATGTTGGAAACCTTGAGGTTAGATGATTGATTTGGGAATGTGGTTGGGCCTGACCAAGTGGCACCGATGCATCTTCATCTTTGTTGACCACCATCAAATTCTTCCCCATGAGCCTGAGTACAGGATTAGAAGCAGATGTACATGGAGAATCACAACTTCCACGACCTGGAAACTTCACTCCTGCATCTGGGGAACCCTTCAAAGGAAGGGGACCTGCAGAGGATTTTGTGATGGGGGGAACAATCTTTTCAGATTTTGAACTTGCACAACTGTTCAGAGAAAACATTTCAGACCTTGCATCTGAATTTCCAGGTCTTGTGTTCATATTGCAACCCATTTGCTTTCCCATGGTGGGTGTTGTCACGGAAACTATGGCCCTTCGTTTTAATAATTGTGAATCTTGAAAATTTAAAGCAATACCTTGAGAAGTTCTCTCCTTCCTTTGGCAACAGCATGGCTCATCACCTTTGATACTGAGAGGTCCCTTTTCAATAGAAATCTTATTTACTTTACAATTCTCCCCATCAAAAGTAACCCTTTCTACTCCTGCACTGTTTGTCCGTCGAACTACTGCAGCACTTTCTACTGAAGGCTCAATGCCAGCACCGGAGAAGCCTGACCTTATCTTGTCTTGAACTGATTGAGGTCCTACAGATGATAACGGTTCACAATACTTCTGATCATATTCAGCCATTGTGGGATTGGAGATGGTTGATGTTGCAGAAATAGGAGAATCTGATGAATCCCCATCAATGAAATCATGCTGATCTTGAGAAGATTGAACCCGGCTTGTGGTTAATGATGAGTTCCCTTGAAGATCTTCTGAGCCCATATCCCCTCCAGGACTTGGCAAAAATGATCCTGGTGGCCCTGGAATGGGAATTGGATCTACCTCTACGAAAAAGTTTGCCTGCCCAATTTCAGAATCCATTTCCTCCCCAATATGAACATTTTTCCCAATCAAGCCATTTCCCACTTCAGCACTACAATATATCTCCTGTCCATCAATAAAATTTGGATCTGTTGGACATGTTGATGCTTCAGCTGCACACAAGGGACCTTTATAATGATCAATAGATCGGACAGAGGACCGGCTCTCAGAACAATTTCCCAGCTTATGTTGTAGTTCAGAATCCACAGATTTACACAAACTTGTAACATTCTCCCCAATGGTGTCATTGGTAGCTGGTTCCATGACAACATCCTGCCCGTGGACCCAAACCTGCTTTTGAGCAAATTCTGAGCCATCATCATCTTTGTCCAGAAAATCATCCCCAGCTCTATCAGAAGAATCCATGTTTTCATCCTCATCATATCCATGACATTGAGGAGCTAACTGTGAACTCTTCAAAGCCATAGCTTCCTCCCTTTGAGATATACTTAGTGCTCTATCTTGTTTGATTTTTAGTACAGTGCTACTACCAATAGACATTTTGTAAGATGTCTCCTCTCTTCCAGACTGATTTTCAATTTGATTGTGCATCAAATCATATTGCTGATCGGCTTGATCAGAATACCAGGCCGCAAACTCTTCATCTATTTCTGGCATCAACTGCGCTTGAGAATTCCTAAGAATGGAACACTTCTTGATCACATCTGGTCTGGATTCAGTCACAGATGATCCACTTCTGAAAGCCAACACAGTTTTCCTTAACGAAGAGACTTTCATGGCTTTTGATGATAGGGAATGAAAACTCCTCGATGAATTTGTGCTAGCATCAGGAGGAGCATCAGAATTCTGATTTGGTCCTGCAGCAATATCATCCAACTTGCTGCTCAACAAACATACACAATTTCCTGTAGACTTTGGACGTGTCAACATACAACCTTCACAAACAGAATTGCTGTCTTTGCTCAACTGGTTGACATTTCTCTTCATTGGTGGAAGGGAACTCTCAAGATTGTCACTGCTCCTGGCTCCAAACAAGGGACTTCCCACTCTTTTTCTCCCAGGAGATCGCTCCTTGTCACTAACTCGGGCTTCACAAAATGGGTTCTTCATTCTCTCAGTGTTTTCGGGAGAAGAAATTGGATTTTGTGACATGTTTGAAGGTTTAGAGACCTGACTTCTCTCCGCAGGAGAAGCGCGAAAACAAAATTGATCACTCTCAATTGGAGGTTGATGATCGTCTTTTCTATTGATCTTTTTTGCAACTACAGTTCTTTTGGAGCACACCCATTGTCTTACATGTCCAGAATCATTAGGTTTAAATTGCTTCTGTATTTGATGTTCATTCTTCTCGCACCTTTCTTCCTCTCCATGATAAACTCCTTGATCCCCATAAATCTGTTAAACAACAATTCAAAAACCAGATACAGCTGAATGCTAAGGCTTCAAATAATGCAACAAAAAGATGACAACAACTTGTAATAGAAGTGGAAAATGAATTACAGGAATTATTTTCTAAAAAAGAGTGGCTTAAGGAGAAAAAAAAAAAGGTTCAAGTACTTTTTATTGCTATAGGATTTAGTTCACCTAAAAGAAAAGCACCAAGCATATTGACCCAAGCCTATAGAGAAGAATGTAATATAGTTTTTAGTCATGTAGCATGTGTAGCCTTTTTTATGGCATCAAAACATAAAATACAAATCAGTTGGTGAGATATACACTCAAACTTGTAATTTACATTCTGAGGCATACCACTGGGTGTAGATATTTCTTTTTAGTCTCCAAAGTGAATAAAAGCAGTCAATGAAGATATGCAAAAGTAACTCAGGAAGAAAGGGGAAAAATACTTATATACAGAAAGTAAAGAGTGGTGTACCTGAGTAGAATGGCTCTTGTGAGAGAAATTTTTTTTGCTTTGAGTAGCAAGTTTAAGATACTTGTGATGTTTGTTTCCCCGACGCTTTTTCTTTTTGGATGGAAGGAATTTGGTTCCTTTGCCTCCTTTAGGAGGTTTCCTTGGTCCAAGATCCTCCACCACTTTAGACACAGATGGTGCATCATTAAACTTGGATAAAATCCTAAGTTTGGTGCCATTGGAATCAATATAGACTGCACCTACATCACCAGCATCTGGTGCATTAACCGGCAACATTCTTTGCTTTCTCCCTTCAGCAGGCATATCAGACTTGTCATTATCCCGAGTAGGCAAGGTTGCAACTGTGGCCCAGTTCGTACCATTTCTTCTATCAAGCTCTTCTAGCGTGCAACTTGCAGCCGTAGTGTAGATATCCACCATTAATTTTGTCTTTCTCGGCTTAATCCTATGCCTGGTTAGTTTAGGATCAGCCATCCACTTGGGAGTTGACTCCACAGAAAGGCATTGATCAATGTGAGCATTCAAGGTGGTGTTGGAAGATGATGAGAAAATTTTGCAAACAGGGCATATCTTTGAAGCCATTGTTAATTCTGACACAGTAGTACAATTTGAAGTGATGTCTTCAGTGGAGCTACGATCAGAGTTGGCACCAAATTTCACAACCAATCTGCACTTCTTACCAGAGGATCTAATTGTGCTTTCAGTCTTGTGGGGTGGAGGAACAAGACCTGCAGCTTCTTCAACTTCAACTGAGGCTTCAGGCAAAGTATGATCAGTTTCTAAGGATGAGATAGATGGCCTATTAGTGGGAAGTGACTCTATATCATCAGATTGAGAAACACTTGTAGTTGTGGATGGGAAATCATTTTCTCCTTCAAACCTACATGAAGTTGTCTCTATGCAATCTTCTTCTGCTGGCTTCTGGTTCAATTGGGTGTTTTTGGACAAGTCTAATAAAACTGCATCATCATCATCATCATTAGGCCCAGCTGGCTCTCCATCAAAATTGCTTAAGTTTTTATCTTTATTCTCAACTGTACAACTTTCAACCGTACATCTCTTAAAGGATTGATTCCTCACTTTATCAAGAGCCTGAAATGGTGGCAGCACATCCTTCACGCCATGTTTCAAGCAAAGTTGCAGGTTTTCAGAAGAAAAGGGCCAACTGGTCTCGATATCCTTGTTTCGAGCCTTAAAAACATAATCTCTGCATGTGTACAATACCATTATTTTTTGTTAATCGTTTAGTGACGTGTAATAAGTAATCAAGTTACTCTAAAAGTCTCAGAAGCTCAAAGAATCGATACCACAGGTATACGTGTCTAACTAGCTAGGGACAGAAACCAATGGAAAATGAAACACTTTTACACCCTTATGTTATATATTGTATGTTAACTCAAGAAAGAGAATCATGGACCATTATGAACAGTGAAATCTTGAATAAACGGCCAAGAATTGCCCAAAGTGATGAAGGAGATTCCATGATCTAGTGAGCACAAGAAAACTCTCAAGCTTGCAGCTTGATATGCTTAGAAGGAACAAGTACAGATTGCAAGTAGGGTACCAAGTATCAACAATATCTTAGGCAGGCAAAAGAGACATGAAATCACCAGCAACATCAAGCAAGAAAAGGGACTAAATATGTAGTAAATAACTCAATTTAATTAGGCGGATAAAAGTTTAGGGATGAGCCATGAAGAGGCGTAAAAGTCTGGTGGAATTAAAAGTCTTTGAACAAGTTCATTAACCAAAGCAAAGCAAAATTGCCACCAAAGATCAAAAATAGAGACAAGACGGATATTATGAGTTAGGGCCCATGTTGGACTGAACTAGAAGCAACTTGTAAACTCTGGATCTGACTCAACAAAGCTCTTAGTCTTAAGATGGGAAAACTTTTGAGAGATCACCACTAAAGATAGGAAACGAAGCAGTTGAGAGAGAGAGAGAGAGAGCAGTGACAAAAACAATCAAAGCAGAAAAAGAAGAGAGAGATTACCTTATGGAGAATTTGGGAAGTGGGGTTTCAGCTAGTAGGGCTGGCTTGGACAGATCTACCTCTGGCAAGGCAAGCTTATGAGAAGCCCTCTCATCATTACTAGTATTCAGTTGTGGAATATCACAAGAGCATGAGGGATCTGGTGGAAGTTTTGCAATGGATAACATCTGATGAAAAGCTTCTCTCTTCTTGTGCTGTTTCTCCAACAGTCACAAGCTCTACAATCTCTACCTCTGGCCTTATCTTTAACTTAGACTTCAGCATATATAACAACAATAGCCCTTTATTTCTCTCTCTCTCTCTCTCTCCTTTTTTTTTTTTCACTTTCTCACTAACTCCTTACACTCCAAACCCCACCACAAAGCCACCAACACAAAGCAGCAGAAGCAGCAGCAACACCACCACCAACTGTAAGTGTTGAGATCAAACAACCCCACTTGAATCTTTTTCATCCATCTGAGCCTGCAAGAGAAATAATAGAGAAAGAGCATAAGTTTGAGTTTGAGGAATGACCCAGAAGAACAAGGCAGACTGGGAGGTTCTAGACCCCTCCAGAACGTTATTTTATGTGATGGGAATGAGTGAATTTGAAGCATCCAAGTTGATTCACCAAAATTTGTGGAAACCCAAGTGATCAAGCAAAGAACAGAATATAAGACCACAAAGCAAAGATATGATGTTCAACTCCAAAGTCATCCAGTGTTATTTTATGTGGAAAAGACCCAGAAACAAAGTTCTCAAAATTGAATCTTTTAGACTCTACAATCTACTATAGCACACTTGAACAATCAAGTAAATCCTTTTAAGCAAGAGATCATATGATATAACATAAGAGATTTAAAAGTTTAATCAAAGAAGATATCCCACAAACACAGTGAGAAAAGTAAAAGGGAATATGGAACTCAAACTCAAAATCTGAAGCAGCATAGAGAGAGATTTATGAAGTATTAAATAAGAAATCCCAAATCTTTGGTCGTCTAAGCGTGTAAATGAACAGTGAAACTGACCCTATGCAAAGATATCCAGTGTAAAACCAAGACCGCAAAACCAGATTCATTTTCTCTTTTCTTCTCAGTGACTACATGAATCTGTCAAAGTAATGAAGCCACTTAGAAATCATAGACACAAAAAACAGATCATGAAATCACACAGAAACTTTGGTATTCAAGCTGAAAAAAGAAGAAGGAAAACCCAGAAACCAAATCTAAAAGATAACAGCAAAGGAAACAACTTTAGTAACAAAAGAGAAGAACAGACCCAGGAAATGAAAGAAAATCCAAAGCAGATTGCACATATGTAAACAGACCTCGTGGTTTTGAAGCTGTTTTCTGAGATTGGATGTTGTTTTTGACAGAAAATGGGAGAGAAATGAAGTCCTAGAAGACTAATAAACAACCAAAAGAATGGAGAGAGAGAGAGCGAGAGAGAGAAACAGCACCACCCACTCACACATCAAAAGGGCATCAGGTTCTTTCTCACTCCACCAAAAAGCAAGTTTGTACCATTAATCACCACGATTCACCCCCCATCTGTGAATATGCGATGAGAGACTTGAAGAAAGAAAGAGAAAGTAAGAGAGAGAGAGAGAGAAAGAGACAGAGAGGAGAGAGAGTCTGTGTGTGTGTGTTTGTATTTGCGTTTGTGTGTGTTTTTCTTTTTCTTATTTATTACAAAAATACATTAATACAAAAGCTGTCCTATCCTATACCTACCCTACAAGCCCATATTTTCTTCCATTCTTTATTCTTGATTTTTTTTCATGGGTAGTGATTGTGAGAGGCTGTGAGAGAAAGAGAGAGAGAGGGTGGCCTTTTGCCTTTGCCTTAAATGTCGGTTTTAGGTCCTTACTTTGTTATGAATTCCAAACTCTGTTGCCCATGTCATTTTGTTTACTACACGACAAAAACTCTCTCTCTCTGTTGACATTTATCACCACCAAGGAAAATCAAATTTTACCATCCCAATTCCAATTCCAACCCCAACCTAAATACTTTTTTAATGTTAAGATTTGATTAACGTTAGAAAGAAAGTATTCTCTGATGCTTGTTGCTTGATAAAAGCAACTGGAGCTACTGTGAGATTTTCCTGAGATGAGTTGAATGATAAGCTTTTCCTTTCCCTGAGTTGAGTTGATTGATGAGCTTTTTACCTGAGAGTTGTTGTTGATGATAAAGCTACGTACATTACAGGCCACAACTTTTCTCTTCCTGGTGTGTTTATAATTATTATAGGTAATCTTTATTAGTTATTGTAATTTAAATAATTATTCTTAATTCCCTTTTAGTTCGATGCTATCAAATGTCTTTAACTATGAAGTGAAACTTATTAGTTATTTACTGCTCAAATGTTTCTGGTTTTTAGTTGAATGAAATCCCCTTTTCACTCCTATCAAAAAAAAAAAAAAAAATCCCCTTTTCACCAAAAACTTATTAGTTATATCTTTTGGAATTCCAATCCCGGTTTGAGATATTTTTTAACTCCCTTATATCATTTTACCAATAACCTAAGTAGATGGGAAAAAAATGATAGTCAATAAGTTTTTCTTTTTTCTTTTTTTTCGAGAGTATGTCAATTATGTTACTTAAATACTAATAATCAAGTTTTTTTCTGGTTAATGTTTTAAGGATTCCTTAACTAAGTTAATTCCTTCTTCTTTTTATCCTTCTTCTTCTTCTTTTTTCCTTTTTTTTTTCTTTTCTATTTTTATAATTCTATAATTGGGAAGAGGAGATTTAAACTTTATCTGTGGAAGGCATCAAAAAGTATCAACTGATTTACAAGACTTTTGGTCTCAAGTTAACTTTAAAACTCTAGAAAATAAAATTTCTTAATATATAATTTTATCTTAACTAATATGAAACTTTTTTCTTTTCTTTTTTTTGTATGTAGCATACCTATCTAATATTAATTGTTCATCTAAGTATTTTTAAATAATATGTGGAGAATTTCTATGGTTCGAATCTCACCTCCCTCATCTCTACAAATTTTTTTTTTTTATTTTCCCATCAAAAAAGATTTGTAGAGATGAGAGAGGTGAGATTCAAACCATAGAAATTCTCCACATATTATTAATTAGTTTCCTTTTATATATATATGAGCAAATTATACCAATGTCTTTTGAGGTTTCATGAAATGACACTTTCACCCTTCTTCTTAAAATGTACGTTTAAGAAAATGACACTCTATCTATTAAGATTTGTATAAATTTAATAAATAAATTCATACCTTCTCAAGTTGTTATTTTAAATAAAGGAATAATTCATTAGAAAAGTAACAGCATAAGAGGTTATGAACTTATATATTACACACACAAAAAAAAAAGTGTCACTTTTTGAAACATTTGTAGGGAATTTTCATTTTGTGAAAATTCAAGGGAGATGGATGTCATTCATCCTCTCTCTCTCTCTCTCTCTCTCTCTCTCTCTCTCTATATATATATATATATATATTTATATATATAATATTAATTTGATTTATAGAATTACAAATAGCATTTAACTGGTTTAGTCTAAACTAAAATAGAACTTTCTGTAGATAAAATAATCAAAGACTGACAAATTATGATTAAATTATTTATTAAAAAATTATGATTAAATAGGTTCTCTAAAAAAATATAATTAAATTAGGTAAATTCTTTTCTTTTTAAATATTAGTTTTTGTTGAAACTTTCAAGAATTACATGCTTTGCATGTAAAATTTATATATATTCAGAATTTGTTTCCAAGGAGGCCAAGCTTAGAATATCCATAATTTTTTTAATATAAAAAAATAAAATACATATATGTATAATATATAATTAAAGGATGTATTTAAAAATATAACATGATTTATTATATGTATTATTTCCTGCATTTAAGATAATTCCATCAAGTTGGTTTATATAATTGAAGACAAATATTTTCTTTGATTAAGTCATGTGTTATTATTCTTTAAGTCATATAATCACAATTAATATTCTTTAAACATTTTTTTAAAATAAGATAGGATTTGAAATCTATCGCATTCACTTTAAATATTTTTTAAGGGTACTAAGCCCCCCCCATGTATTGAAAGACCCCAAAAGTAAGAAAGAATTATGATTAACTAAAAATTTTCATTGAAAACTTTTTGATTTTGTGCTCTATAGAGAGATCAGGAATAAATTAAATGCTTCAAACCAAGGAACGGGAACAGCACGGGAAAAAAATTTGTAGTCAAAGTTTGCACAGAAACAAAATTTGAAGGCAAACTTTCTACCAGCATCACCCCCTTTAAGCCCAAATTGCCCTTCCAAAAATGATCCACTTAAGTTTATATATAAATATATATATATATATATATCATTTTTTTTTTTACTTGTTTCTGTGTGAACATAAATAGTCTTTTCTCATCTTCACATTCTTATATCCAGCATTATCCCTTTAAACCCAAATTGCCCTTCCAAAATGATCCACTTAAGTTTATTAAGTTTATATATATATATATATTTATATATATATATATCGTAAAGTCCATATTTTTAGATTGACAATCATGAACAAACATAACAATTTAGAACTTAATTTATCTAGTTAGATTTACATCGGACTATATTTAATAAGATAACTCAAGTACAAAATAGTGAAAGACTCAAGATTGCAGAAATTGGATTGTATTTCTACTGCATTTTGACTACAACTCAATAGGTCGAATTCCATTTATCTCGACCAATCGAACTGTATGTTTCAACCAATCGATACTCAGGCAGAAGTGATTCTCAACTTCTTTTCTCAATCATTTGATTTAGGATTTTGGTACAACTCAAGTATATATAAAAAAAACAAACTCTAGAGCACATTTTTACACACACAAGAGGGTAGTGTTTATGTACACAGATCTGGAATTTTTCAAGCTCTCTTGAAGCATAAACCAAAGACTACTAGCATACAAAAATCTGGTGATAAAGTGAAGTTGTTGCAATCAGTTAACTGCAGTTACTAGTTAAATCTTTGAGACTGGATCTCGGAGTCATGAATAGTGGAGTTCGAGTGTAACAATCTAGAATAGAAAAAGTCTGTGATCTCGAAGTTAGGTGAGGTCATGCCAATAGGTATTGAATGAGATAGCAGTAGATTTAGGATTAAATCTATTGTACAAACTTCAATTATATTCTAGTAGATATGTTACCTTAAAGATTGTTTAGGTTAAATCCCCCAAGTTTTTTTATTGTGAAACAGTTGTTTCATTGATTTTCCCGGATCATTAATATGGTCTTATTTGTGCTTTATACTTATGTGATATTTTAATTAATTTGATCCAAAGCATAAATAATTAATTAATTGGTTAAAAGTTGATTAATTTTGTGACAACTAGGGCCTAAAATTCTAACACACACACAGATATATATATATATATGTATGTATATGTATATATTATATCTTCACATCTTATATATTTATTTAAAAACTTCTAAATTGTGACATAGGTCAATTTGGAAGTTTTAAATCATAATGAAACAACCATTGATTATAACACGTATATGAAGTAGACTACAATACTTGTCACTCACAATTATTCAACTTTCTTCTTCCTTTTTATTTTTTTTTTTTGGGAGGGGTTAAAATATTCAACTTTATTCAAGTCCCGTGCTCCCCACAACCTTATTAATGTATATATTTTTAGTAGCATTTAAGTGTGTGTATATATATATATAAATATCAAACTGTTGTAGATTTCATTAAAAAGATTGGTCGGCATTACTATTTAAAAGGAAAAAAGAAAAAGAAAAAGCACACGCATTCAAGGGAGAGGAAATGAGGTTTTAATACAAAGGTATACTACAAACTCCACTCAAAAGTCATGATCACTCAAAAGATTGGTTGGCCTTGGAGATATCAAAGTTTAGTCATAATTAAAATGCAAGTTTATTGTATCTAATCATATTCAAGTTGTAAGAGCATTCATAATGGTAAAACTAAAATGTTTAGCTTTTAGCATCTCAAAAAACTCACTTTATTTATTTTAACACACCATTTTATAGCTCACCTTACGTCAATTCTCTTCTTCTTCTTCTTCTTCTTCATATTTTTTTTTTTTCACATTTAAGCCAAACACTATTAATTTTTTTATTAATTTCTTTCTCACTTCCTCTCTCTTCCTCTCTACCACAAAAACCTAACAAGCCCACACAATCAACCACAAAAATCCAACACCACCAGCCACCGCTACTACTAGGCACAAAACGACATTAAACCAAGCAACCCACAACTGGCCACAAAATCCATCACAACCACACCCACAACCAGCCGCAAAACCCATCACCACTACACCCACAACCGGTTGCAAAGCCCAATCGGTGAAGGACTAGAGGAAGATAGAAAAAAAGGAAAGGGAGAGAAGGACTGTGAAGGACACAATCAGCCAAGAAAGAGAAAAGGAGAAAATAATGAGAGAAAGAGAGAACATAGTTTTTTAATTAAAATATGGAGGAAGGAGAATAAAATAACTAATATATATGTTTAGCTTTGGGCCACAGTAGACTACCATAGATGGCAATTTACTATAGTTCAATTGCTAAAAAAATTAGCAATAGCACCTTTATCACAGCTTCACTTTTGTTATGTGAGTTATTAAAAATGGCAATTTGACAACATCATTGTGAATGCTCTAAGTACAGTAATTCTATTTCTAATTGTGCAAGTATTGTTTTTTTTTTTTTTTTTTTTGGACCAAAGGCGATAAAATTGTGCAAGTATTGTAATCCTTAGTTAGTCTCTATATGGTTTAGGATTTAGTCTACTTTTACATATACACACACAATATAATTTTAAACCTATGGTATCCGCTTTATTATAAATGTTCTTTATTATTAAGCTGAGACATCAATAGGTTTCTTTATGATGTAAACAAGATTTGAACCAAAATATCTTATTTGACCACAAAACACTTGATCAATTGAACTAATTTAGACCCACAAAATTTGGTCTACTATAATTATCATTCAATGTGTTCATTTTAATATATAGACATTAATAATAAAGATGTAGTTATCAAATGTTGTCCTTTATAAATAAGGTCTCTAAGATGCGCCCCCCCACCCCCACCCCCACCATATATCTATGATGATTTGGCTTTTTAAAAAAAAGTTATGTATGATGCTTCTAACATGATATCAAAACAATGTATAGAAAAAACTTATTCATGGTAATTTTTTTATTACTAATAATAATATTATTGTCAAACTTATGTATGATACTTTTCTAATATGATATCAAAAGGATATAAATCTTATCTATTATATTTAACTAGCTTATAACCCTCATGCATATGTATGGATATACTTAAAGATATATAATAAAATGCATAATATAATTCCTATATATATAATTTAAATACTATTGGTAATCATTTTTATATTTTTTTAACTCTTTAAAAAATTTTGTAAGGATTTTTTTATTTTTTTATTTGAGAAAAACACACACACACACACACACACACATATAGGGGAAGGGGGATGAGATAAGGGAATACACTCATACGCCAACAGCAAAACTGCATGCAACAGTTAGTGTCACGGAGCAAGTGATAAAATGTAAGAATATTATTAGGTATAAAATGTAAATTGTCTATGTTATTTATTTATTTATTATTATGAAACACTTTTTTTTTTACGATTCATTTATTCTAGAGTCTTTGGTTTTTGTACATAATAACTCATTTAGATGAATATTGATGATGCAGTCCCACATTTAATTCTAAAATTAAAAAATAAAACTCCTTAAGAATAAATAATTTCGAACACATGGCGCAAAATTGGAACTCTAATTTGGAATTCTAGTTTGAATTTCTCTCAGTTTTACCTATTATTATATATATAAACTAGTGTATAGTCTCGTGCATATGTACGGCTACTATTAAAAAAAGTCATAATTATACGATTCAAAAAATTTTTTTTTTTAGTTTAAATTATATATAGTATTAACTTACACTTTTTTTAAACCATATATTTCTAAAATATGAAATGGTTTCTCATTATATATATATAATTTATAATTTAATTTTTCCTATAAAAAAAGATTTAGAATTTAATTGGTTTGAGATTTTTTGGTTTTTGCACTCAATAATTCACTTATCACAAAAATTTAAAACTTAGATGGACATGTGGCAAAAAATTAGATTTCAGGTGAAATCCAATTTAGAATCTAATTGGACTTGGACTCTTTGATTTTTACATTCAATAATTCACTTGACACTAAATTAAAAATTAAATGGGACACGTAGCGCAAAATTGAGAATCCAATAAAAATCTAATTGGATTTTTTCTGTGGCAAAAAATTAGACTTCAATTGAAATCAAATTTAGAATCTAATTAGATTTGGACTCTTCAATTTTTACATTCAATAATTCACTTGGCACTAAATTAAAAATTAAATAGGACACGTGGCGCAAAATTGAGAATCCAATTAAAATCTAATTGGATTTTTTCTGTGGCAAAAAATTAGACTTCAATTGAAATCAAATTTAGAATCTAATTGAATTTGAACTCTTCTATTTTTACACTCAATAATTCACTTGGCATTAAATTAAAAATTAAATGGGTTACGTGGCTCAAAATTGAGAATCCAATATATATATATATATATATCTATATCTATATATATTGGACTCTTCGATTTTTACACTTAATAATTCCCTTGACACTAAATTAAAAATTAAATGGGATACATGACACAAAATTGAGAATCCAATTAAAATTTAATTGTATTTTCTCTAAGTTTTGACTATATATATAGCCAAAACTTAAAGAAAATCCAATTAGATTTTAATTGGATTCTCAATTTTGTGCCACCTGTATAGAGATTAACTAGGATAATTATCTTACAATTGTATCATATAAGCATAAGTTCCTGCGTTAGTTTTTTATTTTATGATAAATCAACATTAGAAATTTCCAAATGTTAAAAATAAAAGATGAAAGAAAGAAGAGAAAGGGAAAGTGATATTCTTAACAAATAGACAAACTGTCCATGAATATTGGTTTATTGAACAAAAAAGTAGTATATGCAAGAGCTAGGTCGGGCACAAATAACATTGAATATATAAGTTGTTTTCTGGAATCATTCATGCGTCATTTCAGAGAAATTGAAAAACAAAGAACACATAAACTGAATTTTTCAATCAATTGCTACAATGTCCACATTCCACAACCAATAATCTCTATATATTCTGGACAGTACTCTAGTCTACCAATAACGAAATATGTAGTAACAAAACAAATATAAATAAAAGTTTACCCAAAAAAAAAAATATATATATATATAAATAAATGGAAAAGAAAACTCGTACACTCACTCGATCGTCTCAGTCTCTCATATAGTACCACCATATGTACTATCTCCTCTCGAAGCAAATCTAATTGACGTTTTAGAACACAATTCTATGCCATGATTACTATAAATAGAATAAACTGTATTTTCCAAGGTCGAACTATGCGCTAAAAGTGGAGCCTATATATTGGTTTAATTAACTTGCTTTCTCAATATTTATTTATTCATTCAAAGTTCACACTTCAAACTTCAAACTTCAAAACACAATAAGGTATATGTAATTTTACATAGATGCCCTCCCTTTTCACGTATTTGCACAAGCTCGCACCTATTTTGTAATTATGCATATTTCCACTGATTTCTATTCCTTTATCCGTATGTGTAAAAGGAAATTTTGAATTTTTTAGGTACATAACTTGATTTAACTATATTTTATAGCTGGATTGGGATCCGGTGTAATAACTTTCACATTTTTCAAAAAATTTAACTTTTTTTTTTAACTCTTAACTTTTTTACTTTTTTTTAACTTCCTTGATCCAATGGTTGATATTAAAAGTTATCTTTTTAACTTTTGATCTAAATCTTTGAGAAGGTATTGCATGGTTGAATAGTCCTAGTTATTGCACCAGATTTTAATCCTTTGCAGCTAGTCTTAACTTCCTGGTAATACATGGAAATGATGGTTTTAGAATAATTTTACTACAATCTTACAATAACAAAGAATCAAGGATTCATATCCAATGTGATTACCCCCATCAAATGTTATGTATTTGTTAGTTACATCTTTAGACTCTAGTATGACTTGCTACTAAGTTTATCCAATTTTATGATTGATTAGTCAAGATTCAAATTTCTACTGGAATGTTTGGATGACATAATTTGAACGTTTGAATTTGGATTTGGATGATTAAAATTCAAATAACCTTTTAATCACCATATGTACTAGTTCTTCATTTTTTTTCAGAGTCAATAGTTTTTACGTGCATCGCGCGGTTTAACGACTAGTTCATACATAATGACAAAACTATTCTTTTCTTTTCTTTTTGAGTAAGACAAAACTATTCTTAGTTTCTTACTATGAAATGACACTATTTCTTTCTCATTTAACTCTAGATTACACGATATTAGTATAGTGATACAATTTTTTCAAATTACGATGTTAATAAATAAAAATAATAATAGTTTTGGGAGACATTTAAAACGAAACAAAAGTTTATGATGAAAAACAAATTGAATTTACTAGACAAAAAATGACAAAATTCAAAATTTCAGGGCAGATGGATTTTTTTTTTTTTTTTTAAGTCAAAATCAAAATCAAAACTATACCCCAACTTGATGTTGCGGAATGAAACCCTTCATGGCCCCTAGGCCCCTACCCGACACGTACCCAAAGATTTTACCTAGAAATTATAATAAAAAATATATATATATATAGCAAATTTATTTTAAAGCAGTTGTGTAGGTATTAAATAAAATAAAATAAAAAGAAACTTGTATAATAATTGAAATTAAGCTAAAATTCTTGCCACTTGGCTGATCCCCCCTAGAGAGATCTAGAGAGAGGGAGAAGGAAAAGAAATATTAGTACTGTTTAAAAGTAGTTCATCAACTTGATGACGTTTTAAGAATTCCAAAGTATTATATATAAGTAAGTGAAGCAATGGTTGTAGGGGAGATAAACACCTTGGGGAGTTTCCTTGAATAATTAATATAACATATAGAACACACTTTAACCCAAAAGGCCTAAGTCCAATGGGTATGTGCTCAATTATGTTATATTAACCACTCATTCTTCTCATATTTATTCAATGTGGGATTTCACCCACACGTGTAACCCAACAAATCTCCCCCTCACGTGTGAGTCTGCCTCTTTATGGGCTTCAAGACCTCTTTGTGGGCCATGAACAAGTCTTACTCACTCCCCCTTGCCTAATGGCTTTTCACTTCATCAGCGCATCATCCATGGGTCTCTCGTACGCCATCCATGGGAACCACGTGTCAACCCCGCACGCACATCCATCCATGGGAACCCTGTACGTCTATGTCCATGGGAACCTCGCACCACACCATTATTTAGCACCATTAGCAATATTCCTTTGTTGGGCTTTTTTCTTCTCCAGGATCTTTATGTGTGGGTCGTTAAGGCTTTCTCTGTCCCCGCTGGGTAGGGACCATGAACACCTCACCACCTTCGCCGCACACCACCATGGGCTCTGATACCACTTGTAGGGGAGATAAACACCTTGGGGAGTTTCCTTGAATAATTAATATAACATATAGAACACACTTTAACCCAAAAGGCCTAAACCCAATGGGTATGTGCTCAATTATGTTATATTAACCACTCATTCTTCTCATATTTATTCAATGTGGGACTTCACTCATACGTGTAACCCAACAATCTCCCCCTCACGTGTGAGTCTCTGCCTCTCTGTGGGCTTCAAGACCTCTCTATGGGCCATGAACAAGTCCTACTTACTCCCCCTTGCCTAATGGGCTTTTCACTTCATCAATGCATCATCCATGACTCTCTCGTACGCCATCCATGGGAACCACGTGTCAACCCCGCACGCACATCCATGGAAACCCCGCACGTCCATGTCCATGGGAACCTTGCATCACACCATTATTTAGCACCATTAGCAATATTCCTTTGTTGGGCTTTTTTTCTTCTCCAGGATCTTTATGTGTGGGCCGTTAAGGCTTTCTCTGTTCCCGCTGGGTAGGGACCATGAACACCTCACCACCTTCGCCGCACACCACCATGGGCTCTGATACCACTTGTTGGGGAGATAAACACCTTGGGGAGTTTCCTTGAATAATTAATATAACATATAGAACACACTTTAACCCAAAAGGCCTAAGCCCAATGGGTATGTGCTCAATTATGTTATATTAACCACTCATTCTTCTCATATTTATTCAATGTGGGATTTCACTCACACGTGTAACCCAACAATGGTGTATAAAATCAACAAGCTATATAGCTAGGCAATAAGAAAAGGATGAAAAATTGAAAGCAAGTTATAACTAATATATATTGGGTAAAAAGGGGTAGGCTAGCTTTTAAATCCACTACGTACTTTAAGCAAACTTGCTGAGTACTTTGAGTTAATCAAGTAGTTTAGATTTTAATTAAAGGAAATACTAACGAGTGCCCTTAGGATGCTGGTTAAAAATCTAATTAAAGAAAATTTTTATAGGAAAAGAAAAAAAAAGTAATTAATGTTTTGACAGCTTTTTTTATTTCCCATAAAAATAATGTCAAAACTTTTTTTAACTGGATTCTTAACCAGTGCTCTAAGGACACTCGTTAGCATGACCCTTTAATTAATTAGTGTTATGGTAATGGTAGCCAGCCACTTTATTTTAATTATTAAGCTACAAGTTGGCAGGAAGCCAAATATTGGCGGCCATTCCAAAATCCAGAGTCCAAACCCCTATAACATGCTTGAAAATTGTGATCAAAATCAAATACATACATGAGCTAACTTAATTAATTAAAGATATATAAATTAATATATTACACTTACAGTAGTAGAGCTAGGCTACCCATCCAAATGTAGCAGACCCAATTAACCTGTCCTCAGATCAGCATATATTGCATTTATTTTGCATATATATGACATAGAAATTAATGTTAGAAACTGTCGCATGCCCTCTAACATCAACTCTGAGAACGGGTCCATCAATTCTAAAAATTAAATTAGACAATATCAATCATCACTAGGTATTATTGCTGAAAAATAAGACTCTTCACATAATAATCTAATGAGCATGTCAACGTCCTCTCCTTTACTTCCCCCCCCCCCCCTTTTTTCTCCTTATATCATGTGATGTATTAGAAATGCATTAAAATAATTAATTAACATTGTTACTCAAACACTATATGCTAATTGGGAGTTTTTAAAAATAATGGAATTAAATAAAATGAATAATTCATAAAGAAATGAATAATGGATAATTCATGGTGTATTTTCTACTGTGTGAGGGTTTATAATATGACGAATGGAAATGAAAAAAAAAATGTAATTTTCCTTTTATACCATTTATCTTTTATTGATTTTTTTCTCAAAATATGAATAAAAATTTCATTCTACCTTTATTTCATTAGGTAAACGAGTGTTCATCTCATTTTTGAAAGAAATGCTTAGGAGGGAATGAAATAAAATGAGAATATTCTCAAAGTCATTCAATTCTTTTTTATTAAACTTCCAAACGAAAGAATAGATAAAATATTATTCAAAAATCTCTTTAATTTCAATCCTAAATAAAGTGTAAGTGAATCTCTATTATCAAAGTTTCAAAAAGTTAAAAAATACTATTCAGATTTTTTTTTTTTTGATGGAAAAATACTATTCAGATTAAAACTCTATTTCCAAGAGTTTTAGAATTTTTTTTTTTTAAAAGACAATTTAATTATGTATTTTATATATTTTAATAATCTATTATAATCTTTTTTAATTAAAAAAAGTCAAGTCTTATGCATGTCAATATAAGTACTTGTATCAAATGATTTTGTCATGTACGTGACTCGTTATAAGTATATTAAAATCATTAACATAATTTACTTTAAGTGAAATTCTATTATCAAAGTTAAAAAAAATAAAATTAAAATACTACTCTAATTATAACTCAATTATTAGAACGGTCAAGAAGTTTAAAAAGAGTTTTATTTTTTAAAATAATTTTATTTTTATTAATATATCATAATTTTTAGTTTTTTAAATATTTATTTACTAAAAAAAAAACTTAGTCTTATACAATGTGCACTCGCCATATGATTTAAAGTAAATTTTGTGTTTGCGTTCTAAATATTGTGCTTACACCAAATAATTCAACGCAATTGTTACACGTAGTATGACAAACTTTCAACATGTACTGCACCATGAATGCATTAAAAAAAATTTCATAATTCACTTGGAGTAAAAAAATTTCCCGAAATTTCATTATTTGTTTTATTTTAATTATCTACCGTAATTTTTTGTATTAACAATAAAAATTAGATTTTTAAATGTTGTATTTGCACTATATGGTTCAATATAATGGTTACAGTTTTTATGATGTGTTTTCACCTTTTGGCACTTTATAAAGGAAAATTCTTAAGTACTCTCGAAGCATGGATAAATGGTACTTCCTCATCTCACATTCATAATAGACTCCATCATAAATTTAATGAGTGGACCCCACTATGAATGTGAGAGGAAGAAGCACTATTTTCCTTGCTCCGAGAGTACTAAGTATTACTCCTTTATAAATACTGAATACATTGAAA
The DNA here is from genome assembly GCF_001633185.2 of Quercus lobata. NCBI lineage: Eukaryota > Viridiplantae > Streptophyta > Magnoliopsida > Fagales > Fagaceae > Quercus > Quercus lobata. The sequence goes on along the minus strand of NC_044911.1, from coordinate 443,025 downwards.
TTGCTAGCATATTTTTTTCTAAGTCAAACTCCATTACCAAAGTTTTAAGAAATTTATGATACTACTCCAATTAAGATTAAAATACCAAAATTTTCAAAAAAAGATAAAAAGAGTCTCGTTATGTATACCAATAATAATGTATTATGATGATGAACTGGGGACTTCACAGCTAGCCTATCAGTGATAAGCTCAAAATGAAGATTTATGAATGCTTGAAAATAAAAGGAATGACTCAAATGACATCACCCTAAGCACTCCAATGCGCAAATTAGTAACTTGACTAAGGAGGAAAGCAAGGAGCATGCATTAATAGCAATTGTTCCAGCCTCATTATGGTATAGAGATTGTGTATTTATAGGCTTGATTGTGGCACAAAGTTTCACCGTAATTTTAGCAATTATGTTGATTGTGGTTTGAATAAAGTGGTAATTACACTAAACTCACCTGTGGTTTGACCCGAAATCACTTTGCCTATCCTGGTTTAAAAAATGTCACTTAACCTACCTAAGGTATGTTCCGTTTGTTTTCCGTAACCCACCTTAGTTAAAATCAAGGGTAAATAGGTATTTTTGCTTAAATTTTATGTCTCTCTCCTCCCAAAACAAAAAATAGTACAAAAATGCAAATGAAATAAGATCAAAAAGTGGTATTGGTCTCTCTCTTAATTCACATAAATCTTGAACATGGAGAACATACCAAAAAAAAAAAAAAAAAAAAAACCCAGACCCACCTACCTAGATCTCCTATCTTTCTTCCTCCACATCCGCAACAACGAGCCGTACAAACTCCTCCCAGCTTTCCTCTTCGACGAGTAAGGGTAAGAGTTTGAAGCTCTATGATGGGATGTACCATTCGTTGATTCAAGGGGAGCCAGATCTACCTACCCAAATCTAATCCATTTTTAAACCCAAAAATGAATACCCAAAAAAGGAAATGACAGCTAAGGAAAATAAATACTATCAATTTCCATCTACAATAATTGAATAAAAACATCTATAAGACAAGCAATAATTTTTTTTTCCTAGACAAATAGAAGTTGGAAACCCCTTCTTTCCCTTGGTAGAGTAGTTGAAATCCCTCATTGTTTCTAGCTTTGTACAACTTTCCTTCTTTCTAGCTCTTTGTAATAATCACCAACCACATCAATGGTATGAAAAATCATATTATTGAAATAAAAGTCACCATACTTTGTCATTACAAGACTAGCCAGATGCCGAATGTTGAGTTCTTGTAAAATGGCTATAGCATCAATGCCATCTTCACCTAGATTATATAATTTTGCCCACATATCAATGAGGGCAGCAGCATAGGTCCTTCGGTCTTCAGGAAATAAACCTAAATCCATGAAAAAAATTTTGAATTTGACCTCAGGACTTGAAAATTCTAGGCTTCTTTGGAGACATTTATGCAAATCAATATTGGAAATAATGTCGTCAATAGACCATTTCCTCAATCTACTGAGCTGAACCTCTGCACTCTACCCACGGAATGATCCACCAATCACTTCAAGGGCTAGTGGAAACCCCTCATAGCCTTTCAATATCTGCAATTTATGGAACCAAATAACATTTGTGATTCCTTTTTTGGGTTTAAAATTTTTTTTTAATACTGTCTCCATATAACCCAAATCTACCTACCCAGATCTAATCCACCGTGACTCTCCAAACTCTGCCTTCTATGACCCTTTAGAAACTCCTTCACAATGCATAGCCAAGGCTTTGCGTCGTTCCATTAACCATGTCAATCATTTTAAGCCAACTTCTTCACTCTCTACCAATGCAGCTCAAGCAAATATAATCTCAAATGGAGGTGAATACCTCTTGAAATACTATGTTGGTACACCACCAGTCCAAATCCTAGGCATTGCTGATACTGGCAATGAGTTGATTTAGCTACAGTGCAAGCCTTGCAATGACTTCTACAAGCAAACAGCTCCACTTGAAGTACAAATTTAGAGTTTCACACAGTAAGTTGGCACTTGAACAAAATCTAAAACCCTAAATCGAGAACAGACACAAATACCTTGATTTTCTTAACTGAAACTACCTTCCTTAGCTTCGATGTTGCGAAACTAGTGTTTTCTCTCCCTCCAGACACTCCAAACCACGAAGAACACATTGATCTCACCACGGGTCTCTCTCTCGAAAAGTTTCTAAGTTTTGGATGTTTTGATTCACGTTATGTTGTGTTTTAGGGTTAAGAGGTGTTTTTGTAACAGCTAGGCTTAAGGTGGGTTACGAAGATTGACGAAAACATACCACAGATGGGTTAAGTGATACTTTTCATACCATGAGTAGGCAAAGTGATTTTCGCCCAAACCACAGGTGGGTTATGTGTAATTGCCCCTTGAATAAACATTGAATTTTGCACTGCAAGGGAGATTAGGGTAATTGCTTTGATTATGGAGAGAATACTAGCTTTTGGCCATTCTTTTCCTGTGGATATAACTTATGCATCCTATATATCTTGCTTCCCTTTTGAGTATCATGCTCATCCAAATAGCTTGTTTGGTCGCTAGGTAATCTCATTGGTTTAACTGTGCTTCCTTATTTTGTGATGATGAGGTTTTAGTTGACAATATGGTTGGATGATATGTTTTTCATCATATTATATATTTTAATAAAAATTTGCTCCTACATTATGTGATTTTTGGAAATGTAATTGAAGTAAATTTGTTGATTTTTGGAAATGTAACTAAAGTAAATTTGTTGATTTGAGATATGAATATTTATTAATTGGTGTAAGTGTAAATATTATATTAGTTATTAATTGAAAGAGAATACATTCATTAAGTAATATTTGATTTGATTTTAAAAGAAAAAAGGAATGAAAAATAGCATCCAAAGTAGGGTAAAATAAAAGAAAAGAAAAAGAAAAGTAGGAAAATAGATGGAGTATATATGTAACAGAAATAATTGAAAGTTAGGTAGTAATTAGGGCATCTTATTCTTAATGAAATAATGGAGGTTGTCAAACGTGAATCATGAGGATTGATTGAGGAGCACAAAACCAATTTGGGGAAGAGAAGCGAAGTGAGAAGAGTAAAGAGAAGAGGTAATTAATAGTAAAGCAGTAAGTTAAACCATGAAAGCGATATGACAGTTAAATGTTGGAATGGGCGGGTCCTCCTAACACACTCATGGTCGTAGGCCTATGCTATGCTTAAAAAAAAAAAAAAAAACATTATACTTATTAATAATGTATAATATACATATATATATATATATATATATAAAATAATATATTGGACTCTCTCTCTCTCTCTCTCTCTCTAAATATAATTAATAATGTTGTTACGTAAGGAGGAGGAGGGGCCACGTGTACAAAGTTTAATGTTGTCTCACCTTTGCCTTTGCCTTTTCCTTTTTTCCTTTCTCTATTCTCTAATTTCTCCTCCCCCTCCTTCTTCTTAGGGCATCCGTAGCAGCCGTTACAAAAATTATGTCATTTTACCACATTAAATGCCTACTTTATTATTTTACCACATTATTTTACAACATCTCATTTATCAGATGTTTTATCATTCAATTCTATACATTAAAATAATCTTTACTACACATTAAAATAATATTTATAACTCATCAAACACAATCAACAACCACCACACTGCTGCCAACAACCAACAGCCACTACCACACAACCACCACATCCTCCACAACCAAAAACACAACTCAAAGAACACCCAAACAAATCCAGCCAAATTCCACAACAAACAACCATAACCCCAACCCAAACAACCCATCAAATCCCAGCCAAATCCTCTACGACCCAAACAAATCCCAGCCAAACCCCAACCCAAACAAATCCAGCCAAACCCCAGCCAAATCCTCCGCGACCCATCAACTGCCTCAACCAATCACCGACCCAAAACCGTCATCACCACCACCCATTGATACTACAACCAAAGCAAAAGCCCCACCTTCAACTGAAAACCCAGCTTCAAACGAAAACTCATTCAACCAAAAAATCACCTTCAGCCGAAAGCCCCTTCCACCGAAAACCCACCTTCAACCGAAAACCCAACAAAAAAAACTCAGCTTCAAAAGAAAACCCAGCTTCAAAAGAAAACCTAGCTTCAAACGAAAACCCATTCAACCAAAAACTCACCTTCAGCCGAAAGCCCCTTCCACCGAAAACCCACCTTCAACCGAAAACCCAACAAAAAAACACTCACCTATCGAAACCAAGCTCAATTGAAACCCACCTCCGCCGACACCCAACCCAACTGCCTCAACCAAATCTTCCGTGACCCATCAACTGCCTCCACTAATCAATTGCCTCAACCAGTCGGCATCGGCATCGGCGTCGGCGTGGAAGAGCAGTGAGGGTTGGGGTTCAGAGGAGAGGATTGGGGTGAGAGAGTGGGACTGGCGGAGAGATGAGAGAGAAAGAGGAATAAAAAAAATAATAAAAGCATTTGCCACATCTGTCCGTACAGTGGTAAATATGTGATGATACTATAGCATGTTGCAAAAATTATAACATTTGGAACATCTGATAAAGAGGATTTTTTGTGTTTGGTGTGGCAAATTTGCCAAATATTTGGCATTTGGCACACTTATCACATCTAATGTGGATGCTCTTAGTATTAACTCACCACCACGTTTCGCAATCTTTGCAAAAAAAAAAAAAAAAAAAAAAAACACATTTTTTTAATTTTTATTCTACTTTTCTACTATTTGCTATTTGTTATTGGATTTAGACATGGCAAAACGGATGGGTCGGGTCAGATTCGGGTTGGGTTAATCAAGTTGCGGGTCAAACGGATCACAGGTCAATAGCGGGTCATTTAAAGTGGGTTAAAAACGGGTTTGGGTTGCGGGTCAGGTCGGGTTGACCTGTATTTTTCACATGAATTTTTTTTTTTTTTAATAAAGAAAACAACATGTATTTGTCATTTGGAAAGTTATAAAACAAATTACTTAATGTAAAATGCATTATTTTGAATTCACCTCTTATATTAAGAATGAACTCAGTTAAACTTATTAATACTTATTCAATAATTTTGAAATTATACAAATCCTAATAATGCTATCTAAAACAAAATAACACAAAGATAAGTAAAACAAATACACAAGTTTTATTTCTACACAATATCAATATTCCAAAATATAAAACAAAATTACAAATGACTTATTGAATAACTCATTTGATAAAGAATAAAAACATCTAAGAAATTTACAATCTTGAAAATTAATTTTATAATCTATTATCAATTGTGGTTAACACTCTATTTCAATTTGAGATATACATTAAAGTTTAATTGCTTACTTATTCATACATGGTCTCTTTCATGAATATCATATTATTGTTAAGCAACACATACTCTAGGAAATATTATGATTTATTTTGAAAAGCCATTTATTTTGAACATAAATTGTTAAAAAATAGGTCTAAGCATTCATATTTATGCTAATTTGATACTTTGGCTTCACTATTTTTACACTTGTGAATGTTTCTCACACATGTCTACAATTTTAAATCTATGTTTTTAACTCTACTGTAACCAGATTATCTTGGCATGTACTTTGCTATTTGATATCTAAAAATTTTACTCATTGCAGAATGCTTAACCATTTATCTTTCAATTAATTTGTATGTAATTATGTAAATGTCTTAATTGTTTCCTTAAAACTCACAATAAACAATTAAACCAATATTATCTTATTTTTACTATTTTTTTACCAAAAAAAAAAAGTTAAAAAAAATGGTTCGAGTCGGGTCGGGTTGACCCGCAAAACACGGGTCAGGTCACAAGTCAACCGTTTTTGTTTCGAGTCAAAAAAATCGGGTTCAGATCGGGTCAGAAAATTTTAACCCATTTTGACATGTCTAATTGGATTTAGGCCCAAACAACACCACACCAGACCAGACCCGTGTACTCTTTTCATTCATCATCATCAATGAATAAATGATCAAATCAATCTCTTTTTTTTCTTCTCCTCCTATAATCGTCCTATATGTTTATAGATTTGCTAATTACCAAAATCCATTATCACACTCACTATGTAAATCCATTTTATTCACTTGTTCCATCAATCATGACAATATATACTTTTTACTACTAGCATCAACAACTCTGTCCCGTCCCAAATAGAGCCACCACTGAGCTACATACAATCACATTATTATTGGTTTATTACCAAAACTCACTAACAGATAAGTCCCCCACCAAAGCCCAAGTCTAGTTACTCCACAGCAACTATTTCATTTTTAATCATATCAACATCTTTCTAGGCAACTTTGGTCAATTGTCACTTAGTTTTGACAAAGATTTATAACATCTTCTGCTGCACATGTATACGGCCCTAATAATGCGTTTCATATTCAGATTTGAAATGCAGATGAAATGTTTATTACAAGTACAGGGAAGGCAGTAGAAATGATATGAATGGATAGAATAAATGATGATGATGATGATGATGATGCAGGTCATTATCGAGGATGTTTTGCTTAACGTGATGGTGCAGTTTTTTTCCTGTACGAAACGTCAAACCACACCTAGCAATAGCAATAGCAATAGCAGTTGGGGCATCAGACAATGACAACTGTGTCGCTTCCTTCCTTCCTTGCCTCTTTATCTCCCATACCACATAACCATCTCTCTCTCTCTCTCTCTCTCTCTCTCTCAATTGAAATTTAAAAAAAAAAAAAAAAAAAACACTTTTCTATAATTAAGTTACAAAGTAAAACCATATTGGAAAGAGTCATCGACCTTAAATGGCCAACTTCCCACTAAATAAAAATGATAATGCATACGTGAAACAACTTTGCAAGTTTGTAAATCTCAAAAGAGAAATGATGAGTCATTTTAATACGTAGTTTAGCTGATCTGGGCAGCTATATATAATTATATCTTGTTTGAAGATTATAAAGATCCCATATATTTCTATTATTCACGAGTCTTTGTTTGTTGATCCGCACATGGATCATGGATTATTATAATTTTATAAATATCACTCAACTTCACCTCAACCTCAAACTTCAACCCAAGCTCTGCAGCTGCTTGACTATTAAATTAAAGCTAACTTCGGGTTTCACGTGAGCCCAACCATTATTAACCTGGGCTTTTTACTCATGATGATGATGAGACTGGACCTAGTACTTGCATTTGCATTTGCATAATGAATTGAATGGGTTTCGATTTCAAGTATCTGAATCTGATTCTGATGCCCAGATCTGGCATTATTTTTTCAAAATCTTTACATTCTCCAATTGAATTCATTTACGTTGTTATTGTTGCATTGACCAAAAATATATTGAGTTTTATATCCTTTAAAAAAAGAAAAGACAGTTTTTATATTATATTATATTAATTATGTGTTACGTACAATTAAAACTATATATTAACCCTATTAACCCTATTCCCCACAGAAAGTGATATATATATAGAGTATCTTACAAAGGTGTTGGCAGAGCCACTGGCAAAGGTTACTGTACTGTCAGACTCTAAATTCCTTCTATTCTATAGTTCTATGTATGTATGTCCATATAATAGTAACATATTAACTATCTTCGCAGTCATTCAAGATTATCTATCGTAGTGCAAATTCTCTCTTGAATTCTCGAAATAAATATAACGGCCAAGTGAAGCAGAAGCAGGTTGTCAGAAGTCAGAGTTCCTAATGATTTAAAATAAAATAAAATACTACAAATGAAAATCATAAACGGAGTTCCCTTCCGTCCCTCCCTGTGCACTATAATGCTATTGCTATGGGGCAAAATTGGGGGTTGATAGATAAAAGGGATCTTTCCAACACAAGCTCATACTAAAACCTAAAACCACATACATATATTCCCCAAATTCTCAAACTGTCTGTGTTGGACAAACACACCGGAGACACTCATGCATACGTGTCTCCTCAATGAGTTAGGAAGAAACATTTTCTTTGATTTTAAATATGTTTTTAAAGATTTTGATTTTGATTTTAATTTTTTTTTATCAAAAGATTTTAAAAAAAAAAAAAAAAAAAAAAAAACAAATACAAGATTTTGATAATTATTACGTATTTTGAAAACTTAAAAATAAATATAATATATGGCTACAGATAAATACTATCCCAAAAATATATATAAATTAATTATTATATCCCCACTGCATTGTGTCATAAATTTTTACGAATTTCTCATCTCCTGGGTCATCATCTTCATGTCCATGCATCTTAAACTAAAACCTTTAGGCCAAAAAATGAAATTATTAATTAAGAACACTAGTCACAAAGTTTTATATAAAGGAGAGAGTGAGAGAGAAAAGTATTATAATTAATAATACAATTTCTTTATTATCAAATGAAAAACAAAATAAACTTTATTAAGAACTCAAAGGTAAAGTTGGAAAATATCCATTCCCATATAATATTTACTTACATAATTTTGTGCATAATCAAAGTATGCTAGAAATTAACAAATTTTATCTCCCTAATATCATAAACACATGAAACATATCTAAAAATTTTATAAATTAAGGAAAAAAAAAATGAAACAAACACTTTCATGACCCAAAACCCAATGAAACCACAATTCAAACGAAAAAAAGGAAAAAAATAACATCAAAATCCAAACTTTATCTCCCTATTATATCAAAAACACAAAACATGTATCTAAAAATTTTATAATTGAAGAGAAAAAAAAAAATGAAACAAAGACTTTCAGCAAAACCCAACAAAATCACGATTCAAAAACAACATCAACAAAAAACCCAAATTCTTAACTTTTTCTCTCTAATATCTAAAACACAAAAAACTAAAAAATGTATCCAAAAACGTATTGGAACATGGCCCTGCTTAATGGTTGAACCATAAAACAAACATGACATTTATTAAGTTACTAATGATTCAAGTATAACAATTTGTACTCAGCAACCCAAGAAAGAAGAAAAAATAGATTATGCCAGTATGCAAGAACAACTACAAAGATACTTATGTATTAGTAAGTGCAAGTTTAATTGCAAAATAATAACAACAATAATAATAAATCTTGTCAAATTATTATCTAGAAAATCGCAGCAAAATACATCATGAATTAATAATTAATGCTAACAAAAGCTACAGGTTGAGAATAAGTATCAGATCTCAAAACAATCCACCACCCACCATAATATATAAAAAGTCTCTATAGGCTAGGAAAAAAGAGAATTTTAGAAAGTAGAGTTTATAATGACAGATATTCTGAGCACCACCTTAATCTCTCATGTAAATTATACAAAAAACCAAATATGAAATGATAATATTAGTAAAAAATAAACATAAAATAATTTCAATATGATGCTTTGGTAACATTATATTGTTAACATAGCAACTTTCAACAATAACAACATACACACACCAAAAAAAAAAAAACCCAATTTAAAAAAAGGAAAACATTAGTGAACAAAAAAAAAGAAGGAAATTACACTTTACCACCTTAAACTATACCTAATATTACACTTTGCACCCCGGCTTAAATTTTCTGTTATATTGGACGGAAAGCTCAACCTTATGAGTTTGCATGTGACTCTTGCTTAAGTGAAACATGGTCCAAAGACCCAAATGCCCTTCTTCCAACCCAACAACAAGCCACTTTCTCTCTCTAAACTCTTCCACTGTTTTTGGCCACACACAGTCACAGCCACCAATTTACGGGCATGAGATCCGCAATCAGAACCCACACATTGTTGGCCGTCTCACAACCAAAAACCAGATCAAAAACACAAATTCATAGGGATACAAAATCATATACACAAATTCGGACCAACCCACACAAGATCCACAAACACAAATCTCATTCAATCTATCACCAAGATCTGCCGTGAAAGTGCGAGAGAGAGAGAGAGAGAGGAGCTAAATCATACACAACCAAAACCCAAACCGAATCTTAATCAGGACCCCAAAAAAACCCAATTCAGAGAGAGAGAGAGGAGCTAATCATACACAACCAAAACCCAACCCGGATTTGAATCAGGACCTAAACAAACCTAAATCAGATATGAATTGCAACCAAAACAAAACCTAAATCGGAGCTAGCCACCATCACCCACTACCATCTGCAACCCAGCCACTGTACCACCCTCAAAGTCCGCTGATCTGTGCATGCAAGAGACCCAAAACACCAAGTCACGTGTGAGAGAGAGGGACTGCCTGAGACCGTGATCTGTGTAAAAGACGTGAGGAGGTTCTTTTGAGTTTTGACTTGGAAGAGGGCATTTAGGTCTTTTGACTTGCTGTTACTTAAACAATAGTCATGTGCTAGTCACGTGATTGAGCTTTCCGTCCAATATAACAGAAAATTTAAGTACAGGGTGCAAGCATAACAAATGTCATAGTTTAAGGTGCAAAATGTGCATCCGAAAAGTTTAGGATGCAAAGTGTAATTTAGGGTATAGTTTAGGGTGGTAAAGTGTAATTTCCCCCCCAAAAAAGGTGATAGGAGCAATAAAAAATCCATCAAAACAGAAACAAAGTCGAAGAAATAGAGTGAGTATTGAACTTTTTTTTTGGGTTGTTGGCAATACATGGAATGAATAGGAGAGAGAGATGCAAAAAGGGTAATATTAAGAAATTTATATGGAAATAAGATGGAAGAGGAAAAATTACAGGAAGAATAAAGTTAGTGATTAATAACGTGGCGCGAAGGGGGGGGGGAGAGGTGGAGAAGAGTAAAAAATGAGGAAAGGTTAAAGTTATGAAGAAGAAAACTGAATAAGGCATCAAGAGGGATAGAATTTTGAGAAGCCATATATTGCCACACAAAAAAAAAAAGGAAAATTGCTAGGAAAAAGTATTGATGATGTGGTGCATCGGGATTTTAAATGCAACACTTCTACTATTATATATAATATAGATGTGTGCCCATCTTAAACACCATTAAAGGGTCGTATCTCTCCAAAGATGTTTTAGAATCTATCTAGGTATGTCAAGAGCTTGCAACTTAACTGGCACTTCCTACTGTTTTCAATGGAGATGTCTAGGGTTCAAAGCTCCCCTCCCCTTTGTATCTATTTGGGAAAAAAAAAAAAAAATTCTATCTAGACAAGTACTAAACAAGAAACACATCACCAAATGATTCTATAACTCCCAGGTGTTTAAAATGGAAATGAAATCACCCAAGACATTAGCATATTGGAAACTCTAATGGAAATTAAATTGCAATCAAAGCTCTTGAAACCCTCACGCAAATTGTTCTCAGAAAAAATTTCACCTCATAAAACTTATCAAAAAAAAAATTTCTCCTTATAGTAATTCAAAACACAATGACCAAATGTCATTCATTTTAAGGCCAATTTAATAATCACAGCCTATCACGGAATAATCAAGGAGTCGATATGATACATGTTCCATTACAACTCAATATAAGGAGTAAGATGTGTCAAAGCCCTACAGGATCCAAAAAATTTGCATAAAAATCAGCAAATTTAGTGTGAAAGGACTAATTATGTGACTTTTGAAGGGGCACGATCCCACAACTTAGAAAACAAAAAAGTTCTCTAATCATTGAAGCAATGTCCAATTGTCGCCTATACTAAGAGTAAAAGTAGATTATAATCTAATATGTTGTCTTAACATTACACCTATGATAATCTAATCTGTTCATGTTATATCTGAATGCGGGGTAAGTGAGGCAGACAAGTAAAAGATGTAGCTTTAACAACTTTTCTAAGAAACAAGATTTAACTTTTCTGATACACAATGAAGTACAACAGCCAAATTGAACACAAGCATTTGGCATCTGTAAAATCCCTATTAGAAGATGACATCTAATGGCAACTCTCAAATGAAGAAGAGGCAAACAGTTGCATTTTGATAGAGCTAATGATCCCAGCAATCAATACTAAGCGTACCAAGTCATATTTCCTGAGGAGATCTGAGTCAGCTGGTTCAGAAGGGCTTCTCATACCCCTGTTGTGGTGGCTGCTCCCAGGCTGGCAAAAAGCCTACAGTTAGACCATAAAGGGCTCAGAAGAAAGCAGAAAACTTCTTTCACCAAAAAAAATAAATATATCATATTTACTGTTCATGTCTCAACAGCAAGATACACGAATATAGTGAGAGCAAAATACAATTTAAATGGCTTACAACAATAAGAGTACAAGACTCCACAACCTGACAGTATATGATAAATGCAAATAAACTCACAGCAAGTCATATATCAGTACAGCTTTCCAAGTTACAAATTATTCAAAGTCTGTGCTACATCTGAAAATTGGAATCCACAAGGTGAATTTTAAATAAGATAACTTGATGATTTAGCACTTTCATGGTACATTTAATTTAATGTCCCTCTCCCTATGAAAAAATTCTGGTAGCTACCAAAGACTAAAAATCCTTTCTATTAAGGCAGTTACTTACAAATTTTTACAGCCAATCAATTAGTTGACACTAGTACCCTTCAACTTGGAACTTTATGTTTTACTTGATGATTTTATGGGTCATTTCCGATCAATCTCTTTTGTAACATTTTCATGGAACTCAAATTAAACCATAGGTGCAATTGCAGATGCTTCATCCCATCCCACAAGAGAATTTTAGTAGAGATGAAGAACTAGAGGCAAGATTTTTCATTATGAAAAGATGTTTCCCAGCTAAATAAACCAAAATGTTTCCTCTTCCAAATTTACTTTTTCAATGTCTTTCCCAGGTTCCAGTAAAACTGAAGATAAGATATTTGACACAAACATATCTTTTTTGTTTTTTTTTAGTTGATAAATTATGCATACACTTAATTTATCTTGAACCGAAGACCTCACCCTCCATCCCAGTGATATGGAAGGAGGAAATTCCATAATGGAGGCAAAGTTTTCTTACAAGCTATCAAATGCCTTAGACAATGGAGGAGAATTTATGTTACGTGCAAAGTCTCAGGTTTTCTATTTAACATGCTTTTGGTGAAAACATGGTTAACACAACCCTAAACACCATATATGCCCTCCTACTTAAGGCATGCAGCATATCAGAGATTGTGTGTGGCATGAAAGAAAAGGAACACATTTCCATGAAACCTATTGCATCCATTTGGATCTCAGAAAATACAAGGGATTGGAAAGAAAAATGATCAAAATGCCAGTGAAGGAAGCAAACTTTCAAGCATTTTCCTTTCCCTTTTGTCATTCCAAGATTCAACTAGGGCCATAGCTGTCAAAAGATAGGTACCACCTTTTGGCAGAATTTTGTTTTCTGCCAAAAAAGCACACAACTATAACAAACAAACCTCAATATTTGTTTAATGCATAAAATGCATTAACACAATTGTTAGCATGATATCCAAACATCACCTTAGGCAGATCAACCATAGAAACTCTAGATTTACAAGAAAACAAACCATGAAATTAAATATCTGGCATACTTAATGGTATTTCTCCCAGGGACATATATATCGAATCATCATCAGCAAGAGACCCCTGAAACAATCAATAAAAGAATGTAAGTTGTTAATCAATATTGTTAAGGCAGATGCATAACTATACATTAAAATCAAACCACATAACCTAAACCCACCAAATAGGGACAGGTAAACCATAAAGCTACCTGGTTTGTATACTACAAATAAATTTTGAATGTATAACCAATTATCATCAGTTAGTGGTAGTACCTCTCCATTAGGAAGGCCCATCTCATTGTGCATTGAACTAATGTCACCTGGTACTGAAGAACAATTTGGAAAATCCCCTCCAAGCAACTCCGAGATCATAAGCCCATAACCATCCTGAACATCAGGAATATCATTGGTATTCTGTGCATTATTAGAAAAGCCCTCAAGGCCCGTATATGCAGTCTCAGTCCTGTACATTTCGAAAACCTTAAATCAATAAGAGCAATGTATAGAAGCAAATAAAGAATCTACAAAAACTATCAGCTCCGGTGTGCCTGCTAAAAAGAGCTTAAGAGCAGTAGGGAGGTAAGGCAAACTAGAAACGATGCAAGGGGCAAGTCTGTGCAATCACTTTTGATTATAAGTTGATGACTTCTATAATACCGTCATGAAAAGAGCATATTGAAACTTACTTTCTCTCTGCATTATGGAAGGTCTTATCGTCAGTGGTAGAATCATTTTCTAAATCAATGACTTCAATCTCTTTGCCATCAGTGACATGTCTACTATATCCACCAGACACCTTGGAATTACTCATTGATAAGTCAACATCAACTGGTGCCACTTCTTTTCTGTTTCTGGAAATAGGGTCGTAAATATGCATAGGATCATTATCATGATTCTCATTTGTGTCAGAAGCTCCCATGAGATTTAGATCACAGATTTTATATGAACTAGGAAAAAGCTGCTTCTCTTGTGCATAGTCAATACACTGTTCAGCCCCAGCATTAGGGAACTGAGAATCATTCTTCAAGCTCTCATGATCAATAACCACAATCATGCTCTCGCTAGGTGTAGCCTCGTCTTCCGGCAAGCTCTCTTTCTTCACACTTGAATTAGAAATGTGAAAATACTCATCACCCTTTGTTACAAGAGAGGGAATCCAATCTCTAGGTTTTTTCGTTTCCTCCCTCATATTGCTATCTTCTAAAGCACGTTTTTCACCTCTTTCCTTAGCAATTGAACTACAACTTGCAAAACCAGCCAGACCCTGACTCGATTCTTGCTCACTGTCATGCATAGAAGCTCCATCTGGGAAAGATTGAGTTGCAAATTTACCCTGCTCAATATTATCTGCAGAATCTAATTCGACCAAATTTTCAGCAGACTGGAGGAACTGAGCTTTAGAAACTTCAGAGTCAAGACTCTTAGAATCATGAATTTTATTTGAAGATGCATCACCCAAGGAGGCATCTTCAACTAAGATTTCAGATCCTGTTGGAGGCTGCATATCAAAAGCAATAGACAACTCAGTCTTGGGAACTGCATCAACCCTTGGGACCCTATGTGTCAATGCAGAGCGAGTTCTTGTGGGCACCTTGGCAAATTTGCAAAGTGTTAGCAAATCAGTAGTGTTGTTCTTGTCTGAGGGATTGCCCTCCACAACATTATCCTGGATGGTTAAATCTTGTTTAGCACTCTGTTTGTCAGCTTCATCAATACTATTGCCATCATTTTCCTCCCCAATTCCCGCACTAACATTCTTGGAATCATCAGAACTCCTGGAGAATTCCCCATTATTCTCATGCTGGAGATCTTTCCCAGCACCAGAAGAACTTGCTTTTGAGCTCGTATCATCTTGGTACTGGTATTTGTCAAACTCAGATTCTGAATCACCGGCATCCTCATTTTTGGGTGCTAAGTCACTTGGAGTTGACATCTGCACTCCATTAGTAACATCTTTACCAACTTGCTGCTCCTCTTGGTAGTGTCCAGAAGCAGTGTCATCATCACCATCAACATCAGCAGACGACTTTGTTCTACTATCAGACCAAGAGCCACTTCTCCTATACTCTCGGCTATAATCCGAGCCATAACCCCGAAAAGATGTTGCTCTTCTCCTGCCTTTGTTAGTAAAATCATCCCCAAATTTTCTCCTACCCATCCCAACATCAGAAGCAGCACTCCCTAAACGAGAAAGGGCAGATGCTCGACCCTCCGGTGGAAGGGGAAATCCATCTCCCTCTTGAAACTCCCCCAACGGCTTCTTCAAAGTACCATTCTGCCACTTAACAGAAAGTGCGCTTGGAGGCAGCAATCCTTGAGTAACTAAATACTCGGCTGCAAGCCGCCCTGCTTCCATGAAAATGTCACCTCTGCGAGGCGGCAGTGGTGGTGGCGGCGGCGGTGGTGGTGGTGGTTGTGCCTGTGTATGTGGTGATTGAAATGATTTTGGGTGGCCTTGGCCACGGCCAAAACCTCGATTGAAGTTCCTGTATTCAGAGCCATAAAACCCATGTCCCCTAACTGAACCTTCAGGGGAGATCCGAGATGAAGCCATGCCCATTCCCATGGAATTGGACCTATAGCCATTTCCAGGACTTCGATGCCGGGCATGCATTTTCTTTGATTCTATCTTATTTTCCTCAGAAACTGTATTCTCTACAAAATAATTGAACCCCAGAAAGCCAAACCAAGAGAAAAAACTGCCTTTCTCTAATAATCAGTTCACTATGGCATTAACTGGGTTCAGACACAACAAGAAAAAGAAATTGTATTGCTGCAGTACATACGATTTTCATTTTTTCAACCCCAACAATACAAAGTTGAAAAATCCTCTTAATTGAGCTCAGAAACAAAAACCAAAAAAAAAAAAAAAACTGTCTTTCTCTGGAAAAACAAAGATCCCCAACTTTGCAAAAATAAATAAAAAATGGCAGAGAATGACAAAACCCCACCTCAAAAAGTAGAAGAATGTTGAGCTCAACGACTGTTACCTACAACCCCTTACTTAAAAACCAGAACTTTGAACCAGCAGTTGCAGTTGCAGTTACCTAATTATTCAGTTTTAGATTTAATAGGAAGCTCCACAATCCAAATCCAATTCATCAATCAACATAAGAATATGTGAAGGAAAATTTGAGATCTTTAAGGTTAAAACCGAACCTTTTTTTTTGGGGTTTCAATTTAGGGTGGGAAAGAGGGAAACTTTGTTTGTGTTGTCTGATGAAGATGATGCCGTGTCTGTCTCTTGAGATTGAGATTGAGATTGAAAAATCCGTCAAGGTTTTGAGATCCAATACTTATACAGGCACAGGGACGAAATTAGCCAGCAACAAACAACGCCCTTTGCTTTACCTAATTCACCTTTTCCACTGCTGTTTTGTTTTGGTCAATTTTTGGCATTCACAGACTCTTTCTTTCTTTTTCTTTTTTTAGTTTCTTTTTCAAAGTTTTTTTTTTTTTTAAATAAATAAATATATAAATAAAGGAAAAAGATAGAAATGGATAAAAAATAAAAATAATGAATTTAAATACTTCTCCTATCACCTATTCCCTATTCAAAAGGAGCTAGGAATCGCACGCGCCTTAATATGGACCACCTTTTGTTTTTTTTTTTTTTAGAATAATTATTACATAAATCTACTAGTAGTGGACTTTTGTTGGGTGTTGAGGTGTTCCATATCTAGTAGTCAAAATTCTCCTACATATTTCTTTTCTTTTTACTTTAAATTTTAAAAGAAGAAAGGTGAAACAACAAGCTACAACAAATGATTACTTAATCCATCTCTTTCTCGATTTTATACGATAGCAAAAATCAGGAATAGAAGAGATTGAGATATTTCTCTCAATAATACAATACAAAAGAGGCCATCTTGCACTGCATGGACAGCAAAATTAAATGTTTGATTATTCCAAAAATTTGTTTCAATAACAATTTAGTTTTAGTAGTAATATTTTCAATAGCCCAAATAATGGGGAGAATTTTGAAGTGGTTGGATCACATCACATTTATGGCATAATACCCTTCAAACAACACAAATTAATACCCTAGACTTTTCCTACTGCAAATTATTAAGAAGGATGCTTTGGCTTTTCTTAATCAGAGGATCTATTAGCTTTAGCTGTGTCCAGTCCAAACAAAGATGATTTCTCCCTTGTGATTTGTTTCAACTGTTGTTGTATTATGTATAGTCATTAATGGTTGCATTAAAGTTAACTTTCAAAAAATGGGAAAGATGTGGATTCCATAGACATCAAACCTACAAAATCCTAGGAAGTTAAATGATCATCGTATATATATTTTATTCATTAATTTGCCTAATTAATTAAGAGTAAAACATCAGTTGCTTCCCTCTTTGGTCGCCTCACGATGCAGTTTCTTGTCATTCATACTAAATCACAACACTGTTGCGAATAAAAAGAAGCTTTCTTATTTTTTGTTTTGGGAGCATCTAATTCTCTTCTGATTGATTGTATCACCGAACTTACCCAATCAGAGATGAAACTGAATTGCATATCAAATAATCTTAACTCTTAAGGGCCCTAGAGAGAGAGAGAGAGAGTTGGCCCAAATAACTTTGCTACTAAGCAATCAATGGATAGATGCATGTTCTGGAGTTTCTTCCTCCACCTCAAAGAATATGCATTCCTTCTCACGTATAACGTAGTTGGGACTATTTGTTTTGCTATCTTTCACATGAATAGTTCAAGCGTCTCTTAAATTTTTTATTTCCATAATTTTTCCATTCATTTATATTAAGTAAGGAGTTTTCTAGTCCTATTGCTTGTTGGGACACTAGATAAGCAAATTTTGTAGAAATCTTATCTAATGAATTGAGGACCCAAAACAACGAGTCTCCTAGTTCGATTAAGGTAATTGAATTTGGAGGATATTCTTTGCTGAATATCTTTTTGTTTCTTAATATATGTGATTCATTCTAATTTGGCAATTACTGACAAGCAATGTCATGCAATTAAAAACTAGAGTGGTAAAACAAGATGGATTGGGATCATGTGTGGTTAGTAGCTTGTATATTACGTTGTTTTTGTTTCAACTAAGATGTTTTCTAGAAAATGAGTCATTTTTTAAAAAGAATTTTTTATAAAACTATCTCATTTTCCTATATTTGGTAGCAACCTTAAATGAGTTGAAAAATAATCTCTTAACTTCCTTTACTTAGCTTGCTGTGAGATAGAGTTATTTTCCAAAAAAAACTAGTAGAAAACAATCTCTAAAAATAAATCATACTTTTTATGTTGACTAAAAATAATTTTCATTTGACTCATTTTTTATGATTCTACCAAATACTAGAAAATATGGAATATATATATATATATATATATTTATGTTTTTAAGAATAAATTTTTGTAAAGTCCATAAGCTAAAGCAATATGTGATCCCTCCTTCACTATCCACAGTTTCACTTTTGTGATCATGTAAATAAGAACACAAACACATACATATTCTATAACAACAAATATATCATTTAAACTAGAAGAAATATGTAAAATCAAGCTGGCTTGGGCTTGGGAGTGTGCATGATGGTAAAAAATGGTCATTCAAACACTTCAAACAACCCATTTTTCTAACAGATACCTCAAACACCCGAAGGGCTAAAAGACAATCGAGGTTCAGTTTAACAAAACCTAAAGGAGGTGGTGTCCAGGAAATCAGTAGCATGTTTAAAGATATGCACAATAGTAGAAATCAGTAGCATGTTTAAAGATGAATTATTTGTCGTATTTGATGGAAATTGAACTTATTCTTGACTAGCCATATATTCCATATGATAAAAAAATGAAAGGTGATGGCTATGGAAGTTTGAGTGAAAAAGAATTGGAATACAAGTTGTGGTGGCATCGATCAAATTAGATCATGATAAAAATAAATTATTTGAGTATAAGGATTGTAACTTGTAATTGATGTCAGTCTTGATGCAACAACAAAAAAATTAAATGGTATAAATGAAGCAAAAATAAGAGAAGAATTAAATGGTATAAATGAAGCAAAAATAAGAGAAGGGAAGGGGAAAAAACTTTTTTTTTTCTTTTGTGTTTGACTTGAAGGTTATAATAGAATGAAAAATAGCTATGCGTACGTGAGTTCCACCTTAAGAACTCATATCTCTCATTTTCCTCTTAAATTGGGAGAAAAATAAGATTGTTAGCTGAGAGAAAAACATCCTTCATCAAAATTTTATTTCCTAACCAAACAACAAAATTTTACTAGCCCCGGCCCCCTTTTCACCTATTTCCTTTCCTACCCTCTCATAGCAAACCATGTCATGAAGAGTTTAGACATACAATTTTAGCTAGAGTGTTAGCACCCGCTCTTCCATAAGCCATATGTTGGTATATTTTAGAATCAAGGCACAAAAACAACCCATTACCCGGATGTGTATTTGCTAAAACTTTTACAATATTGCTACAGTAGACTTCTACATATACATGTTACTATTCACCAATTTATAAACTTACTAATCCGGTTTCGGAGCGGGTCCCGGGGTTAAGGTTTTAAACTCCTTTGTGGGGGATCGAACCTTAGTTCGCCCTACCTCAGCCCCTCTCTCTCCTCTATCTTTCACTTACTCAATGACTCCCCTCTCTTCTCCCTCATTTCTCCCTCTTCTCTATCTGTGCTCTTTGTTTCTTCTCTATCGCTATCTCTCTCTACTTGTCGCGGTGGTAGGTTTGTCTCTCTTCTCTGTCACTATCTCTCTTTGGTTGCCGCCGTGGGTAATGGGTTTGATGATCGGTGTAATCAGTTTGCTGATCGGCGTGGTGACAATTATGTTCTACTGCTATTATAGAAGCCAACAAATTGTGCCAAAGTAGACTGAGGATGTAACTAAAGTTCTCACTAAATTCATTAGGAAACAAAGACAAATACGATTATTAAATTTTTTTTTATGAATTGAAAAATTTTATTCCAACAGCAGCAAAAAAATTAAGCAACTACAACAGAGCCAGCTTCTTCACTAACATTTTTCTTTTTCCTAATATGTTGTTTAGAGTCTTACTTATATCCATTATATTCTTATTCAAGTGGTTATATATTTTTATTTTTATTTTTTTTAAAAATTAGTTTAATTTCCAGATCCTTTCATTCATAACATTACAAAGTACAAAAATAATGCACAATATTTTGATTAAAAAAGATCAAAATATATAACCACCTGAATAACAATATAATAGACTAGCCTCATCACACATGCAAAGTACCTGCAATGAGGTTTTTTTTTAGTCTAGAGTATGTGAGATTAGGAATTAAGGAAATTGGGAATTTAAAAAATAATAGTAATGATAAAAGAAACTAGTGAGTCTTTGATAAAGTTAAAAAAAAAAAAAAAAAAAAAAAAAAAAAAAAAAAAATTGGAACGTGGTCTTGAGGAAAATATCAAAGTGGACTGAGAATTTTTTTTTTTAGATAATTTTGTTTTGAATACATGGATTAGTAGGAAAGTGTCCTATTTTGTAAACATTTTACATAAAGTTAGAGATATATTTTTATCAGATTGTCCTCAAGTTTTGTCCCTATTAAACTTAAGGTAGGGGTATTTTTGAACCACGTAAAAGTTCAGTCCAAAGAGGAGAATCTTCTTCTGTACTACTATTTAAGAGCTTTCTCTGTTTGGACTAAACATTTTTCTGATTTCAAAATATTCTTACAACCTACATTTAAGTACGGCAAAACTTGAGGATAACACTAAAAAATTATATCTCTAACTTTCACCTAAAACATTTCCTACAAAATAGGATCACTCTCCCACTAAGCCACTCCCTTAAAGCAACTATACATTTATTTATTTATTTTTAAATAGAAAAACAAGTTAAACAACCCTATACTGCTATTTCTTTTTTTCCTTTTTTTTAAAAAAAATCATCCTCAGGTTTATCTTCCTATCAATTTTTTTTATTTAAAAACATTCTCAAGTTTATCCCAAAAAAACCTAAATAGATATATACAAGTTTGTTTACAATTTAAACTGCTATTAACTTAAAAAAATAAAAAATAACTACTCTTCCAAATCGATTTGGAACAAAACCATTTCCTAAAATAATATCTGCATTAAGGAATAGATTGATTAAGGAAAAGTAACTTGTTTGAAAACTTGCAATTTAATTTTTAAAGTAATATTCCAAGTGAATTTGCATCCAAGTAAATTTTTAAAGTAGTATTCCAAGTGCTATGTATGAGAGGAGATTATTTCAATAGCTAAGTCAAGAGATGTGATAGTATTTTGCAATGCTTTGATTAAGGAAATCGTATTGAATACAAAATTTTATCAATGAAATATTAATTTGTCTGGCACAACTATGCAAAGTAAATATTGATAATTTGCATTCATTATAATTTGAAATTACTACATTTTCCAATCACAAAAAAAAAACCTAAGAGTGTAATGAAAAAATTATTTTATCCAAAGCGTATAACACTCATCAAACCCTTAGGTATTTTTGTAATTGGAAAATTTAGTAATCCCTAATTATAATGGATGCTAATTATTAACTTTTACAAAAATTAAAAAAAAAAAAAAAAAAAAAAAAAAAAAAAAAAAAAGAGTCTCGAAGGATAGTATAAATAGATAGATACAAAACTCTAAACAACTTATTAGGTAAAAGAAAAAAGAAAAAAAAAAGGAAAAAGAAAAAGAAAAGTCATTTAGGCTATAATGCAAAACTCACCATCTAAGTTTCACAGAATTCATTTTAGTCTTCTAACTTTGCATTCAATCAATTCAATCCTTGATAACGCCTTAAAATGTATACTTGTTATATATTTATATGGGCGTTACCTCCTTATTAGTATGCTTGATTTGTATAATTAAGCCATGATTTGCATTAGTCCCTATTATTTATCTTTACATAATTTCTTGAATAAGATGCTATTCATTGTGTTTAATTTTCTACTTTCAGGAAATCATGTGAGAAAGATGAGTTTACAGGAATTTGTAAGAGAATGGAGGCCAAACTAGAATTAAAGTGGAGCTAAAGGACCATGCTTAAATGTCTAAGGAGGTGCAGCTGGAGTGCTTGGATCGTCTACAATGATTGGAAGCTCCAAATAAGGAAAGAAATCAAAGAGGCAGAATCTGAAAAGGAAAAATCTAATTTGAGCACTGATCAGTATTTTGGACGTATCTCTCTCCTCAAAAATCCAATACACACAAGGCCAGATGAGTTGGAACCATGATTTAAATATCTACAACTTTCCTGTTTTGAGTTTTGCGAAATTCTCAATTTTTGGCAGCCGAAATTAACTCACAAATTATTACTGTAAACTTGGACGGAAATTAAAATAGTAAATGTTTTATTTTCTTTGGACACTTAGACATTAGGGTTTAGAAGGGAGGCTGTGAGAACGAATTTTGGAGAGCAAACCTTGTATTTTTCTTTCTCTAATGGCAGCCTAAACTCTTTGCTAGGGCTAGGGGTTATGTTTCTTCTATACGGTATGAATATTCAATGTGATTCTTTCTAGGATTTTTTCTACAATATATTTGATTGTTCAATTAGATTTCTTTTGATGTATTAGTTCTTCCATAATCTCAATAAGTTCAATCATGTTTTTCTTATTGTTTAGATGAATTTCTAATAGTTTCAAACAGAAATCAGGATTTAAAGTGAATGGGTTTTTCTGAAAATTTTTCTAACCACATTATCAATCGAGATTATCATGCGTTCTTAAATTGTTTCAGTTCAACCAAATCATAAGTTTTTAATTGTATAAGAATAATCAATTATGAAATAGATGTTTTCTTAGATCACAAAGAATTTCATATCGATATAGGGAAACACCCCGATACCCTAGTATTTACATTATTGATTTAAATTAGTTTTTATTATTATTGTTGTTAACAATCACCAAGCAAAAGTATTTTTCTTCTTTACCCAAATTTTTGTTTAATTATATTGTCTTTAAATCTATCATGCTCCTTGTGGTTCGACCTCGGTACTCCAAGAATTATATTGCTACGATCTCCTGCACTTGGGAGTGAGCAAGCAGTCCTATAAGTAATAAGTTTGAAAAATGTTCAATAAGTTAGTAACGTTTTCAAATTATTTAATAAATTAACATCTCGAGTCTTTTAGACTTAAGTTCACAGCAGTAACTCGAGGGCAAAATTTGCTAAATAGTACGATTTTAGGAAATATTTCGGTGAATAGCATGCGCGTGAAAGTATTTAGTTAGTTAGACTAATTTTGGAACTTGAGTTTGCCAAACTCGAGTTCCATCCCAAAATCCGACCAAGATATATTTGTAGTGGGTCTTTTTGTGGTTAAAGTGGGTTGGGCTGCCTCTTGCGATATTGGGCCCGAATGTTCTGAGTAAGGGAGTTGAGACTGGTCCAACTGCAACTCAACTTGGTTCGACTTGTGCACAAACTATGCCTCATCTGCCAGAAGCACGCTTACAGCGAGTGGAACTGTTTCAAATGAATTGCGGCAGACAGACATGATAATAATAATAAAATCAAATATTTTGAGATCTTTATTAAGGCGAACAGATAAACGTTTCTTAAGAAAAAAAAGATAATCACAATCTTAGCAACAATCATTTTATAAGAAAAGTAAAGGGGATCGAGTGGGTAGTTTGTGAGTTGATTGAGAGAGTAAATAAATTAGATCAAGTCTGATCCGCAGGACTAGAACCAGAGAGGGAAGAACACCTCTTCTCAAAGTGTATAATCTCTCAGAGTGATCCTACCGTAGAAATTAATCACTTTGAGGGGAAGTGGACCTAAATGGTTGGTACCCAAGAACACCTTTCATTTCTGGCAGAGAACAAGATTTTGAGAGGGAGAGAGGGAATCAACCTATTGGCGCATGCCTGCTATTCTAACTCTCTATCTTTTTCTCTTCTTCTTCTCTAATATTCCTCTTTTTTCTTTTCTTTTTTTCTTTTTTAATCCTTATTTCTATTTCCTGACTTTCAAGTTTTCAATACTGTGATGCTTACTGTTGTTGTTCCTGTATACGGCAAGGGCCTCTTTATAGTGCCTGTCATGACCGAATTTTACTATTCTAACTCTTAACCACTTTTGTCTGGTCTGGATGTACCTGCTGACCACCACTGGTCCAACTATGTGTCACTCCCTATTGTCAGACAAAAGAAAGCTATTTTGTTTGTTTGTCTGCCGTGGCACCCTTTCCTGTTACAGTGTGGGTGCCTTCTCTCTCTCTCTATCCCTTATGGCATGCACCTAGTGGTTCCAGTTCAGCTATGCCCGTTTGGGTGGTATGTCATCCCAGCAGGACACTTCCCCCAAAAGAGCCTTAGTAGGAACCTCAAAAATAGGTTTTCCCCTCTCCCCACAACCAAACTATGCCCTCTTACCTCTAACCCATGACCTCACCGTGTCCTATATTGGCTAGGTACAGACTGGTGAAATTTAGGCCTTACGCGTGCCTCTCTTCCATGTATGTCCAAAATCTGTATGCTGCTCATGCGTCTACCATGGTTGGTCTACACAGTCTGCCGTCCGTTCTTGACCATTTCCTGGTTTCCCTTTCCTTTATAGCTTGCCCTATTCGGGGCTGGGCCTTGCTTGATGGTGGGCTTTGCTTTTTCCTCAGCCCACCATTTTTCCTGCTACCATCTCTTATCATACCATTCTATCATTCTTGCTACGGAGTTTATTTTATTTCAATCTGGCTAAGCCCTTTTGGGCCTGCCGTTTATTCTTCTCCTAATGGCCTAACAAAACCATTGGTTCTTGTGTTACATTACTAGCAGACTCTTGTGTCCCATTTGTTTTCCCTTGGGCGTTCAGGGCCCGTTTGCTTTCCTTAGACTTCATCGGCCATTTTCCTAACTTCGCATTACCATGGGCTTTTACTAAATTCTTTGGGCTTCCCCGGCCTAATTATGTTATTCCTCATCTTTGGGGTTCATGGACTTGCCATCAACCCCTTACTTTCTTTGTTTTCATTACTTTGGGCCTATCGTAGCCCATTCTCACTTTTCCACATCATATACTGCCTATGGTTTGCTTTTCTCTCTTTCTATTCTAGACTCCTTTAAGCCCATTTACCTCATCAAGACCTATTTATTTATCTCATGGGTCTGTGATCTATTATTCTTGCCACGTGGGCTTAATGGGTTTTCTATCCGTTTGCCAACTCCTTTCTGTTCATGTTGCTGGGCTTCTCCCTTCTTCTTGAGCTTTCGAAATGGCCATCAACATTTAGCCCCCTGTACATATGAAGCGTTCCTGCAGTTCATATGTGAATAAAAACTCCTCTGCCTTTCCTGTCTTTCCATCTTCTTTTCTTTCGCGGGTTTTTTGAACAGTGGTCCCTACCTTACACACACATATATATTCATATATATATATATATATATATATATATATATTTTCCTACCGTGAGTAGTGTTGTCACTTCAGATTTCCTAACTTGGCAGTTATTTTGAAATATAGTCGTCGTTTCATTAATTTCACCCTCTTTCTGATGGCTGACCCATTGCCTCCTTTCGTGCCGGCATTAATGACCTAGGTATTTAAGAAGGAGTCCCTCTGTAATCTAAATACAAACTCTTTCCTTCTTTCTAGAACTTTCCTTCTGTTTCCCCTTTCTTCTCTGTTTTCTCTTCCTCAAACACCCCATACATCTTCTTCGATCAAATTCCTCCCACTGCAGGTGGTGTAGACGAGGAGGCGGTGTACTCCAAGTCGGACCACTCTGACAAGGAAGAAACGGAGCATGACCCAGACAGCGAGTGCGCTCCACTCATTGATCCTTGGTACAACGTTCATCCCCATTTCCCAAAGATTCCTGGCGATTAGGTGCCACCGCCGTCAGGCCGTGTATGGCTCTCTCTTTGCCAGCAAAATACAGACACTTCCTGGGCTCCGTTGGTCTCTTTGATTCCCGATCTAGTCATTCGCCAGGGTACTTTGCTCCCTGTGCCCATCCATTTTGAGTTTAGGTCCGGTACCGCCTTGGGTTGGAGAGAGTGGGTGGACAGTGAGTTATTTGACACCGGCTTCATAGGGTTATTGCAACGGGCTGGTGTTTTGAAAGCCATAATTTCATCTCGCTGCTTGTCCAACTTCCGGGACCTCTTCAACCTTCGTCACTTGGTCATTGTGACCCTAGAAGATTTGGCCAACCAGTTACTCCTGCCCATCCTTGGAGACGTTGGTCCTACCACCTTAGAGCTTTCCCCGGAAGAAGAGACCGTGGAAGCTGAGTTGAAGAGAAAGATGAGTGGGAATGCCAAGCTGTCTTACTGGGTTAGTTCTTCTTCTAAATTTTCTGAGTCTGTCCGCCGTGCGGCTTTTGTTGCATTTTGGCTTTGCAAGTTTGTTTTTGGGTCCCACCCTTATTACGCCGTGAAACATTTATATTTCCACTTGGCCATTAAGATTTCTGCTGGCCCCTATGTTCTTGGGGCATCTATATGTTCAACTGGATATCCTACGGAGTGATGAGAGCCAGGTAGGCTCTTGTCATATAGTCACCTCCTCTGTTCATAGTACTATTTTGCAACACCTGCTGTACGAGCGTTGTACTAAGCATTTGTCAAAGTGTAGGCCTTCTCGTTTTGCCAGAGACAAGTATTAGTCGTGTCTGCAGGCCATTACTGATTTTTATGGTAGATTTGCTTCAGACTTTCCATTAGCCTTTTGCTAGGTTAGTCTAAAACCGATTGGCCATTCTGCTGTTGAATCCTTTGATCAAGGTGTAGGATTTTCTTGGAGGGCTTATAGGAAATTGGGTGTCGATTATACATGTGTAGATTTTGCCATGAGTTTGTTTGTTGATATCGCCGGGACTACCACTCCCTTGACCGGTTTTGATGAGAACAGAATTACTTATTTAACGGCCACCAATGCTGGGTGGCTGCCTTAGTTGGCTGACCAAGGGATTAGATTTGTTCATTATCCTGCCAACCATGTGAGAAGGCAATTCGGATTAGATCAGGACATCCCTGATAACCTTTCTTTTCTTATGGAATCCCCCACCTCTGTTCGACCCTTTCTACGACCCATTGCTTTTGAATTTTGGAGTCAGCGTTTTACTGCAGTCACCGTTCCGGGCTCACTAAGGGAAGGTCTTTGTACCCTTGCCATGCATGAATATTGGCAGGCCATGATGACTTCATTTGAAACAGAGTTGATAGGTAGTCATGGCTTTTCTCTCATTCCTCCTGATGGGCTTAGCGCAATTATTTCGGTCAATCCTCAGTTGCTTTTGCCTTCCAAGTCTATATTAGCGTATGCTAGGAAGTAGAACCGATCTAGTATCTTTGAGTGGGATTAGGAGAAAATAGGTGGTATTGGCACGCTGGTGATTATCCTCCGGGCTGGAAGAAGAACATTAAAGTGATAAATATTCTTGGGCTGAGTAAGAAAGCTCCTGCCAAGCTTAAGTCTGCGAGTAAGCCGAAACCTACTGCTTCACGGCCATCTACAAATGCTTCCCCTTCTAGCAGAACACGAGGCAGCAAGAGAAAGACAGCCTTTCACCCTGCATCTGCTGCTGAGCGGAGAGTAAGTTACTTCTAATTCTGCCCCCTTCTTTTTCTTTTTTATATACTTTTGACTTTCCTACTGCTACATGTGTGTTGACTTTTCTTTTTAACTTTATCTTTTGTTTTCTTTTCCCCTTTGCAGTCTAAGCATAAGGAGGATACATCAGCCACCCGACCTATTTTACTTGATGAACCTGAGTTTGAGGTACATCTCCTTTTCTTTTCTTCTTCTCCCCCCCCCCCACCTTTTTTTTTTCTTTGCACGCATTCCATCTGCCACATGCTCTTGTTTGACACATCTGCTAAAAAGTTCCTTTAATCATCACATTCTTTTTTTTTTTTTTTTTCTAGGATGAGCCTGAGCCTCTTTCTATATACCACCCTACGGCGGAGGAGCTTTTTGCCTCTATGGGTGCGCCCATAGGAGGCTTTTTTTATGGGGCTGACATAGTATTTGTAACACCTGTCCCTTCTGCTGCACCCGGAGTTCCTGCTGAGACTTCTAGCCTTCCCATTGAGCTGGTACCCATAGACGAGGGTACTCATACTGGGAAGGTTAGTGAGGCCACTCCCGTTCCTGCCAAGACATACTTTCCAAAAGAGGTGATCACTCCTCCTGCTACTATTCAGACCGAGGCTCCCTCTCCTGCCACACCCCTGATCATCTCTACCAGTGACCCCTTTGCAGCTCTATCCCAGGCTGTGAAGGATGGTTCTTCACTGGTGGTTACTCCTTCTTCCATTCCCAGCTCTACCGCACGTGGTCCTGACGTGGACTTGTCCTTCGAGGGGTTTGAGGACGTCCTTGAGGATCCGGACGATGAACCTGTTTTGAATAAGAGGATTTCTGACTTTGACGAGGAGGAGGATGCTCCCATTGAGACCGAATTCATGGGTATGTGCCTTTCTCCCTTCTTTTTGTTTTTTGACTAAGTCCGTTCCTCCCCCTTTTTTGTCGTCTCTTCCTTAGGCGTAGGTATTTGCATTTCCCTTTTGCTGCAATTCCCTTAAATATGTACGTCTATTTCCGTATCTTGCAAAGACTTTTAAGGGGCTAGGAGTCGTAGCAGAAGTAGATATGCCTTTGGCCACTGCTCCTGCCACACCCATAGCACCTGTTTCTGCTATTCTCACAGTGCCCATTTCTGCCGTACCTTTTATACCTGTTTCTGCCGTACCTTCCGCACCTATTTTTGCCGTTCCCACAACTTCCATTTTCACGGGTCCTGGTGAGTTTCTCGGCTCCTCTCTTATTTTCTTTCTTGCAAGTTTATTGCTCATAACTTATAGTTTTTCATCTCATACTCCTTATTAGGTCCATTGCCTACTGTCCCTTCTCAGTTTGATGTGGGCAGTAGTTCTGCCACGGTTCCAGACCCCGTGGGTGAGGCCGTAGCCTTTTTTGTACATTTTGATCAACCTAAGATTAACAACCTCGATCCTGTAGACTTCTGGGCTTCCAGCCCTCCTTACGTGGACTTCCATGGCTTCAGGGTTCTCCAGGATTGCATTTCTCACTTAGAGGCAATTTTCAGTAGCTGGGGAGACTTTATGCAGGGATTCCGTCTTGGTCGCTCTGCTAAGGAGCATTTCTTGAATTTGCTGGAAAGCATAATGAATGATATTGAATATAACTTTGTTGATACTGTCTCCTCAGAGAGGATCCTACAGTGGAGGGCCGCGATTTAGAAGCTGATCAGTGTGTGTTTTGCTGTGGAGTTCATTCTAGATCATCTTCGAGAGATTGCCCAGGCTTTTTTCATGAGAAAGGTTCAGCCTGCCGTAGATGCTATTGACTCACAAATAGAGACTTTGAAGAAGGAGGTGGCAGATTTGGAGGGTCGTTGTGAGCGCCTCTTTGCTAGCATTGGTGGGTCCAGTCGCTTTGGAGACTAGCCTTTTATCTCTAGACCTCGCTGATGCAGTTTCCCCCTTTTTTTTGTTCTTTCCTTCTTTTACCCCGACTTAGTACACTTTATCTACATACTTCCCTTTTACAGCACTTATTTAGCTAATTTGGCATAGTTGCTACATTTTGGGTTTGTAACTCTTAAAATGCTACACTTGTTTGATGTTTATGCTATTACTTTATGACATGGAATGTTTCTTATAATAATTCATGTCCTTTTCATCGTGTACTCATAAAAGCATGTTACAAAACTTGTTTGTGACATGGTCACTTGAAGGAAAAAAGAAAAACAAAAGATAAACCTTGAACTCATTGAATGAAAGGGACAACTACATAACCTTAACTCAGGCATAATAACGCTTCAACCATTTCCTATTGATGGGATCCATTAGGTCCTTGCCATCCATTTGGGCTATGCCCGTTTGGGTGGTATATCATCCCAACAGGATACTTCCCCTAAAAGAGCCCTAGCAGGAACCTCAAAAATAGGTTTTCCCTTCTCCCCACCACCAAACCATGCCCTCTTACCTCTAACTCATGACCTCACTGTGTCCTGTATTGGCTGGGTATAGGCTGGTGAAGTCTAGGCCTTGCGCGTGCCTCTCTTCCATGTATGTCCAAAATCTGCCTGCTGCTCATGCGTCTGCCATGGTTGGTCTACACAGTTTACCGTCCGTTCTTGACCCTTTCCTGGTTTCCCTTTCCTTTATGGCTTGCCCTATTTGGGGCTGGGCCTTACTTTATGGTGGGCTTTTCTTTTTCCTCAGCCCACCCTTCTTCCTGCTACCATCTCCCGCCATACCATTCTATCATTCCTGCTGTGGAGTTTGTTTTGTTTCAATATGGTTGGGCCTCTTTGGGCCTACCATTTATTCTTTCCCTAATGGCCTAGCAAGACCATTGGTTCTTGTGTTACATTACTAGCAGACTCCTGTGTCCCATTTGTTTTCCCTTGGACATTTTGGGCCCATTTGCTTTCCTTAGACTTCCTCGGCCTTTTTCCTAACTTCGCATTACCATGGGCTTTTACTGAATTCTTTGGGCTTCCCCAGCCTAATTACGTTATTCCTCATCCTTGGGGCTCATGGACTTGCTATCAACCCCTTACTTTTTTAGTTTTCATTACTTTAGGCCTGTCGTGGCCCATTCTCACTTTTCCACATCATATACTGCCCATGGTTTGCTTTTTCTCTCTTTCCGAGCTCCTTTAAACCCATTTACCTCTTCAAGACCCATTTGTTTATCTTATGGGCTTGTGATCCAGTATTCCTGCCACTTAGGTTTAGTGGGTTTTCTATCCATTTGCCAACTCCTTTCTGTCTGTGTTGCTAGGCTTCTCCCTTCTTCTTGGGCTTCCGAAATGGCCATCAACAATATCTAACGGGGGAAAAAAAAAAAAAACCAAGTGGAACCCGAGTTTATTAAACTTGAGTTCCATGCGGTAAAAAAAAAAAAAAAAAATCCAGATGGAACTCGACTATGGCAAACATGATTTCGGTTATTTTTTAAAAAAGGAAACTAAGATTAATAAACTCGATTTCTAGGGCACTATACATCCTTCACATTTTGATTCTTCCTAACAGTCACGCCGTCCCACTCTCTCTCTTAGTCACACGTCCCTCTCTCTTGCTCCGGTCTCTCTCAGTCACCGACGTTCCTTCACGGCATCCCTCTCTCTCTCCGATCTCGCTCTTAGTCACACATCGTCTAAATACACCGACGTTCCTCACATTCCTGACCTTGGTCGTGCCTGCAAGGTAAGTCTAATTTTTAAGCTCAATTTCATTGTTCTGCTTGTAATTAATAACCAGGTTTGTTTACTAATCATATTTTAATGTTGGGTTTATGCTTGATTACATAAATAATAGGGTAGGTGATTCAGTTCTGGTAAAGTTTAATTTTAGTGTAATTTGTAGTTTATGCTTGAATTTCTTCATTAGGGCCTTTTGGTTTGCTAATTTCTTTTTGGGGTTGGTTTAATTTTGTGAATTTTTTTCTTTACTTTTTAGTGTAATT
Source organism: Quercus lobata (assembly GCF_001633185.2). Classification (NCBI taxonomy): domain Eukaryota; kingdom Viridiplantae; phylum Streptophyta; class Magnoliopsida; order Fagales; family Fagaceae; genus Quercus; species Quercus lobata. The sequence continues at coordinate 411,334 of NC_044911.1, read as the reverse complement.
TGTATTTTATGCTTGAATTTCTTCATTAGGGCCTGTTTGTTGTTTCTTCAAATATTCTGGATCTATTCAAACGGTCAACAAAACAAAACCCATTACTCCAATAGAGCAAAATGTGAAAAAGATTGCTACTTTTTTTTCTTTTTCTTTTGGGTTAAATTTATTTACTTTTGTTAGGGTTGCTGAGAAAATGTACACAAGTCTTGGAAAGAAAGTTTAGATCTTTTTGTCTTTTACCTTGCTTCCTTTTTGATTTTATTACTTTGATTATTGAATGTTGTAAATTTAAAGGATTTTAGACGATATTTTATATTGTATGGTTTAAAATAAATCATGTGTCTTTTCTTTTTCCTCTCATACTTGGCACATTTATGCATAGATCTTGTGTCTTTTCTTTTTCCTCTCTTTTATTTCTAATTGACATGACATAACTTTTTGCAGCATGACAATAGATCCTGGGCCCATTGATCGTAGCGTTTTGACGGAACAAGTGAAATATCGATCTGAGTTACTTTGGAACCCTGGAGGCCAGGTAAAAATTTTCGCATAATGGTATTTGGTGATTGTGGTGGGCCTTTTTGTGGTTAAAGTGGGCTGGGTTGCCTCCTGCGGTATTGGGCCCAAGTATTTTGAGTAAGGGAGTTGAGACCGGTCCAATTGCAACTCAATTTGGTCCGGCTAGTGCGCAAACTATGTCTCGTCTACCAGGAGCATGCTTACGGCGGGCAGAACGTGGTGCTTATCCTCTGTTTTTGCTGTAGGACTGACTTTTTTGGCTATGTAGCAAAATTTTCTACTGTGCAACAAAGCTTCCTACTGTGCAACAAAGCTTCCTGCTGTGCATTAAAGCCGTCTGTTGTGCTTTAAAATTGTCTGTTGTGCTTTAAAGCCTTCTGCCGTACAGTAAAACCTTTTGCAATGTGAATGACTACTCTTCGTTTTTACTGCAGAAATACTTTTCTACTTCCTGCACATAAACAAATCTAAAACCCAAAGAAAATACCCATCAAACAAATGTTAGTTTAAATGGGTTAGCATATTCTCAAATATATACATACATATATGAGTATATATACTTATATGTATTCACATATACATATATAAAATATATTTTGTAGAACATGAGAAACAAGATATATGTATATATATAATTATGGCAGGATAATGATTAGTTTGTGTCAACAGTTAAACACGTAATAACAAATAAAGAAGAAAGATTCCGCAGAAAAGGTTTAGCTAGTATAATAGCCAACACGGTACATATAATGAAAAATTGCTACAGCAGAATAACTAGTACAAAAAGTAAATATATCACAGCAGGACAACTAATACAACAAACATGATAAAAACGTGTTACGGTAGAATGACTAAATACAGCAGATATAATTTATAATGAGAGAAATCAAATATATTTGCAATCAAAATCAAGTACTAAATCTTCCTATAGGATAATTTAACCAATAAAGAACCCAAATCCCAACTTGAACAACCTTGTCATAGACTTTTGCCATCAAAGTTGTGCATTTTGGAGAATAGGCCTAAATGGCTACTAGCTATTACTTTTGGGGACATCAAAGAGTGGGTTTGCTAAGAGGGAGGGAAAAGATGGTCTATTGATGCATGCCCCTATTCCTGCCGTATTTTCTCTCTTTGTTTTACCACTTTCTTTCTTTCTCTTCGTTCTTTCTTTACTCTTAGTTTTTTATTACTCTTCTGCCATGTGTTGTTTCCCATTTGTGGCCTTTCCTTTTCCTGGGTCCCTCTCTCTGGGCGCTTACTACTCTCTTATCATGGGTTTTCCTCCCTTAAGTGCTTCCCTCCATTGGATTTCTCTTTCGGTGTTTTTCTCTCTTCCCTTATTTTTCCTTTTCTTCCTCTGTTTTTCCTCCTCCATTCCCCATTTTTTCTGCTTGGTTACCTTCCTTTTATAGCCAACTGATTCAATGAAATTTCTCCCTTTTACTCCTAGGGCTTTACCAACTGTTTTTGGTTTGTTGTGGGCATCTTTTCAAAATTACCCACTCACCCATTGGTTGGCCAGACTACTGCCATTATTCAGTTCATGTCTGCTGCACCACTACCTATTTCATGACAAAATTTCCTTTTGTTTGTTCCTGCTGTATACCTCTACCTCACTACCTAGCTCTATGGCATGCATCAGATGATCCCAACCATTTATTACTTCTTTTGGGTAAGATACTATCCCAGCAAGATATATTCCCCAAAAGAAGTCACGGCAGGAAACTAAATATAGACCCCCTTTTCCCCCCCACCACCAAACCACGCCCTCTGAATCCCCTTGACCGTGGGCCCACCTCCCTTGTATTGGCTGGGTACATGTTGGTGGTGCCCCGGCCCTTCTATGCTTGCTCCACTGTCTTCTGTGTTTGTCTCCCACGCCATTTTTGCCGTAGCAAATTAGCTTTGTTTTGGTCTGCTGCGTGTTTTGTCTTATTTCTTCACGCGTTTCCTGCTACGTTTGTCATTTTCCTTTGGTTTGGCTTTTCTTTCCTTCACGTGATTCCTGCTGCTGACACTTCCTGCTGCTCCTTGTTTCTTTTCACCGTGCTTCTTCATATTAGCTTTCATGCCTATCTTTTTTATACAAAAGGATTTGGGCCTTTGTGGGCCAAATAATGTTGACTGGATCAAAAGGGTCTTGGGCCAAATTTGTCTTTGTCTGCCGAAGCCATTTTGCCAAAGAACTGTATTCTGCGGCAGACTTGTATTTTGCTACAGATCCATTTCCCATGCACTTCTTTCTTTGGACCTTTCTTGCTCTTCAGTCTTTTTGGTGGGTCTTTGGGCCTTGCTTTTTCATTGGGTTTTCTTCCTCATGGGCCTTTGGGTATAGTTTTGCAAAAATGGGCATCAACATTCAGCCCCCTGAGTATATGGATTGCTCCTGCAATTCTTATACGAAAACTCATGTAGTTTTCTTTTGTGGGTTGTTTCACAAGTCACATGCGAATGCCTTTCTTTTTAGCTTGATTGTTTCTGCTGATTGCCTGCATGTTATTATTTGACTTGTGTCTGCTATATGCTTTCCTTTTGCTAAATTCCATTAACCCAGTTCTATCATTGGGCTTGTACTATGCTGTTTCGAGCTTTCCTAGCACATTTCATTGCTTTCGGGCTCCTTTGTCCCATTTTATTCTTTTGGGCATCCTCGGCCCGTTTCATCATTTTCGGGCTCCTTTGTTCCATTTTATTCTTTTGGGCATCCTCTACCCGTTTCATCGCTTTCGGGCTCCTTTGTCCCATTTGTTTTCCCTTGGGCGTCCTGGGCCCGTTTGCTTTCCTTGGGCTTCCTCGACTCTTTTTCTAACTTCGCATTACCATAAGCTTTTACTAACTTTATTGGGCTTCCCCAACCCAATTACCTTGTTCTCATCCTTGGGGCTCATGGGCTTGCCATCAACCCCTTACTTTCTTTGTTTTCATTACTTTAGGCCTGTCGCGACCCATTCTTACTTTTTCACATCATATACTGCCCATGATTTGCTTTTTCTCTCTTTCCGGGCTCCTTTAGGCCCATTTACCTCTTTAAGATCCATTTGTTTATCTCATGGGCCTATGCTCCATTCTTCCTGCCATTCGGGCTTAATGGTTTTCTTCTCAATTTACTAACTATTTTCTTCCCATATTGTTGGGCTTCTTCTTGCTATTGGGCCCCCTTGCCAAAGTGGGCATCAACATTACTCTCATTCAAAGGGATTGTTGATGATGATGATGTGTGCATCCTTCCTTTGCTTGTTTCTTGGTTTGCTTCTTGGAAATTCCTTGTGATCTTGGACTTCTATAGTGGTACTCATTTCTTTATGTTTGTGGCAATTTGTATACTTATTTCTTCACGTTTCTGCAGTAGCATGTACTCATTTCTTTGCTTTTGGGGGACAAATACTCATTTTTCTGCTTCCGCAGAATATGTAGACACTTTCTGCTGTAATACATGTTTCACAAGTGACGCAACCACATGATGGGCACGTTATGCAGGGGCAACATGATCAAGTTGAGTAGCCACACGATGCAAATGATCACGCTCCACCTAAACAAAAATCAACTTGCACCATCCAACCAAAGAGATGTGGCACAGGTTCCCACTTGGTACTCCAAGTGCTTTATTGTTCTTTTAATTTCATTTATTTTTCGTGGTTCTATATGCATGAATTTGTTTGTTTGTATAAGCTTACAAATGGTTTTATGAGCAGGTTAGAGCTCTAAATGAGTCATTACAGTAGGTTGTAGCTCCAACTGACAAAAACGCTCACCCTACAACCAAACAGTACACTAGACATGACCAGAAAAGAAGTAAACGCAGGGAGGGTGTAGCCTAAAGAAGATATTTTTTGAAAATGTGTGGTTTTTGCATTTTCCGTTATTTGAATGGTCTCTTTAATTTCTTGCATTATCTCTTTAAAGTGAGAAGCATCTTATTTGTTTCACAAGAAAATATGTTAACGGTAGATGAATTTAAGATTTTTTTAGACCTTGATATATATATATATATATATATATATATATATATATCTCTTCAGCTTTCTTAAGGCAATCCAATATTTTATCAAGTTTACGAGCTTGAGTAGTGTATCCTGCTTTCAAGGCCAGAGACTTTAAGAATGGATCCTTAAATTGAGTGTTGAAGTTGCTAGCAACATGTCTAATGCAATATCGATGATATACCGATACATAATCATGGGGCCACTGTTCAATGGAAGATATGATAGCTCTATGTCGGTTAGATATTATGCAAATGCCGGAATCGGGTACCACATGTTGTATTGCTATTCGCCAGCTTTCTTAAGGCAATCCAATATTTTATCAAGTTTACGAGCTTGAGTAGTGTATCCTGCTTTCAAGGCCAGAGACTTTAAGAATGGATCCTTAAATTGAGTGTTGAAGTTGCTAGCAACATGTCTAATGCAATATCGATGATATACCGATACATAATCATGGGGCCACTGTTCAATGGAAGATATGATAGCTCTATGTCGGTTAGATATTATGCAAATGCCGGAATCGGGTACCACATGTTGTATTGCTATTCGCAAGCAAGATAAAAACCATCTCCAACTGGCCCTTGTCTCATCATCCATAATCGTAAAGGCAAGTGGAAAAATCTCATTGTTAGCATTAGTAGCCACTGTAATCAACAATTTTCCTTTATATTCTCTATAAAGATGAGTTCCACCATTACTAATTACTGGCCTACAATGTGCGAATCCAACAATGAAATGAGCGAAAGCCCAGAACACATACTTGAATATAATAATACCTGGTGTGTCCCCGTTGATTGACCAATAAGACACTTGTGTACCCGAATCACTATCCTTATATGCCAACAACAACTTTTGCAACTTTTGGTACGACTCTTCCCAATTCCCATGTATGTTTGCAATGGCCTTTTATTTTGCATCCCATATCTTGTAGTACGATATTTTGTGTTGAAACATTTCCTTCATCAGGTTTTGGAGATCCTTTATTTTGTAAGTGTGATCTTCAAGTACATATTTGTGAAGTTCTTGAGTAAGAAAATTTGAATCCATCATTCTGCCATCTTTGTTGACCCCAACTGATGGACAAGTGTGAAGACTGTTGTATACTGTGATGGCCCATAGTCTGTTAAGTTTCCGTTGCGAGAATGCTCGAACTTTCCATGCACATGACTCGTTCACGCTCTTCACACACAATCTCTACCGGTTGGACCACTCAGTTGTATAACTCCTATTATTGTCCATAGAGTACACTATTAATGCCAGCTTCACCGCCTCTTTATTAGGGAAAATCAACCCTTTGTTAAAATTCATTCCCCGCACCCAACTTGATACAAATGGTATCTCAACATTTGAAGGATCAACTATATTATCCCAAGTGTTTGCATGAAATGACGGGGCATGAGCTTTGTAGGTAGGGATTGTATTCGTAACATTTTGCACACCTATATGATCGCCTATGTCATCATGAAACTCCATAGCATCATCATCATGATCATCCACAACATCATTATGAACATTGTCAACATTTTCATAGTGATCAACATACTCGTGGAAGTTGTCTCTTCCAATCATCTCTTCATACTCATCTCTACCATGATCAACATCACCTTCGTCTTCCCCCCCTAGAGATTATATACATTCTTGTTGATAACTAGATCTGCAAACATCCATTGGAGTTGGTGTCTCATGACATGGTAGTGTATAACCCCTAACTGTGGTGCATGGGGTAAAAGTCGGATGACCATTTGCATGTAATGATTGTAATTCTTCCCCTCCACCACCCTCCAAAATTGTTTGTTGCACAATCTTCACTGCCAAGTTCTGTACGAGGCTCCACACTTATATATAACTCAGTAGCTTTTAACTGAGGCGTCGAGTTTATCCTATCAAACATAATCTTTACATGCTTGTCTCCTTATATTTTAATAGGTGTGAAGACAATGCGGACACTGAAAACTGCATGAGGAGAACAATATATAATTTTTATGTCATGGGACCAACGGTCCAAATCTAGCTCTTTCATAATTTTCTTTTTCAACTTCTTCAAATTGATCTCCCGTCGTTTTTTTAGCTGAATAATCTCTAACCTTTTACCAAGCCCTTCATATGTCACTCCATGAATCACATCACTGCAGGGCTCCCCACCATAATATAGATATAAATCAATTGAACCCATTACAAACCTATTCAAAGTCAAATGAGTTTACTAAAAGTTAGTGACAAGTATAACACTTTTATCCGATATGAACTATAAAATATTATCTCCAAGCAAATATAAAGATAACATTGAAATTTTATTAGCTTCAAGCAAATAGAAAATATAAAATATAACGTTGTATGGTCAACCAAGTAAAAATAACATTGTATGGTCCACCAAATATAACATTGGAGATAATATTTTTGAAATTTCCAAGCAAATTTTGTATGATTAACCAAGCACATATAAAATACTCTCTCCAAGCAAATAGAAATATTTGAATTTTTATTCTCAAGCAATTTTTTATATGGTCACTAACCTTTAAAAATTAAAATCTGTTACAAATAACAAACCCATTACAAATAACAACACATTGCAAATAATAACATGTTAAACACATTACAAATAACAACCCATTTCACAAAAAAACTCATTACACATTGCAAAGAACAACCCATTACAAAGAACAAATAACAACCAATTACAAATACATAAAAAAAAAAAAAAAAAAACACATTACAAAGAACTAATTACTCATAAACACTATAAAAGTGGTATGTGAAAAATATGAGAAATGATATGTCCACAACATTTTTACAACAAATCATAAATGGCAAGTTGTTACTAGTTGTTTTTGTTGGGGTAAAAAAGTAAGTTTAGTGTTAAGTTCAAATTTGAACCAATAATAACTAACCACCTATGATTTGTTGTAAAAATGTTGTGGGCGTAGTATTTCTCGAAAAATATATCTACAAATGAAAACTTAATTCACCATGTCTAACCAAAATTTTTTTGAAAAAGGTTTAGATATTTACCTAGTGGTTGAAGAAGAATGCAGCTTTTAATTTTGTAGAGATCAATGAAAGTTTGCTATGAAGTAAAAAAAAGAGAGCTTGGGCGTGGGTGTGGGTGTGGGAGAGAATGAAAGTTGCATTTGAAGTAAAAAAAAATGGTGTGGGAGAGAACTGGGAAAGCAGTCTATGTGTATTAGGCGTGGCAGAGAGCTGGGATTTGTGATATATTTGAGAGTTATGGAAAGTTGAGACAGTTGGGTTAGTTGGAGTAATTTAATTGGAGCTCGAGTTTAGCAAACCCGAGTTCCAACTTTTAAAAAATTTTACCTGTCTGGAACTCAAGTTTGCTAGACTCGATTTTCAAGCGAGTAAACTGGAACTCGAGTTTGCTAAGCTCGAGTTCCATGTGGATTTTTTTTTTTAAATTCCACGTCAGATTTATGTTGGTCGGACCTCGAGTAGTAAAATTGATTTTTGAGGTGGAACTCAAGTTTGCCAAACTCGAGTTCCAAAATCAGTCTAACTAACTAAATACTTTCACGCGCATGCTATTCATCAAAATATTTCCTAAAATCGTACTATTTAGCAAATTCTGTCGTAACTCGAGTCTTAGAAACTTGAGTTCTGTGGAACTCGAGTCTTTACGCACCTAAGCAACCTAGCAACATAAACGCAACTCAAAGAAGCAACAAAATGAAAACAACGATGCAACAAAAACAACCAATCAAGAGAAGCAACAATGGAGCAACGAAGCAACCCCCACAGTACAGACTGAACCTAGGTGGCAAAGGCTCCAAGCAAGGGAAATTGGCTCGAACTAAACTTGTCCACTTTGGATTCTCACTCTCTCTCTCTCTCTAAACTAGATTTGTAGAAACCCTAGCATTTGGGTTTTGGGTATTTTCTGAATTTTTATTTTGGGTTTTAAGAAATAAAATTGGATTCTCACTCTCTTTCTCTCTCTCTCTGAACCAGATTTGAACTAGAGCCTTTGGGTTTTGGGTATTTTCTAAATTTTTGATTTGTTACCGTGAACTTGACTCTAAAAAACTTGAGATGTTAGTTTTCTAAATAATTTGAAAATATTACTAACTAACGAAATTGTTTGAAAATGAGCATTATTTGGAAAGAAAAAAAAAATCCAGTTTTTCCGTTTGATTTCGTCAAATGCACTGTTAGTTTCATTTATTTTTTTAAAAAATTTCTCCATTAAAAAATCCATAAGAATTAGCAGAAAAATTATATTTTGAAGAAACAAAAGTTATAAAAATATAAATCGTAATTGCTCTCACTTCTCTTCTTCTCTTTCTATAATCTGAATCTCTATCTCTCTCTCTCTAGGCCGGATCCAAGGAGCTCCATTCCAAGCTTCGTTCAATGCCGACCACCAAGCTCAGCCGCTCACTACTTCTCACCGGTCACTGTCCGACTAATGTTGCTTGGCGGTAGTCAAGTTTACTGTCCGACTATTGTTTGTGTTCAGCTATAATTCCACGACTGGGCTGTTGTGTTTGGTTGGTTTCAGAGTTTTTTGGATTTGGTGAACAACCCGACGAGGTGAGGTGAGGTGAGCTCTCTCTCTTATCTGATCTGGGTCTCCTTGGACTCTTTCTCTTTCTCTTAACTAGCGAATGTGTTTCATTGCGCTGGGACTATTTGTTGGAGTATGTGTATGTTTCAAACACTTAATGTATGTTTGTGTTCCACATTGGTTAGGAATGAATCTTGTAATGAGTTTATAAGGCTTTGCACATCTTAGGTGGTAAGTTGGATTACAATGGGCTAGGTGTTGGCTTGGGCTTGGGTTTGGGTTTGTTACATCATTCTTGGGCCTCATTCTATTTTTTCCATTCTTTTCTTTTCAGCCCTTTTGGTTCTACCCGTTGGGCATTAATTGAGCAACCCGTTGGGGCATTAAATGTGCAGCCCGTTGGCTTGCATAGTGACTGTTACACTTGCAGCCCTTCAGCCCTCATTAGTTAGTATATAAACCCTATATTCCCCTCTTTAGCTCAAAAGTTTTTCAGCTACAGCAGCCACCTCTCTTCCCTCTGTTTTTGCTCTGTTTTTTTTGCTCATCTCCACTAAAAATTTCAGCATCAATTTTTAGTTTTAAGGAAAAGCAAATTAAGGTTGTTCCTAGTTCTTCTTGCTTGAGTGTGTGATCAACTTGAAGAAATTACTATAGTCTAATCTTGGGGGGTTGTTCGGCCAAGAGAGCCATTCACACCGAGTTCTACTCCGGGTGGCACGAATCAACCTTTAAAGACAACGCATTTTGCGTGATTCTATAGTTTGTGAGATCTTTCTAACTCTATCTATTTATTTTTGTCATTGCTAATTTTTTAGGGTTTGTATTGTTGAATCAAAACTTGTTTATTTAGTCATATTTTCCAACACTATTGTGTTTCTGGGATTTTTTTTTTTAATAATTAAATTAGTTTTTTGCATTTTTCAATTTAAAAAAAAATGAAGAAAAAAAATTTACTTAACGGTAGACCATAACGGAAGTTTTACGTTAATTTTTAGAAATATGGGTGGGTGGTGAAAAAAATGTGTGAATATACCTATAACGTTGTTTACTGAAACTGCTGATCTAGTGACGCTATCCAACAGTCCTGGGTTGTTGCTTTTGAGATTAAAGTGGGTCTATCTCTATTTTCCATCACTCTTATCAGATTCAGATAAAAGAAAATCTTCTCTCACAGTTTCTCAGAAATGGGTTTCTATTCCCCAACCATGTAAGCAACTCTCTCTCTCTCTGCGTCCCTTCTATGTTTTTGTCAAGTTGCAATTTTTGACAAAGTAATTTGGTTTTCTTGCAGTGTGATTTGCCCTTCAAGCTTCTTCACACACTTGGCTTCGAAGTCTAGCTTTCCCACCAGGCCTTTCTTTCCTCCTAAAACAAAATGCTTCTCAAAAAAGTTCCACGTGGCGTGCTCTACTTCTCCTTCTGGTATGTTTTCTTTGCTTTTCTTTCTCTACTATATATATTTGTGTGTATACTTTAGGTTATGGTACTCTGCCTGATAATGGTAATTCTGCATTTTTGTTTGTTTCAATTGGTGAACATGTTATAGTTTGCAATGAGTTTTGATGGGCACACAGAAATTAAATTATTAATGCCCACAATCCTAAGTTTCAGTTTTTTATTTACTTGTTTGGAAATGTATATTATATATGAGGCTTTTTGTGCTTTGTCATTTAAAATTGATAAACTACTATTCATTTCAAAAGCTTAAGCTATTAGGAAAATGTAAATTTAATCATTTAATCGCTATTTAAACACAATAACTCTCTCCTCAGGTGTGGGGGATACGTGGGATTAAATTTTTTATTTTTTATTTTTATAATTGGAGGTGGAGTGGAGATAGGATTCAAATTTCAAACTCAAAGCTACTTGCTATACCGTAATAAATTACCAGTTGTCCCAAAAACTTAAGTTGTTAGAAAATGATGAATTTAATAATTTAACCTTTATTCTAACAAGAATATTGCCAAAAGTTTTAGCTAAATGTATGTAGCTTCTTCCCTCTGACTGAGCTACGAACAACATTATGATTTTGAGTCCATCCCTTCAAAGGATGTAACAAATCGGAATAACTTAATTTTAGTACTACACACCTACCCACTCACACCCTGAAGCAGAAAAACTGGTTCATAACTCTTTCTATTTAGTTCTAACTCACTTTTTAGATAAGATGGGTGTATCCAAGCACTAGAAACAGTAGTAGAAACAAAGCAGCTGGAGCAGCCCATAAGCAGTAGTTAGTTGACCTTTTCCATTTCAGGATGACTTTTAGGGTCACATGTATTCTATGCTTAGGCTGACTGCTCAAGATAAAATACTTCATATGACTTTGGTGGAATTAGATGTACCAAATCAATGTTCTTAAACCATAAGTTTTTGTTAAGTTCTCTGTAATAATAGCAATGATGGCTGTTATGAAAATATGCATTCTTTTATGCGGAATATGTATTCCTTTAATTTATTAGGCTACCTGACATAAGGGATTTCTTGTATTACACTTATATTCTTTTATGCTATATGATAAATGAAGATCATTCATAAAGTTGCCTTGGAGCCTGTTTTAATATTACACTTGCTGGTTTTACTTGTACCTGCAAATATTTTTATGTTGTCAACCCTGCTCTTGTAGTCTTATGGAATTCTTGGTACATCCGCTACTATGGAGCCCATGACAAAGGATTTGCCATCTGTTAATTTAACCTTCTTTTCCTTTCTTCCCCCTCATTTGAAAATTACCTATATCTGTTGTATTATTATGATATTTTCCCAATGTTTTGGACTCCATGTTTGAACATAAATAGATCATCTTTTTTTATCTGTTTCTTAACCTTGATGTTTTGGGGACGTTTAAATTTTTTTCCTTTTAGAATCAAGTATGCTATTGTACCATTGAATATTACTTGATGTTTGGACTCCATGATTTGAGATATGCGGAGGTCTTCATTTGACCCTCTTATGTTATTTATTTATATTTCCAGATCCTATTTTGGTTAAGGCTGCAAGAGGAGATCCTGTAAATCGACCTCCAGCATGGATGATGCGCCAGGCAGGAAGGTATATGGCTGTTTATAGAAAGCTTGCAGAGAGATATCCATCCTTTAGAGAGAGGTCAGAAACAACTGATCTCATTGTAGAAATCTCTTTGCAGCCTTGGGAAGCTTTCCATCCTGATGGAGTTATTATTTTCTCTGACATACTTACCCCTTTACCTGCCTTTGGTGTCCCATTTGACATAGAAGAAGTAAGGGGTCCTGTTATCCAGTCACCGATTTATTCTGAAGAGGGATTGAAGTCTCTGCATCCCATTGACTTAGAAAAACTTCATTTTGTGGGGGAATCCCTTAGGATATTGCGCCAGGAGGTACTTTCTATACTCATTCATGCCTAGAAAGAATAACAATTGTGCTGTTTGGCATTTGTTTTACATGTAAATTATGATAGAAGTGTAGTATCTCTCTTTAGTCTTGCTCCTGTAATTTATTTTATTATTTATTCTTTTGGGTAGGTTGGTGGGAACACTGCTGTTTTAGGTTTTGTAGGAGCACCTTGGACAATAGCTACATATATAGTGGAAGGGGGTACAACACGCACTTATACAACCATAAAGACCATGTGCCATACTGCACCACATGTATTGAGGGCCCTTCTTTCTCATTTGACACGGGCAATATCAGACTACATTGTATTCCAAGTGGAATCTGGGGCTCATTGCATACAAATTTTCGACTCATGGGGTGGACAACTACCGCCTGATATGTGGGAACGCTGGTCAAGGCCTTATATTGAAGAGGTAAATTGGAATGAATGGTTTCACCATTCACTGCTGTAGTTGTGGATGACATTGATTATTTTAATCTGGGCACTATAAAACTTTTCTTAAACTGTGCACTATGATATTGGGACTTCCTGTTAACAATTTGCTTCACAGTGCACTATGCATAGCTTTATCCCCCCCCACCCTTTTCTCTTTTTATTGTATTGATCTACTTCTACTTGACTTACTGTCTTACCCAAAAAATTTAAAAATATTATTTTTCTACTTGGTTTGCCACGATATGCAAAGGTGTGAATTTTCAAGTCAAGTTTCTTGCATAGTTAGTGTGTCATGTATAGAATTTTAGATACTGTGAAAATTGCAGAGCACAATTTTGTAACATGTGAAGAGTGACTCATAGACCAAGAACATCATTTTCACCTATCTGTCATTGCCTTCTCACTTATCATTTTGATGAAACATTGCTGTGCACGTTATGTCTACATGCTATATTCTTGACAAAATTGCAGGATTTCAACCGCTTTAGGGTTTTGTTTTTTGTTTTTTTTTTTTTTTCTGTGTGTGTGTTCTGGAGAGCAGAGCATGATTTGTGTAAGTTTTCACATTTTCTTATTTTTCCTTGGTATTAATTGTTTTTCTGAAAGTGCAGATTGCAAGTATAGTGAAGAACAAATGTCCTCAAACACCACTTGTTCTATACATTAATGGAAATGGTGGTCTTCTTGAGCGTATGAAAGGAACTGGCGTTGATGTGATTGGGCTTGACTGGACAGTGGACATGGAAGATGGAAGGAAACGATTGGGTAAGGAGGTCAGTGTACAAGGCAACGTTGACCCTGCTTGCTTATTTTCTCCTCTTCCTGCCCTGACAGAAGAAATTGAAAGGTTTGTGACAAAAGTTTCTAATAAAAATTTCTGTCACCTGCAATTCATACCCTCCTTTGCTAAATCTTGTCAAATTAGATAAAATTTGCAAGTTTTAATTAAGTTTAATAGACGTTTGACCAAAAATCTGACTGTTTACTTGAAATGAATCATGTCCTAAATCCTAATACATAGAAAATTTAAGTCCTTTAAAATGACAAGTGGATTGCTAGAGTCAGACTTAAAAACAAACAAGATATCACGAAAAGGAGAAAACTCTTCAAAATTAAAACCGTAACCCTAGCCAAATTTGGGGTTTAAGCGAAACTTGACCAAACGACCTCTAAAGGGTGCGAGCCACATATCATTCAAAAGCTTCTATGTGCTTGCCACGGAGACTTTCCTCTTTGCTGTTTATTGCCTAAGATTATATAGATTTTGTAATTTTTCTATTCAATCAAGAAGTAAGAGTTGGATAGATATGTGTTGTCAGGGAAATTGGTTAGGAATGGAGTTATTATTCCACAGAGATGATAAAGATTTCCAATGGTTTGAAAATATCCTAATTGGAACATCTAAATGACACTTACTTACCTGAGTCTCTGCATGAGCTGGTTGAGTCTTTCTTCTTATAGTCAAAATTACTTGTGTAACAAGAAGAACATGGGTATCATTTTCTAACAAAATTACCAGGTGTGACTCTGAAACTTAAAGAATTTTGATTTAATTTATGTATCTATTAAAGCATATGGCTTTGGTGGCAGTTGACATTTACGAGGTGTCTGACATGACATGAAGTGAATTATGCACTTTTGGTTCTTGTTGAAATTAAACTTAAAATTGACTTTGGAACTTTCATAATAGTATTTAACTGATAGATTTTGATTTTGATTTTTTGGGGCCAGGGTTGTGAAGTGTGCAGGTCAAAGGGGACACATTCTAAATTTAGGACATGGCGTTCTTGTTGGGACGCCTGAAGAAGCTGTTGCACATTTTTTTGAAGTTGCAAGAAGCTTGAAGTTTGATACACTTTATCAAAATCAAACAGTAGACTCTAAATTGGTAGTTTGAGGACAATATTCATTAAGCACAAGCAAGCTATTTTGTTTTCACTACCATATTCCTGTAAACATGCATGCTTAATCTCAATTTAGCTTTGTTTTGTTGTAGAGGAGGGGCTTTCCTAAAAGCTTTGAGATTGTGTACATTTTTTTTTTTTTTTTTTTTTTGTGTGTGTGTGAGCTAACTAGTTAAAATCAGTTGTATCTGTAATTTATGATTAATTTATTCAATGAATTAATAAATTATTAATTTTTGGTCAGTGTACCTGTACATTTACCATTTTCTTCGAGCATCACAAATTTAATACATGCGGGCTGCTTTGGCATCTGCAATCAGAGGATATATTTTAAATTAATCCCTTTTCTAGATATTATAATGGAATTCAAGAAATAGTTGTGATCAATTTTTTTTTTTTTTTTAAAAGGCTACATATATGATATGAAATAATGAAAGTGCAATTGTGGCGACATTATGTGTAGGGAGGGAGTAATAGTGTGAATGAAGTAAATCAAACATATGAAAAGGGAATACAACGATGTAGTAATTTGCAAGAAGAAGTGAGGAAACACAAAGTTGAGATCATAAATATAAAATATGTCATCATGAACGAACCTCTTTAAAAACAAAAAATCTGAGCATAAAGGAAAAATGATGGTTATTACAAAAGTGTTTGCTGCAGGGTTGTTTTCTTTCTTTCCAACCACTTTGATAAATGTCAACGGCGCCGCGCATTGCAGTTGTATCGAAATGCGCGTGGAAGGGACAAATTCTATTCATCATCTATATATATATATATATAAATGTCTCTAATTTGTAATTACATTACAGGGAGTTGCTTCCCTTCCTAGAGAAAAAGAGATTGTTAGTACTGTGGAGTTAGTCGAGGTCATATATGTTTGTTTGGACCAAAAAAAAAGCTAACTTTTGTGCAAACCAACAATGCACGGAACGTTTATAAAAAAACAAAAAAACAATAACATGGAACGGAGGAATTGCTAATAATTAAGAATAATAATCTTGTTCCTTTAAGAGTATTCACATAAAATATGTGAAAAATGCTAAACCCGAATTTTAGCTCTCGTTCTTTTAAAATATCATTCACATTAAGCATGCTATTCTTAAAATTTTTGACATCTTGGCTACAGTGGAGTGTCATCTTTGACACCCTATTGTAGCAAGTTGTTAGATTTTTTTTCTCTCTCTCTCTCTCTCTCTCTCTCTTGTGGTGTGCCTCTCTCCAGTGCTTTCCTCTCTCTCTCTCTCTCTCTCTCTCTCTCTCTCTCTCCTTCTTTATGCCTCCCCATCTCTTTTTGACTCTTGATCTCCACTTCAACAATGATGAGTGACACAATGACAAAGATGGTGCTGCTGTCGCCGTTTTTTCGAGGGCCTCGTCAAAGGTGTTGTGGACGTGTTCCCTGTCTGTGGCTTCCATCGATAGTGCCACGCTGGACATGAGACGCTTCGAGTGTGGCTGGGTTGATGGGGGTTTGCTAGTTATGGGTGTGGGTTGATTCCATGGTGTGGGTTGATTTATGGGTGTTAGGTTGATTCGGTGGTGTGGGTTGATTTGTGGGTGCTGAGTTGATTTGTGGGTGTGGGTTGATTGATTCGGTAGTTGGTTATAGTGGTTTGTTATGGGTTGAGGCCGTGGGTTGTCAATCTCTCTTTGGTGAAATCTCTCTCTAGTGGCTATGGGCTGATTGATTCAGTGGTTGGTTGTGGCTCATAGGGGAAAAAAAAAAGAATTATAAATAATAAATAAATAATATTTTAATAAAGTGGTAAAAAAAAATAAAACTTTTGATATTTGATATATTATAAAGTGAAGTATTAAAATAAATAAAATAATATTTTAAAATGCTAAATGTTAGACATGTTTGATGAGAATGATCTAATATTAATAAATAAATGCATCGGCTTCTTCTCATGTATTTTGTTTGGTCCACTAATAACAAAAAAATAAAAAATGGAAAACAGGTGGAGGTGGGAGGAAGAAAACGAGGCAAAGAAAGAGTACGATTTAGTTTTAGGAATGAAAGTGATCTCAATAAATTAAAGTAGAATAGAAATGTCAATGATCTCGATCTCGATCTCGTCACTTTTTGTCTCAATTTTTTGTTTCATTGAAAGCAGAAATCCCTCCCAATGACTTAGAAAGAAAGAAAGAAAGAAAGAAAATGTCAGGAGTTGTAGAAGAAGAAGAGTACAGTGATGATACTCATCTTCTCCGATCAACCAACGACCATGATCATGAAGGCGTCGTAGTCGTCCTCGACATCGAACAACAACAACCCTACGCCGCCTTCTCATCATCTCCCTCCTCCTCTTCTTCTTCCAAACCTCGTCGCCACAGTTTCAAGCGCCTCCTCGATAGAACCATTTCTTCTTCTTCTTCTTCTTCTGTTAGAGACAGAGACAGAGACAGAGATCCTGTTGTTGTTGATGCGGATCCTAGCGATGATGCCGTTCTAACCGACGCTGGTGCACCTCCCGAATGGGTTTTACTCCTCTTGGGTTGCCTCCTCGGCCTCGCCACGGGTCTCTTCGTCGCCGCTTTCAACAAAGGTGTCCACGTCATCCACGAATGGGCCTGGGCCGGTACTCCCAGCGAAGGTGCCGCTTGGCTCCGATTGCAGCGCCTCGCCGACACCTGGCATCGGATTCTCTTGATTCCTGTCACCGGTGGTGTTATTGTTGGGATGATGCATGGTTTGCTTGAGATTTTGGACCAAATCAGACAATCCATTTCCAATTCCAACAAATCCAAATCCCAATCCCAATCCCAAAGGCAAGGTTTTGATTTCGTTGCTGCTGTTTTCCCCACCATTAAGGCGATTCAAGCTGCTGTCACTTTAGGTACCGGTTGTTCTTTGGGTCCTGAGGGTCCAAGTGTCGATATTGGCACATCCTGCGCTAAGGGTTTCTCTGTTATGATGGATAATAGCAGTGATAGGGAATTGGCTCTTCTTGCTGCTGGTGCTGCTGCTGGCATTGCTTCTGGTATTCTTCATTCCTTTTCCAATTCTTTATTATTATGAATGGATTTGCCAACACCCTTGGTGTTTCCAACTTCAAATCTTTCCTCACCCATTGTAACTATCAATCAAATTATCAGTGGATACAATTTAGGGCAATTGCAATTCAGTCACTTTATTATGAATAGGATCATCAAATATAGAGCAATCATGAATTTAGTCACTTTATTATGAATGGATACAATTTAGGGCACACTATGATTTTAAATTTTTAATCCCTTAAATCTGCTAGGATTCTTCAATTTTGTTAGTGAACTATTGATTGTGTTAATTCAATCCTTGGAAGTCTTGAAAGGGGTTTCATTCTTACTCCTGCTGACATTGCTTTTAAAAATCAAGTAATAAAAACCTATAGTTAACTTTGATCTTTACTAACATGAGAAGCAAAGAGTTCAAAGAAGGCAAGGTTTGTATGATTATTGCTCTAGGAAAATTGATCTGTGGAGCTTTTGCATTAAAACTTTTGTGATATAGAGCTTTGACTAAGAATCTCTTCACCGTTCTGAGTGTTTGGAAAAATTATAGTGAATAGTGCTCTAAAGATCTGAATTTCTAAAGCATGTACACTAGTTCAATTTTCCTAAAAGCTCTAAATTTCAGCTTTTCTGTGTAAAATTTTAAGAGTATAAAGCTCTTTTTAGTGGGTTACCATACGCTTCATTTTTAGCTCTAAAATTTCTGTAAGCCTCTACTCAACACAGAGCTAGGCAGAGCCTTTGGCAATTAGCTTTGCCAACAAGTTAGGGTAAGTGTAACTTTGAATCTTTTTGGAGGCTTTAGGGATTAAATTGAGATGTTTGGTAGTTAAAGGACAAACGTAAACTCAGACTGACACATGATTCAAGGACCAACTAGTAGTTTGGCCTACAATTTAACTACTAGAAATTTATGTAATTAGGGGTGCAATCAGTGTAATCTTGGTACATGCAAGTTTAGTGCAACATTTTTTTTTTTTGAAGTAGATACCATATAAGGTTTCTGCATATAATTCCATGTTTTCATGTTATAACTTAAATGGTTAATACTCTTTTAAAATTCTTTCTGCCAGGTTTTAATGCAGCAGTTGCTGGTTGTTTCTTCGCAATTGAAACTGTGTTAAGGTCTAACAAAGCAGAGAACTCTCCTCCATTTACAACTGCGATGATAATATTGGCCTCTGTCATCTCATCAACTGTATCAAATGTTTCACTTGGGACACAATCAGCTTTCACAGTGCCTACATATGATTTGAAATCTGCTGCTGGTTAGATAATCATACCCTCATTTTTGACCCTCCTCTCAGTATACACTTGCTTATATGTGCATGTGAGTTTTCTACAGGTGTTTTTCTGAAAGGAGAAGCATAAGTATTTGTTTTGTGTTTTCATTTTTTTTATTAGGATGAATACACAGTTATTCTTATCCAGAGAAAATAAATGGTGTTTGGGGGGGGGGGGTGGGGAACCCAGCTTGACTTGAACAATAAACCTTGTTTTCAGGAGTCACCAGAGATTCAGTCAAAGAACTTAAGGTTCTTCCCAAAAAATAAAGCAGTAGAAGTTACTCAAGATTCCATTCCTTTTAATATGATATTTATACATGTAGGCTATTCCTGTTTGTGTACCCATATTCTACTTTTTGCTTCTTGCATTATCCCTTTATGAATTGTTACTGATATGGACATCTTCATATAAAATTGGGTGTGGTGCAAATACCGCCGCCTCAAGATGTCATGTAGGTGTAGTTGAAACCTTATATAGTCTCTTTCAAATTTTGGTATATTAGAATTTGAATAAAAATTAGGAAGGAGTCATGGGGGGGATTCGTAGCTTTCTCAGAGTCTAAATCTTTTCAATTAGTTGTAGAGGAAGGGGGTCGTTTTTTCTTATTAAGGATTTTTGAGAGGGGCAAGTTTGCCATGAGATCAGTTTTCATGAGCAAGAACGCAGCCCATTGGCTGATGTTTTGCATTGAACACTTTGTTGTTGGGAAGAGATTCAAGCAGTTTTTCACTCTTAGAGAGGGTGACACTGCTTTCTTTCTCCAATGGTGTTCCAATTTCTCAGGCCAGTTCTTGCTGTTATCTGAACTCAAAGCTGGTGGGACTAGGAGATCGATTATTGTACCGGAAGGCAATGAGAGATTTGGTTGGAGGGTTTTTGGTCTAGAACTAAGGAAATTGTTGTTTCCTTCTCAATATGCAGTGGGTGGAAACGGTCCCCCTAAATTCATTCCTCAGGCACGGAAGCATAAGCTGGAGGATCAAAACTCTAGAACTTTTGCTGAAGTTGTGCAAGGTTTTCATGGAAGAATTGAGGATAGAAAGCAGCTGTCACATCTTGGACTCACAGCCAAAGAGAAGTTTACACAGCTAGGAAAGGAGAAAAAAGGGGAGAATTTGAAACTCTCAGGTGCAAAAGTGGGGGAAATTCCAGTGAGCAAGTCTGGAAGGATGGAGGTGGTGGGAAGGATTTGGAGGGAGCAACGGTTGAGTGAGGTGGCTGAGGTGGGTTAGCAGAAGTTGGCAGATACTAGCTTACTTTCCCCAAGCTTTTTGAATTCAAAAGCTGATGTAAAGGGGAAGAAGTCTGATTTTAGGAGATCTTGCTGGGCAGGGAGAGGTCTTGTCATAGAGGTTGATGTGATAGGGAGGAGACGGGTCTCTTGGGTTAGAAAGAAAGGGGGAGTTTCTAAGATCAGAGGGGTGGTACGTAAAGTGGATTGGGAAGGCAACTCTGATGCTTCTAAGGTCCTTAATTGGGCTCCTCAAGGAACCAAACAGGATGCTCTTAGGCCTGGTTTGGGCCGTGGAACAAGCCCAGTGATGGGTTTTTCTTTCTCAGGCCCAAGCTTGTTTGAAATGGGTGAGTGTTCTCTGGCTGGGGAAGGTAAGTCAGCCCAGGTCCTGGCATTAGAGGCTTGTCCCAAGACTCGTCACCAGCAAGGAGCGTTGGACCGGAGCGCCAAGCCTTTGGTGGTGGCCGACGGCCCCTTCGTCGCCAGTCCTAGCTCCGACGAGCTCTTGGAGCCGCCAGGAAAGGACGCCGATCTCCCCACTGTCGGGACTGGGTCCGTTGGGTCTTCGTTGCAGCTAGTGGAGGTCGACGGCCCCTCCTCTGCCGGATTCAGCTCCGACGAGCTTCCGATGACACCGGGAAAGGCCGGCGACCCCTGCACCTCAGGTTTTTGTTCAGGTTCTTGCTCCGGCGAGTCTTCGATCCCTCCGATCAAGGCTGGCGGCCCCTCATCCGACGGAATTAATTCCGTTGTGCATTCGGTGTCACCGGGTAAGTCTGATAAGGAGCCGTTGTGGTCATCGGCAGAGAGGTTTCTATCTGATTTATTTCTGAGTTTATCAAGGGCTGGGCTTGTGGGCTTGAGGGACAACATTGGGGTTGAAGGTGGCTGGGACAGTTGTGTCATCTCCAAGCCGAATGTTGCCCTTGAAATAGTGCAACCCAGTTCAGCGGTGACTCCCTCGAAGGCTTTATGTGCTGTTGCTGGGGTGAGTGATTTGGTGGAGGACGAAATGAACAACTCAGATATGGGTTTGGGGGGAGAGGATAGTTTATCAACTCCTTTGTTATCTATCTCGTCCTTTGGGTTCCCTTTGGCAGCTGAGTTTAATTGGAGTAATGAGGCAGTGGAGAATGTGAACATGTTGAATATTTCTAGATGAGTGAAGAACAGACTTCCTGGGTTTAGTAAACTGGTGGGGCTGCCTTTGTGCCGGCATGAGAACTTATGTATTGCCTTGCTACAAAAGATTGAGAGGGAGACGGAGGCTGCCAAAGAGTTGAACAGGAAAGCTACTGCTACTAGAAAAGTTGTCATTTTTAAGGAGAAAGGGAAGAGAGAACTGAGGAATTTGCAATCCTCGGTTAATTATGATGGTAGGCAGCGTGCTGGCTGCTGAGTTTTTGGTCAGTGGGGGTGTTATTGTCTTTATGAATTTGAAAATTCTTTCTTGGAATGTTAGGGGTCTGAATGACGGTCGGAAACGTTTGATAGTGAAAAATTTATTGCGTGATTGGAAGTGTGATGTAATCTGCCTTCAAGAAACTAAGCTTGCTGGCCTGGACAGACAGTTGTTTGGTAGCTTATGGAGTTGTCCATTTATGGATTGGGTGGCGCTAGATGCTGTCCAGACGGCGGGTGGGGTTTTGCTGATGTGGGATAGGAGGGTTTTAGAGAGGTCGGAGTGTTTGGTGGGCTCTTTCTCTGTGTCTGTTCGGTGGCGTGGGGTGGGGGACGGTTTCACTTAGGCGTGTTCGGGGGTTTATGACCCAGTTGATAACAATGAGAGGGGTCTAATGTGGGACGAGTTGGTTGGTGTTCAGCAATATTGGAATGTCCCTTGGTGTTGCATCGGGGATTTTAATATTGTTCGTTTCCCTAGCGAGCGGTTGGGTTATTCTCGTCTTACTCCAGCCATGGAACTCTTTTCGGAGTTTATTGGGGATCTTCCCGGATGTGACCCAACGGATTTTACCTTGTCCTGTTTCAGATCATTTCCCAATTCTTGTGGAGGTAGGGGGAATGGCGAGGGGTAATAGTCCGTTTAGGTTTGAGAATATGTGGCTAAAGTCGGATGGGTTTATTGATAGAGTTCATTCTTGGTGGAATCGTCATTCCTTCTCTGGTACTCCTAGCTTTGTGTTTGCCAAAAAGCTGAAGGCTTTGAAAGAAGATATCATTTAGTGGAACCGGTTGGAGTTTGGTCATGTTGGGCGCAAAAAGTCTCATTTATTAGAGGCTCTAAAATCCTTCGATGCCAAGGAAGGGGAATTTGGCCTCTCTGATGCTGAGGCTTGTGAGAGAGATGTGATGAGATCTGAAGTTAAGAATCTTCTCTCTTTGGAAGAAATCTCTTGAAGACAGAAATCAAGGATGCTATGGATTAAGGAAGGAGATAATAATACTAAATTTTTCCATAGGGTGGCTAATTCCCGCAGAAGGTATAATAATCTGAGTATTTTGGAGGTGGATGGGGTGATCTATGAGGAGGAATCTGAGGTGGCTGCCCAGGTAGTAAACTTTTATAAAAATCTGTATCAGGAGACGGAGGAGTGGAGGCCTTTTGCGGAAGGTTTGGAGTTTGATCAAATAGATGGGTCGGAGAGGGGTTGGCTTGAAAGGAGGTTTGAGAAGGAGGAAATTCTTCTAGCCGTTAACGAGTTGGCTGGAGATAAAGCTCCAGGTCCAGACGGCTTCTCTATGGCCTTTTTCCACCATTGTTGGAGAGTGGTGGAAAGGGATGTCCTAGCAGTTTTTGAGGAGTTCTATCAACATAGTAAGTTTGAGAAATCTTTGAATGCTACCTTCTTAGTTCTCATTCCTAAGAAGAATGATGCTTCCAATATTCAAGATTTCAAGCCTATTAGCTTGGTGGGGAGCATGTACAAGATCCTGTCTAAGGTTTTGGCGAATCGTTTGAAACTGGTCTTAGATCATCTGATTTCTGAGTCTCAGAATAGTTTTGTGGGAGGAAGACAGATTCTTGACTCAGTTCTTATTGCCAATGAGTGTGTTGATAGCCGAGTGAAGAGTAAGATCTCGGGAGTTATTTGTAAGCTAGACATTGAGAAAGCTTACGATCATGTGAATTGGGAGGCTCTTCTGGACCTTTTGAAGAGAATGGGCTTCGGGGAGAAGTGGCGTAGATGGATCCGCACTTGTATCTCGACGGTCCAATTTTCTATTTTGATTAATGGGGCTCCTGCTGACTTTTTTGGGAGCACGAGGGGTCTGAGGCAAGGGGATCCGCTATCTCCTCTGTTATTTCTAGTCATGATGGAGGTCTTAAGTAGGATGTTGAAAAGAGTTGAAGGTGCTGGCCTGATTAGGGGTTTCAAGGCTGTTGGAAGACGGAGTGAAGGGGAATGTGTCTCGCACCTTCTATTTGCGGATGATACTATTTTGTTTTGGGATGCGGATGTGGAGCAGATCCTTCATGTGCGGATGCTTCTCCTCTGTTTTCAGGCTGTGACTGGTTTGAAGGCTAATGTCCTGAAGAGTGAGATGGTTCCAGTAGGGGAGGTTAATAATATTCATGCCTTGGCAGAGATTTTGGGTTGCCGGATTGGGTCCTTGCCTATGACCTACCTTGGTATGCCGTTGGGGGCTTCTCATAAATCCCCCTCTATTTGGAATCCTATCTTGGAGAAGATTAATCGGAGGTTAGCCGGGTGGAAGAAGTTGTATTTGTCAAAAGGTGGAAGATTGACGTTGCTCAGGAGTACGCTTTCCAGCCTTCCTACTTACTATTTATCTCTCTTCACCATACCGTCGCATGTGGCTAATAAAATTGAGAAGATTCAGAGGGACTTCCTGTGGGGGGAGTCGAAGGTTCATTTGGTGGGGTGGGATAAGGTGTGTGCTCCTCAGGTTAATGGTGGCTTGGGTATCAGGAAACTAACTACCTTTAATAAAGCTTTACTTGGGAAGTGGTTATGGTGGTTTGGGGTTGAGGAGACTCGTCTTTGGAGGAGGGTTGTAGCTTTGAAGTTTGGGGAAGAGTGGGGGGGTTGGTCTTCCAAGTTGGGTAGGGGTGTTCATGGGTGTGGTTTATGGAGAAGTATCCGAAAAGGTTGGGAGGTTTTTAGCAAGTTTATCCGGTTTGAGATAGGGGTGGGGGATAGAGTGAAGTTTTGGACAGATCAGTGGTGTGGGGACTCTCCACTCCATCTTTCCTTCCCGGTTGTGTATGGGATTGTTTCTAATAGAGAGGCTTCTGTGGCCTCGTCTCTCGAAAGATTGGGGACCGAGGCTCGTAGAAGTTGGAAGGTTCCTTTTCTTAGGGACCCTAATGATTGGGAGATGGGAGAGGTGGATGAATTTCTCCATACTTTGGATTCTTGTTTACCTCACTCCGAGCAAGGAGACCGCATGGTTTGGAAATTGTCGAAGAAGGGGGATTTCAACATTTGCTCCTTTTACGACAAGCTTCGAAGCCCCTTTCCTTTTACTTTTCCTTGGAAAGGTATTTGGAAGGTTAAGGCCCCTATGCACGTCTCTTTCTTTGTTTGGACGGCTGCTTGGGAGAAGATTCTTACAGGGGACACTTTGCGGTGTAGAGGCTTTGAGCTGGTTGATTGGTGTATTATGTGTCGTTGCAATGGGGAGACGGTGAATCATTTGCTTCTCCATTGTGAAAAAGCTTATAAGTTGTGGAGCTTGATTTTCAGATCTTTCGGGATCTCTTGGGTCTTGCCTAGATCGGTTGCAGAAATGCTCTTCAGTTGGTGGAACTGGTTTGGAAAGCACTCTTCTTGCATTTGGAATTTAGCTCCGTTGTGCCTAATGTGGTGTATTTGGAGGGAGCGGAATTGGCGAACTTTTGAGGACAGGGACAAATCCGATGACCAGTTGCTCGCTTATTTTTGTGGTTCTCTTTTTGATTGGTCTAGGGCGTGGGGACTCACCTCTAGTGATTCCCTCCCTTTGTTCCTTTGTTCTCTCCTTTGTATTTAGTTCTTTGTTGCTTTCTGCTTGTTTTCTAGTTCTCTTTTCTTTTTCTGTTTGTTTCTCTCTCTGTATTGTCTGTTCTGCCTCTGTTTTCATGAGGTAGTTTTCTTAATATACTTCTTTATTACTTATCAAAAAAAAAAATTTTGGTCTATGCTATGAAGCATGTTGGTCACTTTTGTTTCGTTATTTTAGAACTTCTGATATTTCTTTAGAGCAATGCTTCTAACTTTACATGAAGCAACATGCTGCCTTTGCATTTGTATATTATTGTGTTTTAAGTGTATCTGTGTATGCGTGCATGGATGTCATTGTTATGCAAATAAAAAAATTCTGATAGTTCCAGGCAGTTTGTCGTTTAGGGTGCTAGGTGCTATAAAGTAACTATTCTTATAAAAATCAAATATGAATAGTTAAATAAAAAAATAAAAAACATCCAATAAAGTAACATGGGTACTAGGAAAGATAAAACAATGGGTGAACACATCCGCTTGAAGGTGGTGGGGGTGTACCTACCGAGAAAAAGATGTATTGAAGTTGCTTCATATGGTTTTATGATGTGTAACAGAGATCAATATATGCACAAATAAGAAAAAGTGATTTGATTCAATTTGAAGTTGTTAAATTACCGATTGTTCCAAAAGCTTAAACTATTAGGAAATGTTGAATTTAATCATTTAATCATGGTTCTAACACTCCACCTTGTGTGGGCCTAAACTTCCCCTTGATAAATGGGGCCCAACATGTGGGATTTTTAATATTTTAAATGGGAGGTAGAGTAAATACAGGGATTGAACTCAGGATCTTCTGCTCTGATACCATGATAAATTATCGATTGTCCCAAAATTAAGTTATTAGGAAATGATGAATTTAATCATTTAACCATAGTTCTAACAGAAGTAAAGGGCAGGGAGGCAATAATGAAAAAAAAAAAGGCCCGAGTAGTAAAGAAGCATGAGATAAATAGACATGTGATAGAGAATATTAACTTCACTAGAATAGATTGGCTGAAAGAGGATACATCAGGTAGCTTTTCCCAATTACCCCTGTCCTATTTTGTTTGTCCACCTTTCCCTTTTGAGATGTCCCATAATATATACTACTTTCCAAAATCCATGCACACATGTCTAATTTTTGTATTGCCATGCAGAACTACCTTTGTACCTGATATTGGGCATGCTATGCGGTGTTGTCAGTGTAGTCTTCACTCGCTTGGTTACTTGGTTCACAAATTTCTTTGACTTCATCAAAGAAAAATTTGGCCTTCCTGCTGTTGTGTGCCCTGCTTTAGGTGGTTTAGGAGCTGGAATAATAGCTCTTAAGTATCCTGGAATACTGTACTGGGGTTTCACAAATGTTGAAGAGATTCTACGTACTGGGAATTCTGCTTCAGCTCCTGGAATCTGGCTGTTAACTCAATTATCAGCGGCCAAAGTTGTGGCCACAGCTCTGTGCAAGGGGTCTGGACTTGTTGGTGGACTTTATGCACCAAGTTTGATGATTGGTGCTGCTGTTGGTGCTGTATTTGGTGGCTTAGCTGCAGAACTTATCAATTCGGCAATTCCAGGAAATGCCGCTGTTGCCCAGCCACAGGCATATGCTCTGGTAAAATTTTCCTTCATAACTGGCTCATCTTAATTTGGCAAGTATTAACTGCAGTTTTTCTCACTCCCTCTTACAATTTTTTATTTGATTCTGTGAAAATTGATTTAATACTTTCTAACATGTATTGCAGGTAGGAATGGCTGCTACATTAGCTTCTGTTTGTTCAGTACCCTTGACATCAGTCCTTCTCCTGTTTGAGTTGACAAAAGATTACAGGATATTGCTTCCTCTCATGGTAATTCTTGCTTGATAGTTACTGCATATATAATAGGTCTAAAAGGCAGCATGGTATTAACCATATCACCTCAAGGAAATGTTAGCTGCTTTTGCTTTCTCAACTAGATTGTAATTCTCAGAATTTGGTGGTTACATACCTTGGCTTTAGTTAATTACAGTCCATCACACATTTCTTCAGTATGCTGCATTCTGAAAAAGCATTACTGTTTTTTTCTCCAATGTTGTCGGACAGTGTATCGCCCTACATTTATCTTGACATTTTTGGCCTGAGAAAAATGCATTGCTCTTTCATAGCAGAGTATAATAAATTCTCCAAAAGTACTCCTTTAATTCTTGCAGCTGCTTCAGTTTCTGAAACAGTAAGGGATGGCATAACAGCCATATGAAGATAATATTATGCAAAGCTCTGGTAGCTTGAAATGGAAATCTTCTTCTCCTTCTTATATGAAGATGTAGAATTCTCCATATCTTTCTGCAATATTGGGATTAGGCTCTATTGTTGCTTTATTGTTGTTGATGAGTAGATTTTCATTACTTTGGGTATTATTGTAATATGGATGTCTACAATTTTATAATGCTTGATTTTACCCTCTGTTCCTGTGAATTTTGCAATTAGGGCGCTGTTGGATTAGCAATATGGGTTCCCTCTGTGACAAACCAGGGCAAGGACAGTAAAGCATCTGATGCACGGAGTTCAGTGAGAGGTTATGCTTCTCTTTCACTTGCTGATGACAAAGATGATGGAGGTGATTTAGAACTTTCTGTTATAGAAAATGGTGCAGATATTGAGGCATTGGATAAGCTTCTGGAAAAACTGGAGGTTTAATTATTTTTCCTTTCTCAACTGATATTTGTATTTGCTATTTTATCTATTTATTTCATCAATGCTGTTTCTTATTGTAATGTTACACCTTGAGCATATTATTTGATATTATATATATTGCTTTTTATTTTTAACCTAACAGCATTAGTTTTACATCCCTAATTGTCAGGTTTCTCAGGCCATGTCAAAGAGTTGTGTCAAGGTTTCCTCGGAAATAACCTTGAAGGAGGCAAGAGATCGTATGGATGATAACCAGCAAACTTGTGTACTGGTGGTTGATGAGGAAGGCCTTTTAGAGGGAATACTAACATGTGGTGACATTAGGCGGTATCTTTCTAAGAAGTCTAGTGACGATGCCAAAAGTGATTCAAGACATTTGGATGTATGTAATATGAAACTGTCTTTGTTGTTCTAAATTGTCATATATTAATTTATTTAATTGGCTCATATGCATCTTTCTCTCTCTCTCTCTCTCACTCATGCACACACACAGGCGTACTCAAAATCGTTTTTTGTTTGTGCTAAATGGTCAAAGTTCAATTCCTATTGAAGCATTTGTTGTTGTTATTATTATTATTTTTTCCTTCAAAATTTCTCATCATGGCTATATTTTGTGATGTATATATATTTTTTCTTTCTACTTTTAAGATAAATTTCTAGTTTTAATTAATTAATTAATTTTTTTACAACTTCTTTTTGATGCGCATTGTCAAATTCTTTGTAGGTGAGTGCATGTCTTGTTTCCTCTGTTTGTACTCGAGGTTTAAGCTATCGCGGGCGAGAGCGTAGACTTTTAACCTGTTATCCGGACACCAATTTGGCCGTTGCCAAGGAGCTAATGGAGGCCAAGGGCATCAAGCAGCTGCCTGTGGTTAAGCGGGGTGTGGAATCCAACAAAGAAAGGAAGCGAAGGATTATTGCTCTTCTTCATTATGATTCAATCTGGAACTGTCTCAGGTTCTCATTGATTTCATAGTCTTGTCTTCTATGATTATATCCTTGTTTCCTATACTACATTTGATGCCTGATCCTGGTTTTAAATTATGATATACTAACAATGTTGCATTTATCTCATTCTTGTGGGGATTTTTTATTTTGTTTCTCAAAAGGAAAAAAAAAAAAAAAAAAAAGTCTCTGGTGCTTTCCGAGCTCTTAGAGGTAACAATCTTCTGTCAAGAAACAGTGAAAGTAGATGATTGAGTGTATTAAAGTCATATAACTAAAAACATATATAAGAAATTGTCCCCTTCTTTTTTCCTCCTTTCCGATCAAACAATAGTAACCAACCAAACAGTTTCGACCAAACGATAGTAACTAGAAACCCAATTAACTGTTGGCATAGCCTGACCTTTCAAACTAATGTGTGTCTTGCATAGCCCATACTATTGGACCAATGGGTTCATTTTCAGTTCAATCATTCAATTTTGACATATAACAATACAATGGCAACAATAACAACAAACGTTTTTTCCTATCTCTTTTCGTTCTCTCGATTTGAATGAAATCACTCATTCTTA
Source organism: Quercus lobata (assembly GCF_001633185.2). NCBI lineage: Eukaryota > Viridiplantae > Streptophyta > Magnoliopsida > Fagales > Fagaceae > Quercus > Quercus lobata. Next base: position 381,952 of record NC_044911.1, on the reverse strand, counting down.
CCTATCCCCCCCCCCCCCCCCAAAAAAAAAAAAAAATCACTCATTCTCACTAGTGAATTAATTGCTCTCCTTTGCATATGGCCAAACCATCGCAAACGATTCTCTCTCATCTTTTCATCAATAGGAACCACCCTCATCTTTATGCTGATTTATTCATTTAGTATTCTATATTTCTTTGTATTCCTCTTGTTTACCTTAACTTCCTCCTTTCAGCTGTGCTCATTTTATGAACGTATTGCTTGATATGTGGGGTTTTCATGGGTTTTAAGACCCTTGAATTTTTTTTAAATGCCACGTGTCTCACATTTGACTTAAAATTGGAGAGTGGGAGGATTTCATCTTTTTTTATTTTTTGGGGGTGGGGGGGGAGGGCAATCACATCCTCTTCAATATTTGATCTTAGATATTGAAAGTAACTTTTGGTATCTCTAGACCATCAAGTTTTACAATTCCTTCATCTTCGTTTCTATCTATACTAAACTTGAACTGCATGTACTCTATTTTAGTCTTGATTAACTTGGAGTCTTTAGATTCTAAAGCATCCCTCCAAATCTCCAACTATCAATGTCTTGTTTCATCCACTAAAACTTTATTTTCTACAACAACAAAAATACCAAGAAACTTCTTGAATTGATAACCTCATCCATAACCAATGCAAAATGCAAACAAATATGGACTTAATGCTAATCCTTAATACAAACCTATTGTGATATAAAATTTGCTTGTGATGCCTCCACCTGTTCTCACCCTAGTCATAGAATTGTCTTACATATCCTAAATCAGCTTAATATCTTTTAGAGGTACTCTTGTTTTCTAGAACCTACAGCCTCTCTACCCTATCATATCCTTTGTTTAAATCAAAATAAAAATATTTTTATGGGCTTCTCTTTATTCCTTCATTAGATGTTTTAGCATGAAAATCGCTTCTGTTGCCAGTTTGTCTGGCATAAAACCAAATTGATTAACCAATATTGTTGCTTGTGTCTTAACCTATGTTCTATAACCCTCCTAAATTTTCTTAGCTCATTAACTTAATTTCATGGTAATTTGTGTATTTTTGAATATCTCCTTTGTTTTTGTATATAAGTATTGAAGTGCTTTTCTTCCATTTATTAGGTGTTTTGTTATTATAGATCGTATATAAAAGGTTTGTCAACCATCCTACACCTGCATTACCTAAGCACTTCCAAATGTCAACGGGAATTTCATCATGCCTTATGGCTTTTCCCATCTTCATCCTCAAAGCATTATTTACCATAGTTGTAATAAAACCTTGAATAAACTTACAATTTCTAACCTCCTTTAGATTATTCAGTTCGCTTAAATTTTTTATATAGCTTCCATTTAAAAGTTTATCAAAATAAATCTTCCATCTCTCTTTAATCTCCATCTTTATTGCATTTTGCACCATTCAAGTCTCTTGTTTTTCTTTCGGTTGTCCTAGCATGTTTTATAGTTATAGATATATCTCTCTTGTTAATTTATCTTTTGCATGAATGTACTCATTCCACCCCCAAGTGGTCCAAGTCTGCTTAGTTGACTCTACGTCCTTCAGATTCTCTAAGTACTTTTTTTTTAAGTACTCTAAGTACTTCTTTAGCTACTCTTCTAATACAACTAGCCATTTCATTGATGCTACTTTTTAAGATTGCAACCTCATGTGATTTTCTTTGATGCGAATTATGTTGATAAATTCTCTATTATGCCGATTTGCTAAAAATTACACAGGTCATTTGATGATAGATCATTGATGCTTGGAACTGAAATCATCCAAATGATATATTCCAATTATTTTAAATAATGTTTCCTTGTTCTCTAGCATAATGGCCACTTCTTTTGGGCCCCATGCATGATGGGTCCAATATGAGGTGAATATTTTTTGTCGGACCTATTGGCCGCCTCCAGCCTGTTGTTCACATTAGTTGGTTTCTTGTGTATATAAACTTTGATGGGTTCATCTAGAGCTGGGGTCTGGGAATGAAATGAGCATGTGTGCATTATATCCTCCCACGACATTAAAATGGAAAATTTTGGGGAGCAATAGATTCCAAATGGTCTTTCATTGCTACTTAGTTATATCTCTATTTAGGGCGCTGTTAGGCTGAGTGAAGATTCTAATTCTTTTCTTTCTTATTGTGGTTTGAAATTTTCTATTGTTCTTTATTCCACGATTTATGATTTTTGCATCTAGGTTAACTTAGATTATTTGCTTTACTTGAGGTTGATATCTTTCGCGTGTGCAGAGAGGAGATTAATCGCAGAAATTCCATATATCAGCATAGAAAAGAGAACAATCAAGAGGTGCTGGTTACTAATGGTCATTGATGGGGTCATACAATTGATTGTCAGAGTTCCTTCAACTGCCCCTGCAAAAGAAAAGTTAAAAGTTGAAAGTGAGACCATGGCCATCATTTTTGTTTTGCTGGTTTTGGGCCTCCTAAGTCAGCGATAACCAAATATATATTCGCGAGTCTCTAACTTTGGGGGTTGAGATCTATTTTACAACAACTTTTTGCTGATATCCAAGATTCCTCAGTGTAATATAGAATTAGCGCTTTGTACATGCAAATTTCTATTACAATTCATATCTCAATGAAAAAGAAGAAGAGAAAATCTATTACAATTCGTGTCAGAAATGTAACTTGAGTGAAAAGAATAGGAAGCACAGTTTGAGTTGAATTTAAAAGTATTGAAGCAAGCGAAATTGGCCGACTTAAAGGCTGCTGTCGAAGACATTCCAACCATAATTTAGGCTTATATATTGGACTAGAGAATTGTGGACTGCCCATGCTCATTACAAAGGCGTTTTCATAGTAGAATATAATTATATATCATAGTTGTGTATGTCTGTTCTTTTTTACTCATTTAGGATCTGAGACTTCTCTGCTGTCTGCAAAAACTGCAATAAAAAGACATTTCTTTCCTCTCTTTTCAAGTTCTCCCTCCTCTTTTTTTTATTTTTCGTTTTTAGTCTCGAGCACACAGTCGGGAAGTCTTGTAAAATGTTTACTAAAATGCAAAAGAGAGATAAAGCCATGCAAGCTTTTTTGTGTGACAATAACAAGAAACTAAAGCAAGAAACAATCGCATTTGTAGAAATCTTCGTGACAAAATTGATGATAAAAAATACTGTTAGTGTCTGTTTGGGAACAACTAATTTAGCTGAAACTAAATTTTTTTTACTAAAAGTACGGTAGATAAAACTAAAAGATAGTTGAAATAGTATAGTGGAACTTATGAATAGTATTAAAAAATGCAATGAGATCTATAAATAGTAGCAAAAATAAACTGAATAGTAAAAAAAACTGACTTAAAAAACTTTTTAAGTCAATGCCAAACGCACACTTAGTTTGTGGAAGCATGTAAGACTTTCCTGCTCATTAACTCCTAAGACAAATTAACATGGTTTGGGTATTCTTCGTCATTGATGGCTCTATATTAGCATGGTTGATCCCTTGTATTTGTGTGGTTGTGCAAGCACTGGTATGTCTCTCTCACTAAACAAAATCAGCCATAGCAATTGGGACGTCTAAAGTCAGTAGAAGAGAAGAAGCGGCCTATAGATTAGAGCTTCATCCGTAGTCTACAAATTTTTTCTTTATATATTATCACTTGTTTCAAAATTTTAAATTGAAAGGAAATAGTAAATCTAATAATTTGCCTATTATTCTAACACTACCATGCAACAAGCAATATATACTGATGCAACAGAAAGTAAACAGATACTGATTCTGATGAGATATATAAAACCATTACTCCAGCTTCCATTTCAATGGAGTGGGAGATGCAGGGTTCCAAAGGAAAAATCTAGTACTTGGGAAAAGCCTGTGATAAGTGTTAATCAACCAACATACATAGTTTCAGGTTTTGATTGTACAGTATTCTTGGTTGCTGCAAGTCTGTGACACGCAATAGCAGTTGTTTCAGCCTTGGTTCGCGTTGTCAAGGACTTGGGAATTCCAATGTAAAAAGTACTCTACTTTTTAATTACCCAATCTTTATAGGAACATGCTACTGCTCCATTTTCTATCATGCACAAGTTCACGCAAGATACTTACAGATATGAAAATCAATTTGCATGTCCTATTTGGCATTAGCATTGCCTATAAGGCTAACAATGATGTAGTGGAGGAAAATGTGGTAAAAAAAGATACAGACATATATATATATATATTTAGCAAGGTTTGGATGACAATGTCACTTATAAAAATTAAAGAATCAAGATGTAAATGGATCACTAATTGAAAACGACCATATATGCATATATATAGAAAAGTAAACGTTCCTACTTTCCCATAGAAAAATAGAAATGAGAAATTTACATCTGAGGCCCAAGTGGCAGCCTACTCATAATTTGTTGGTATACTGATGAACCATTAGACAGGTTCAGACCAGGCTCAGACATAGGCTCCACCTTGGGTTCTCCTTTTGGCAACAAGAAACCCATTTCATTCACCTGGCGTTGTTGCTGTGCCAAGTATGGATGAACAGGCATTACAGGGAGCTTGCCTTGGCCAGGACCCAACCCAGCCATTGCTAGATTGGCCAGGCCTGGTTGACTCATTCCAAACGAGAAGCCATGGGAAGGCCCCATCTGCTGCCTTCCAGGTAGGCTGAACGATCCGAGTGAAGCAGGCCTTTCAAACCTTGCCATGCCTGGGTGAACTTGTGATGGCTCGGGCCTGTGAACATGAGCTTGAACTGCGGCAGCAGCAGAAGCTTGGGCAGGTACTGCACTAGAGGCGCCAGAATTTACATGACTACTATTGCGAGCTGCAGGAACATCATGATTGTGCTTTCCCTCGTAAGTGGTGATCACTGACTTAAGATCATGTGATGCCCTCTCCACATGCTTCCTTACTGTACAACCTGCACTGGTGCACTTGTAGTAACTCCTGCACAAACAAAATGTCTCCATCTTTTCAGTTTTGCAATGAGGGTAACTGCGAGGACAAAGAGGAAAAGAAATAAGCAAAGCTTGCAGTGATTATTATTAACAACCTTGGATTTGGATTTCCTTTCACAACTTTCTGACCATACTTGCGCCAACGATATCCATCATCAAGGATGTCTACCTCACTGGTTGTCTGGACCACAACTCTAGGTTCACGAATAGCTCTAGTGGCTCCACTCATTTCTGTTGCATAAGCTTCAATTTTCCTGGAACATATAAACAAGATTTGTATTAGTTTCAGGGTGATCTCAATATTTGAAACAAGATATCATTCAGAAAACAATAGAAATATGTAGCAACCTTCTCTTGGACTCAGATTCATCTCCTTCACCATCATAACCTAATGACACACTGCCATGAGTCCCCCTGTCATCTTCGTCTTCATCATTGGAAAAAGTAGATGATGCATCCACTGCATCACCTGATTCAAAGTGAGTACCATTCTGAGCCTGCACAGAGGCAGATTGGTACTCAGGGCCCACAGACGCTGATGATGTCACCTCAAGGTTGTCATGCCTCCAATCAGAAGCCCCAGCAACAACTCCCTTTTGTGTACTTGCCCAAACTGGTTCACCATCAGCACCACTTTGCGGCACAGCTTGTTCAGGGATATCTAGTTGCATGTCCACAAGTGGGTTACCAGAACCAATGGCTGATCGCCGATTTGGAGGAGGTTTAGGGTGGTTATGGGCCCCCTTGTAGATGATCTCTGTTATGTGGCCCTCATGAGATCGTTCTACTTTCTTTTTAACCGGACAATTTGAATGCGTGCACTTGTAATAACTGCGTGGATATTCACTCCCTTTTACTTGTTTTTGTCCATATTTTCTCCAATTATATCCATCCTCAGATGGTGCACCACCACCACCTGCAGCCATGGGATCTCCATTGCCTCTTTGATCTGATTCTTCATCTGGTTGCTCATCAAGTGGTGGAGAATGTTCGACAATACCACCAACAGCATCAAAGGCTCTTTGATCTACCGAGATAGTATTAGCCCCATTATCCTTTTCAGTAGATGATCGAGAGAAGTCTGCCTGAGGATGGAGGTTGCTTCTATTCTGTGTTTGAACTTTGGTAGGTTCTGCACTTTGAAGAGAATTCTCTGACTGAACAGAAACCTCAATTCTTGGAAAGGATTGTTGAGGAAGAGTGGCTGGTGTCATCTGTACAAGATGAGTGTTATTAGCAAGATGAGAATTGATTACCACTCACTCCCCATACATCATCAAGTGCAGAGGACTCCTGAGTGGTGAGCACTAATATGAATCATATCTGAAATGTGTGCATGCATTAAAATTGAATGTTCCAGTAAGTACAATTTGTATAGTATAATTACTTTGCTTGAAGTGCCGAAAAAGAAAGAGGTGCCTGGTTCTGGCATAGGCTTGAAAGCAAACGATGAGGTATTGATATCTTCAAAAAGACTATCTTTACTTTTATCAGGTGCCTCTGGCATCAATGTCAAGCTCCTACCGTCAACATTTGAAACAAATGGGAATTTTCCAGTTGTTGGAGATGGCTGTGCCTGTAGTTTGACAGGTTCAGAAGGACACATCAGGCAGAGCAACATCAACAGAACTAGTATTCTACCTTCAATGTAATGATTTGGCAATCACCAGACTTTCAATCTTAATCAAAATTCATGTTAACCCATTTTCTAATGATGGAAGCCTTAGCTTTTTCAAATATCTTCTCTCTCTTAATCTGCTATAACTAATTAACTGTCAGTAGAAATTGGTCATAAAAATCTTCTTTCAGCAATGAACTGTTTATCATAGCTTAGCATGTAAGAAAGCATATATGACCAATATATTTCTAACTCAGTCTACAGTAGAGTTGAAAACAGCATTGATGACTTCCACTCCTAGGCCCCTAACGCATAATAAGCAATTTAGCATATACCATTATAGCCTGATACAATGTCCTCATATTCTATACATTACCAAGAAAATGAACCAAACAGTATTTAAAAACCAAAAAGGTAAAAAAATCTTAAGCTTACCAGAGAATTGGAAAGGAAAACAGGAGAATCTAGCAGTGTAGTGGGACTGAGACCAGGAGGTATTGTTAAGTAAGGAGAACGATTGTCAGAACTCAAAGACAGGTCAGCCGATCTAATGCTTTCTGTATTCAACCTGGGAGCATTAAATCCAGCTCTGGCTGCCATCCTTTCAACTAGGCCACCACGTGAGCCGGATTTTTGCTCAGAAAATGAACCAAATTCAGTGAGCTTGTGACTAGAAAGACAGCCTTGTAGTGTACCATTGTTGTTTACAGCTCTATTTCCTGACACCATTTGGTCTGGAGGTCGCCCCAGAAAGAGTCCTTCACTTCTATTACTGCTGGGAGGTTCTGAGACCAATGGTCTAGACCCAATATCCTCACCTAACATTGCAGAGAAAAATGTTCTTGGGCTTGGACTTGGAGGCACCCAATCTCCAATTATAGCAACATTGTCATCAATCCCAGCCATGCACAAGCTCAAAACCGGGACTACCAACAACAAAAATCGAGGTCTGAGGTTGCACCCAGATGGAATTCCTGAGTTCACAATTGGGGTCAAAACAAATTTAGCCCAATTATTCTGAAATGGCACATAAAGCTATATTAACAAACAATTAAGTCAAAGAAGAAATGGGCTTCCTTTACGTTAATTGCAGAGAAAATGAACAAAAAGAAAGAAAGGAAGAAAAGGAAAAGAAAAAGAAAAAAGAATATCTGGTTTACACATTATATGCAATCTAAGAGAGCAAAAAACGACCACTTCCAGAAAATTAAGAATTAAGAAGAAAGACAAAAAACTTGTTCTTTGTCTGAAAACTGGGGATTTTAAAATAACATTCTAAGACAACATTCATTAACAAAATCCTAGGTATCATTATCCACAAACGAAAATGGATTGCAGACGAGAAAATTTTCCATCTGTGTCCAGCTTTTCAGTTTGCGCAAGGTTAAAAAAAAAAATCAAAATTTGAAGAAGATCCATAAGAGAAACATAATTTGATAAATTAAACAAAACCCAAATATATTAGATCCTAAAAGCACACTAAGATCTAATAAGATAAACAAACTCCACAATCAAAACCCAACAATTGCACAGACTGCAATAGTTAACATTTATTAAAAAAAAAAAAAAAAAAAGACAAGATAAGATAAGATATTGATTGCAAAAGATCAGACAAAAATTTCCCAAATTTGAAAATTAAGAGACACATACATAACCCAAAAAAATAAAAATAAAAAGTGAAAGGGAGAGAGAGATAGGAGATAATGATGAAATGAATAAAAATGATTACCTGAATGATTATAGACTCAAATTAAGTATGTAATATATGTATTTATGTGAAGGAAGACTCAGCCACCTTCACCTTCACCTTCACCACCACCACTACCACACAACACAGACTCAACCCACCCTAACTGTCTTGACCTGACCAATTGTCCAAACCCAGACCCAGACCCTCTCTAGTTTCTCTTTTCCATTTTGTTTTTCTCTCAAATCTTCTAGCTTTCAGTCTCTATGTTTCTGTTTCTGTTTGATTTTTAGCCCAATTTGATAATGATGATGTTCTTCCAGAATAATTACAAAAAGAGAGATATAATATTAAATTGATTAGTATTTTTTTTTTATTTTTTTTTATAATAATAAAGAAAAAGAGGGTGCGGTGGGGGGGGGTTGGGAGGGAAAGGAAAAGAAAGCAGAGGAAAGGAAAAAGAAAAAATGAAAAGAAAAGGAAAGGAAGGGCGATTGTGTAATGTGTTGTGTGCAGTGGTGGTGAGGTGGTGGACCGGAAATTTGATGGAATCTTTGAAAGACAAAAAGAGAGAGAACAAAAAAGAAAAGGCTTTTTTTTACACAAGGATTCTAATTTTTCTTCACCTCTGCTTTGCCTCTTTGATTGATTTCCATCTCCTAATTATTATTCCCTCTCTTTTGAACTCAACCCTTTCCTTTTCTTTTTAACCCCACCACCTCAATCACATCTCCTCCAACTACTAGTTTATGTAACTACTTCATCTTTTTTTTACGGCCCAGATTTTATTTTCTTCGTTTGACAGTGTGTACTCAATTACATCACCACACCACACCACACCACACTATATAACCTCTAGATTTTTATTATTTTATCAATTTCAACCCAAAAAAAAAAAAAAAAAAAATCTTCTAGGTAGTTGAGTTCATACAATTTCTAAAACTAATGACGTGTTTGATTGTGCTAGAAAATGCATTTTAACTTTGAATTATTATTATTATTTTTTTTGGTGGGGAAATTGGAAAATAGTTGTACAGCTGGGGTGTCTAAAGTCTAGGAGAATATAATAGGTGCTAACACCTGTACCCTTCAAATGTGAAGGATGTTATAACCACCACCTATTTGCTTCCCTGCCTTGTTTTACCATTTTGGGTTGTGCTTAAGCTACTACCTATTATTATATATTGTTCTTCCAATTTTGGCATTCACAAATTGACACATTCAGTTTAGTTGTACACTTCACTATTTTTACGCAACAATAACCAGTTATGACTTCAGAAGTGTCTATCTATGACTTCAGTTATATCTTTCATCAATGAATTTGTATCACTTTCAATCTAATAAGTTAACAACGGTTTAGTAGAGTTTGTGGTGTATATTTGTGTTAGAATTTCATTCCTTTTATTTTGTGTGTATGTTTGTTTCTATGTATATAAATTATAAAGTTAATAGTACCAGTTTGAACTGGATGGTAATCCATGAATTGTAAGTGTTTTGGACTAGAAACCATTTCGTTATCAATAGTACCAAGTTCATCCAACAAACATGAAAATGAAAATTAAATGCAATTGTTATTATGTTGTCTTTTTCATTTTTATCTAATGTCAAAAATTGTGTAAAAGGAAAACCATGTTTGTATTCATGGAGCGACCTAGTTTCTTAGATCTATATCTTAGGTTTTAAAATTAAATTCAATTATGTAACTGCATTGACCAATAATGCACAATATTCTTTTCAAGGAAAATTAAGTGCAAGGATCATGATAATAGGTGCCTTAGTGCAAGCGTTAAAGATAAAATTTTATAACTTTATAGAGAGTTGAACCACTTTTTGAAAGAGTTGAGTTTTATTATTATTATTATTATTATTTACTTTTGTTATTTTCCAATATTGGAGAAACTCCTTCTAAGCATCCTGAGCGGTTGGCAAAGATGCCCGTTAAAAAAGCCTAAATTCAATCATGTGTTTCATTTGGTCAATGCAACCACATTACTAGATTTACCCTTTTTGTCAATTTTATAAATTAAGTTGCATTAAATACTCCATTAAACAATATTATTATTATTTTTAAATCAAATTATTTATATATATCAAGAAAAGAGGACACAAGCACAACGAATTTATACTACTAGCCAAAGAAATTATTTACACATGTATTTTTTTTATTATCGAAAGTGTGCTTTACAACTCACAATTAAATATTAAGAATTTCTTTAAGTTATGCTCCTGGGGGCATTTGTGGATGGAACTCTAAATTTAATTTAGTTGAAATATGTTATCATGTGAAAAAAAGAGCATCTTCCAGCACTGTAGGTTCACAAAGAGTCCACAATTCACATTTAGTTTAAAGAATTTTGGGGTGAGGACAGAGCATTAAGACAGTTTACATGGTGGATGATCGGAGCCCCCAAAGATCAAAGAATGGTACCGACCCACCACAAGTCAAGACTCTTAAGTCTCACCACTTTATTAATTATTCTTGAGTCTTGAGAGAGGGAATCAAGCAATTACAAAAGACCGTCATGAGAAGCTTCCAAATATGGTGAGGTTATTATTATTTTGCTACTTGGAAACCTATCACTTTAGTTACATGGTTGAAACTTGATTGGATACAATATAGCATAAACTAGCTATATAGCTCTAACATATATATACATATGTAGTGTCTTTTACTTTCTCTGAAAGGATATGAAAAGAACTTCGAATAATTGTTTCATTATTAACAAGATTGTTGGTGATGGATTTATAGATTCAAAATTGACATGAATGCTTATTTCTACTACGTCTTGACAAAAGGGAATGCTTTAATGCAAAAAAAAAAACCTTAGGAAATTATATATGTATATAGAAAGCTTTGGAGACAGATGTTTGCTTTCATCACTTTGCTTCTTACACGAAACTTAATTGTACAAATTTAACAAGAGACCATTATGTAGTTGTTAGCGTGTTTGGTTTAGTTTTTTTTTTTTTTTTTTTTTTTTGGTAGCTTTTTTTTTTTTTTTTTGGATGAGAAATGCGTCACTTTATTAAAATCAAATCATCAAGTTACATTCCTGTCATGCGCACAAGCATGTTCAATCAGGCTAGGACATTCCTCTAGCCATGCAATATAATCCTCAACGTATTTGGCGTGTTGAGCTAGTAAGTGAGCAGGGACATTTCCCTGTCGTTTAGTGTGTGAAACTTTCCATTGTCTAAAATACGACATCTGGTTCATCACCCCGGCAAGCACATTCACCACTGAGGAAGGCGGTGAACCCAGTCCTTGTAGAGCATTGCATACCAACAGAGAGTCACTCTCAAATTCTGCCTCTCTAATACCAACATCTTTGGCGAACTCAACTCCAGCTTCCAAAGCTTTAGCTTCCGCTTCTATTGCTCCCAACGGACACTTCCATTTCTTGCTTAAAGCAGCGATCACCTCACCGGCGCCGTCCCTTATTATCACTCCGGCCCCCGCCTGGTTCCTCTTCGAGAAGACCGCACCGTCCAAGTTTACTTTATAGTATCCTTGGCTTGGTGGTTGCCAAGAGATCGGAAGCTCCGGTTTGGCCTGATGCTCTGTTTTGCCATCATTTGCAGCTCGGAACTCTTCTACCAAGTGCATGGCAGTCCGCCACACTGTTCTGCCTGCTCGTCCCTTACCACCCATCCGAAGATCATTCCGGTTCTTCCATATACCCCAACAGATCGTGATGAACTGCTCCAGCTGTCCAAGCCGCATGTGTTCATTCCTCTATAAATTCGCGACTACATCCAAAAAACCCCAGTGTGACGAAATAGTAAATGGTAAAGCGAATTTACTATTCTGCCAAACCTCTTTAGCGTGTTCACAAGTCCACAGTAAGTGGCATATTGTTTCGTCCTCCTGTCCACAGAGGTCACACGTGCTATCTTGAAGAATTTTCCGTTGAGCTAAGCTGGATTTTGTGGCAAGGATTCCACGGCCTGCCTTCCAAGCAAAGTGTTTTATTTTCTGTGGGGTCTTCATCTGCCATATGGTCTTCCAAATCTTCCTCCTAACTGAATCATCTGAGCAATCTGCATTAGTATCATGAAGTTTCTCTTCCAACGCCAGTGCGTAAGCGCTTTTAACCGTAAATTTCCCACTTCTATTCACGGCCCAAATTAATCTGTCTTGTGTGCAGCTTGAGCTCAAAGGGATTTTCAGAATGGCTTCTCTGTCTTCGGGAATGAACCAGCTTTCTATTTTGCCTTTATTCCACTCTTTTGTTGCTCTGTTTATGAGCTCCGAAACCAGAGCATTTGCTGACTCTGGTTTTTCTGCTGTTATCAACTTGTACGTTGAAGGTCTAGGAACCCATTTATCATGCCACACTCGTATCTTCTTTCCATCCCCTACTTGCCACTGCATGCCTCTCTGGATTATGTTTTGCGCTGCCATTAAACTTCTCCACGCATAGGACGGGTTTCGACCTATTTTTGCCTCTGCAAAGCTGCAATGTGGGAAGTATTTGGCCTTGTACACTCGGCTAAATAGAGAATTGGAGTTTGTTTGAAGCCTCCATCCCTGTTTGGCCAAGAGCGCCAAATTGAAACTTCTTAGCTCCCGAAATCCTAGACCTCCTGTGTCTTTAGGCTTGCACATCATATCCCAGTTCAGCCATGCTATTTTCTTCTCATTCCCAGTCTGTCCCCACCAGAATTGTCTAATCACCCTAGTCAGTTCATCACATAGATTCTTAGGCAGCAGGAAACAACTCATTGTATATGAGGGGACGACTTGAGCTACGGACTTAATCAGAACTTCCTTCCCAGCAGGCGTCAAAATCTTCTCCTTCCAACCCGAGACCTTATTAGCCATTCTCTGTTTAAGTTGGGCAAAAGTATTATTCTTGGATCTTCCCACAAGTGATGGCAGACCTAGGTATGCTTCATGAGGTTTAATAACCTGAGCTCCAAACATTGTTTTCACCCTTTCTTTGGTTCCATTGTCCGAGTTTGGGCTGAAAAATAAGGAAGTTTTGTGACAATTAAGCTGTTGACCAGAGGAGACCTCATAGACTTTAAGGATCCGTAGAATTTCCATGGCTTCATTCACTGTTGCTCGACCAAACACCAAACTATCATCGGCAAAAAATAAATGGGATATTCTAGGACCATTCACAGAAGCAGCCACCCCTTTAATTATTTTCTTGTATGCCGCCTGATGTAGTAATGCTGAAAGACCCTCGGCGCATATCAGGAAAAGATACGGAGACAATGGATCGCCTTGTCTCAACCCTCGTGATGGCTTATTCAAGTCATATGGTTGCCCATTAATTCGAACTGCATATTTCACCAAAGATACACATCTCATCACCGTGCTAATCCAATTCATATGAAATCCGAGCTTCATCATAATCTGCTTCAAACATTCCCACTCAACCCGATCGTACGCCTTGCTTATATCCAGTTTTATGGCCATTTCGCCACATTTTCCTTTTCTCTTCTTGCTGATATGAGTCATCATTTCGTGAGCCACCAGGACATTGTCAGTGATGAGGCGCTCCGCCACAAAGGCACTCTGGTTCTCTCCTATGATTTCCTGCAGCACCGGTTTCATCCTATTTGCCACAACTTTTGAAGCTAATTTGTAAGCAACATTACATAAAGAGATTGGCCTATAATCCGTTACTTTTTCCGGATTTTTCGTTTTGGGAATAAGCACAATGTGAGTATCATGAAATTTAGGAGGGGATACACCATGGTTAAGAAAATTAAGTGCAGTATGGATAACAATAGATTTAACAGTAGGCCAAAAATGATGATAAAATAAAGGTGGCATACCGTCTGGACCAGGAGCCGTTAGCGGGTGCATTTGTTTTAGAGCTTTCTCCACCTCCATTGCTTGAAATTCCCGTGTAAGAATAGAATTCATTCTAGCAGTGACTTTGGGTTGGATTGCATCAAGCATTTCTTGCTCCACCTTTGGCTTTGAAGTGGTAAAAAGCTCCTCAAAATAATGCACAAAAGTCTGCCCAATTTGATCTACATCCTCCAGCCAATTGTGATTTGCATCCATAATCTTACTAATAGTATTCCTCTGGTACCTGTTCGTGGCCTTAGTGTGGAAGAAGGTGGTATTTCTATCTCCTGCCTTTAACCAATTGTTCCTGCTTCTTTGATGCCACATTTCCTCTTCAATTCCCAGCCACCTATTAAGCTCCAATTTTGTTGCATGGATTTCCTCCAGGTCCGTCCCATTACCCTTCATTGCTTCAAGTATTTGGAGCTTTTTTTGTATTGTAGCCACTTGCTTTCCTACATGACCAAAGGTATGAGCATTCCAGGACTTCAAAGATTGTTGGCATTCCTCCAAACAAGTTTCTAAAGGCCATAGTGAGCAGCTGGACCGCCCCCTTTCCCATGCCTCCTCTACCACTTTTTTGCATCCATCATCTTCCAGCCACATAGATTCAAACCGGAACAACTTTGTTTGCCTCCTTTGCTGTCTCAGTGGATTAGTTTCTTTAAGCACCAAAATACTGTGGTCAGAGACTGAGTTTGACAAGTGGTGGAGCTTTACTCTTGGAAAAACTCCTGCCCAGTTCATGGAGACCAATGCTCTGTCAAGTCTTTCTCTCACCCATCCTCTGCTACCAAGTCTTCTACTCCAGGTATAATCTGATCCCACATACCCTATGTCCCTCAATCTGCATCTGTTGATTGTCTCCCGAAATTTCCTCATCTGACCTTCTGGCCTAACCCCACCACCAACTTTCTCCTTAGCATGCATTATTTCATTAAAATCCCCCATGCATACCCATGGCAAACTACTCCGACGACTAAGATCTTCCAGCAGCAACCTTGAGTCCCCTCTTTTACTGGTTTCCGGGTGGCCGTAAAATCCGGTGAACCTCCATTTTTTCCTGCCCTGTTCTTCGGATATGATTGCATCAATATGTCCAGGTGAGTATGACATTATATCAACCTGTAATGAGTTTTTCCACAAGAGAGCTAGACCACCAGCCCTTCGTATGCTTGATACTACCAGACCTTGCTGCCTTTCTATTTTCTGTTTAATACCGTCCATCTCCGTAACGTCAAACTTAGTCTCCATTAAAAAGACTAAGGTGGGATCTTTCTCCAACACCACCTTTTGGAGAGCATTAACTGTTAGGGGGTTCCCAAGCCCCCTACAGT
Source organism: Quercus lobata (assembly GCF_001633185.2). Lineage (NCBI taxonomy): Eukaryota > Viridiplantae > Streptophyta > Magnoliopsida > Fagales > Fagaceae > Quercus > Quercus lobata. The sequence continues at coordinate 366,595 of NC_044911.1, read as the reverse complement.
TCCAACTGATGGCACTCATTGTGCCCGGCGGGGCTGCACCGCAGCCTCCGCCGATCCCAAGTGCTGTGCTAAAAGTTGGCCAAGCTCCTTAACCTCCCCTTCCCTTTTGATGCGTTTACCATTGTCTTCCTTATCTTCCAGCTCAATCAAAGGTATCCTTGTTCTTCTTTTGAGTCCCACATCAACCATTTCAAACTCCATGGTCATTGTTTCTGTGGTTTTTTCTCCCTGGAGTTGTACTGCTGCACTACCCGACTGAGTCTCCTGCCCAGATAGTCCTCTGTTTTCTTTATTCTTCTTTTGGCTGCCAACTTTAGTCTTTTTTACTCCCTGGGCCGTGTGATGTTTAGGAGAAGCCAGCCCCAAAGTAAAGGTTGCCCCAGCATGAATTAAGCCCACATTCTCCTTATTTTCCTGCCTGGGCTTGTGTAAAGTGTTATGCGGCCCATACATACATGGATGGGCTTGGTTCATGACATTCGACCCACTTGCTTGTACTCTGTTTTCCAAACTCAGCGTAGTCACGTGCATGGCCTGCATTTTGGTCTCCTTCCCTGAGAGAGAATCCTGGTTTTGTTAGGAATTTGCGCCAAAAACATCTCCATTAATAGCGTCATCGATTTCCTTGAGCTGCTGTTCAAGATTCAAGACACGCGGAATATCCGGTGTTAGGATACACCCATGAGCTGGGTTTGTTGCTGGTATTTCCACGTCAGCCCTAGAGGCCGATAGCTTCTCCGTTAATGACTTCTCATGTTCCGTCACCGTCTCCGGCTGCGAAACCATTACTCCGGCAGATTCTGGTTCCCGGACCTCCTTTCCGACGTCACTGGGTCTATTTTCTCCTTGTTTTCCTGCTATAACAAGCTGCGGCTTCTGGGTTTTTTCTTGCATCGTGCGTAGCCATGGACCAAATTGCTTCTTGTCTGGCTTTAGAGAGTCACTGCTTCGTATCCACTGCAAACAGTCCCTTTCATCATGGTCAATCTTCCCACACAGATAGCAAAATATAGGAAGTCTCTCGTATCTAAAGTCCACCCATTTTAAGCCATATTCCCCTAAACGCACCTTCCGACCCCGACAAAGTGGCATAGAGACATCGAGAATAACTCTTATACGTAGACAGTTCCCCAAGCAAAAACCTTCCCCGTTGGCATCCACCTTCACCACCTCCCCTAAAGTTGCTCCGATACTCCTTCCAACTTCTTTAGTCTGACACATTGTGGGCAGCCCGTGTATTTGAATCCAAAATGGTGACCTATTAAACTTTATATCCTTAACCGCCTCACCACGCACCATCTTATGAAGGATCAACAAATATTTATCGAAAGACCACGGGCTGAGCAATAAAACCCTATCCATATCATCCTTCGAATGAAAAAGAAACATTACCTTATTTTCCCCCAGATCGCTGACCTCGAAATTGTGTTCCTCTCTCCAAACCAATCTCAAAACTCTGGCCACCGACTCCAAATTGATTTTTCGCTTAGTACAAAATTTACCAAGAAGGACAAGACCCTCCTCTGGCATTGGAGCATGGATTGCTACTTCAACATCTTCTTTCAACGATAGCTTCAACTTTGCACACCTATCTGTAATCTCCTCCATGTTTCTCTTTTGAAGTCGTTTCTACCGTTTGCACGGAGAGAAAGATTGCCTGACGGCAGCCCTGTTGCTATTCTAGCCCCTTTTTTCACCTCTAGGGTTTCTAGAGAAAACCTAGAGAGAAAACTCCGTATTGCAACGACTGAAACTTTTATTAAGTAAAGGATCTTTTTGGTGGCTTTTTGCTTTCTTCTACTACATCCCCTAATTAAGTAGGTTGAGGTTTTGACTATACATTATGATGCAATTCTTTATGTGATTGAGATGTTTATTCTTTATTTTTTTAGCTGGTTATAGGTCTGAAAACAGGTAGTGTGACAGTGTGAGGTTTACCCTTGCTAGGCTTTTTGTACTTTTTTTTTTTTTTTTTTGATGAGGGCTTTTTGTACATTGTTTTCTCTTTGATTTGTGTAATAAATTCTTTTTCATACATTAAAGAGAGAGAGAGAGAGAGAGAGAGAGAGAGAGAGAGAGAGTCTAACCTAAGTAATATGTTAAATTGGAAAGGACAAAATATGAAGTATATTTTCCAAAACTATGAATTTATTTGTATTTTGTTGAACTTTGGAATAATGTTGGATTGAGGGATCATTTGCTTCTACTTTATATAATATATGATTATAATAATGATAATGAATACAGTGTAGAAACAACTGGTTGATCATAATGAATTGTTATCTTATCTTTAAATATCTATCCTTTATTATTATTATATATAAAGAGGATCTAATTCTACCCTAACAAAATCGTGCGACGTGGACCTTCATGAATATATAATATTCTAGCTAGTCCATTCCTGCGTTGCCTTCTATTTGTTGTACGTCTGGTTGTGAGCTTCCCGGCCACTTCTTTTCTAGTCCTTTTTCTTTTTTTTTTTTCTTTTTTTTTTTTTTTTTTTTTTTTTTTTTTTTTTTTTTTTTTGAAAGCCAAACCAACTTCATTCAAATAGACAAGGAACACGAGTCCACATACAAAGCTTCAAGCGCCGGAGGAGGATTCTCCTCCAGCCAAACAACTTCCTCCCTAAGATTTCTAGCAAACCGAGCTAATGAATGGGCCACTCCGTTAGCAGCACGACTAATGGCCCTGAATTCCACCAGTCGCAACCTTCCGGCCAAGCAGCGAATATCCTCATAAAGGTTCCCCAGCCGAGACCAATTTGCTTAAGTTGACACAATGGACCTCATAACATTTGAATTGTCTCCTTCCACAATTAAGTCCGAGAACCCAGCTTCAATTGCAAACTCCAAAGCTCGACAGCAAGCCAAGACCTCAGCCTCTTCACTGTCCATGACTGCGAGACCCCTTGACGACAAGGCTGCCATCACCTGATCGCCAGCATTTCTGATCATCACGCCCACGCCTGAAGCTGAAGAATCTAAGAAGACCGCCGCATCAAAGTTCAACTTATACGTTGAACCATCAAGTGGCCGCCACAACAGTGATGAGCCAGCAGGGGCGGTGAGTGCAAGCAGAGCCTGAGCATCCTTATACTCTGCCAGCAAGTTGCGTGCCCGCTCATTCAATGTACCTGGCTCCTGCAAAAAACCACCATGCACTACTCGGTTGCGCCTATGCTAGAGCAGCCAGCTTTGCACCAGAAAAAATTCAAGAGCATCCTCAGGCAGCTTTTGCATTTGCTCCTCAACTAGCCGAAATACAGAGACTTGGCCAGTCAGCCCTTTTTGCAGAACACGGTGAGAGCAACCAGCCCACACGTCTTGGGCTGCTCCACATTCCCACAATGCGTGAATTATTGTTTCAGGGGCTTGCATGCATATGGGGCACAGTGCATTTTCAATAATCCTTCGCTGCCTAAGCCTTTCAAGCATTGGTAAAATATTATGACAAGCTCGCCACATAAAAACTTTTATCTTATTTGGTAGGCGAAACTTCCAGATTCTCGCCCAAATTTCGCTGCTAGACCTTGGATTGGACCCCTCACCTTCCTACTTTAACTCATTCCACAAATACCTTGCTGTATGATAGCCGGATCTCACCGAGTACCTCCCATTTTTGTTATACAGCTAGAACAGCTTGTCTGGAACACATTGCCTACTCATAGGGATCCGATAAATAGCCTTTGCATCATACCTGTTAAAAGCCATGTCAATGAAGGCACGGTTCCATTGGAAAGTAGCCCAATCAATTAACTCCGACACATGCCAATCTTCTTCTACTTCATATGGTGGGACTAGATCTTATTATTCCTAGTATTCTATATGATGGATGATAATGATTTAATCAATCGAATCTATTACTATACAAGTTTAAACTTAAAATCCAAGTTTGATTAGCCATTAGCCTATGTATTGTCAATTGCGGCCTTCAGGCAGATGAGTTTGAGGCATACGTACATTTGTGTCAAATGCACTGACCTTTGGCTAAAAAGAAATAAGTATAGCAGGCTAAAATACACTTGCGGTTGGCTAGAATTTTGAAGCATCCTGTGAATTTCTATCATTATCTTATCAAAATCTATGAATAGGTGCTTTTTGACCTGTTACAAAAATTTGTCATCATCCTTCAATGGATACTTATAAACTAGAAAAGTTATGTAGGCTCTCTAAAATGTTGCCTCGGTTGTCCTTGTCATTTCCGCTTGTTTTTGCTGCAAATTTTTTATAGAAAACAATATTTACAAATGTCTCTCACTTGAGCAAGCTTAGGATCCATTTGGGAATAGCTTATTTAACTGAAACTGAAAACCTTTTACTGAAAGTACTGTAAATAAAGCAAAAAAGTAACTGAAATAATACAGTGAGATCCATGAATAGTACCAAAAAGTGAAATGGGACTCATGAATAGTAGCAAAAATTGTTGTATATATAGGTATATAGGTATATACATGAATAGGTTGTAATAATGATATTTGAGTTTGGAGAGTATTATTTCATTAAGTGAAAATTAAGTTCTTGAATTTTCTAAGTGAAATTCGAACTAAAGGATTTTCAATTGATCCAAACTTTTGCTTGATCGACCAAAATGATGAAGAAAATAATCCTGGAGTCTCTAGATGATTCAATTGCTATTTGATTCATGTTCGATCAATCGAAAAGAGTATTCGATCAATCGAAAGGAACTCTCGACAGAGTGAAACACGTTTTCTGCAAAATTTTTGGTAATTGTTCTGAATGTTTGAAGAGATTTTAAGCCTTGTGAATGGTTTTATGAAATATTTTGACTTTCCATACGTGTTTTTTGATGAAATATAACCCTTTGAGTATAAATAGAGGCTTATGTTCACTCCATAAAATAGTAAGTTAGAGAGAAATACAAGAAATCCTGTGGTTATTCTTTAGAATTGTTATTTGTAGAACTCAACAACTTGGTTGTATTGTGGGGACAAATTTGTGATAACCCTTTAGCAACAAGAGTGTGGGTGCAAATATTGTCTAAGGATATAAATTTGTGCCTCCAAGTTATCTATTTATATTTGTCTTTTGTGTTATCCTTATTTTTCCTTTATTACTTTGTGTATTATTCCTAATAGAAACAAGCTAAATGGTATTAAAAAAAAAAAAAAAAACTGGTTTTTTAAGCCAATGCCAAACGTACACTTAATATCTTACGCGAGCTCACCTGTGTTGCTTGCCTATCATTCACTCGAGCGGGCTTCACTTAAATGCCATTTTGAGAACTTTATTAATTTCCTGATTGGCACTTGACTTCATAATGGATTTGCTCAAGCAGGCCTAGGGCTTGCTTGAGTCTGAGTGAGTTACTAAAATTTAGTTTTTTTAATTTGTTCTTTTTTTATTTACCTCCAAAGTAAGATGATCACTAAGAGCATCTCCAGCAGTGTATGTATCCGGGTATATTAGCTAAAATTTGGAGAATTTGTGCACTGTTCATGCTCCAGCAAATTCGATAAACCTGAATTTTTTTTTGGCTCATGAACAGTAGCCCATCAGGTCTGATGGGCTACTGTACATTAGCAATCGAATTTCTTGGATTAAAAAATTATACCAGCTATTATTATATCAATTATTTCTCTCTCCTCCGGATTTCCTTTTTTTTCCCTCTCATTCTCTCTGTTTCTCACATAATCCAAACACAAAACACAAAACAAAATCCAATTCTTAAAATAAAGTTGAATCAGAACAAGAAAATATATATATATATATAAAAAAAAAAAAGAACAAGTCGACCTGACCCCATTTCTCACATAATCCAAACACAGAACACAAAACAAATTCCAATTCTTATAAAATAAAGTTGAATCAGAACAAGCAAATATGAAAAAAGAAAAGAAAAAGAAAAAGAAAAGAACAAGCTGATCTGACCCAGCCTGGTGGTGGGGAGGAGGACGAGCGGCGGTGGGACGGCGGACATGGTAGTGCATGGTGAACGCTGATCTCCGATGACATGGTGAACCTCGATCTTCGACGGCATGGTGAACGCCGATCTCCCAGTCTTTCTCCTCTCTCTTTGTCTCCGTCTCTCTCTTTTCTTTGATGAGAAGAGCAATTTTTTTTTTTTTTTTTTGGAGGAACAGAGAAGAGCAAATGATGTTACTGGAAGGTTCTGGAGGAGAAAAAGAAATAAAAGAAGGGGGATAGAGGACATGTGTGTGGAGGAGAAAGAAATGAAAGAATAAAAAATAATATAAAGAATAAAAAATCCTAGTTGAGAAATTCTACCACAATATTTTCACAATAAATTTTAAATAACAAATTGTTATTAGTTAATATTGGCGAGAGAAAAAATAATTTCAGTGGTGAGTTCAAATTAGAACTAGTAACAACTTTTCACATAAATTTTGTTGTGAAAGTATTGCGAAAAATGTTGTAAATATAACACTTTTCATTAAAAAATATAATTGTTGAGAATAAATATAGGAAGAATAAATGATGATAAAGAATGAATGAAGAAATAATATTTAAATGAAATAAAGAATGAGATAGAGAATTTGTTGGAAGTGTATTTGAAAAAGTGGGTATGTAAAAACTAAATGTTATTATTCATTCTCCAAACAGTACAAAAATTTGCTGAAACTGCTGGAAATGCTCTAACATATTACAAATTATGTGTATGTTCACAAATATACAATACATGTATACCTATTGCTATAAATATACAATACATATATACCTATTGCTATGGGTAAAAAAAAGTTTAGTTTTGGTCAGAGGAGGGTGTAAAAATAAAAAAGAAATGATATGTCTACAACATTTTACAACAAATCCTAAGTGGCAAGTTGTTACTAGTTGTTATTGTTGGGATAAAAAAGTAATCTTAGCGTTAGTTTGAAATTTGAGCCAATAATAACTAAGCAACTGTGATTTGTTGTAAAAATGTTGTAGACGTAGCATTCTCTCAAAATAAAATCCTCACTGACCCTATGTATTAGGGTGAATGTCGAGTGTTGGGATTAGGCGACAAAGCTCTCTGTGCTCCTTAGAGTATTGCTACGAGGGTCTCTAGAGCTTGTCAATCAACAAGAATAATTCGGATCTAAATTGGTATAGTTGGCTTTGGCATGCAAAATCTTGACACCATTCTCGAACAATATACCCAAATTTGTTTTTTTTTTTGTTTTGTTTTTTTTTTTTTTTTAAGATTTAAAACCAGGAAAACCACCAATTTTGGTTAGTGTCAGTCGAACAAAAGCTTGTTAATAGGTTTGTTTGGATATCACTTATTATTGAAAACTGAAAATTTATTGCAGAAAACATTATAGTAAAATAATTTTTAAACTATGAATAGTATCCATGGGACCCAGTTTGGATGTTACCTTTGCTTTATTAAAAAACTTACAGGTCCCGTGAACAGTCCACGGGACCCAGGAAAAAACACAAATGCCAGCTGCGTTTGCTATCCAAACTCACACTAAGTATCACTTTTAAGACTTTCAAAATTTACAATTGACACCCTTGACTTTTATAATGATGTTAATGTGTTCTTTTCATTGACCTATGGTCAATTACATTTTCATTGTTAACCCACCTAAAAACACTTCTGTCTTTTTTTTTGGTATCCAAAATGATGTTGTTTATGAGTGAATTAATGACAAGATTCTAATGACGTTGATAGAAGGGACAAATTGATATTATATATTGTAATATTTGAGAGTACAAATTACAAATTTTCACAATTAAGGGACCGAATTAAAAGCAAACCTAAACATAAGAGGAGTAAATTGCAATTTAACCTAAATAATCTTTTTATAGCCCACTTTACTTTACTTTACTTTACTTTACCCTTTTTTTTTTTTTTTTTTATGAGAAACACTTTACTTTACTTTGTGATGTAATGTGATGTGGGACAATTAAGGTTGCAATTTGCCAATTGTTTTTAAATGAACGAGAAAATTTCATTAAAGCAAAATACTAACACAACATAATTGATATCAACACCAATTATCAAAAATAGAGTTAGGTATTTCATAAACTACAAAGAGATGAGACTTCTGTTCAGTGGCATGAGACGAAATATGAGACCGAACATGTGTCATGTCCAGTGCTTTAAAACATTGGACACAAGCTAAACCCATCGCAAAGAGCTATTATAGATAGATTTTTTAACATTGTTATTCCAAATAAACCTATATCTAACATCAACAAGAACACAGCACCAAATCAACTTCAGACTGAACTTCTTCCGATGTGAATCCTAGCTTTCTTATCAAATATCAAGTAAAACATGGTGGATGACAACGCTATAAGGCAATTTGCCAATTTTCGTCTTTAGGATTTGCTCTTGTTTTTGTTTTTTTAACTACATTAAGGAGAGAGAGATGTAACCTCTAGTAATTGAACCAGAGTCCTAAAAAGTGCCAATGAGCTATGAAGCTCTTGGTGCCCTAAGGAATTTTCAACTCAATAATAGATGGAGACTTGTGCTTCATAGTTCATATGATCTAGTTTGTTTATAAGACATGTACGAAGTCAAATCCCATGCCTTTGTTTTGTGAAGTTTTTCTTTTGGATACTGCTACATAACCTAGGCACTAGGCAGAGAACTTTCTATTTTTTTGCTGAAAACCTAGGCAGAGAACTTGGCCCATGTAATCAGTATATAATACTCTCTCCGTCTCACTTTTTTTGTCTTTTATTCCATTTTGAGATGTCCCAAAATATCCTTTCAAAAAAAAAAAAAAAAAGATGTCCCAAAATATTGTTCTATTTTTAAAAATAAAAGTCATTAATTTACTAATATTCCTATTATACCCCTATTAATTTACTAATTCAATTTTTTGATAAATTTTTTTAAGAAAGTAGTAATTATTTTATGAGACAATTTTACGAGACTTTCCTCTCATAACACTTAGAGCCCACAAATGTGTAGATCCCAATATATTATGAGAGAGATTTCATAAGATTGTTTCATGACTATAAGAATGGTTTTTTCAAAAAAGAAATCACATTACCAAGGACTTTTTTTTTTTTTTTTAGGAAGATATTACCAAGGACTTTGGCATGTAAAAGATTTCTTAAACTTAATTCTTATATTTATTTGTTACTTTATATTGACATGTTATCTTTTTGAAAGTAGTAATTATTTTATGAGACAGTTTTACGAGACTTTCCTCTCATAACACTTAGATACTACAAATGTGTAGATCCCAATATATTATGAGAGAGATTTCATAAGATTGTTTCGTGATTATAAGAATGGTTTTTTTTTTTTTTTAATTTTTTTAAGGAAGATATTACCAAGAACTTTGGCATGTAGAAGATTTCTTAAACTTAATTCTTATATTTATTTGTTACTTTATATTGACATGTTATCTTTTATCTTTTTCTTTTTTTAATATTTTCCTTATTTTTTTTATAGCATGTATTTACTACGTAGAGATTGATAGATTGATTTTCGCCATGTATTTTGTGTATCCAACTACTGTGCTAATAGGCTTACCGAATCCGAACATATATATATATATATATAACGTGCATCGTTTTTTTTTTTTTTTTTTTTTACTTGTCTGTCTACGTGAATTAAAAATAAACTTCCTTTTCACTTCATTAAAAAAAAAAAAAAAAAACTTACTGTTGAGGAATAAAACTAGGCAAAAATCTGTATTAGATATAGGACGGATAGGCGGAATTACTAATTAATTAGTTCTAGGGCTGAACAGGAACTACAACATGTCCCATAAAAAAAAAAAAAGAAAAAAAAAGAAAGAGGAACTACAACATGTACATATGGAGTATGGAGGACATTTAAAAAGGATGTGTGTGTCTCTCATCAACTACAACAATGTCCTCATCTGCTCCTCAAAAAAAAAAAAAAAACAACAATGCCCTCATCTATTAAATTCTCCGCCATCTCTGGATTCCCAAACTTTTTTTCATTAAATTTTTTCTTGGAACGCAGCATACGCAGCTGAGTCCATTAAATCAAAAGGCCTGCAGTGTAGTGAATTATTGTGACCGTTAGAGCATTCACAGCATTTTAGTCAAATTTGATCTATAAAACTACTTTAATTTACTCATTTGTAGGTACACTTATATCAGACTCAATATTTTACCTTTAATTTCATTTAAAATATTTATTTTATTCATTATTAATTATTTCTCTCTCTCTCTCTCTTCTAATCTTCCTTAAGGTCTCGTTTGGGAGGAGAGAATGGAATGGAATGGAAATAAATAAAAAAGAATAATTTTGGAATATTCTTCTATTCATTTGTTTGAGAGTTTTTAATGGAGAGAATGGAAAGTCCATTCTATTGTCTGGGAGTTTAAGGCCTCGTTTGGGAGGAGAGAATGAAATAGAATGGAAATGAATGAAAAAAAAATAATTTTAGACTATTCATCTCTTCCCTTTTTTGGAAATTTTAATGGAGGGAATGGAAAGTCTATTTCCTTATTTGGGAGTTTAAGTGGAAGAGAATAGAATGGGTAGGAGAGAACACTCATTCCTCTTTATTCCCTTAAAACCTCAAATTTTCATTTCCTCCGAAATTGGGAGGAATGTGAGGGAATGAAATTAGATTTAATAAATTTTTTACTATAACTCCCAAAATATTTTTATATATTCAACTCTTATTTTAAAATAGGGGTCTAATAGTAATATTGTCATAAAATAATTCAATTCCATTCCTCTCATGTTACTCCCAAACAAGATTACTTACATTCCATTCATTTCCATTCTTTTATTTTAAAATATCCAATCAAGGTTACTTAGGCTCCGTTTGGGAGTTCATAAGGGAAGGGAATGGAATGAAATAAAATGATCATAAGGGAACAGAATGGAATGGAATGTATTTAAGCAAGAGAAAGGAATGGAAAAGAATGGAATGGAATGGAATTAAGTAACCTTGATTGGATGTTTTAAAATGAAGGAATGGAATGTAAGTAATTTTGTTTGGGAGCAATATGGAGGGAATGGAATGGATTCATTTTATAACAATATTACTATTAGACCCTTATTTTAAAATAAATAATTGAATATATAGGGGTATTTTGGGAGTTTTAGTAAAAAAGTCATTAAATCTAATTTCATTCCCTCCCATTCCTCCCAATTTTGGGGGGAATGAAAATTTGAGGTTTTAAGGGAATAGAGAGGAATGAGTGTTCCCTCCTACTCATTTTATTCCCTTCTACTTAAACTCCCAAATAAGGGAATGAACTTTCCATTCCCTCCATTAAAACTCCCAAACAAGGAGAAGGGAAGGGAAGAATATTCTAAAATTATTCTTTTTATTTCTTTCAATTCCATTCCATTCCCTCCTCCCAAACGAGGCCTTAATTCCATTTCATTTCATTCTTTTCCATTCCTTTCTCTTACTTAAATACATTCCATTCTATTCCGTTCATTTCCATTCCCTTGTGATCATTTCATTTCATTTCATTCCCTTATGAACTCCCAAACGAAACCTAAGTGGGAGGGAATGGAATGGGTAGGAAGGAACACTTATTTCTCTCTATTCCTTTAAAATCTCAAATTTTCATTCCTCTCAAAATTGGGAGGAATGAGAGGGAATGTAATTAGATTTAATATATTTTTTACTAAAACTCCCAAAATACCCTTATATATTCAACTCTTTATTTTAAAATAGGGGTCTAATAGTAATATTGTCATAAAATGATTCAATTCCATTCCCTCCATGTTACTCCCAAACTAGATTATTTAAATTCTATTCATTTTCATTCATTTCCATTCATTTTTTTTAAAACATCCAATTAAGGTTACTTAATTTCATTCCATTCCATTCTTTTCCATTTCTTTCCGTTACTTAAATACATTCCATTTCTTTCCATTCCTTTATGATCATTCCATTCCATTCAATTTCATTCCCTTATAAACTCCCAAACGAAGCCTAAGTAACCTTCTGTGTCTCTCTCTTTGTTTCTCACTATCTCTTCCACTAACCATTGAACCTCTCTCTCTTCCTCTCAATTTCTCTATTCCTCCCTGGCCATTGAACCCATCGTCGATCTTTCTATGGGTGGATTGGCTGGGGTGTGTGGTGGTAATAATGGTGGTGATAGACGGCTCATGGGGTTGGGTTTGTTGTTCACTGCGTCTTTGAGTTCTTTGAGTTGAGGCTTTTGATGGCTATTTGTTGTGATTCTGAAAGTTTGAGGTTGATTTTGGGTGAAGGGTTTGGTGTTGCAATATTTGAAGTTGATTTTTTTATTTTTTATTTTTGTTGGGTTGTTTGATTTGAATTGGGTGGAGCGGATCAAATGATAGGTTGGTGGTGGCAGATCTGAGGTGGGTTGCTGCCTTTGTGGTGGATTCGGTGAGAAAGTGTTGGGGTGAGAGAGAAAAGGTTGGAGAGAGATGGAAAAAAAAAATCATTTTTTTAACATTGGCAATGAACAGTAACTCACCACAAAGTAGTGTGGTACTATTCATCTCTAGTTTTTTTTGGGTTATTTTGAGGAGATTGATGCATGATTAAATTGTGGGTGCTTGACTTTTTTTTTTTTTTAACATCAAGCTAGTTTGACTAACCAGATGTGAATGCTCTTAAGAACCCCTTATTAATCAAATTGAGCTGAAAGTTGAAACACTCAAATAGATTATTTTAGTAGTTACGATATAAGTAATATTTTTTAGAATCACAATATAATTTGAATATATGATGTTGATTATATGATGGTTGCTTTTCATTATTAGATTGATGTTTATTTTTTGGGTTATGTAAGTGGAAGCCTTTTATTTGATCACAAAAAAAAAAAAAAAAAAAAAAAAAAAAAAAAATTCAAACCAACCAATTAAAAATACTCAAGAGTACCTATAAGTCTTGTAACTCAATTAATACCTCCGAATATTTTTAACCAAAAAGTCTAGCGTTCAATTCTTTTTTTCTTGTTATATGTATTAAGTGTGAGTTTGGATAGCGTGTTTGTGTATTTCCAGTGTGTCTACGTTTTTTTCTGTGGGTTCCGTATACTATTCATGAAACCCGCAAGTATGGTTTCAGCAAATCTAACTATCTAATTTTAAAACTGGGTCCCACGGCACTATTCACACATTTAAAAATTATTTCGCTACAGTGTTTTTAGTTTTTATTTTTCAGCAATAAGCGGTATCTAAACAGACCCTAAATTATCAAAAAACAAATACTTTAGGTAGCTTTTATAATTATTATTGTTGTTGTTGTTATTATAATTCAATAATTGATGACCTTAAACATTTTTGTTAGAAATAAATACTCAAATAGACATTTTTTTTTTTTTTTTTTGAGAATTACTCAAATAGACTTTAGTCAAAGAAAGAGAGGTGGGAATATGATAAATCAATAACATAATGAAATGAAAAAACTTGGGAGGAATGAGCCAAAAGCCGGCATAAAGACGGAAATTTTGTTTGGAAGTGTGATAAAATAAGCAACCAAAATGGAAGGATGACGCATTGACGGACCCCAAACCCAAGACCCACCCCCACGGCATAGCACACCACAAGCCTCAACTCAAGCCACACCAAAAAAGGAGTCCAAATTTGATTTGAATACTCACAGTGAGCGGTAACATTAACAAACACTACATCAGTCTACCTCTCTACCATTCCATCCATGATTCATGTGACATGACACTGACTTTTATATCCATTTCTTTAACCCAACTCCCAAACACCAAGTCAAAAAGATACTTTGACTAAGTCTTTGTCTCATTCCCACTCTCTCCTCACTCTCCTGTTAGTCTGTTACCAATGTTGGATACCTAAGGGCTAAGGCCATGTAGATTTTGGACATCTGTTATAGTTAGAGGTACCCATCCAACACAACTAAAATCAAACTCAATTTAGCGCTGTGTATTGATTTTTGTGGATTAGCGAGTTGAGTTGGGTTATAATTTTTGTGAATTTAGGCCTATTGTATGAATTTTAATCATTTATTATAAAACAAATGTTTAAATAGTTTATGAAAGCCTAATTATTTTTACAAATTATGAAGTATGTATGTAGAACCATCAATCCAACTCAAACTATATAGATTGGATTTTGTTAGTTTTTACACATGTGATGAATTTGGTTGGTTTGAAAATTTCTCAATTTGACAAAGTCAGGCACATTCCTAGGTTGAGAGTATTAAAGCATGGAAGTTCTAGTTAGTTCAACCAGTAAGAATTTTGTTTTTGTTAAATAAAGACTTGAGATTGAATTATATCTATACTAAAATGAAATTTATCAATATTTTAACAAGCTTTTATCATGAAGCACATCATTAGTACATTAAAATTTTCATAGTTTATAAATTCAAATCCTATTACATGTATCACTTTTCGTTCCTTTATGAACTTTGAAACAATTCTTAGCCAAAAAAAAGAAAAAGAAAAAGAAAAAAAGAGGTCTGAAACGATGTGTAAAATGGGAAAGAGAATGTAGAGATTGTTAAAAAGGGCAGATTTTATTAAAGGAGGCTGTATTGTATACAAAGCAGAGGTAGCAAAAAACAAAGAATGGAGTTAAAAGCTGTTGAATCCTGAAAAGACGGAGAGACAAACAGATGGAGCTGAATCTTATCTTTCAGTCTTCTCTTACTTACTAGTATTATATATTATATATACTATACTCCTCCTAATAACTAAGCAATTAGTAACGACTTTTGTCAGCTCTGCAGTCAGTGTGGATCTATCTTTTTTTTTTTTTTTTGATAAATGGAGTTTGTGACTTTGAATAAGAAAGAAAGAATTCCCATATTGGGATAATGGGCCCCACTATCTCTATTTGTTCTTTTCTTTGTTGTTGAGGCCCTGGCCCTGTGCTCTGTGTCTGACAGGTTGGGCCAACAAATATGGGTTTAACCTCTCACCAGCCCATGCAGACTCTCCAAAGTCTAGAAATTTGCACTTTATTTGGGCTTGGGTTGGGAGGCCGATATATGGAACCTCTTTACCTATTAACTTTTGTTGGAAAACATAGGAAGGAATGTGAATTTGCCACTTATTAGGTCTCATCCTTCTACTTCTAGCCGACGGATGAGCTCGTGATCAAAGTTTATGATTTTTCTTATGTGAAGAATTTTGAATAGTTACAAGACTTTTTGGTATTGTTATATATATATATATATATATTTATATATTATGGCTTTACATTAAAAATCCATACAAATAATTTGCGGCATATCTATGATCTCTAAAATTTTACAAGATTGATTGTTGTTATAATCTCCAAAAAATAAAAAATAAAAAAAATAATAGTGTATCAGAAAGAAAGAAGTTTGTTGAATTCAATATGTAAGTTTTGTAAAATATTCTCCCCCTAGCTAGAGTAAGGTGAGGGATATTTTTTTTAAAGGGTACTCTTCAAACTTGTTGGAGCTTGGCAACTGGAAACCACTTGGGGATGCCAAAGTGAGTCATGGAAAATTAATACAGTATATTATTATTATAGCAAGTGACTAAAAAATCCATTCAGGAAAAGCGAGTAGAAAATCCATTGAGGAAAGTAGTAATAAATATCTTTTATGGGGATACCGACCAGAAAATCTAATTGGAAAAAGAAAATCTCTATCACACCACGGGAAAATAGAAATTGCATACGATGCGCCTATAAAAGGGTTACTTAGGTCTACTCCCCTAATAAGTCACAACAGAAAATTGCTTTCCATTAAGATATTATTATACTATATATACTCAGCTTTAAATTAAAGCCTCAATAATGATATAGAGAGTCATATACAGACAAAACATATATATATATATATATATATATATAAAGGAAGGATTTTTAAAATACAAAAAGTCACATGATTTATCATCATTCTCAAGGGCAATTAAATAATTGGCATAAGTTTTTGAAAACCATGCTTTATATATGTGGAACAGGAACACCGACTTTTTACACTCAAAAGTTCCACAACAATGATGGTTAGCTTTAGCTAAAACCTCCCAACTTCAAACTTCAAACAGCTTTCTCTTTTTCATTATTTGCCATCACTGCCTCTCAAATACGTTTTTGACCATAACAGCAACCCCAAACTCACCCACTAAATTCAGCTTTAAGTTTACTTTACGTAACAGATGTTACATTTTATTTTATTTTTTCTTTTATTATTAAATTCTTAAGTCAATAGATTGTGATTGACATACAATAAAAATGATGTTAGTGACTCGTCCATATAAAAATAATGTTTATACTAATAATAATTTTTCATCTCAATAAATTATGAAAAAAAAAGTTGTAAAATTGCTCGCATCTCTAGCACTACTCTTGAACAATGTTCAGTTCACATAGTTGAATATTGGAACATTTTTATATACTAAGAATTCAATCTCCTTAAGTCTTTCAGAAGCTAGAACTTCAGACATCTAAAAAGGTCTTGCTCGCTTTGCTAGATGTAACGAGGCTTATTAGGCATGTAAATTGGAAATGAGTGTCTCCTCCTGTCCTGTCCTGTGTTGAGACACCTTATCCACCTTGATGGTTTATAATGCTGCATACATTCTCTTAATCTTCTTGTACTCCAATTCAGCTAATATATCAAACTTCTCATCAAAAAAACAAATAATCATGGGGTAGGCCTAAGACTTGGAAGTTGGAATCACCCTCTAAATCCACGAATGAAGATTTTGACTAATCCCAACTACCCACCCCCTCCAAACAAAAGCTAGGCCAAATTACGATTTTGGTTGCGATACATTTGTCACAGTTTCAATTTCGTCTCCTATATACTTTAATATGTCAATTTTGTTTATCTTTTAATATTCAAAATGAAGATCCCAAACTATTAATTGTGTTAATTTCATCTAATAACTTACAAAATTAAGTTAATTTCATCTCTTGATATTCAAAGTCAAATCATTTTTATCATTATAAATTGATGGATGAAATTGATTCAAATAAACATATAGGGATGAAATTGAAATGACCTCCAATAGAGAACAAAAAGTGTAATTTGGCCAAATGGGTATTAGGATTTAGGGTTGAAATTTTACTGTAGAAAATATGTTCATTTCTTTCTGTCTGTGTCTGAGTCTGATTTAAATATAAAATATTGAGCCTGTAATTGGTTTTGGTATGGATTAATTATAGACATTTGGTCCATAGGAATAAGCAAAAACCAAAATGGATTATCAAGAGCTAACAACAAGAATGATTTTTCTCCAGTAGATATGAAAATCTAATTTGAACTTTTTGCTTCAATTTGGTCTCAACATCAACAGAACAGATAAAATTAGATTGTTGAAAATCATCAAATATTCCACAGGACATAGATTGTATAACCTAGATACTGCGGGATCTGCTCCTAAAAAGTAAAAAGGAAACCAAAAATATCCCAAAGTTGTACAGGAGGAAATAACTAAACGGACAAAACTTCAAATCCAAAATGAGTCTCACATAATGCATGAACGTGCAAATGATGACATATTCTATATTGAAGATTTGACTAAATGCCTAGAGCCTAAAATTCTAGGACATAATGAGAAAACAAGCAAAATTTGACTTCAGAAAAGTATATTTAGATCATGGTATTCTTAACATGCAGCAAGATATATTCCAATAGCACCACTGATGTTGCTTTACCTATGAGATAAGCACAAGAATCTAAAATCTAAAGTACAAAATATAAACAAATAGCATAATTTTGTTTTAGGACAACCAGAGCTCTTGAGAAGAAATTACTATGAGAAAATTAAAATAATTGCAACAATTAATTATATGTTGGGTATACATGCATGAGTCAAACCCTACATTGAATAATAATAAAAAGAATAAGTGATTGATATAAGAGAAATAATATGTCTACAACATTTTTACAACAAATCCTAAGTGGCAAGTTGTTACTAGTTGTTATTATTAGGGCAAAAAAGTAATCTTAATGTTAGTTTCAAATTTGAACCAATAACAACTAACCACCTGTAATTTGTTATAAAAATGTTGTAGGCGTAGCATCTCTCTTGATATAATATATTTGAACCCAAATTTATAGGCTTAAGTTTTTTAAGTTTATGAGAAAGTTATATTTACTACTCAACTGAAATCTCTCAAAGTATTCTCTCTGTTACTGTTGTCCCAACATTTATAGCATGAGAAAGGTTTAAGTTGAACATCTAGATGAACTTAAGCTGGGGCAAAAATTACTTACACGCACGAATAGGTCAGATAGCTTAAGAATTTCACTGAAGAATCAAATCCATTTTTGTCGATTCAATCAAATTCCCATTGCGACTCCACCAAACTCATAATTTTGCTATTAGCTTGATAATTTGTAGCATAGATTTCACATTTAAATAGATGCTTATGTTTTACTAGCACTCGCCCTCACGGGTGAATCCAAACTCCATCTCAATAAATGGGACAAAACACTAGAATTTCAACTTTTAAATGGGACATTGTTAGAATAATGTTATCAGAGAATTAAAAGAACACTCAATTTGCCAAGGTTATCAAATATGAACAAGTTCCATACAAAGCCGACCTGTGAGTTGGGTTGAACAAATCCCA
Source organism: Quercus lobata (assembly GCF_001633185.2). Taxonomy (NCBI): domain Eukaryota; kingdom Viridiplantae; phylum Streptophyta; class Magnoliopsida; order Fagales; family Fagaceae; genus Quercus; species Quercus lobata. The sequence continues at coordinate 348,148 of NC_044911.1, read as the reverse complement.
AAAAAAGCTATGGAACAAGAGAATCATGTACTCATGTGATATGCATTAGTGTCAAATGAGAAACAACAATCATTGAAGGAAATAATTTAGGTTGTTTCTTTACACAAAATCAAATTAAGCCAGTAGCAGAAGAAGAAAGGTGTCCAGACACACACACACAAAGAAATATGTATGCACACATTGAGAGCAATTTTAAAATCTCATGCTAATCTACATTCAATCTCTACATGTTTAATCTTCCTTTTCCACAAAGATGCCTGTTGATGGGCTTTACAAAACCCTTAATAATAAGTCATTCCTTTGAGAAATCATAATCCTAAAAAAAGAGTAGCATATTAGTAATAATAATTGTTGACCGAGAACTAATGATACTTATAGAAATTTTAAAAAGACTACTAATATGACCTCATATTACCAATAATAGTCTAAGTGTCATGCCGTCTACTAGAAGTATGATAGCCACATTAGCTTTTAATTAATTGGTTTTGGTGGAGGTTGCGTAGTTGATCTTTTTTCCCACTGTACTCCCTCTCTTCATCTTCTTCTTAAATTACCAGTTTAACAAAAACGGCTGCAAACTTTGTCTCTCTGTCCTCAATTCCAACTCCTGCTACAATTATGCTCTAGCTTTGTGTGGTTGCCAAGAAACAAAATAATAAAAAGGGAAAATACAGTCTTCCAATGACAAGCCGAAATGGACCCCCCGCCCCAAAAAAAAAAAATCCTTCTAAATGAAACTGAGCATTAATTAGCACATTTTGGCTATTGTATCATCCATTTCAAAATTTTAAAGTAAAATGCATTATATAAAAGATAATTACTGCATTCATGCAAGGAACAAGATATGACTGACCATTCATGAATATCTTAACACAATTTCTGGTCCTGAATGCACAAGTAGCAGAATTCACTAAAATCCAATTTAAATTTGCCAAGAAACTAACATGACCACAACTGGTTACAACTAGATACTGTAGAAATCAACTTTATATTATTTCTAGAATTCTCATGTCTTTTTAAATGACAAATCTGGAATAAAGAACAAGTACAGGAACTAGCACTACGTTAATGGGACTTAAGAAAACAATGCCTAATATTAAAGAGTAGCTTAATTTAATCATTCCATCTTATGTGGCAGTCAACAAAATTTTATAACTAAATGAGAACATGTACTAATGCTTGATACAATCCTACCAGTCCCTTCTTTTCTCTTTGAAACATAGAAATTGGTGCAAGGAATGCATAATTGCATACGCTTAAATTGGATGAAGTTCATTAAAACAGCAATGACTGATAACCTTGAATTGGAAGCTTCCTTAGACTAGAAACTTGTAAGAGAAAACAGATAGTATAACCAAACTAACATGTGAATGTAAGAACACTCATTTGCAATCACAAACAGATTAAAGCAATTTTATGCAGAGAAAATGAATTTAAAATCTAGTAAGCAATCAACCAAATGTCATTCTTGAAAACCGTTGTTATATGCCAAACACCCCCCTTTTCTCTCATGACAAATAACATTTTCATATTTCATTTGTTTTGTGAAAATTCAGTAATTAGATAAATACAATAGCCATGCTAAATTAACATAGTTATTTATTGTCAGTTACATGTGATACAAATTTGCACATTTATTCATACACAAAGATATAATATAAATGGAAACAACAATCAAGAAACTATGTTATCTGCCATTATAAGGCTATAGCTTACTAGTGTTGCCTTGTTTCCAGCAGTAAGAGCACAATAAAATGAACTACATAATCAACAAACAGATGCCGCAACTCATTACCAAGGAAAAATACGCCAAATTTGACTCACTTAGGTATTTCAGATAAAGGTGGCCAATTGTGCAGGTCCTAAAGATAAAAGAAACCATGAAGTGCAGAGTGAGGGAGGTGACATTGCAAGGCCTGAACTCTCTTAAAACCCACCACTTTTCTTCAGCCATGTAACTCCTTTTCCTTTGGGATTCCAACGCTAACATTGAAATTCATAAACATTCACAGTTTCTGTTACACACACAAGGACACAGTCACACAAAAGCAGTAGTTTCAGTTAATTCATGTCCTAACTAACCCATAGCTTGATGTACGAAATCCATCCCAGAGGCCTCACAAGCAAGATCAGAAATTTAATTCAATGCTTTGGAGTGCTTGAAAGTTTCATGTTGGTTTTGGAAAAGAAAAGATTAAACAGCAAATAGTTAGAGAGGAGGTTACAATTGCCAATTGAAAAAGATACAAACTTGTGAATCAAATCCAGAGACAATTGCGAAAACCTTTTTGTCAAATTCAATAATTACCAGAATTACACAATAGTAAGACAAACAAAATACAAATGGCTCAAATACGATTTCAATTTCCCAATAATGCTAATGCTACAACTTTACAAAACTTTCTTCTAAAATTCCAGCTTTCTATAAACAACAATAATTGGAAATTAAGACAAACTGCAGCACATCAGATACCAAAACTGTGACAGGGAGAAGAAAGCAAAGGCCAAGGAACAAAGATTTGAAGTCTTTAGTAACAGATGTGATGACGAAAGGGAACAAAAAATAAGCTACCATGAAAGACTCCATTACTTTGTTCTCCCTAAGTTTTCTTCCACTCTGTCTCATCCAGTGTTCTATTATATACAGTGGACAAGAATTAAATTCAACTCCAATTTCAGAGGTTTACATCATTGTTACCACATCTGCGTAGCCATGGCCCAGCCAGATTCAGGCTTGCAAGAAACGTCTTTTAAGTCCAATTAGGGATGAGTGCTATGAACTAAGGTTCTTTTTCTCGTGATTCATCAATAGCAGTGTCTTTCAATGAGAAGTCATCAATACTATCATTTTCTGTATCAACCTGAAGCTCTTTAAACATTGCCATCACCTGAATCATGGTTGGCCGCCGGAATGGCCTATCATCTAGGCATTCAAAGGCAATCCTCAGATACTGGAATAATTCAGCCTCACCAGATTTCTCTGTCATCAACTCCAGGTCAAGTATCTCATTGCTTCTCTTCTCCCTCTGAAGCTGCTTTGCCCATCCAACAAGGTTGTTGTCATCACCAAACTGGGAAGGGTCTATTGGCTTCTTGCCCGATATAAGCTCTAGCAGTATGACACCATAACTGTAGACATCTCCTTTTGCTGTGCACCTGAAACTTTGGTAGTACTCGGGGGGCACATAACCTGGAGTTCCTGCAAGGGTGCTCACACTGAGATGAGTGTCAAGGGCATTCACCAGCCTTGCCATGCCAAAATCAGAAACTCTGGCTTCAAAATTCTCATCTAGAAGAACATTACTAGACTTCATGTCCCGGTGTATAATGTGAGGTATGCAGCTATGGTGAAGGAATGCTAGACCTCTTGCAGCCCCTACAGCAATCTTCTTTCTAGCTGTCCAATCAAGCTTTGAGCCCCCGCCTTTATTCCTGTCATGAAGAACAGCCTCCAGACTCCCCCATTTCATGTACTCATACACAAGAAGCCTCTCCTCTCCAATCTTACAGTAACCCATCAACGGAACAAGGTTTCGGTGCTTGATCTTCCCAATAGTTTCCATCTCTGCCATAAACTCCCTATCTCCCTGACCAGTTACATGAATAAGCTTCTTAATTGCAACAACACAGCCATCTCCCAATTGAGCTTTGTAGACCTCACCAAAACCTCCAGAACCAATTAAGCTGTCAGCACTGAAACCATTTGTAGCTTCGAGTAGATGAGCGAAGGTCAACTTCCGCAGAGGTTTTTCAAATGTAGCAACATTGATACTAAGGGGTTCAGGAACACTGGAAAGTTTCCAGCTGCTACTACCTGAAGTTGGAAGACTATCAATGTATTTCTCTCTTTGTTCTTCCTTGAGCTGGTATTTCTTCACCCGATAAAGAGCAAAAGTAAGTCCGAGGATACAAGAGAGGAAGAATGTGATGCCAATGATCATCCCAGCTTCCATTGACTGCTTCTTCCCCTGAGTTGAGTAACCTGCAGAGTGGCTTTGAGAGACACAAGGGGGCAAGGGTACCCCACAAAGGCCGGAATTGTTCTCATATCTGGACGCTGGGAAAGTGGTCAGCTGCCCTCCAGAAGGGATGAGGCCAGTGAGGTTGTTATTAGACACATCAAGGTCACTAAGAAAAGAGAGTGTCCCTAAGGACCCTGGAATGTATCCTTGAAGATAATTGTGTGAGACATCCAGAACTCCAATCAACTTAAGACCTCCAAAGCTGTCAGGAATGTTTCCACTTAGACTGTTATGTCCCAAATTCAGGACTTGCAAGAAGTTCATTGAACCTAAGTCTTGGGGAATGGTTCCAGACAAGGAATTGTAAGCTAGATCAAGATAGATCATACTGCCATTGCTGGGGAATGTATAAACTGTCCTGCCAGAGTAGATTCTGGTTGATGAGCAAGAGTGAACCATAGGAAAACTTTCCAGCCTCCCTTCTCTGATTCCCTCAAATTCAACTAGTCCTCCAGCACCCCTGCAAGCTGTTCCACCCTCATTTCTCACAAATACAAACTGCTTCCCAGAGACCCTTCCAGCAATGACAAGGCCAGCTTGATTGGCAAGCTCAGATGGGATAGCACCATAAAAGTCATTGCTGTTTAAATCAAGCCAAATGAGGCTCTCGCACTTGCCAAGCTCTGGTGGGATCTGTCCGGTAAGTGAATTGTTACCCAATTGGAGGATAGCGAGGTTCAGGAGATTCCCAATACCAGCAGGGATATTTCCAGTGAGCTTGTTGCTAGCAAGTGACACCCATATCATGTTTGTGCACTTGCCAATTGACTGTGGAATAGTTCCAGTAATAAAATTGTTGTTGAGGATCAGTGACTCTAAGTTTCCTCCATCTACACAAATGCCTTCTGGTATTTCCCCAGTAAGGTTGTTTGCCCACATAACCATGTCGGAAAGATTTGGTAACTTCCAAATTTCCAAGGGAATTGTGCCAATCAGGTTGTTGAAACTAAGATCAATTGTCCTCAGGCTCTTGCAGTTGGCAAGCTCCGAAGGCACTGTCCCAGACAGGTAATTGTCAGCTAGAAGTAGCCTTTCCAGAGCTGATGAGGCTTTGGAGGAGCAGAACTCAGCTGGAACCTTCCCTGTAAAGGAATTAGAACTGAGATCCAGCACTCTTAGTTGAGTACAATTGGTCAGAGAGAGAGGCACAGGACCAGTTATGTTGTTGAATGGTACAAAGAGATATCTCAGGTTTTGGAGAGTACTCACAACTGTAGTGAGGAAATCTCCAGAAAGTTGATTGTTGCCAAGTTTAAGAGAACTCAAAGAGGAGCACTTTGCAAAAGTCGAAGGCAACCCACCAGAGAGTTTGTTTACAGAAAGATCAAGCTCCCGGATCCCCCCACATAACTGTCCCAATTCAGATGGTATCTCGCCAGAAAACTGATTATTGGCCAAAGCTAGTAACTTTAAATTCTTCAAACTTGCCAGCAAGACACCCGGAATTTTAGACTGCAACATATTGTGAGAAAGGTCAAGTGTCTCCAGAAGCTGACAGTGTCCTAGGCTCATTGGGAAGTCACTGCCAGAGAGGATGTTGTGAGCTAGAAAGAGTGAAGCTAAATTGGGACACATCCCAAAATCAAGGCTGGACAAGTTGCCAGAGAAGTTGTTGTAGGAGAGATCTACATGGTAAAGAGATGCAGGGGAGTCAGCTAGAAAACTAGAGGGGATAGACCCAGATAAGAGATTGTTGGAAAGGTCAATAAAAGTGAGATTTTTGCAAGTCTTGAGGGTGGAGCTGAGTGATCCAGTGAGTTTGTTGTCGGAGAAGTTGAGTGAAACCAAGTTTTGGCAGGAGGAGAGAGAGTAGGAAAGGAGGGAAGAATCAGAAATGCGATTGCGAGAAAGATCGAGGTGCAGAAGAGAAGAAGGGACATGGAGAGTGCCACCAGGGATTGAGTTGCGAGAGAGATTGAGGTAAGAAAGATGATTACAAGAGAGAAGGAAAGAGGGTCCTGGAAGAGGGTCTGAGAAGTTGTTGGAAGACAAGTCTAGAGTTTGAAGGCTGGAACAGGAGCTTGTGGTGAGATTGGCAGCTGAGAAAGAGTTGCCTTGCAAATATAGGAGTTGGAGAGTGGACACCGCTGTGAGAAATGGAAGGTTTAAGCCACCAATAAGACCTGCATAACTTAGATTCAAGGCTACTACTTGGCCATCAAGAGAGCAAGAGATGGCTTTCCATGAGCATGGACTTGAAGAATCATCATGCCAATCTGCTAAGAATCCCTTGGGATCAGAATCAACTGATTGCTTGAAGGCCATCAACAACCCCACCACATCATTGCTTTGTTGTTTTTGAGCTAATTCTCTGGCGCCTGAACCTGAAGTCATTATTACAAGGTGAAAGAGAAGCAACAACAACCACCCCATGATGCCTTGTCCTGATGATATCGACACCCTCCGATTCCATTCTCTCTTCATTTTGCTCAGCTTTTCATCACCAAACTGATCAGCTGACAGTTTAAACAAAAAAAGAGTTTGTGTCTATTATTTAGCATATATTTTCTTTGGGAGAAGAATCTTTTTGCAAAAGGAGGTGTTTAGTCTCTACTACTCTCTCTTTCTACATTTACAATTAAATGAGAAAGCTGGATCCTTTGACACCTCTCTATGCTCTCTTCAAGGACCAATCTTTCTTTACTTCATTTCAGATCCGGGCTAACTAATTAAACTTACTCTTTGCTAGCTGCCTCTTGATGCTTCTTTAATTTCTTATAAGACTCCACAGGAAAGCTGAAATATTTAGAAGAGGGATAATAGTTAGCAAGAGAAGAAAGTGAAAAAATCACGGGCAAAAGCTGGTAATGATGAATTACAAAGCAAAACACAGAAGTGCTTGTATGTAATTACTGACAATAATAATAATTGCAATAAGAACAAAAAGATAAGGAAATGATTTTGAAAGAAAAAAAAAGTAGGCAGACGACACTAGTAGCTGTTTTGTTTTGCAAAAAGGTCCAAAATCAGTGTTGGTTTAAGGAAAGAAGGAAGGGAAGGAAGATACCTTGGACTTGTTGGAGTGACAGACTTGAAAGAAGTACGATGTTCAGAAATGTCGGCCGTGACACAAACTTAAGCCTGTCATATCTGGATCCTATAGTAGGACTCCAGAAAATAGATAGATGGTATAACACATGAAAAGAAAAGCTCTTTTTTTTTTTTTTTTCCCTTACGGTTGTAGCACTAAAAATTTACTGGCTGGTGGTACTACTTCAGGGGAAGGCAGAACCAACCCAGTACCCAGATATCAGACCCGCAACTATATATATATTATTGGATTTATTGCTTCACGCTGCACAGGACCACCACAGGGCCAAAAAGTAGAAAAATGGTTATAGAAGGAGGAGGAGAAGAAGGAAGTGGGTGTTGCAGAGGAAGTAAAGTTACATACCAGAACAAGAATAGAATGGAGTACAAGACAAGTTGGAGACTTGGGGGCAAAAGAGAGAGTGAGAGTGAGAGTGAGAGTGAGAGAAGAAAAAAGTAAAATTGTGGGAGTGGCGCTCCCAAAATTTCGTTCTCATTTTTCGGGTCCAGTCAAACTTTGGATTTGATTCCCTCTCTTTCTCTCTCTCCCCAAACTCTGCCTTTTTGAGAGGGACAGTGTTCCTTGTTGGATGAGTTACTCTGCGTGTACGTAATAGTGTTCCTTGATGGCCATTCATACGGATTTTAACTTTTTTTTTCTTTTTTTTAGGTGAGTTTTCTTTATAGTTTGAGACTTGAGTAGTTGGGCTTTTCTTTCAAATCTTCAATTTCCAGTCAGACTATATATATATATATATATATATATATATATATTAACTCGTCCATTTTTTATTGAATTAAACCCTTCCTTTAATTTGCTTATCCAATCAAATTTGAAGCCTTTTAATAGACATAAGTAAAAATCTAGTTTATAATGAAAAACAAAAAGAAAGAAATCGAATTTGAAGCAAACTTTCGAAAAACTTACTTTGTTTATCAGTTCAAAATTCAAACACTGACTAGGGCCTCGGATGATTATGAGTCATGAGTTATGACACAACAAAGCAATATGACCAAAAGTGTAGGACCAAAAGCAATGAAAATGTGACCCACTGAGAGTCAGTGACCAACAACTTCGAGTGTCCAGCATTTTTTACCCACGTCTACACCTCAATTTTACCCCATACAATATCCATCTCCACGGAATATAAGTGTATAATATAACCGTATGTTAAAAGCAAAACTTTGAACAATACTGGTTTAAGTGATAATATAGTGATAATGGTATTTTCTATTATATCTCTAAACTTAGTAGTTGAACAATTAACGAGCATGTCATGTTTAACAGGAAAAAAAAAAGGGTTTAACTTATCTCTAATATTATGTATTTAAAACAAAATGAGATTTCTAATTAAAAAGTAATAGAGGTAAGCCAAATCCAAAAAGACAAATCTCAGTTATCATATGTATCAAACATGAATAAAAAAGCATACCCTTCAATCTTAGATCATGTAGAATACTACAAACATAACAAATTTTATGAATGTTTTCACAATTTGTCAAGGTAGTGATTGTTATTAGTTTAACATTATCTTTTATTTTTAGTTGAGATTACTACCATGGACACTGATTTATTGTACAAAGAATCATAATCCGTTAGTGGTAAAAAAAATAAAAAAAAGAAAAAGAAAAAAAAGAAGGAAATTTGTTGTGAGATGAATGTAGATGATGATAGGGAAAGAATAATTAAAGGAGAGAAAGGGGGGGAAAGTCGATCTCCCAAGTCCAAGAGCAAGAAAAAAAGCAAACACTTTTTTTACAATGGGGGATAAAAATGGATTGTATTGGGAGGAGCAATATTTGTCTTGAGGTGGTAGGGAAAAGTGGTGGGTAGGCTTAACATATTTAAATAATAGTGGGCATACAAATAAATAAATAAATATTGAATTTTAGGAGGATGGCATTAGGGCGCGGGGCGCGGGACTTGAGGCTTTGTAGACTTTTCATAGTAGAGTTGTGTTGTGTTGTGTTGTGTGAGAAATGTGAATTTGTGATTGAATGACAAAAATGATACGTACTTAAAGTCATAATAATAAATAATAAAATAATAATGATAATGTGGGGAGTGTGGGGTTGGGGTTTGCATTTTTGTCAGTATGCTTTACACACGAGCGCATCCTATTCTCATATCTCAAGATAATGTCTCTCTCACACACACCTTCCTTTTCATTCGCATTTTGTCCCCTTTACCTAAATACAAAAATAAAAATACAAAATCCTTTTCCTACTTCCTACAGGCTACAGGCTACAAACAAACATATTATGTACTCTCACTCTATTCTTTTTTAGTATACTACTATTCCTGTTACCGTTTTCCACTTTATCGTTTTGCATTAATTAATTAATTATAATTGGTATTTAAGCTAATAACTCACCAAGTTTCGCTAGAAAACACCGGAATCCTCGCAAAGAAACCGGGCTGATTTCTCAACCGTTCCTTTATTTATTTGTTGAAAATTGTTTTGTTGTTGATGAATAAAGTGTTTTCCACTCTTTGCCTAGCTGTCCCCACCTTACACTTACGCATACAAATATTTTGATTTTAAAAATTATTACTAGTACTAGACAGTAGACAGACATTATCAGTAAAAGTCTTCTTCTACCCATCCGATGGGACCCATTTCTTTTTGGCGCACGAGCGTCCGTAATCTATTCTTTTCTTGGTGCGATTTTCTTGGTGCCATTGAAATAAAAAATGAAAATTATTAAACTATTTAATTTATTTTTGTTATTATTTATGGATTAATTGTATTTTTTGATACTATTTATGAGTTTTATTGTACTATTTCAACTAACTTTTACTTTTTTCTACAATACTTTCAGTAATAATTTTTCAGTTTCAACAAAATAAACGTTATCTAAACGTACCATTTCTCACCGATTCTATCTTATTTCTTTTTATTCTCCTCTTCTTCTTCTTCTTCTTTCTCCCTAATCATAAATTTATTTATATATATATATATATTATATAGTCCGGAATTATTATTTTTCATTCTAATATAGTTGACTCTGCATTGCCTCATGATATATTGTATTTATCTTCTTCTTAATAAAATTACAATATACATATACATATACATATACATATATATTAACTATAACTTGAGAAGTGTGTAATATAGAATTTCACCATGCGAATAATATTTTGTATATTCTTTTATACAATTCATTATTATTTTATACAAAATATCAAGGTTGACAAAATCGAGATTTTATGTAGGATCGTTGAAGGTAGGTGAGATCGTAGATCGTAAGATTGGATCTTGAATTGTAAGATCCTACATATTTTCAGATTTAAAGCAAAAAATGCATTGATAATGACTTTGTGTGTTAAATAATCATGTAAATTATAAATTTATCCATAAAATAAAATTAAAAAAAAACTAAGATTTGCATCATATGATGTAATTTGCATGTCATACATCGTTAAGTTTATACTAATGAAACAAATATATTTAAGTTTTGACCCAATATATCTAAAAAGTTGAATAAATGTTTAATTAGTAACTAAATACCAAAATATTTATCAAAACATATGGAAAATATTTTCCAAGTTCTAAGTTCCAAGTTTGAAATCCAAAATAAGTTAGTAAATGGAAACTAGCTAACTACAACATGAAATCCAAAAGCAAGATGAATATTAAGGTGAAGTGAACATTTAATTATTCTTATTCTAAGGTTCTTATAACCAGAGTCCTAAATTTTTAATCATCATCATCCATTTCATCATCTATGTAGACATTATATACTTGTATACTAGAGCTGCAAAAGACATCAAGATACAATTTTACACTAAACTATTCAAGTTATACCACTCAGCAACAATTAAAAAGCATGCTTAAAAAAACCAATCAATCAATATATAAATACAAGCATAGCTAATAAAATTATACATAAAAAAATATTTTAGTAATATTTGAACACAAATTAGTATATTGATCAAACAAGTTTAACAACATTATAGCTTAAAAAGCAACAAAACCAACATCAAATTCTTCATTTAGAAATGACGAAGCATTCCTTCATTTTAATTACAAGTGAGCTAGAAACTAGAAAATATTTTCTTAGGTTAACATAATTAAAAAATAAAAATAAAAGTCATACCATCACAACATAAAAAAATAAAAACACTCAAAGTTTCATCAAAACCAAAAAAATTATCCCATAAAAAAAAAATTTATGTTTTTGGTAAAATCGGTAGGATCTCATACGATCCTACACTATCCTACGTACAATCCTATCATTTTTACGATTTTAGTGCGATCCTAAACATTTTGATAAGGAAAGATCGTAAAATCGTGTGATTCTACTATCCAAATTGGGATTTTGACATTCATGCAAAATATTAAAAATAGCCATCTAATATATCTCTAAACAGAAAAATAAATCCATTTAATTTGTTATTTTATAAAGGCATTTCTGTTCTTTTTTTCTTTATTTATTTATTTATTTTGGTTCAGAATAATGAAACAAGTGTAAGGCCTTTGTTGAAATATTTATGTTTAATATGTACGGATAAAGTTCTTTTAATAGTTTTACTAAATATATTTTTTTTAAAAGATAATATTTCCCACTCTATTTTATGCCACAATTTTTCTTTTTGTTATAATAAATAACCTAAACTTTCTTTTATAAAAAAGTGGACAAAATGCTTTAACTTCTGATCGAGCATAAATTAGTTAGGTGGGAGGAGGCAATTAAGGGCATCAAATAGTGTTATTAATATGCCTTTCCGAAATATTTGACGGTAGCACACTAAACGTGTTCTATTATTCTACTAGTTTTTTAGGTGAGTTTGGTCTTTGGTTAGCTTTGAATAGACGTCTTGCTCTGTTTCCTCCGCACTGCACTGCACTGCACAAGCACGGCACTTTATCACTTTCGCTTTCACCCCTTTGGTACTCGCAAATTGCAAACAGCATTTCACTCACGTGTCTTTTAATTTCTGGCTACTCTCAACTCTCAAAGTAAATAAATATAGAGAGGGAGGAGGTAGGGGTTGGAACCACTTACTTGAAACATTATTATTGTAATGAGCTCATCACTATTGAGCTATCACTTGAACACAATTCTGTTATATGTAGATGGGTTAAGGATTAATTTATTACTTTTAAAATTATAGCATTTAACTTGCTATACTTCTAAACTATAGGGTTCAAAAATTATGATTCTACAAAATTATAAATACCACTATTTTTCCATGAAGGAAAAAAAAAAAAATAATAGCATTATAAATTTTCTTCCATCCAATATCAAAATAAGATTAGCCTAAAAAAATCAAAATAAGATTTTGCATGTAGCGTACCAAAAATATTAAAATAGAGATTATGCTAACTCATGTGCAAGTTGGCATGCTAATTTTAGGAACATCGTGAAATTGTTGTAACATTTTGTCGTATCTCTAGCATTACTCTTATCTTTATTGAATCTAAATTCTTGAATTTTCAAGTCAAGGTGTTCATTTTTTTTTTTTTTTTTTTAAGAATAGACAAAACAAATTAATTTAAAAATAATTAAGTATATACATTTTTTTGCAAGTATAATTTTTTTTTTTGGCAAGTTAGGGTATTCATATATATCAGCACCCTCACTTATATGTAGAGTTGCCACCAGGGGCCTACTAAAAGAGAATGAACATACCAAAGAGAGCAAATTAGAGTAGGGTGTGCCGCCAACCCACTAAAACCGACTCAATCCAACCTAACCCGCCCAATTCAGTTGGGTTATGAAATTTATTTTTACAGTGTGCTGGGTTGGGTTGGGTTCAGATCATAAGTTCACAAATCCGCCCAACTTGACTTGACCCACCTATATTTAATATATATTTAAATTTATAATATATTATACAATTTTGTTATTTACTTTTTTGCCCATCTTCCTAAATAAAACACAAACTCTAAGTTCTCTACAATTCACTATCTTTCTTATCTCATGTTACACACACACACACACACTCTCTCTCTCTCTCTCTCTCTCTCTCTCTCTCAGCAGCCACTCCCACTTCTACTCTGAGCCCTAGATAAAATCCAAACCCTAATTTCTCCTCATATAATTTGTCTTCGTTTGATGTTATGCTATGGATTATTTGGATATAAATTTGTTTTTATTTGTGGTGTTATTATTCTAATCTCAATTTAATAATAATAATAATAGTAATTAAAAAAATTACCCAACCCATGGGTCCAACCCAATCCACGTGGGTTGGGTTGGATTAAATTTTTTTTTAACCCACCATGGTAAGTTGGGTTGAAAAAACCACTAAACTCGACTCATGCACACCCCAAACTAAAATACCAAAAAACTATAGATCTAATTTGGTTGGAGATGGAGAAATGATCATCAACCCTAGTTTGAAGGGAGTATCCAAATTCAAAAATAGTTTGGTGTGGCCACCCAATGGGATTTTCTCTTCAAACTCCGATCTACAAATTGGATTTTGGGCAAATTACAACTTATCCATTTGTGGTTTGGCTGAAATTTAAGTTATCTACCTGTGATTTGAAATTTTGACACTTTATCCACATGAAGTTAGCTCAGTTAGAATTTTGTAACCAAACTTTGTTAAAAACATGGGTAAATATGTAATTTTGCTCCACTTTGTCTCTCTCCTCCAAAAACACAGAAAACATAAAAATACAAGATCAAAAAGAATCCAGCGGAACACATACATCATGAGACTTTAAACCACAGGTAGGCAATTTAAATTTCAATCAAACCTCAAGGGGGTAAAGTGTCAAATTTCAAACCACAAGTAGGTAACTTAAATTTCAGTTAAACCATATGTTGGTAAGTTATAATTTGCCCTTGGCTTTTTTAGTACTTCAGTTTGCTCTTTCTTCCGTATGCTTTCTTCCTTTCCGATTGAATCGAGTGTCTATGGGTCCATCTATTTTGTTTTGTTTTTAATAATAAATATAATGTTTAAGAGGAATGTTGATTTATGAGTGAGAGGATCTTGATATTCGAAGAGTGATGATATGACAAGAAGAAATGATATGTCCACAATATTTCTACAATATTTTCATCTCTTTATGACAAAAGTGTTATGGAGGGTATAAAAAAAATGAGGTAATTTGAAAAGTATATAGGTAATTGATTTTATTCTCAAATAGTATATAGGTAATTTGAAAACAAAACTTTGATGTTAATATATAGGTAAAAACTATCTCACCGACCATGTATTAGCTCTATTTTGTAATAATGGAAGGAAAATAATGTTATTGTGGATAAGACAAATCATAGGGGCCACATCTTGTAAACCAAAGTTCCACGGCTCGATCTTTTTTCTTCGCTAATCTACCAACCCATGTATGACTTAGAGATTTTTTCTTTTCCCCACCTTGATTGCGCTTCTTTGCTTTGACATTTCAAGCGATCCAAACTATTATTGAGTGATAACAATAGTTATGAAAACTCTAGTCTCTAATAAAATATCCATCCGTGTGTCTGTGTCTGTGTCTGTGTCTGTGTCTGTGTCATGTCATATATAGTATCCAACCCAGATCTTGCGCAAAAAAAAGGGAGAGAAACAGAGAACACTAATATCTAAACTGCAAGTTGGTCCTCTAGAATTTACAACATTTATCTATCCCTCTTTTTAATTTTATAAATTTAATACCTTATTTTTGCAAACGTTTTATTCATTAACATAAAAAAATTTTGAATTATTAAAACGAAATTCTTATTCACTCACAATAGAACGACCACTGCTAGTTTCAAAATTTTGATTTTTAATAATATCCAAAATATTAAAATGATTCACACATAGGCCAGTAAAAAATTTCCTGCCATAATGTCATGAAGCCCTAAACTCAGTGCTAAAAGTCGACCAAAGACTTAAACTGAAGCTCCAAAAATTAAGTCTAAACCTGCTAACCACAACCAAAGTGGGCCGACTTCCTTAGTGGTGTATGAAATTGTCTTTAGCGAGTAATACTAAATGGGCTTCACCACCAGGAGTTGTTGGTCTAGTGATCATGAGCTCACTTTTAGGGGTTTGGGAGGTGAAGGTCTCAAGTTCGAATCTCACAATGTAAAGCATCTGTAAAATAACTCCATACTCTTGACACATACTTACTAGCATCTTCGATAGGATTGAGTTCACAACTATGGCTCATCCAGATCCGTTACTCTCACAAGCTCGGATCCAGTGGGTTGGGTGTCACTATATTCACACTCAGGTAGAAGATGCCAACTTAAATCGCCCCCTACCCATTTTTTGTTATCAAAAATAAAAAATAAAGGGCTTCACATGGCGTTAAGGGTATGTTTGGTTGGGGTGAAAACAAGGAGAATGGAAAATAAAGAGAGGAAAATAGGATGAAAAATGGCATTTTCCATTGTTTGGTTGAGGAGAGAAAACAAAAGAGACAAAAAATAGGGGGAAAATTTTTCTCTCCGAGCCCATTTTTTTTATCCTCCCAATTTGGGAGGAAAATGAGGAGGGAAAAGTGCTGAAAGATGAACTTTACACAAATATCCTCAATTTAAGTTGCATTTTTTCTTTCTTTCTTCTCTCTTCCCAGGGCAACATCGTTGCCCTTTTTTTTTTCCTGGGCAACAACGTTGCTAGTAACGTTGTCCCCCTTTTTTTTGCTTCTTTTTTTTTTTTTACTTTTTCTGGGCAATCATGTTGTCAATTGTCACTTTTTTTTCTTGGGCATTAACATTGGCCTTTTTTTTTTTTTTTTCTTTTGAACTTTTAGGGCTGGGGTGATAGTTTATTTTTATTTTTATTGGATGTGATTTTTTTTTGGAACATTTTTTTTTATTTTTATAAAAAATTTTGGGTGATTGCTCTTTTTTGTGTGGTTATTTGTCATTTAAAAAAAAAAAAAATTGGCATCATTCTTTAACAAGGGTATATGAGTAAATTTATTCAAACTCATTTTTTCCATTTCTCTACTTTTCCACTCTCAACCAAACAAAAAGGAAAGAATAAAATCTTTTCTATTCTCCCACTTTTCCATCCTCTCACAATTTTCTATCCTCCCACTTTTCCACCCTTTCAACCAAATGGACCCTAAAACTTAAGACTTAAAAATCCTTTTCTTTTTTTTTTTTTTTCAAAACCACCCGAAGAACAAATCTAGAATTCAAATTCATAGAATAAAAAGATTGCATCAATGTACAAAATTTTTGCTTTTGTAAAGTTAGAAAGAGATGGTTATAACTTTTAACTTATAATTGGTTGCAAATCCACTCGAAGTGTGGGAATAGATAATTGTGAGAGTGTTTTTTTCTTTAGCACACAGGCCCAAGGATCCTGGGCCAAATTGTTGTATTTTGGTGGATTGGGCTTGGTTCACCGCAGCTAAATGGGGGCTGATTACGAACCAAGTTGTGCACAAGTCACATAAATCTCCTCAAGACAAAAATGCGATTCCTCCTAAGTAATAAAATACCATTATAAGTGTTTTAGTATCATAAAATGACCCTTTACTCTTACAAAATAAGTAAAATAGATGTTCATAATATTCACAATGAGAAAGGGATTGAAATAGAATATTTAAGACTTATCTTTTATCGTATGAACATTTTAAGGAATTCCTTCACTTGGTACCTCGGGCGTACTGTCGTGGGATCCCGAGACGTACTGTCGTGGGATCCCGGGGCGTATTAGGCCTGTAAGAACCCAGAATCTCTAGTTCTCTGCACTATACAATCTTTCTCTATGCTTGTTATGCAATGGAGTTTTGTCCTTTCCTTTTACCCCTATAGGTCCTACACAAGAACAACTATACAATGCACATATCTTCAAATAATTGTTAGTTTCTTAGATTATGATATATATATATATATATATATATATATATATTAATACATATACATATATGTAAATGAATTTCATGAGAATAATTCAGCCACGAGAATCCTGGCCCCAATTCTCACAGACTTATGCTTTTGCACAAGACTTGTGGGATTTGGAACTCAAGTCTGAGTGGCTTTGCTTGGGCAGGGACTCAGCTTTACAAGCAAGAATATATATGTATTAAGCAGCAAGAAGCAGTAAAGGAAGATAATATGATAAATAAATATGCAAAGTAATTGTTAGAAATCCTCAAATCAATATGAGATATTTCATTATTTTTCTTGATTGTGGATTACAAATGTGCTCACTAAGACGTGATACAAGGTTCAAATAAGCTCAAAAATTACAGACTTTGATGGCTATTCAAGCCTCTAAGACTTACAAAGTTTGAATCCTTCTGAATCCAAGTATGTGCTATAGTGGCTATTTCTGGGATACCGGGAGACAAATATATGCTATAGTGGCTGTTTCTGGGATACCGGGAGACGTTCCTCTGTTTTTCTTAAATTTTACAGAGTTCTCATAGCTCTGTTATGATATTCTTCCTACTGAAAACCCTCCCCCCTCTTCAACATGGGTTTTCTCTTCCTTTTATAGTGTGTTTTCTAGGGCTCCATGGTACTAGTGATTTCTCTCTTTTGCCCCTCAGAGCTCGTGCTGTGACAGTTGCTCAAGGGCTGGTCTCTTCCCTTTTTTCTCATGGTTTTCATCTTTTATTGCTGTTCCTCTAAAAGTCACTTGCTGACTTTCCATTCCGGGGCGTCCTAGCCTTCAATCTCTCTTCCTTCAAGATTTCTCACTTTTCAGACTCAGCTGTCGGTTGTATTTCCTTGCTGTCATTATTCCCAAATAGTTGGAATCTTTTACTACTGGGTTGAAAGTTCTCTTCCAGTCGCTTTTACGTATGATTTTCTCATTCTTGGTTCCTTGTGGTACAGCTCCTTTGTTCATGAATGTTTGCTTTATACTTTCTGATTCTTTACTACACCATTGGGTACTTGAGAAGGACATCTCTGTTCTTCATTTCTTGTATTTTGTGGTACCTTTCTTGAGTTGTCTCAATCGCACAGTAGCTGTGCTGCATTACCTGAGGATCCCGGGCCTCTGGCAGCCTCTGGGTATCTCGGCCCAGTTCTTTCACTGGATTTTGCTGGACTTTTTAATGACCTTTTTGCTGGAAATCTGAACATAAATAGGGCCTTAGTATTGATTCTTCTTACTGCTTGAGTTGGGCCTATTTATAGCCCTAGCATGAACTACGAGGCGACAGCCTTTTTAGGGCTGAAGGGCTGCCAACCTCCAACTTCCTCTGATTGGGTTGATCTTGACACCCTTGAAAAGGTTTTGACTTCATGTTTTTGAAAAGGTATGGAACTTGAAAATTCAACGATCGAATCAAAAGTTATGGCTCTCAGAAGTTAGCGATGCATCAATCAGTGTGTCATCTCGGTTTTTATGATATCTCAGCTGTTCTAACTCCAATTTCTACCCATGGAATGAGAATATGATAATCTTCGCAATGGTGTTGGTTTTAATCTGTTCTGACGACTAGATCAAAATTAGGGTTTTTGGGCCTACTCGGGATTGACTTCGGGTCAAACTCGATCCGACTTGGTCAAAGTTGTTAAAAATCTCTGAGAAGCTCGGGTTTGATGTACATCCATGAAAAGTGTTATCTTGTGTAGCTTTTGACCTTGTTTGACTTTCGGTCAACCCTAGGGTAACTAAGGGCATTTTGGTCGTTTTTGCTGAGAGGAGGTACTTCGAGTGCTCCGATGCCCGAACGGGTTATGCCACATCATTCTAAATGTTCTCATGGTTCCATGGGGAGAAAATAATATTTTTAGATTTTTTGGGGTCTAGCACGTAAATCGAGAGCAAACAAAATACAGTATCAACAACCACCAAGCACAAACACATCAAGTGCACAAAGCATGGCAAAGCCTAGATCTAGAGAGGCTAACATGGAGATAAAACATAGATGCAAGCAAGCAAACATCAAAATGCAAAAGGAAATGATCCAAACCCTCTAATATAGGCCTAGGTGTGCAGTTGTAGGCCTAGACAACAAGATCTAGATCTAAACCCCACCGGAAGGGCGAAAAAGCAAGAATGAGATATATCAAGGGACAAAAATGGCTAAAGTAGAACATTGCATAGCAACTAACATAGATCTGAGCACACAAGAATGGCAAAGAGCACATAAACACAAAGATCTAAGCACATGAACATATATCTAAACACCAACATGCAGATCTAAGCATAAAAAAGGTAAAGAACACAAAAGCTTGTAGATCTAAGCATAAACATGAGAAGAAGCCTAAAAACATGTGGATCTAAGCACAAACATGAAATTTAGACATATCCTAGCCCAAGAAGGCTAGGCCAACAACATCAAAGCAGTAAATCATGGCAAAAAGCAAGTAGACATGCTAGCAAAGCTATAAAATAGGTGTTAGGGTACTTTTTTTTTTACACCTAATTTTATTTGGGTATCACCTATTTATTTTCAAACACCACTAATAAGTTATTGGGTTTTCCCAAATATATATATATATATATATATATATTGCTCTACTATTATGTTAATCACAAATGTTTCATATTTCATTATTTAAATTGGGTTATGATATAAAATATCACAAAAAAAGCTTGAAAACTCATATTTTATCCAATTTTATTATCATATTCTATTTAAAAGCCCAAGAATACTTATGCTTGGCAATATTTGAGAAGCCCATGATTCAAGTCCATGGCAAAACAATTTTATCAATGGAATTCAAATCCATGATATGATTTAAACCCATGGCAATTTATTTATCCAAAGCCCAATTCTCATTGGCAACATCAAAGCCCAATTTTTATTGGTAACATCAAAGCTCAATTCTCATTAGCAATATCAAAGCCCAATTCTCATTGGCAATATCAAAAGCTCAACTTATGTTGGCATTATTTAAAGCCCAAGTTTCATTGGCAACATCAAAGCCCAATTCTCATTGGCAACATCAAAGCCCAATTCTCATTAGCAATATCAAAAGCCCAACTTACGTTGGCACTATTAAAAGCCCAAGCTAACTACTTGGCACTATTCTATCAAAAGCCCAAGGTTATTAATACTTGGCAAAATACTATATCATAATTATTTCACTTAAAAGTCCAATAATGAACAATACTTTAGATTCTTAAACATATTATTATAATATTACAAGCTCATGGAATTTATGAATTATCTATTCTCAAAACCCATGGCAATCATCTCGTAAAAGCCCAAGGAAAGTTATGATTGTTAGACCCATGATATATATTTATTTCATGTTATAAACCCATGAAATACATGGACATCATTTGCATCGCGACATCCATAATATATGCCTTCGACACTCATGGTAAACATTCAAACCCACAAGATTATCATTTAAGTTATGATGCGATTATTAGAAACCATGAACATTATTGCAACATGGAATTCATCAAAGTAAATATTATTTACAAATGTATTTTGAAACTTGTCCTATTGTTTCAAACATTACAACTAATTGCCCAAAGGCCCATTGCAAGTATTTATGAAAACCCAAAAATATTTACTAATAAAATTCCATGAGGAATGAAAGCTCATGGCAACTTGTGCACACAACCCAGCCCATGTGAGCAAGCCCAAGCAAAAAACACCAGTAGGAGGCAAAGGAGAGTGGGCAAACAGCCCTTGTTCATTCCTAACCAAAAGAGCAACTAGGTACTCATACAAGGGAACTAAGCCTTTGAGAATGGACTAAGGGCTGTCCCATTAATTTTCTACCACCCTTTGCCTGACATGAATAGTGCCTAAGGGCTGTCATATCAACTGAAGTCAAAAGGATGAAGGGACTCCATCATCTTCCTCAAGACTGCACCTTCAGCGGAAGGGGAGCTGAAACCAAACTTCAACAAATTGATGCTAAAAATGTTAATAACATTCAAGACGTGGTTCATGTGCCAAGCCCATGAATATTTAAGGGGAAAATTTGAGAACATGTGGTTTGGAGGGCATAAAGGGATCTCCAGCGGAACCCCTTAAAGTGACGAAGAATTTGACACCTGGCTTGGGGTGTTGAATCTTACTTCTTGGGGACCAAATCTTAGTTGTAGCATTAGGATTCGTTCTTGATACTTGCCTTAATCTCATTGGCTGAACACAATCTTAGCATTTAATGCAAAAAGTTCTAAAATCCCATCATTACCCAAAGAAGCAAGACAACCCCTCAAAGTGGATTTTCCTATTTTTGATCAAAAATCCCAAGAAAGTTAAACCTTGATTCGTCACTCTTGATGAGCCATGTGTTTTTGGATTCTTGTCAATCAATGCTTCTCTAAAGGTCCATTATAAAAACATACACACCTCAGTCCACATGAGGGGAGAACCTCTCTAAAAACTTCTGTCATTGACTACATTCTACAGAAATTCAACCCCTATTAAGCTTTCTTTAAGCTTCCCCAAGCTCTCTTGAGCTTACTCATAACCTTTCTCAGCCTATAGTCACCATAACACCAACATTCACCACCTGGCTTACACCTTCCTACTCCATAAACGTCCCATAACTGACCAAGACAGCCACTCTCTCTGAAACCCTTGGTTTGTTTTATACTTTGCTCGTGGTTTAGCTTTCCTTAAGCTCACCACTCATCATCTTTAGCCTACACTCATCTAATCCCAGATATTCTTCCCACCCCTCTACATAACCACAACTCAAAAATGTCCTCCAACTAAACGGAAACAGCCCATTACTCACAAAAAGCTTCAATCTTAGTGTTAATCCCATCTCACTCACTCAAAATAGCCCACATTCACCTCATTCATGCCTTATAATTATACACTCACTAAAATCTTAGTTTAATACTTGCTGCACTGGGTTGGGAATCTTTCTCTCCCTTCATTCCATCCTATTTTTCCTCTTTTATTTGTAACTATGGAACCTTTAATCCTTGTTTAGTATTATTATGATGAAGGCCATAATGTTCTGGAAACTATCTCTTCCCATGGAACCTTTAATTTTTACTTTTTATTTTACGGTTGAAGGATATAATGTATATGTAAACTTTTCCCTCACATTGATGTAATGATGGCTAAAAGTATAATGAACTCCCCTAACCTAGACATGCAAGGACCCCCAGGAGTTAACATATTCCTAAACCTATTTAATCATTGACCATTGGACTGTTTAAATCTGGTTTTTCTGGACTAAGTGTAATTTTACCTTTACCGCTGGAGGACTGATTTGAACTATGATGTTGTAAAAGGATTAATAATATAACAAACTAACAACATTAACATATTTATTATGCTTTATTGTTGTCTTCTTGTTAGGGTGCAACCTCTATCTCCTGCTTAGGTGAACTTACACCACACCAATAGCTTGTAGGCTTTATTTCAAGGTGAGAATCTAAGGTGTTCTAGGGTGTTTTGATGTGTTTGATTATGTTTGGGAGAGAAATTAGAGAAATAATAGAGAGAGAATCTACCTAAAAACTACCCATAATCCACCTTGCTGGCATTAGCAATTTTGGCTTTAGCCTAGATCAACTTCAGAAGGCCTTTCTAGACTCAGATTAAGCTGATCTTGGTGTTCCTGGAAAGCTCTGGATGTCTAGTTTTCAAAACACTTAAGAAATTCAAAATCTAACATTTCGATCAAAATTTATGGCCTCAGGATGCGTGTTGATGCACCTTTCTCGATTTTCTAGATATTTTAACCGTTTTGAACTCCGATTTCAACCCATGAATAGTTATTGGAAAGGGAATTTGATAATCTTCACAATGGTGCTAGTTCCAACCCATTCTGGTACCCTTGAGGGTCAATCTTGGGTCAAACTTTGTCAAACATGGTCAAAGTTGACCAAAATCACCAAGTAGCTTGGTTTTGATGTAGAAACATGAGAAATATTGTTTTGGAATTCTTTTGACCCAACTTTGACTTTTGGTCAACCCAAGGTTGACTAGGGGCATCTTGGTCAATTGAACTTGAAATGGCACTTCAAGTGCTCTAATGCCCGAAAAGGTTACGCCATGTCATCTAGATGTTATCATGGCCCTATGGAGAAAAGATAATAATTTTTTGGAATTTTCGGGGTTCAGCACCCAAATCGGGGGTGGACAAAATACAGTGTCTACAGTTTCCCCTTCTTTTTTTGACATCTTGAGTGCAATGAGAAGTGTCGGATAAAGAACGTGATTCCACATTTTGTTACTCTGAAATTGTGTACGGAAACTACGATGTTCATGGATCGAGACCGGTTTTACCTAACACAGTTTAACTATTGCAGTTGATATGGAAAAATGTTCTCTGACCTGGTCCCCGAATCTGGGCTAGAAACTTTGGTTTTTTTTTTTTTTGGTCAAGGGTCAACTAGTCAACACTGACTGGCGGCCCTTGTAGGTGCACCAGGCAGACCCAGCAGCCCTTCAAGGTGCGTCGGGTAGCCCTGTTCGTACAAAGCCATGTTATAAATGGTGCCTAAAGCCTCATTTTGACCATTCCAACTTCATTTATCTAAAATCTCACTTCTAAAAAGTTCTCTGGAGCAAGTCGCAATCTAGTGGGTCTAGCTTTCAGCTTCAGTCTCTAGTTCTGCACTTGAGGTCAATGTCTATTTCCCCTTTCTTTTTATTTTCTGCAAGTATGTTAGTGGCAAAGCAAGTAGGAAAGCATGCTAGCACTAATTTTATTTTTGGTATTTTTGCACATATATATTTTTTTGTTTTTATCATTTATGCCATGATGATGTTGGAAAATATATATGTTCACATGTTTAAGTAGCATAGGAAAACTCACATATGTTGGATGCTATAAAAACACATGGAACCCTAACAAAATCAAAAGAAAAGCTAGGTAGATATGAGAAACTATGCATGATGAGGATGAAAATTTTTGAGAGGATTGAAAATGTGGGAACAATGCAATTTTAAAACAAGAGTAGGATTAAATGGGCATGGCTGAATCAAACCCTGTGTGAGATTAAACGAGCATGGCCGAATTAAACCTCAAAAAGATGGATAGGATTAAATGAGCATGGCCGAATCAGACCATGAAAAGATGGATAGGATTAAACAGGCAAGGCCGAATCAAACTCTGTGTGAGATTAAACAAGCATGGCTGAATCAAACCTCGAAAAGATGGATAGGATTAAACAAGCATGGCCGAATCAAACCCTGTATGAGATGCATTTTGAGAACCTGACATTTTTGAGAAAACATGATATTTTGGTATGGACATGCGTGGCATGTGTTAGGCAGTAGGGTTAGACATACTTAACTATTTACTTGCATCGCCAAATACTTTGGGGCTTACTATCCAATCTTGAATTTGCTTCTATAGATTATGTCTCGACAGACAAGATCCAGTGGTGCTCATAGGAAGGCTCCCGCCATTGTTCCATCTCGAGCTGATTCGTCTAGCACTGATGACGATACTGTCTCAGTTAGTCTTCAAGTTACACGGACTCTTTAGAAGCACTTCGATCGAGGTGGTAATGACCTTGCACCTTCTGGAGGCATTTATATAACACACCATACTAGGAGTCTGTGTCCTATGGAGATGACAAGTGCTTCATCTTAGTCCTGCAATAGTTTAGTAGGCGGTTATTCATAGTTCTTTCGGACCAAGGAGGGAGGAGGCCTAGGGGGCGAAGACCTAGAGGACGAGCTCATGTTTAATGTTGATGTTGACTTAGCAGTCGATGATAAGGCTGGGCTAGGTCTAGGTGCTCAGAGGCGCAGCGATCATAGATCGAGGTTTCCACCCAGTTTGTCTGGGGTTGATGCTTATACTTGAGAGATTGATCACAATATAGTCGACACTTTTCTTCAGCATGGTCTGAAGGGGCATCCTTCCGCTCAGACTCAGAAGGCTCAGGTATGTTCCCTTTTTCTCTTTCAATTGTCAAATCTAAATGTGTAAAAATGCATGCTAACTAGTAGCTTTTCTAATTTCAAGCACAGGCCTCTGACAAGATTCTTGGTCGGGGAGCTCGGTCTTCATTCCTTCTCGGCCTGTTCGATCATGAGACGAATGTGTGCTATCTGGCTTTTTGATTAAGTAGGGCTTTAAGGAGTTCTTGAGGATTCCTCTTTATTCTATGCAACATGTAATACAGGAGACTTTGGTGTAGTGATTCCATGCAGAGACTAGCACCTTTCATTTGAGTTATGGGAGAGTATGCAGTCCTTCCCCTCGACTGTATGGCTATTCTGGGCCTTAAATTCGGGGGGTATCCTATCCCGTCCGATCCTATAGATTTTGCTACTGTGAGTGAGCTCTTGGGCATTTACTATCCCCTTACTCCGGTGAGGTGATAGTAATTTAGGCCTACTGACGAGCCTTAAATGTATAGGGAGGCTAAACTTGACGACATTGCTCTCAGGCGGTTCCTTTTCTATTTCATCGGTAGTTTCTTGTTTGGCAACAACCGGTCAATGCTAACTTGCAAGTTACTAGGGGTCATGAGAGTAGTGTCGAACATTGGGGCCTATTATTGGGGGGGCCCTTTCTTATGGATTCTTTATCGCAATCTTGAGGTAGGCTTTGTGATGTGCCTTCTAGAACCTCGAGGGTTACTGGCAAGTTCTAACATGGTGGGCATACAAGTATATCCCAACCCTATGCCTACAGTATTCCGGCCTTTCATCAGAAATTTATCCTAAGGAATATGCTTAGTCCCTCTGCGAGATCACCAGAGTTGTCTTGACATAGCTGTCCACTGTCAGCGCTAAATTGGATTATGTCACCTAGGGTGAGATACTCAACCATCCTTATGATGGGCGGTTGTTAGCTAGGCATGAGGTTATCCATGATATGGCTGAGTCGCGAATGCAGTTCTGGTTCTGGGCTTTATCGAGTTAGGATTTCTTCTTAGCTGAGAGGACCTATCATCAGGTTATGCCAGTCTTTAAGGTACCCCAGCACCCCCCCTTAGGAGCTTACATGTTCCAAGATGATTTTGGACAATCCTAACTATATGACAGGCTCCTTTGATGGCTTTGTCACTGAGGAAACCAATTACTTCACTTGGTTCTTGCAATCCTAGACCAGATGATTGCCTTATGAGTGGGGGCAGAGTGCTCGGTGGCATAGCACATGCTCGTTAGACTTTCGAGGCCCATTTGAGGCTACAGGTAGATACCCTATAGGTTAGGGTGAGAGATCTTAAGGTCGCTGTTGCTGCTAGGGAGGGGTACATACAGGAAACGATTGCCAGATCGCTTGCTCAAGAGAGGGACTTATGGCAGAGAGAGAGGGAGACCCATGCCGTTGCTAGAGAGAGAAAGGGGTCAACTTCAATTGAGATAGACCTGCTTTGTGAGTATATTAGCATTCTAATTAGTGAGAAGAGGGGACATAGGATGCCTGTACCTCCTGCACCTTATATTCCTGGTAGAGATCCTTTTATTCACCGGCATGAGTTAGTGTATATGCCTACTCCTTCCGGACTGACCAGTAGTTAGGGATATGCCCCCTTAGATGATTAGGCTTGAAGCCTTGTTCCAAGATATGTCCTAGGTTCTCCGGTGGATTGAGTTGGTCCTTCTACTGGCTCCACTGTGGGCGACGATGCTGACAACGGCAATGTTGGACGCTTCGCTAATGATGCCGTTAGAAATAATGACTCCCCCTAAGCTAGCCATGTATTGTTGTACCATGATGTAGCCCCTGTGCGGGCATGTTTTTCACTGTTCTTGTATTTTGTAAACATTGCCCTTTGGTGGGCTAGACTTATATATCTTAGACTGCCTCTTTGTAGGCTTGGACTATATGTATTATATTACCCCATAGTGGGCCCTGATGTATAATATTGCCTCTTGGTAGGCTCCTAATGTATGATATACATTGCCTCTCAGTAGGTCTTACATGTATGTTTCTAGATTTCGCCTGTTGGTAAGCTCTTGATGTTTAATGAACATTGCCTCTCGATAGGTCTTAAATGTATGTTATTGGATATTGATTTTTGGTAGGCTCTTAATGTATGATGAACATTGCCTCTTGGTAGGTCTTACATTTATGTTTTTGGGTATCGCCTATTAGTGGGATTTTAATGTATGATTAACATTGCCTTTTGGTAGGTATTACATGTATGCTCGTAGCACTTTAGCATTTAGGAACCGGTTGCACCACTGTGGTCACTTTGCATTGCACATTATTGTCACAGATTTATCTATAAAATCTGATATTGATTAACCCGTTGAGGGATATAGAGAGAGGAAAGACCATATAAAATAAAACTACCCAGTGTAGGTTTTATGTGGTTCTTATCACGAAAGGAAAGGTTCCTGGCGGGGCGGACCCATTCATAAGCATATTGACTAGCCAAAAACGGACTAAACTGCACAAAATAAACTGCCCTAAAATGATTAAATGATTGAAGTAGGATTAAAATTGCACTGGATGATACGAGTTTCTTTGACAACCCTAATGATGATCATGGATTTCCCTAGCAGGATTTTGGACTCATCGTGCGGTGGAATGCACTGATTGTGTCGGTTATTAACTAAATTGACCGATGTTTCGAGAAGTGTTCCCTTGAGGAATTGATTGTTGCAATCTTTATACCATGCTGGATGGACTACTATTAGTGATCAGGAATGGCCTTGGCATTGTCCCATTACATGTCTTGACGATGATGACTGAACTAACTCTTGAATTGGGCTTTGAAAATAAGGTTTAAGATATTTTGAGATGCCATATGAGATACGCAAAGATAAACTACCCCAATGTAGGCTTTATGCGGTCTTGGTTATATGAAAAAATCTTTTGAAAACTGTGGGAATATTTGCTCCGGAGCTATCCAAAACCCTCCAGTCATTGGATTTAAGTTTAGAAGAGGGGTGGGTTTATGCTAGGGGGGTTGAAAAGCCCTGGCACGTGTCCCGAGGGGTGGCAGCCCTTGTAGGTGCACCGCCTGGGGTTGCGTGGCCCTACAAGGTGCATCGGCCTCAGAAAGTGTGCATAAAAGCAAGAAACCCCCCAGACCTTCCATATTCTAGTCTACTTCTAGGGTCTTCTTCTATCCTTTTTCTTTACTGAAAACTCCTAGAAACACCATTTTTCTTCACTTTTCTGGACGGATTTGCATCAGAACACTGAATTCTTTCAGATTTAAATATGGATGTTCTTGGGCTCAAAACTTATGATAATTTGGTGGAGCTTGAGTGAGAGAATTTTCATGAAAGGGAGCTCAAGAGATGGTGGAATTCATTCTCTTCCAAAGATCGAGCCTACATCAAGTAGTTCCTTGGAGATGCCACTTCACTTTTTCGCACTTCTTTGGATTGGCATTTACTAAAGGCCATAATTACTTGTTGGGACCCTGCTTTGAGGTGCATCACCATTAGGGATGTGGACTAGGTCCCTACTTTGGAGGAGTATGATTGCTTTCTTTCTCTTCCTACCCCTGTGAGTCGGGTTTATTGACCACCGATTCGATCTTGCTTCCATAACCGGTTAGCGGAGCTTTTAGGCCTAAAAACGCTTATTATGGATGTTCTAACCCAATATAGGAGTGGCT
The DNA here is from genome assembly GCF_001633185.2 of Quercus lobata. NCBI lineage: Eukaryota > Viridiplantae > Streptophyta > Magnoliopsida > Fagales > Fagaceae > Quercus > Quercus lobata. Next base: position 319,753 of record NC_044911.1, on the reverse strand, counting down.
TGGGAGGTAGCTTCCCTTTCAATTTTTTACTTTGTCTTTGGCAAAGCTGAGTGTCCAATGGTTTACTGAGGAGACTTTGTAGATTTTAAGGAGCATTGGACCTTTTTTGGTGTCAGGCCTTCATGGTGGCCTTCTTTGGCTCAGTGTTATTCCCTTCTCAGTCGGGTTGCACAAGCTTTGCAATCCTACCCTTGGTAAGTACTCTGCCTCATAGAATTTATTTTATTCCCTTTCTCCTCTCTAAGACTAATTAGGTCTTTCTCTCTGTGTCGTGTGATAGGTAGTGGTAGGCTTGGTTGTTATGTGCATCTATTGCAATTGTAGTTTTGTAGTCATCTGAGTGTGATATCTAGGGCACAGCCTGCTAGTTTCTTGAGGAAGAATAGAGTTAAAATCACTGTA